>NC_073746.1:84232215-84937927 GCF_029784135.1 Toxorhynchites rutilus septentrionalis
AAAAAAACTAGCCTATTGGTTTGACCTTCCTCATACTTGCTATGGATTTTATTTTTGCGAAATGATTGCTGTATATAAGTTCAATTTTCGAGATATTTATTTTTAGAATTTCGTTGATAATTGGTTGATTATGTTTTGAGTTGAACGGAAAACAATCATATGAAGTAAATATTTTCGATGATTTCTAGATGAAAATCCTTAGGATTGTTAGCAGTATTATTCTAGACCTAGGTATACTGCCGAATGCTATGATTTCTAGTGCTTATGCACGGTTTTCCGAAAGCTGTTTAGCCGATGATTGTGTAAATATTGCAAACACCAGAGAACTTTTTGTGAGGCGTGAACATGTAATTCTGTGGTTGGCACTAGAGAGCGTTTTTTATAACACTGAGCGCTTTTCACCCGTACCTGTACAGTACCTTGCATAATCCTCGATTCAAGAGTCCTGAGTTGAATCCAGTTTTGGCTTTAGTTAGACCGTCAGAGGATCTGATGGCGACGGATAGTGTGTCTAATCCTTCGTTCCACTTTCATTTGAGTTTGGCATGATTTTGTTTGAATCCCAGTTCTCAATGCTAAGGAAGTAACGATAAAGAAAAAAAATTAGTTTAACTTTTAAACATTATGTTTGTACACTGTTTCTAGAGAACATCCGATTAAAATTAACGGTCATGCGCCATTTCATTCGCGATTTGTGTTTCGTTCGTATATTTTGCTTGATATACAATATTTTTCTAATTCCCTACAGTACTTGATTTTTTGAACCCTCACCGAGCAGAGTTATTCCATTTTTTTGTTTTGTTCCACTTAGCATAAAACTTGAACTTGTTCCCAATCGTTCCATTATATGTTTTTCTTTTTTCTCTCTCTTTTTATTTTCAATTCCCCGATCATTCCCGAAATAAACAATCAAAACTGCCTGCGCGCTGCGAACGCTGCAATCGCAAACGCATTTTTTTCTCTCGAAATATGATATCATATCTCGCTTCGCGTGAAATCGAAATCTCAGCGCTAAAACACTCACCGTCGAAGAGAAAAAGCCTCTCGAAAGCAGCACAGAGAACTAGAAACGATGAAACCGATAGTCAACGTAAGTGTGAAGTATCGTTTTGATTATGCTTTCGTTTGTTTTTTGCTAAGCACGTTTTTTGGTTATGGAAAACAGCAACAAAAACCTTGCGCGATTGAAACTTTTGAAAAAGCTTTGCGCAAATCGCATGGGTATCTTTGGAAATGAAAAGCTTTACCAATGCTTCTACTATCATAAATTATCATTCTAAAATGTCCAAAAGATGTGCTTCGAGCTATACGCGTTTGGAAAGAAGTTTTCTGCCAAACAGTTTTCTTTCGTTGTGATGGTTTTTTTATAGGTACTTCTCTCACCCAGTGCGTGTTAACCTCTCTTCTTCTCTGACTGAGTTTTTGTTTTAATGTTCGTGTATTTTCTTTTTTCCGAAATGTTTCGTCTTTCTCTCAAACCAGCCTCTTCTTTCGATGCTTGCACGGATGTTGTGTCCGATTAATAAAAAAGAAACAAGAAACATTTTTTCCATTCATGTCTTCTAACAATTTCCTCGAATTTCTATCCTTCCGAGATTTGTGTGTAAGCTAAAGCTGTCTAATAGAGAAAAAAACTCCTATGACATATTTTTTATCTGCAATTCTAACAATACATCATATTTTTGTCGTTTTTCAAAATTATTCGTACGGGTAAATGCCGATACAGCTGTTGCGGGCAGTTCACACCAACACCACCATCACCACCATCAGCATCAACAGCAACAGTTCCATCCAACACAGACGCATTTCAACCAGCACACGACGGGTACATCCAAGCCTGGTGAGTAGCAAAGATCGCGGTACCGCTTGGTATCTGGGTGAGGTAGAACAACCACATATTTGTATTTCCATGACCTGTTCGAGACTTGTAAAGACACTGGACTTGACAATAGGGTACGGGAGCATAAGGTCTGAATATCCAAAACGGTTTTTTAATAGGTGTGGGGGTGTGAACCCATTTCACCGGTTAACAGTGCGGTAACTAATAGCGAATTTGTTCAGTTTCAACCCCAGTGCCGCACTAACTGCTGTCAAAACGTTTTTTTATTCACTCAGTTTCGCACTCAGTGTCGCACTAGTTCGCCCCGAAAGCTGTTAGTTTCATACTGAGATGTTTCACGGGTTGGCACTCGGGTTCATCAATACAACTATACTGAACTGTCAAGTTCCGAGTATTGTTTTGGAAAATATAAAAATAAAGACTTTGAAAATGGAAAACCTGCTGCTCTTGCTTTTGTATTATTGGAATCGTAATCCAATTCGCATTCTGATTTTGAAGAGTATATTCGTGTAGACGGCATTAAGCTCCGTGTGCTTTCATTGGGAGGCGAAAATTACTATGGATATTCAGGAGGAATAAACATGCTCTCAAAATCAAAATTATGAATGAAAATTTACTTTAACGTATCGAATATTTATTTTATGGAGAGGATTTTTTCGATATCGCAGAAACATTGAACGAAAACTGTGTCTAACGATGATTTTATATTATAATAGTAATTATTTGTGGAATAAACAGGAAATGCATCGACAAATGGTTAAGTGAGTGTCAGGACTACATGTGTTAGGTAATCAAACAATATGAAGTAAAAAATTTCATTCAAACTTTTATATTTTTACACTGCACTTCGCCCTTCTGATCTGATAGAGAATAATTTACCTCCCAAGCACTAATATCGCCACCAGACGTCGACACTGTACATTTGTCGCCGCAAATATAAACAAATCAGACTATATAACGCACACCAACAAACCACCGCATTCATGAAACTGAAAACGTTTTTTGACGTGGGACTACGTCTAACCGGAATATATGGAGGGTAAAATGAAAACCTAAACACAGAACATGCAAGAAAAAATGAAAGATTTCGAATGCTTATAGCTCGAACATTTCGTACTGGATAGGAGAGATGTTTGCATCACTTGATAGGGAATATTTCTACGCATCTATCGCAACTAACAAAATGTTGTTTTTCATTAGATAAACAATTGAATAACTGTAAAATATTAGGCGTTATCTAAACGCCCTAACTGCATCGTTTTGATTGGCCCGATTTACGGTTTCCCTAACACAGCCATCAAAACCAAGCAGCCTAGGGGAAATCGGCATTGCAAATTCATACAAATCGGGGGTATTTTTGTTCCGATTGAAATGTGTTTCCCTAACACAGACTTCAAAACCGAGGTTTCTGGGGAAATCGGCTCTGCAAATAAATGCAAACTGCGAGTACTTTTGTCCTCGCTTGCCTTTGTGCAGAGTGGAATATGTCTGTCCTAACATGATCTTCTAAACTTAGGAACCTGGGAAAATCGTGCAGACACTAGAAGCGAATGAACTTCCCAGTTTCAAGCAAATTCGAGATTCGAGAAGTATGTACACTTTTGGGATGTAAACTTCAGAGGGAAATGTAAAATAAAATAATCGTTTGATAATTTTTTTTTGTCTTTATTGGAAAGATTTTCAGCCTTAGGCTGGTTCATCAAACGTTTGATAATTCTTCCGTACATATATTTTGTTCTAGTCATCATACCAAACGTAAAAGGTCCGTAATTAAATTTACTTGTAACGAAGAACAATCAATCACAATAAATGAATTGACTTTACACGGCATTTGTTCATTTTTTCCACTCACAGAGCAAATATATTGAACTCAATTGAATTTGGAAACTGTTTCATTCAATCAAGAATTTAATCAATACAAACGAATGATTGCTAAGCGAAGGTAGTTCCACGTGAACCTTGCGGTTATATCATAGATATAACCCACTATTTTTTTTATTACAGAGTCAGTGTGGCACTGATTCAGTTTTAAAAACGAATTCGCTATAAGGGAGCGTGTTGGCTTAGCTTTAAATGCCGTGAAGATGTCCCCCTGGGTACTGGGAGCAAACTAATCAGTGCTTTTCTTGATCAATTTTAATCTTCTTCCTATACCATCCTCACCCAGAATTCAAACGAGATCATGTGACCATTTTCCTTCGAAATTGATTCTTCCCTACCGAATCAAATTAAAGTCGGTGACTTGTCGGATCTTGTTCCATTCTCAGTGTTGAAACCTTTTGAAAGCTTCTACCCTTAACCCTCGTCAGTCTGATAAACCAGCGGTGGTCAGTGTTGCCACATTTTTATCTGTACCAGAGGGGTAAAAATCTGTCCCATCTGTACTTTTTTCCCAAAAATCTGTACCATCGAAAATATTCGTTGTAGAGAAAAAACTATTTTTTTAGCATGAAAAAAAATATCATATATATATTTACTACAAAAACTACATTTACATTTGCAAGTCATTCGTGTGTTTGATGATGCTTATACATAGTTTTTCTGAATCTAGATAGCATACCATAATTTATTAAAATTTGCGAGTTGACGCCACAATGTTTAATCAAATACATTGATCTCAAAATAGCGTTCATCGTATCGCTGCTGAGCCGATTTCGAAGCTTATTTTTGTTCTGATTATATTCAGAAAAAATCGCTCGACATTTGCCAAGGAGCGAGACATAGCGAGAACGTTACAAACAAGATATCGAAGCGCCGAAAATGCGAGCCCACCGTCTATTAATTTTAGACATCCAATTTTTGTCCACCAATCCTGAACATGCTCGTTTTCTGAAACTGTGATTTCTTTGCAGAGTAATTTTATCTTTAGGGTACGGATTTGTTTCTCCAGATCTTGTATATTCCCATTGCAGAATCCTGGAAGCGCTTCTAACACAACTGCACTTGTCAAACTTGGAAAAGTTTCTGGGATTGAACAATGCTTCAGCCTTGAGCGTCGGATCATTAAAATCGAATCTTTTTCTCATTTGCTTGATCAGCTCCACAAAAAAAACTGCAACAAATATCGATCACCTCAGTCATCTCATTCTCCATTTCTACGACATCATCTGCGAAACAATAATCTTTACACCTTTCCTACCTTAGTCTTCGTCTTTTTCTGCCACATGCATATCTCGTAGACCAGCAATAGATCCTGGAAGTGGCTTCCTCAAAATTCACATAGGTAGCCAGGAAGTGTACTGTGGTGAAGGTGCGACGGCCTCCCAGCCGGCGATTTGAAATTTTTCGACCACTATTTGGATACATCCACAGTAGACTTTTCTTTTGGGATCTCTCCGTGAGTTTAGTTAACCTCATTAAGGATTATACTCTCTAATAGTTTTCCGAGTGAAGCCAGCAGAAATATGGGTCTGTTCGGAGTAGGATCTCTCGGTGACTTCCCTGAATTCAGCATCAGCATCAACTTCTGGATTTTTTATTTGTCAGGGGTGTGATCTTTCAATGCCACCTTCAATGCTATGTTGCGGATACCATTGGGACCGGGCTTTTTTTCGTCACTCCTACTAGTTCCTTGTTGGAGACCTGTACGCGTTTGGCTACTTCTCCGCGATATGGTTAGTCACACGTGATTTAGAGGGAGTTCCTCCACGATAACCTTCAATTTTTCTGGGCACGATTTTACCGATATCCTTAAACTTCGGATCTCAGCCATCACTATTCGGTATGCGTTCTTCCAAGCATTAGCTACAACGTTTCTATTTCGCGCTCTGAAGCAAATCTTGGCCTCTAGGATCTACTTCCCCATTTTACAACCCAAGCAAGGAAATCTCTGAAAACGATGGATTTTCAGCTGGTTTAACGAGTTTTTCCATAAGTGCATCGTCTGGTGGAACTGATCATTGATCTATTGATCAACTTGACGTAGACATTGCACATATAGCTCTCATTGATTTTTGCGATCACGCGATCACCACAATTTGTATTGCAGTCAATCTTGACCTGTCCGCCATCCAGTTTACATTATCGAGATGAACTCGATACAGTTTTGCGATGATTGCAACGTCGATTTTTGTTTTCGTCGCCGATCGCTACAACAGGTGCATCGCAGAGTTGATTTGGGTTACCTTCATTACCGCCGATAGACTTTCTGCCGTATGCTCGTTTTTCAACTGGAAGGTTAATAACCCAGATCAAATTGTAGCACTTCTCAGCTCCTCCTCCGTAATGGTCTCGTCTAGGTTATTTTACCCAGTCTTCGCCTTGCGACATGGCGACGAGTTTTTTGAAAACTGCACTCCTCACCGTTGAAGTTTTGTACATCTCGCCCCTATGAAAGCGCCTAGTTTTCGTTATGTTTTATCCCAGCATCTTTAGATTCGAATCGGCTTCCAGAGGAAACTCGCGTATATCAGCCCTTCCTTCGCCTTGACGATTAAGGGTTTCCTCTGGTTCCGATCTCTTAATTCAAGATTTTTTTTCGGTGTCTCTTCAATCTCAAGGGTCGTCTGCTGTGTCGTGTACTGTGTCACCTCTGAGTCTCTCTTTTCGACAACCTCTGCTCTCTGTATCAGCGCGTTACTAGTTGCTCACCGAATGCAATCCTTCTTTAGATGTTCTACCGCTAGCTTACACCGAAAGCTAGCGGTAGAACATCTAAAGATCTGGTTCAGCATTTGTTGCGATACTTACTTACGATATATTATGGGGACTATCGTACCAAGAGGCCAAGAGGTTTCACATTTTCAGGGAGCAGGATAATGATGTCGGAGCATTGAATATCTTTTATTTCCGTATCTTCTCCGTTGTCTATGTTGTAATCTTGACCTTTATTGCGTCGATCGTAATGTGCTGGTTGGTACTTCTTCCATTTCTGCTGTTCACATCGCTCTTACCCGCGTTGTCATCTGGTTATGGACCAAGACCCGGACCGGTAGCTTCATGCAACATTCTCAACGGATGTATGAATCATATCTGGCTGCGGAATTTGAAAAGAGTTTCAATCGAAGCTCTATCGTGGAACCGGTGAACTACTGAGTGCTCTATTGATAGCTTTATTTTGGTGCTGGAAAACTATAGAAGATTGATTAAAACACACGATAGCATTGTTGACGTAATATTACGGAATAATTCTATTCGATTCGTTTGTTTATTGCTTAGGACATTATTTTATTCATTTTTCCCATCTGTTTATTTTATTTAGGCATATTAGCATTTTAGCTGTAACAGAGCCTAATTTGTGGTATCGCCGAAAAGCGTCAAAGATTTACTTGGTTTTGTCGCTTGGGACGCATCGGAATTCTTGATCTACCTTAGATCTCAACCATTTTTTTACACCGATGTTAATGAAATAATATAAAATAGGAGATGATGTCCAAAACACGACTGCACTGTTAACGTAGGACTACCAAATCATCGCAATCTATTAACCTATTTATCGCTTCCGTTATTCTATTTGGAAGGAACGAAATTTAATAATTAACTCTTTAGTAGATTTTCAACTGATTTATGGCAATCTGTGACTTTTTTTTTTGTTCCAAAAATTTGAGAAAATTAGAAGCACATTTCTTGGTGACACTAGGACTTTTCGAAAAGCTTCAACTTCAACAAGGTTTAAACGTCTTTTCTTCAAATTAGCTAGGGCAAGCATTTGAATCGCTATTAAATTGATGTAAGAAGTGGAATCTGGGGATTGCTTTGAATAAATAAAATAAAAATATTAACATAATTTGTTGAAATTTCGCTACCAGTCCTTCTTTTAGAATGCCACATTACATTCTGTGATTTCTGGGAACCTCTCACATTGATCACTTTTTTTTTAATAAATCGTTTATTTCCACAGGCTCAATTACTAAAGTATAAAGGAGCCAAATTTTAAAAAGATTTTTAATTCTAAAGCATATTTACATTTTTACTTGTACTACGGTTGATAGGAACAATAGCACTTTGTTATGCACGAACGAGTGAGTTTTTTGTTGTCTGCAGACCCTGACCTCGATCCTTGACATCTTGCCCACAATGTAGACACGTGTTTCAAAAGTAGTCTCATCATGGCTCTCCACACAATTGGTGTAACATAGGCTCAGCTACTGACACATGCTGTGATTCATTAGCCAAGGACAAGCAATCGAACAAGTAAATGATGTACCGCAATTGTAACGTAGCTCGGAAGGACAGAGGCCTCAAATTTAAAGAGAAAATAGATAGTTTGTTTGATCATACCTTTGTTATTTTGCAGTATTTTTAACACTGATATTGGTCAATCGTATTTGAAAACCTTTACTGTTTTAGTGGAGAGTTCATGAAACGTCTAGCTCTGCTCTCGAGTATTTTCTGACGAGTTAAGCCCTTCCCGGCGATTACCTTATCTTTTGCTAGGTCACGAAAAGACCTCACGATACTCTATCGCAGAAAGGATTTTTCCGATCCATTCGATTTGTCTCGGTAACATCAAAATGCTTCGTCATCTTTTTTGGGACTCATTTGAATTTTTAGACTTCCGTCTAAAGTGTACATTTTCCGATACCTTTTCGGAATAGAAGGAAGAAGGATAAACTATGAATTGGTGCTGCACTACACTAGGTCCAGTATCTTGAATATCGTCTAAAGGGTATAAAGCGTTGCTTACATGTCGTACAGCAGACGGCTAAGATGGCATTTCCATAAAATCTGGTGAGACAAAGAAGAATTCAATTCAGAATTCAAACCAATTTTCACAAAAATCTGTGTAGATTCCGCGAGGTTCGAAAACTCCGCCAAGGGCTGGGTTTATTGGTTAAGGGCTGTGGAAAAGATCTTGTCTCCCTGTGAAGCAATATCCAGGGCCTTACAAAGGCACTCTCATTGACAAATCGTCACCCAATAATATACCTACTGCATTTCAAG
Source organism: Toxorhynchites rutilus septentrionalis (assembly GCF_029784135.1). Lineage (NCBI taxonomy): Eukaryota > Metazoa > Arthropoda > Insecta > Diptera > Culicidae > Toxorhynchites > Toxorhynchites rutilus. The sequence goes on from NC_073746.1 coordinate 84,240,938, forward strand.
TTGTCGCTCATTCACACTAACTGATTATTTAACTGCTCTCTTTTCACGCTCAATAAAGAAAATATCTCTTCTCCTTCTTGCCCTCTCCTTTCGCTTCGAGTACATTTGTTTGATTCTTTACAATGAAGCGAACTATTAATAGCAAATTTCAGAGCGATTTGAATCATTCATTTTTGCGAGCAGCTTATATTGAAATCAATTTTTCGTTGTTGTATTCGAAACGTATTCACCAAAACAAATAAAAACCGCCGGTGGTGTTGTGGTAAGCGCGACTGCTATGTCATTCTATCTCTCTTATTATCTTATTACTTTTTTCGGATGACGGCCCGAGACAATCCCTTTTTGGTGAGATGAGGCGAGTTCATTCAATTGAAGATGCGAGCGCCTCTTCGCATTCAAGCCCACGCTTTGACGACGATAATGCATAGAGATCCCTTTCGAAAATTTTGAATAAAAGCTTCTGCTATCAAATTTGTAAGAGACAGCAGAAATGAACGCAACAGGAAAACTTTTGTTCGGTGGACGTAAAGAATATACCGAATATACCATCGGTAATGACTCTGGCTGAAGTAAAAAAACATCATGTAAAGTAAAGTAAAGTAAAGTAAAGTGAACATCATGTACATTTCTTAGTCTGGAAAATGTCAAGACCTGATAATATCAATGCGAATAAATGCGAAAAACGTAAAGATTACAATTCAAAAGAGTTGTTTTCATATTAAGAGCACTTTGGAAGAGATGTAACAATAATTTCATCATCACAGATCGGTGTGAACGGTCACCTGTCAAATGTCAAATTTGACATCAGCGTTGCATGATTCGACGTTTTGACGTAGGACAAAAATGAGAACGTTGCGTTTGGTTTGTGAAGTTTTGGGCCTTCACGAAAAATTATGGTGAGAGTCCGAATCGGGCAGTCGTCGGGCGCGGACGTGTTTTTTTGTTACTCCGCGCACAGTTTCGTTTGAACTGTTTTTTTTTCCTTCATAGTGTGGAGCGGAGGGCTTGAGCTACGCCCTAAACTAGATGTGCGAGTTTATGCTGTGTTAATTATATTTTGAATTTACGAGAAAGTGTGTCATCAAACCAGCGGAATTTTCTGATGAAAAAATGATTGGTGAAGTGAAATATTAAACGAAGCCATTACCATCCTTCGTATGTGATCGTGAATACTCTATCGTTTTTATTGCATTCTCACTCTCGCGTGTCGCGTGTTGTGATATTGTGTTCTCTTTCCTATGCGTGTATGATTTGTGGCGAAAGGTCGGCTTGCCTTCGTCTGATAGAGATATGAAAATGTATAAGTGTTCGTTTTTGAGTGCGATGTTATTGCGTTGTAGTAGATATATCACAAACAAAAGTATCTCCGTCATGGATGAACAGCTAAGTTTTTTCATTTCATTCTCTTACACACAGCTTATTTCTTCCCATAATTTACACTTTACCCCATACATACAACTTGAATGTTGGTTACTTGTTTAGTTCTATTCATAACAGTCCGCAAAATTACGATTGCATTCATGTTCTTTGTGTTAGGCCTCTATCGAACTATTATTTTAATTTAGTTTTCTATCTCGCTTGGGGGAGAAGCTCCACCTTTGCCCATTCTGTATCAAGAAATAGCAATTTCAACAGGAATCGTGGGTCTGCCGAGGTGGAAGGTGTTAGAGTGTGGGAGAAAGAGAAGTGAACGGGATAGATGTTGCCCCGTGTGCCAAGTGAACAATGAGAACGAAAAAGCGAAGAAGGTTCCTAAATTAAACTCTCGGCTCAGAGTTCTAGAATTATAAAAACTCAAAACATAAAATTCTAATGGTTAAAATTTTAATGGGCAACTTAATTTTTATTTTTCGTTCTATCATAGTGAATGTCTCTCATGATTACACCCAATATTTTTTATGCGGTGAATGGGTACCTCATAAAAAACGCGTAAAAAGCCGCGTTGATTGGAAAATTTGCGGCCCCAGGAGCCAACATGGAACTCATCGTGTTAAGGGAGAGTAAGTTACAGTGGAACACCTCGATTATCCGCGAGCGGAGCGGATTATGTGCGACAAATTCCCGGAATTTGTCAGTGAGTGATTGACTCATGCACTTTAATTTCCACAAACAGTATCCACAAACTTGTTTCAATAGCTAAAAAACTGCTTTGAAAGTAAACTAAAGGGTGTGTCACATCAAATTGCATCACGGAAAAAACGCTGTAGAAAAAAATGCTGGTTATGTGAATCTAACCGTAATTACGTTATATTTCGTGAGGAACGCCCCAAAAAGGCTGTTGAATCAGACTTTGTATGGACTTCTTGGGCAAAAACATTGATATGATGGGTCACCCATCCGCTTTATAGCCCGGAGCTAATCCCAAATGATTTTTCTTATTCCCACACATCATGAATTAATTAATAAATTATATGCCCTATATGAAAATAATTTGAAATGATTTTTGATTGCGACAATTTATAAGTCTAAGTTTTGCTGTGCACATACACTAATACTGATTATTTTTATAGACATTATTGACTTTTGAACTGACTGGTACTTTTTTTTGTAAAACAGGAAGATATTGTTATTGACCACATGGAAATACAAATATTTTGCTCTATTTTCACGATACAATAGATAACAGTACTATTGCTATTGGGGACTTATATTTGTTCAAAAAATAATTGTCACAAAAATACGCAAGTTTATTCATATACCATTCGCTCTTGATACGCTGCTAACTTCGGGACCTGTATTGTCACTGCCATTATCCGCTCAAATCTGTAATCAATCCAACCAAAAATAAAAAAAAACCTAATCTAGACGTGGACGACTCGTCCAATGTGCATACGATAGGCGCGCTGACCACCACTTCGAGCAGCAGTGGTGGGGTTAATGCCGCCGCACTGGCGGGACCGAGCGCCGGAACGACCGGTAAGGGTGGGAAGGTGACCAGCGGCACCGGTAGCGCCATAACCCCCACGATGCCACCGTTGAAAAAGAAGACTTCCATCGTTAAGGCAAGTGTTCCGCCACCCGTTCCACCCCGGGGTTCACCCAAAATGAGCAAAGCCGGTATGAAGGGTGGAGCAGGGTCGGGTTCGCTTCCCAACCAATCATCCAGCCATCGGGGACGGTCTAGTGCAGGTGTGTGTGTGACGCAAGCCAGCGAAAATATTCACTTTTCAACTAGACTCGTAGACACACTTGTAGCTGTTTCACTATTGTGTTTCCTCGTTTCCACGTAGAAGGTTGTATCTCATGATTTGATTTGTACTGCATGAGTTGTCGTTGTTGTTGTTTGTTGTTATTGTTTTTTCTTCTACTTCTATTTGTTTATTCGTATCGGTGGCAAATTGTGTCCGAAAACAGATGAGTACATCAGAGAACCCTGGCGCTAGACTAATTCATTATTTGGTAGATAGTCGCGCTCGTGTGTAATCTGTGGCCATCCGGTCCATCTCACAGTCCATTAACTAACTCATCACTTTCGCTGACATTTCGTCCAGGTAAGATTGATCAACGTTTCAAGCAAAGGTTTACACCGCTCAGTCCGACAACACCCGAACTGTTAGATACTGTTGACAACTTTGTACGATCTCCGAACAAAGTGCTTAGCTGGCTAAGCCATCCTGAGTTTCAAGTGGTCGAGAATGGAGAACAGATGGAAATGGGTGAGGAGTCATCGCAAGAGGTCAGTACGACTGGCGGCGGTGTAAGAAAACTCAAGCAGAATTTTGAGAGATCCTCCCCCGGGATGAACGACAGCATGTCTTCGGTGAAGCAAATGATCCATAACTTCGAGCGGTATGCACCCGTCAGAAGACCCGATACGCTTCGGGAAAGAACTAGGAGATTCTCGGTGCGGGACGAACCAGCAAAGGTTGAGCTCTCGAGACGAAGTAGCTTCGTTGTGCCGTCCGTCAGGGAACATTTGACGGACGATGAAACCAATAGTAATGTGGAGAGCAGGAAGAACTTCGTTCCGATGGCGGAACGTATCCAAGAGTATGAAGAAGAACGAAACGATGATCTGGTGCTGTCAAAACTAACGGACGTTGTTCGCAGTAGAAGGGTAATGTTTGCTTCGCCGAACTCTACGCTGGAACGGCCGCAACCAACCAAGAAGCAGGTCGGAAATGGTTCTGTTGTCAAACATGTCACAATCAGACTGGACAATGATTTACCCAGGAAAACAAAAAATCCGGATGAGCTTCGGCGACGAATCGAAGAGATTGAGCGCGAGATACGTGAAAATGAGAAGCGCCTGAAGGCCATTCCGGATGTGATCAATAGGCGGCCTCTGAAATCGACCAGAAAAGTTACCAAGAGCGACAGTCTTTTATGTCGTCTTAAACCCAGGTCTGCTGTGGTTGAGCCGCCATCGACTAGGAAAGCGAACATTATACGCCAGCTGGGACTGCCTTTGGACGAAAATCACAACCTGGAAAGCTACCTGAGCCAATTCAGCTTGGAGGGGGAGTTCGTCTAGACTGCTAGTACCGGTGCTCTTTGGATCCTATCGAGTTCTCATTCGTTTCGAAACCTTCTCCTCCTATGCGTAGCATTAGTATTGGGGACTATATAGTGTAGTGTTGGAAATAAGTTTTTTCGTGTAGAACTATGATTTTGCGAGTTTGTTTTTTTTTGGCTTTTTACACTGTCTATCTCCAAGGATATATTTTATATTTTTGTGACAAGTGGATCTTCAGTAGATGAAGATACTTCACGGAACAAAAATTTTAGAAAGTGTACACGACAGAACAATTTTTGTGCTTATTAGCAACATACTTTAGCTTAAATGTTTGGAGACGATTTTATTCTTTTTTTTCGTTCCATCAATACAGTTTTGCCAGCTCAAATAATTTGTACGTTTGACACACAGTTAGTGTACACGTATAATACATAACATTCATTACATACTTTTGGGAACAAATATGTCCACAAACACACACACACTGAGTTAATCACCGAACGGCAATTGCAACATACATAATTTAGCCGCTTCTCCTCGTATCGCGCTAGGCACATCTCCTTCCTGTTCTTCCACCCCTCCTCCCGCTTTCGACGATATCTCCGAGCACGGTAGCAGTAGTCATCGGCACTCGTCGGACGATAAAACGGTCAGCGGTGGCGGAGGTGGCGGCAGTGGCCGCAATGGAGGACTCGGCGGAGGCGATGGCGGTGGAACAGTCGATCGGCGGAGCACTTCGTGCCGGAGTGATAACTACAAGGAAGACTCGATAAGGTATGTTTGAGAAACAATATTATCCGTTATATTGCGGACAGAGAGAGAGAGGAACGGTGTTATTTGCATTCGCGCGTGTTCTTTGGAATGATGATTTAAGCCTGTGTTAGTTTATTAATTAATTCATTAAATTTCGTTATTTGCTGAAGATGTTGTTGAACAGAAATAACTGCACTGCAGAGTTTGATACGAACAAATAGAACTAGATGCGGTATTTAATATTCGAATCAAACACATCACTCAATAAGTTCGCAATACGACATATACAGTGTCGGACAAAAAATATCATTTATCATTGAAATAGATTCAATTGCCAGCATTATTAGAATAAATCTTAAATTGTATGATTTCCATCACGATAAATTACGTAAAAAAAATACATTTAAGAGTTATAAAATTATTTGAAAAAAAAAACACTACCCTTCCAGCATTTCTTGGTACAAAAACTTAGCGTCAAATGATAGGACTATTCATTTTGTTATTTAACAAATATACTGCTTTAACCATTAATATTTGCTGATGCAACCATTGTACTGGATCACTCCAAGCACTCTCTTCGGCTTTGATTCATAAGGTTCCGGCTCCTACTGACAGGAACAGCACATCATGCTTCCTGGACTTTTATCCACAGTGGCTTATACTTATTCTCCTGAACACAAATGGATTTATTCGCGATGTTGCATGAGTGAAGGTTGAATTTGGAATGTAGAATTGTGGTATTGGTAGGGATCGATTGGAATGCTTTCAAATCCTCGCTTTTTTTTGAAGTGGGACTACGTCTAACCGGAGTATATAGGGTAAAATGAAAACCTAAACACAGAACATGCAGGAAAAAATGAAAGATTCCGAATGCTTATAACTCGAACATTTCTTACTGGATCGGAAAGATGTTTGCATCGATTGATAGGGAATATTTTTACGCTTCTATCGCAATTAATAACATATTATTTTTCATTAGATAAACAATTGAATAACTGTAAAATGTCAAGCGTTATCTAAACGTCATAACTGCCTCATTTTGATTGACCCGATCTACGGTTTCCCTAACACAGCCTTCAAACCCAAGCAGCGTAAACAATATGCGTTCGACATGTATCAAAATCGGAACCAAGTGCCTGAAGTTCATCAAATCAAGCGAATTCGCGGCTCGAGAAGTACATACACTTGAGAGTAAAATCGTAAAATAAAATAATCGTTTGATAATTCTTCCCTTCACATATTCTGTCCTAGGCATCATATTAACCGCAAACGAAGAACATTATTTAGCACAATGCATGAATTGACCTTACATGGCATTATACAATCTTTTTGCTCACAGAGCAAATATATTGAATTTAATTAAATTCGGGAATTGTTTCATTCCATCAAAAATTTAATCAATACAACCAATGATTGCTGAGCTACGTAGTCCCACGTCAACCTTGCGGTTATATCATAGATTACACCAACCCATTTTTTTATCCTTCATATTTCTGTTGTTTAGGCATTCAAGAATATACCCTAGAAAGGACTTATCGAGAATCCTATTATTCACCGAGTTAAAGCTATTTTAGTGATGCGGTATCCTAACCTGGTACGGCCAATGAACGTTTTTCTCGAAACTAGTTGAACCGATTTATATGGATACAATCTGCATGCATCTCGCTATCACATTAACCTCCAAAATATGATATTTTTAAAGTTTCACTATTTAAAAAAAATCGGGAAACGTAAGAAAAATTGTTTTAAACCGCATTTTGTTTTTCAAACGGCCTCCATTTTGTCAAAAAAGATGTTTCTGGCTTGTCCGAGGTTCATGCGATAGCGGTATCTTTACTGATTTAGAATCTGTTCGATTTTTTTTGTTTCAGATAACCAGAAGGGTTGGAATCGTGCGCGCCATGGCACAACTTTTTTTTGAAACTTCTGACTTCATCATATTTGTTCATATTTGTTCATCTACCTTTTAACAACAGAACAAAAATTGAACGGAGAAAAAAAAATCATAACTAGAATAGTTAAGAGCTTAACTATTCTAGTTATGATTTTTTTTTCTCCGTTCAATTTTTGTTCTGTTGTTAAAAGGTAGATGAACAAATAATGATATAATGGACACTAAAAATATTCTTTGTTTTATTTTTACGGAGCTCGAAAATCGTCCGAAACGCGTGTCTCTACACTAGTGTACCCCCTTAAAAGTATTTTCAAATTTTTCGTTATTCCAGTCGATACTACGTAAAAGTAGGCAATTAGTAGACCATTTTGGCATTTCAGTACCCTTGATTTATTTTTCAGCAAAACCAAAAAAAGAATTTTATCCTAAATGGGCTCTTTTAGGGTATGAAATAAAAAAAAACCACTTCATGGTTTATTTCATAATTTCAATATGACCCCCCTTGGTCTTGATAACCAACTGACAACGCTTTGGCATATTCTCCGCGAGGTCCCGGAGGTGTTGATGGTGCAGCTCGTCCCAAGGCTTCTTCAACGTTGCAAAATAGTTTTACTTGTTTTTTAACGTCAGTTTTGTTCACCTTGTTGTCCAAAATCACCCATATGATTCAAGTTGGGGCTTTGGGGTGACCACACCATTGGTTTGATCCACGCCGATCGGAAGAATGCTTCTTTTTCCTCACAGTATGCTTCGGGTCATTATCTTACTGAAAGGTGTAGTAATCATCCAGTCCCATTCTCAGCATGGATTCTTCCAGGTTCTCGCACAAAAGTTAGATGAAACCATCGTCAGTCATAATACCGTTGACCTGCGCTAAGTTTCCTACCCCAACCCAAGAGAAACTGCTCCCTACCATGATGCTGTGACCACCGTGCATCACTACACACCAAAAGTTGACTAAACAACTACGAAACTTATGTAAAAATCAGCTGTCAGAACCGAGGGGTGCATCGATGAACCAAACACGGTAAAACAAATTCACCCAAGCGGGTTTTTTTCATGTCATACCCTAAAATTACCCGAATGTCATTTTTTGATTTTCTAGGAAATAAATCAATGATACTGAAATGGAAAAATGGTCTACTAATAACATTCTTTACGTTGTATTGAATAGAATACTGAAAAGTTTGAAAAAACTTTTGATATTGGAACACTTTGTAGTTGTGCCATTTCTTATGAGAGGGAGCAGATTGGATAGGAATAAGGATGGGATGGAAAAAAATAGCTGCTTTATCGGAGACTTGATCATAATTCGTGCAATTTTTCGGCATTGTCCCATTCCGCATGTGGTAGCGTTACATTTCCCAAGATCCCAGCATAAAGCCTTTTATTACCATTTTTGGGGCCAACCCAAATGAAGAGATCCTTCGCAAATTTTAGTGATGCTTGAAGATGTTCCCGTATAAGCATCGCAATTTTTTCGTGGCTTCTACCGATGAGCTACTTCTCAACAAGGCATCTCTGTACTGTTAATGGAAATAATGGATAAGCTTAACTCGTTTATAATCTCCGTTATTGGTTTGAAAGAATCAATGTTGGAGAGTCATTTATGTCTGTTGATCTTGACCATAGTTTTACGGGTCGTCCAGTGATTACGCATGATTTCGGATCATGGAGCATTGGAAGTTAATTTTCGAGTTTTTTTTGGATTCTCCTAGAATTGCAATTTCACTGAAATCATTTCTGAAATTAACATTTAAATATTAATTGTTCAATTGTTATTGATATTTGTTCAAAATCAGTTTAAATGAGAGACTGGTCTTATTATTTTGTCGCACGTTTCTACTACTTTTGAGCATTACATGGTGTCGCATATTGTATGTATGATTAAAATTGACGGTTAGAGCACGTTTTGAAATTTTCTCCAGCTTAGAGTTTTGTCGCCTTCAAAATTCAGATAAAACTCTTACCTCAGCGAATAATCCAATCATCAAAACATTTTTCAAGCACTTTAAGTGGAACAGACAGTTTAGACTTTTTTGACGTGGGACTTCGTCGTTCATTGCGGGTGCCAAATCAGAACACAGGTCACGTTTTCATGAAATAATATTGACTTTACTAGCTATTATCGCTGCGAACGGATTTTGATTGTTTTGGGTACCAATCGGATCGGAGATTATCCAAGATTTATTTGATTTGATGGTATACATTACAATTCGCTAGTTCGTAAGTGGTGACGAAAATTGGAAGCATTCTCATACATTTGTTCTATGCTTTCTGTGCGTTCTTGTCTCTATTCATCCGTGTTGTCTGTAGCGAGCAACTTATGCAGCTGGAATAATATACACAACAAAGGGAGATAATGAGAAATAAATATTTGCGACTTAAACCCGACCCTTGCACAAATATTACGCTGGCGCTAAAGTGAATATAGTGGATCTTCGCTGGCAAATTATCAGTCTATTTCGGAACTCAAAGCAGCGAACAATGCATGTTCTGCTTGTTTTACGTCATCATAATGACTTCGTTTCCTCTGCTGAGGACGCGAGCAAATATCGCAGACGTCCGCATAAGACTCTACGCCACATTATGTAGGGATGGGGATCAAGAGAGTCGTCCGGCTCACCAAGAAAATGTGGGGGTTTCCGTGGCTCATATGACTGCGTGTCCGTTTATCAAGCGAACGATCGTGAGTTTAATCCAAGTACTCTCCATTGATTCTTCGTAGTTTAAAGCATCTCTAATAGTTTTTTTTTATTAAGACACTAGCTGACCCCGGCAAACTTCGTCCCGCCCAGAATTTATTTTTTATTATCAATACCTTCAAACGTTTCTTAACGTTTCACGTTTTCTTACTAAGCGCAAGTTCATTCCAATCGCAGAACTGTTCATTGATTGATCTTCTAATCGACCCCGAAATAAAATTCCAAGTACTTCTACCAAAACTCATCATTATAATATCAGATTATTTTCAGACAAAATTCTCGTTCAAGAACCGCTTTTCAACCACTTGCAGTTAATATGTTTCTCCGTTACATGGAATAAATGTTTGATACAGAAAACATGATTTGGTTTCGTTTGCTTGATTAGTTCTCGAGTTATGCAGAAATTTGTGTTTCATTTGTATGGAAGCCCCCCTTTGAGAGGGGGGAGGAGTGTCGAACAACCTAATAAATGTTCCATCCCCATGAAACCTCCACATGCCAAATTTAGTTCCGTTTGCTTGATTAGTTCTCAAACTATCATGAAAATCTTCCCCGGCCCCAAAAACCCCTACATACCAATTTTCATGTCGATCGGCTCAGTAGTTCCTGAGTCCATAAGAATCAGACAGACAGAAATCCATTTTTATATATATAGAAGAAACTGAGTGTCTTGGTGGAATATTACATGTGAATTGATTTCGCGTGCCAGTCTTACAACTGTTGCCCCTCACTAAACAATCTGCCCTTTTCAGGGCCTCTAATATTACGAGAAAAAGTTTATTTTGAGAAGAGTACAAAATGTTGAGAAGCGTGTATATTAGTGTGCCAATGAAAATGGTCATCTCTAATTTCAAAAAGTTACCTCATAAAAAATATTCACCACCTTGAAAAAACACCCTATGTCAAATATTAGCTCAATCGGATTTAAGGGAGAGTGGCACAAACCGGTCAAAGTTTGAGTTTTTTGAAACTGAAACACTTGTAATAGAAAACACAAAACATCTGAGTGTTCGTCAACAGAATGTAAATGTATAAATTGCTTGAAAGTAAATAAGTAACGAAAAATGAATTTGGATGAAAATCATCCAACTTATAGTACACAGTGTCCTGTATATCGGAGATTGCTGGAGAAGCAAAAAAGCAACATTTTTCAAACTAAATAGCAATTTTGGAAAACTACATGTGGAAGTAAGTTAGCAATAATCTATTTTAACATAGCTGGGCTTTCTACAAATTACGCAAAAATGCGATTACTTGCAGAAAACGTGCGTCCTCAAATGGTTTTTCTTTCTGAAACTCACATAGTTAATGAAGAATCATTTGACCAGTACAACATACCGGGTTACAAAGTTGTTTTTTGCTTGTCGCGCTCTAAACACACAGGAGGTGTTGCAATTTATGCAAAAGATTCAGTTAATTTCAACATTCCATTAAACGAAACTGTTGGAAATAATTGGTTCTTGGCTATTTCAGTTGAAAGGGGCATGCAGATGGGAAATTATGGAATTGTATACCATTCCCCAATGAGGTACATATCGAGGTGGAGCAGTCGGCGAAGTATATCTGTATTGGCAAGCAAAATATCGTGTCGTAATTATTTGCATTCAATATGAGATGTATATGGAAGAAACAAAACAATGTTCAAAGTACTCACGGTTGCATGATAATTTGAGCCAAAATTCTAATTAAATCATGCAACTGTTTGTTTTTTAACAGATGACAACTGTATCGTGGCTAATTTCGATTATTCATGTGGTAAAAAGGTCCAGACAGCAGTCGTATGCTTAGTTCTCGAAAGCAGTAACATTCTCGGTGAAATTTTGAACAATTAGCAATTATTCTCTCACTGAGAGCCTTCGAAACATCAACTTCATAACGTTAAAATATGAATCTTCGTTTGTTTCTACGAACGTGGGGGAGTGAAAATGGCACATGGAAATATCACTTTTAACCGTCTTTTTCGACGTGATTTCACAAATATTCACTGCACACTATCACATTAGCCTTTAATCAAACTCTACTCTAAACAAATGTGCGTTTTTAAATCATTAATCACTTCCTGAAAATAGCATTTTCATATGGATGCGGTGGGTAATCAAAGATAAACACAACGACTGACGTCACTATTTGAGAAATAATTATGGCAGCGCATGCTATGTCGCTCGAAACTCGACCATCTTCATTACCTTTTTTCCAGTACATTGACCATTCCCCTAGTTCCAGTGACCAGCGATTTATTGAAATTTTGGAGAACTGGTGGGAAAACATCGTTGATTGCAGTACATTAAATGTAATTGGTGGTAATTTTAATATTGATTGGCTCAATGTACGAAATTCGAATCAATTGAAACAATTATCGCATTATTTCAACTTGAAACAAACGGTTATCGAAGCTACTAGAATTTCTAAACATAGTAGAACTCTGATTGATCACGTCTTTTGAAATTTCGTTACTGTTCATTCTTCGACCGAGGCCAATTTTAAAATAATTAACCATGAGACAATTTTTGTTTACATTGAGAATGGACAGAATGACAGTGATAAATAAAGTAAAGATCAAATGTTGGAAACGATACTCTAAAGAAGCCATGTCTCAGCTTGTGTCGGCAAGCCTGGAATTTGTAGCAATGACTGGACATCTGAATGATAAAGCAGCTGTTGTAACTAATATTTTGAGAGAGTGTACGAATAAATTAATAGTTGAAAAACATATTGATTTAAGCAATTCGAACAGCTGGTACTATTTGGATCTGATGCGCCTCAAACACAAAAGGGACAAAAAATACAAAAAGTTTTCCAGAACTAATTTGAAAAACCATTGGAACATGTACACCTTAGCGCGGAACATATATTCACGGGCCTTGAAAAAGACTAGATGTGAATATATACAGAGGAAAATCGATAAACATCAAAATAATAGTAAAAGACTATGGAGAATATTAAAAACATTATTAAATTGGAAAAATAGTATACCTCGTTCCATAGTTTTCGGAGGGTCAGAAGAACAGTCAGACCAAATTATTGCGGAGAAATTTAACAGTTATTTCGTTAATAGTGTTCTGCTGATCAACCAAAGTATTGCGTTGGTCAAAGAACTTGACGAAATAATAGAGAAAAGAGAATATCGAGGCGATATTCTCTTTCCTTTTTGCTAATTCCAGATTCAGCGCGGTTTCACAAGAGTGTGTCTCTCGATATCCCGACTGTTCTGACATTAGCAAATTGTTATTACCTATAAAATGTATCAGCTGACCTTTCACAACAAGTTCTAACAGTTTTTCTAATATGTGCAGCATGTTAATAGGGCGGTACTCTTCGGCTTTATCCGTCCCATTAACTTTGGAGATTGGAATCACAAGGGATTCCTTTCAAATCTTTGGTACATATCCAGTTCGTAAATATTTATTTATCAGGTCCAGCAGATCGTGTCCAATGATATGAGAGCAATCTTGAATCACTTTCGCGTTGACATTATCGGTACCAGCCTATTTTTCCAATGGAAAACAGATACCTTTCAACTCAGCAAAAGTGATAGGTGAAAAACAATCTAGTCTGCAATTGATAGTAATCAGTATTATTTCGTCAAGTCTATATTTGCGGTATTTCTGGATCTTAAACGCGCTTCTGAAACAGTTTCTAGGCCCTTATTGTTACAAACATTGAAGCGCATTGGAATTGTAGAATTGTAGAATTGAATTGCATTGGAAATGGCGCACAAATGGTTTGAAAGCTATTTGTGCGACAGAACTCAAAAGACTCGTTTTAACGATTCTGTTTCCGATCCCATTGACAACTCACTCGGGGTGCCACAGGGAAGTGTTTTAGGGCCCATTTTGTTTATTTTATGCATAAATGATCTGCGACGAGAACTAATTCGATCGCGGACGATGCTGTCCTGTTCATCGCAGCTAAGGATATAAAAGAAACGCTGAACACATAGACGAAGATTTGCATTCTCTGACTCAATGGCTTAAATTTAAACAATTAAAGTTGAATATTGGCAAAACAAAATATCATCAAAGATGTGTGAGGCCGAGCGTTGTCCTGGTGGAAAACAACACCATTCCTATGATCATTTCTGGCCGCTTCTGCTCAATCGCTTGCTTCAAACGGTCAAGCTGCTCACAGTAGAGAACCGAGTTGAGGGTCTGGCCATAGTTGAGCATCTCATAGTGGATGATTCCCTTCCAATCCCACCAAACACACAGCAAAACCTTCCTGGCCGTCAATCCGGGCTTGGCGATGGTTTGGGCCGGCTCACCGCGCTTCGATCACGATTTTTTTCGCTTTAGGTTGTCGTACGTGATCCACTTTTCATTACCAGTCACCATTTTCTTCAAAAATGGGTCGAGTTCGTTCCGTTTCAGTAGTGCATCGCAGGCGTTGATTCTGTCTAAAAGATTTTTTAGCTTCAACTCGTGTGGCAATCATACATCCAGCTTTTTTTGGAATCCAATCTTCTGCCAATGGTTCCAAACGGTTTTATGGGCTATACCCAGTTGCTGGCCAATCGAGCGAGTGCTCACATGCCGATCTACTTGGATGATTTCAACGATTTTATCGGTTTCCACGATGATTGGCCTACCAGTACGGGGTGTATCTTCGACAGCCACTACACCAGAACGAAATCGATCAAACCAACGCTGTGCTGTGTGAATCGTTACAGTATCGGGTCCATAAACTACACGCCTTCGTAGCAGTTTTACTTCGCAGGTAGTAAAACGTAAAATATGGCGAATTTCTTGCTTGGTGGACTCCATCTTTGACGCGCTATAACTTGAGACTGAAAAGAACAATCACAACACTGTCAAAACGACACTTGTAGCACAGATTGTCGTCTTTAAATAGCCGTATAGTATGACCCGATGCGATAAGTACAACACAAGATATGTTTAAGTGTTGCCATATATTGACAATATACGACATTTCTTTTTCCCCAACCCAATATATAGGTATAAATTTCTTCAATTTGATGCCCAGAGAAATTAAACGCGCGCGTTTGGTGGGCCTGGACTATGTTAAGGGAACACTGGCAGAACACTGATACATAATGAAATTTTTATGTGGGGTCTGAAATGGAAACTGGGAGGGGGATAGCTCATTCAGAATTGTCGTAAACTATTCTTTTCTAGGATGGTTATATCGATTATTTCTAAATGTGGCATATCTCTATCATGTTTTAAGTAGACACTTTCAGATATTGGGTTCGATTCCCAATCTGTCAATGATCTTCCCGGGTTGGAAATTTTCTTGGCATGCCTTGAAAAAACTTTGGGTTTTCCTTTTACAGTTTTTGCCTATTTATAGTGCCTATTTATAATGTTCGATTGATAGAATTTCATGCCTGCAACAGAATCAGTTCGCTCTGATTTTTGTTTTATAATGCTGATATCTTAATTTGGTTAAACATAAATATTATCTATTAGATAAATTGGCCTGTTCAAACCTTTGTAGGGGTATGAGGGTATCTTCATCTCAGACCTCGGTGATTCAGCCGATCAGCCCGGTCAGTTAACCGCATATGAATACATAAAAAATGGCTTAATTCGTGGATAATCTCCAGAACGAAGATTTGTACCTTAAAGGAAAATCTTACGTATCTTGCAAGTGTAATGATAATAATAAACTCATTGAGTGATGTGTTATCAAAGTCCAAGTTGTAAGAGTTGACCTACTAGGAAAGGAATATCGAAAAAAAAGGAAAGTTAAGTTTGCAAAGTGAATAAGTAAAGCATGTTCGATCTGTTCTGTTCAACCACATTTTCAGCTGTGATTTTTCCCATTAATCGTTCGATTGTTTTTTTTTTCACGGCTGAATTTTAACGTTGTTATATTTTATGCCATTTACTCTATCGCCAACTTTCATTCTCTTTTTTTTTTATCTCTCTTTCCTTCATCTTAACTTTGTCGTCCGTCATATGTGTCTGTCGTTCAATGGAAAATCAAAAACTCGACATGAAAAACAAAAACACTGAACATATACAGTATATCAGAAATAAGATTAGAAAGTCATTTAGCAGTCGAATCGTCATCCAATAGCAATTACGGATCTAGAGGTGCATTAGCGTGGACACCACCAGCCTCAGTTGAGGGCTCCACACCGACCTGGACTGAAGGTACACCTAGCTTTACGGACTCCAGCTCCAGCGGTGATATGGGAAGTAAGTGGCGTATGGCGTAGATTCCTGTTTTTCAACCTGTGCTCACTGACTGACTGACTGGGTGTATATCTCGCTTTCAGCATTCTCAGGCCATTCATCTCCACTGCATATCACCCTCTCGGACCGGGATCGTCACAAGCCAACGGTCGAGAAGGCCCTCAACTCGCTAACGTCCGAAATGGTAAGCTTTTCCAAATCACACTACTCCTCTTCCACCTCATCGGTGTCGTCCGCTTCGGTGAATATTAAAAAATTGCACAAGCAGGTAATTTACGTGAAGAACAGCAGCTGTTCTAGCATAGAGCAAACAAGCACTGTGTGCGGAGGTGGCAATGGGTCGTCGGCAGTGGTTTCACTGTCGTCCCAAGAACCGTCCGCATCCGTTACGACCATCGACCACTCGACCGATGTGTCCACGGCGTCGTCATCTCCGGTGACGGTGTTCGTGGAAAATGACGTCCCAAAGCCTGGCGATGGTAGTTTCGGATCGTTAGCCGAGTTCGAGCGTAATGTGCTGCGAATCAGCGAGTAAGATACATTCGTTATCTCTCGCGCTCATCTAAGAAAGTAGAACAAATCGCGTTGTGATTTAGATAATATATTTAAAAATATTATTTATTCTTTCTCTTCTAACCGATATAACTTATTTTTTATCATCTACAAACAGTGGATTGTAGTTCACGAAACACAAAAAAAAAACTTAGCAAAGAACGAAAGTAATTGTTATGATCAAAAGATAGAACATAGTGAGCCCTCATCTTGGGAATCTCGAACATTCGAACTCATTCAAAGTTTAGATTGTGTTAATACGTTATTGTTAAGCTCTACCATAGCATCATTGTATATTAAGGTTGATTCACGAGTAAAGAAAGGCGAAGCACCAAGATTGTAAATAGAACCTTTTTTGTCCCCTGTTTCGAACAAGGGCGGTACAGCTTCCCCTGTGCTTAAACAACAACAGCAAAAACCAGACACAAGTTAACCAAACATCGTCAGTAGAATCAACCTGTGCATAATTTGAGAACAGCATTATTGAGGATAACACCTAATACACAAGTGAACCCATCAAATTATGTAACCTTATTTTCATATTGTTTTGTAATTTATTCTTAGTGTCCTCATTTGGTTAGATTGATCAGCTATCAACTCTCATCCCCTCAATTATACTAGTTCTAATGTAATCAGCGCTTATCGTATTATTTTAAGTTAAAAAGAAAGTCAATTTACTCGAATACAACGCAAATCAACGGTACACACCTTTCATCTTTTCGTTCCGTAATTGTCTTTTAGTTTTGTGATTTTTTGTTGCTCTCTCGGCGAGGGAGGATCCCCTATGTGTGTTCTATCTGATTGTGGAATACATTTTTGTAGGCTGATGCCGCGGAGGAGTCTGAACCTGCTGAGTATAACGGTAACGGTAACGGTACGGTGGGATGCATTGCGTTCTCCACCGGAAGCTTCCGGTCAGCCTTGAGGAGACTGTTCTAAGTTAGTATGGGATTGTGCTTTGTTACTCCTCCCTTCCTCGTTGTCGACGTACACATTGTTGCTAACCAAGTCACTGTTTTGTCAGTCACCATCACTAATGTTGGTTTAACCTGCTTGGAGTGAAGGTGGGATTGATTGCGGGTGGGTTTGGAACGCTTGTGTCGTAAGGTAGTGCGATTGCAAATGAGGAAAAAATAATACATTCATTTCAAGGCTTCTTTAACTTCTAAAATTTTTGAGGAAAACGTTAATTCGTTGGCCTCAAAGTACGCTTCAGTTTTGGCAAATTTTTATTTCATCGCAGCCGAGTCTTTTTTCAGTAGTATAGATATAGGAGAGTATTGAATATCTGAAACTGATGAAACTCGTTTCTATTCGAAAAAAGACTTGATCGTGCGCCACTAGCGAATTCTTGCAAGATCGGAACTTCCTAACTGCAAACATTCCAAACAACCGTAGCTTTATAAAACTTCTAACCCTGAACAACCAGCTTTACGTGCATCTCAGCGACTATAAACACACATTCTTGGTACTTTGTTAGAACCTTATTTTCTTAACTTCTGAGAGCATGTCTTTCAACATTTGAGATTTGCTGCTTTCTAATTGGTAGATTCCTACGGCGATATAAAAACTCGAGGATCCAGAGCTTGCTCCGTTTGTTATCAATTCTTTTCAACGCGGATACCGATAGTAAATCAACTACAACGCGTATTCTGATTAAGTATGGGAAATAAACGAATTTGATTCAATTCGCGATTTATCAGATCATTTGTCACTAGACTGTATCTAGATCGGACAGTTGAGATACGAGGGTGGACTGTGCATCCTCCTTACACCCCAGACCTCGCCCCTAGCGACTATCACTTATTCCCGGTGATGAAACAGGCGTTCGACGGTCAACGATTCGATAACACTGAAGAAATTCGTGACGCAGTTACATCGTACTTCAAAAAGTCGGACGCTACGCACTTCGTGCTCGGAATAGAAAAACTCGTGCCACGTTATGAAAAATGTCTCGAACGTTACGGCGATTATGTAGCAAAATAGAAAATAAAACGTAGATTACGGAAATCAACTTGTTTTTTGTCCTAACTTTATTTTTCCGCGATTTCTGAGGCACTGATACTTATTTTTTGAACGACTATCGTATTTTCACTCGTTCCGCGTACAAAATGCAGGAGGAATTTGCTCTGCGAGGCTAGATGTAATTCTAGTATACGATTTGCGCACTCTCGTCCTCTCCGCTCAGTTTAGATTGTCATGACCCGAACATTAAATTTGACACTTCGAGCGCGTTTTCTTCCGTCAATGCGAAGGTGAATCAAAATTCAACATCAGAGAGAATGGCATGACTCATTAGAGTGCCAATGAAAATGGCCATCTCGAATTTTCAAAGCTAACTTGATTAAAAATGTTTTTTTTTATTTAAATCGTTTATTTTTACAGGCTCAGTTACATAGGTTTAAAGGAGCCGAATTCCTTTCTGTATTGTTACTAGTATATATACATTTCTCCTTAATTCTAATGTTCATAATATAGGAAACCGATTACTCGCGGTCGACTCGAGTTTAGAAGGATGACATATTTTCTTCAGGAAAAGGAGGGGATATGAGGATATGTTGACAATGATCACACTCATATTCTCAATCACACTCATCA
Organism: Toxorhynchites rutilus septentrionalis; assembly: GCF_029784135.1. Lineage (NCBI taxonomy): Eukaryota > Metazoa > Arthropoda > Insecta > Diptera > Culicidae > Toxorhynchites > Toxorhynchites rutilus. Next base: position 84,260,054 of record NC_073746.1, read on the forward strand.
CACTCAATTCTTAAACCTATCTTATATCTAATATGTATTTACATTTCATCTTATTCTTAAGAAGGGATCCGATCTCTCACAAAGGAAAAGGAAAAACTAAGGGTATAAGGACAATCACACACGAAATTAAAAATGTCGATTCTCACGAAAAACTACCCTATGCAAAATATCAGCTCAATCGGACTTCATTTACTAGTGTCGCACAGCGGTCAAAGTTTGAGTTTTTTGAAAACCGAAAAATCACCCAAGGGGGGAGTAAAGGAAATCGGGGTTTCCGAAAAAAAATTTTTGATGCCAAATGTCTTCAAATTGCATGAAACGTCGAGATCTACTGTCATCTCAAAATTTTTATTGTCAAAAAATCGACGCTCTGGTCGTTCTTTCGGAATACGAGGCAAGACGTATGGTTTAGGGTGCCGATGAGAATCGTCATATCGGTTTTTCATACGGGACTCCCTGCGAAACGTTAATTTGCACGATAAAATACCCTCTGCAAAATATTAGCTCATTCGGACTTCATTTACTATTGTCGCAGATGTAAAAATTTAAGTTGTCTGAAAACCGCAAAATCACCCAAGCGGGGAGTAAAGGAAATCGGGGTTTTCAAAAAATTTTTTTTTATGCCAAATGTCTTAGAATTGCATGAAACGTCGAGATTAACTGTTATCTCGAATTTTTTTTTTGTAAAAAATTGACTTTTTGACACTTGGTCGTTTTTGTCTGAAAAGTCGATTTTTGACGAATTTTTTTTTTTCGAGATAATAGTAAATTTCTGAGTTCAAACTCCGGACCCTCAATTGACCATCTTTGTGTTGTTATAGAATAACTACGTCCACGCAAACATCATCAGCGATGGAGATCGATCCACGGTCGAAATTAGATCGATTCATCCATACAACTGCTCTGCTCTGCAAGAAACATCGGGCTGCTGTTCTGTAAACAACCCAACAATGATCAATATCAACTGTCTCCGCTGTCCGGTCTGCTGAGCATTGGAAGAACAGAAAGAATACCCTTACGTCGAAATGGCTACTACTGTGTAATTTACCATAATGTAATGGAACAGAAAACTTAACGCCTAAATGGCTACTACTAACTACTGTGTAATTTACAATTTATAGAAACATAAACATATGCACATGTACACGATTAAAACCCGGCTCTGTTACAGCTAAAATGCTAATGAGCCTAATAAATAAATAAATGGGATATAAAAAAAAATAGTAAATTTCGCCGTTTCATGCAATTCTAAGACATTTGGCATCAATTTTTTTTTTAAAACTCCGATTTCCTTTACTCCTTGGGTGATTTTTCGGTTTTCAGAAAACTTAAATTTCCACATCTGCGACAATAGTAGGGTAAATGATCTTGGTTTGTCCGATTTGGGGTGTTTTTACGCAACTAGTAACTGCAAATCGATTTTTCTTCATGAAAATCACATATAATCGATACGAGTTTGGGTTTGTTTGATAAGCTCCAAGTCTCTAGTTGCTAATACTACCATAAGGCGTTGAAATTATTCAAATTTTTATGTTTTTTAATGATTTTCTTCAAAGAGGAATTATGATCATGGTTTAACCACCTCTGATCATGGTTTGTCCAACTTTAGAAATCACCATTTTTCATTGAAAACACTTGAGTTCTCAATTAGATATTGCATTTATCATTGCTTGAGTTTACTGTCATCATATTGATCTATTCATAATTTAGGCTTTCTTCAGAATATTACATTTTCTTGGGCATTTTAAAAGTGTTCACCTCAACACACTCAATATAGAGAAACTTTATTCCTGCTATGCGCGAAGGACACAATAAACAAACTGCAGCGCGCCAAGCGTTTACCATAGAAATCATGTGGACAAAACAACATTATTGAATTGAACAACTCATGATCAGAAATGATTTCACCAAAATGCGCTAATTTAATGGTTTAGCAATTTAAATCTGATACAAATGGTGTGCAAGAATGATTTTTACAATATTTGTAAGTGTTATAAAGGGTGTGTCACATCAAATTGCATCACGGAAAAAACGCTGTAGAAATTTAATTTTTAGGAATTATATCTTCAGCTTTCGCTTATAATCAGATAAGAGTGTATAGATCACGTTGGCCATGCTTCACTGTCAATTTTTCGTAAATTTGGAAAAATGTCGTCGAACGAAAAAGAGCGTCGTGAATTAATCCTGCGCACTCATTTCGAGAATCCGGAGTTGTCACATCGGGACATCGGTAAGATGCTGGGAATCGTCCAATCCACGGTCAGCAGAGTACTAAAACGATACTTCGAGAACCTAACCATCGACCGGAAGGTGAAGAACAGCAAAAATGGATGCTCCGTCAGTGAAAAAGATCACAAACGCGTAGTTAATCAGTTTAGACGTGATCCGAGAAGTTCGGTCCGGGATGTCACCAATAAGCTGAATTTGTCAAGTTCATTCGTCCAGCGAACCAAGCAGCGGGAGGGCCTGCGTACATACAAGGTTCAGAAGGCTCCTAACCGCAACGAAAGGCAAAACATGGTGGAGAAGACGCGAGCCCGGAAGCTGTACACCGAAATGCTAACGAAGCCGCATTGCCTGGTAATGGACGACGAAACCTACGTCAAAGCGGACTTTCGTCAGCTGCCGGACCTGTTGTTCTTCTCCGCAGAGGACAAATTCAGCGTTCCGGAGGAGATTCGCAAGCAGAAACTATCCAAGTTTGCCAAAAAGTACATGGTGTGGCAAGCGATCTGCTCTTGCGGAAAGCGGAGCGCCCCCTTCGTGATGACCGGCACGGTAAACGGGCAGGTTTACCTTAAGGAGTGCCTACAGAAGCGCTTACTACCACTATTGAAGCAGCACGAGGGCCCGACCATCTTCTGGCCGGATCTCGCTTCGTGCCACTATTCAAAGGACGTGTTGGAGTGATACGTAGCCAACGGGGTCACCTTCGTGCCAAAGGAAATGAACCCGCCCAACGCGCCGGAGCTTCGCCCAATAGAGAAATATTGGGCGATTATGAAGCTGGCCCTCCGGAGGAACCCAAAAGTTGTCAAATCGGAGGCGGACTTCAAGAGAAAATGGATTTCTGTTCAAAAAAAACTACAACCTGACGTTGTACAGAACCTTATGGACGGGGTAAAGAGGAAGGTGCGATCATACGGGCTTGGGCTCTAAGTATGAATAAAAAGAAAATGCCAAAAGTTGTTTAATAGTTTTTATTTTACTGTCTAAAATTTTCAAAAGGATCGGTCTACTGGGCGAATTTCTACAGTGTTTTTTCCGTGATGCAATTTGATGTGACACACCCTTTAATCTAGAAAAGGTCTGAATACGTGCGAAATAATCATCTGGTGATCGATTAAAAGTTAGCTCGAATGACACCAATAGATGGTGTATTTTATAATGCTTTAAAACATGTGATTCCGTAAAAATATACTACAAAACTACTGTAAATCATGAAAAAGACAATTTTATTCATACAGGGTGTGGCAGCTTAACTTCCTTTTTTCAAAACTCAATAAAAACTATTGTGTGCATCGGAAAAGATTTATTTATTTTTGATAATGTAGGTACATGTCTAAAGTTTTTATTTACATTGTTTTGAAGATCAAATCTGTTAGGTGACGTCCCTCATTCTCCATACATTGCGTAAACCGATTACTGGCGTTTGTCATGACTCTTGTTAGCATAACAGGTGTTATGTTGGCAATTTCTTCTTGGATGGTGGTCTTCAAATCTTGTAGGGTTCTTGGACGGTTCACATAAGCACGGGATTTAAAAAAACTCCATAAAAAAATCTCAAGGGGACAGATCGGGAGAGCGTGCCGGCCATTCCAAATCGCCTCTAATTGAGATAAGGCGCTCTGGAAAGTGTTCCCTCAAAACAGCCATCGATGCTCTTGAAGTGTGTGCTGTTGCACCGTCTTGTTGGAACCAAGTGTCCCCCAAATCAAATTTTCTAGCCGTGGGAAAAAAAATGTAGCATGTTTACATACCGGTCCGAACTCACTGTCACTGTAACCTCATTTTCCTCAAAATACCAGGGACCAATAATTCCAGCTGAGGAAATTGCACACCACACTGTGATTTTGGGTGAATGCAAAGGCTTTTGATGCAATTCTCGAGGGTTGGTGTCAGCCCAGTAGCGCATGTTTTGTTTGTTAATCGACCCACACAAATGAAAATGGGCTTCATCGCTAAAAAAAACAATGGCACCCTCGGGAACGACATCAAGAAGAAGCTCACACGCGTTCATCCGAGAATTGAAGTCACGTTCTGATAGTTCCGGCACTATCGCCATCTTATAGGGATGAAAATGAAGATCATCACAAAGAATTCTTCTCACAGAACGATCGGACAGTCCAAGGGCAGATGCGTGTTTGCGCGCAGAACGCCGTGGTGATCGCAACATTGACGCTCTCACTGCTTCAATGTTCTCAGGTGATCTAACGGGCCGAGGGACTCCAGTTCTTCCTTTTGTCGCACTTGCAGTTTGTCTGAATGTAGTGACCCATGTAACAATTGATTTGCGGTCTGGGACGGGAGCCAACGGGGCTAAATTAATGAGATTTCGAAATGCACGCTGTGTTGCAATAACCGAACATCCGCTTGAAAAGTAAACCTCAACGGCAAAGGCACGCTCCTCACTACAGGGAAACTTCGATATAACGTACCCTCGTTATAACGTACCCTCGATATAACGTCACTCGATATAACGTACACATTTCCAAAGTGTAAAGGAAACATTTTTTCAATATTTTTTTTTCTGATAGAACAATGAATTATCTTTATTGTGATGCTGAAACAAGTTTTGTACCTTCAATCAATTCCGAAATACAGCTGGTTTTGTGATTCCGGATTCTAAATGAATCGAGCTTTAATCAACTGCACGAAGGGAAACATCATGAGAAAGGCTGGCTTCGTCTTCTGATTGAAGTTATTTATTAACTTTACTAAAACAGCAACACAATAATGTAATATAGACTACGTTTGTGAGTACTTTATTATGCTTCGATATAACGTACAATTCGATACAACGTACAATTTTGAAAGTGAAATGTACGTTATATCGAAGTTTACCTGTATTCCAACGCATGATGGCGACTGAACCGTGTCGGGACAAAACTTTACAGTATCCCCTCTTGAACGAGACCACAAGCGCTCCGCTATGACATCAACTAACTGAGTGGCGCGCATTTTATAAAAGGAAGTTATGCTGCCGCACCCTGTATGTTTTGAAGCATTCGAAAGCCTGTTTAACAAAGGTAGGCTGAATTAGAGCATTCAAAAAAATGGACAAACCATGATCATATTTTCGACTGGACAAACCAAATCCTATATTTGAGTACAAAAGTTTTAATAATGACTAAAATTTTGTTAGCTTGTAAAGAGCGAATCCAGCATCTCCCTTAAAATCTTCCATCTCTTCTCATTCGAATTGTTCGTTTTACCGGCCATGGTGTTGTTTTTGTGTTTTATCTCAATATTCTAAGTTGTTTTCTTAATGACTAAATGGAAGTATCATTTTACCGACGAAATGCGCTGGAAGTACCCTTGTAATGAATTGTAACCTTGTAACTAATGTACATTTTGTCATTTTCTTGAAACAGAAGTTTGAAATCAACAATGAACCGTTACAGGTTAATCTGATTTGCAAAAGCATATCCATTAGGGTGCCTATGAAAACGGTCATCTCGAATTTCAAAAATTTACCACATAAAAATTGATCAACACCTCGAAAAAACACCCAATGCCGAATTTCAGCTCAATCGGACTTAAGGGAGAGTGGCGCAAAGCGGTCAAAATTTGAGTTTTTTGAAAATCGAAAAATCATGACAAAAATTTGTTTTTGAGATAACTGTAAATCTCGTCGTGTCATGCAATTTTAAGACATTTGGCATCAATTTTTTTGAGACCCCCGATTTCCGGTGATTTTTTTTGTTTTCAAAAAACTCAAATTTTAACGTCTGCGACACCAGTAAATGACGTCCGAATGAGCTCGTGCAAATCAAGATTTCGTAGCAAGTTCCGAATGAAAATTCGAGATAACTATTTTTATTGGCACCCAAAACCATACTTTTAGTTTCGTACTCCGAAAAAAAAAGAAGTCCCAGAATGCCGATTTTTGACAAAAATTTTTTTTAGAGGTGACACTAGATCTTGACGTTTCATGCAATTTTAAGACATTTGACATCGAAATTTTTTTTCGAAAACCCCAATTTCCGTCACATGCGACGTGGATGAGACGAAGGCGAGCCATCCGTAGGTCTTGTTAGATTCTTAGCAAACCAAGGATTTAACCTTCAAATGTGGAAAACACGGGTTATTTCGTGATCCATCCGTAACAGACGAAACGCGAAACACGAGATAACTCGTGAGCGGTCCGCAATGTGTTAAGAGTTTTTGATTGATTTACCGTAGAGTTTTGTGATGATGACAGTCCGTAAGTTTTGCTTTACGTGCTCTTCCGGGAGTTGTTTCCACGCTTTGAACGGAGAATCGTTGATAGATGTCCTGAATCGTGTTCCGCATGTTGAACTCCGCTGTCCGCACAACACCGTTGAAGAGCAGATAGTAGAGTCCATCGCCCTGTCGAAGCCCTCTGTAAGTCTCGAAGGATTCCGACAGATCTTAGATCCGCACACTGCACCGCACATCGTTCATCATTGCCTTGGTCAGTCTTGTGAGCAACAGAGCAACGTGTTTTGGGCAGCGATCGTATTCACTGCGTATAGGATTCTTTTTATCGTCATCGGTGCTACCTGGGAACTGTGGACGTTGATGTTGAACAAATTGCCTCGCATCCTCAATCTGCACATTTTTTCGTTGATTGATTTCTCAATCGCCCGTTTCTCCATCTCCTCCATCACGATGAGCTGTGTGTGTTGCCGCTACTCCGATAGATGGTAAAACCACCTTGAAAGATCGCACCATCAAACCTTTCCAGCACATTCTCTGCCGCACGATGAAGTTGAAATGGATACAATATCTCCGAAAAAATTCGGGTACTCGCAGGAAAAACGAGTGATTTGCAGTTCATGTTCCAAGTCTACAATCTCTAACCCGTGTTCTTCGCGTAGGTCTGGTCCGATTGTCTTTTCTCGAATTTATTTGTGAATTTTCCTGTGCGTTTCATTTTACGGATGGCTTGCAGACTTGCACCAGACCCCTGTGTCGTCGGAGGACCATCATACACAGCTCTGTTTAGAGTCCCAAGCTGGCACAAGGACGGTGATTAGCCGCCCCTGACATTGCTACGATCTTGAAATTGAGACGCCTGATTATAAAACTTTATTATAAACAGATTCTTAGGTAGGTTACATCCTTCGTGGAGAGAAGGTTACCCGCGCAAGGTGCGCTTTTCAAAAATACCTGAACGGATTTGACGAATTAAAACTGTAACGTCGAGACCATAAACACTATTCATATATTCAGCCGTCTGGCTTACACTTTCGTCTTCATTATAGAAAAACTGTAAACTGCCATGTTTGATGTTTTGATTTACATGAGGCTAAGCGTTGTCATGCTGTAGAATCACTTTTTGTGTCTGCTCGTTTTTCGCACCCTGCGCATTTCTACATTGGGAGTGATTTGACGAATGAAGAATAGTGAATGATTCAAGTGACGATTGTTGCACTTTTAAAAATACATTTCGATGTATTGTGTATTTCCATTGGAACAGTCGAGAATTTCTCTTCAAATATCCCGCATCGTATGTAAGGAAGTGTACTGATTTCGCCATCTCTTCTTTTATGCAGTATCTCGAGATACCTTGTCACTCTTCTCCATCATTCATATAGCAATCACCCAACATTGTGTTCAGGCGGAACTGTTGGTAATTAAATGATTTGGCTCTTTCCAATGAAATTTGTTCGTTCTCGCGGTTTCATGAAAGTAATGTAGTAATCATTAATTCTATAGGCCTTTCCGGAATTTTTCGGCGGACAGAAGGGTCTCGCTCTCCTGTTTGGCAATTGCTTCACACTGTTTTATCACTGTTGTTGCATACGTCAGAGTTTAATGCGGGGGTTTTCAAATGGTGCTTCGCGAAGTTTTAGCAAATACTCTCACTTGAAAATCCTCCTTGGAAGAAAAAACACTTTTATTAAATTTCACTAGGCATATAGTTTTTTATCTTGATTACTCCGGGATGTCGTGTAACTGTGACACGCAACCGAAATAGAGTTGTTCCCAGTTGGGTAATGTCAATGCAAATAGGATTTGTTTAATTGATTAAAAATACAAGTGCTCCGTCGATTGTTTTTGCTATTGACCCCTTACCGTATCATTTGGTTTCAAACAGCATGGACTAAACAAGAAAACAACGATGCGTTTCCCTGCTATGCTGTGCGTGGATATCTGAGTTGTGCCGGTGAATGAGACAAGTTCTTAGCCTTGCCTTGCTTTCTCACGAATACAATGCGCCCAGAGCTATGTAATCATTTCATATCGATACACCACGAGTGAGGTTCGATGTTGTACGTTCAGGCACAGTCTAATCGTCACGAGTGTTGTTCGATGTTGTGCGCGAAAGGGTTAAAAGTGCTCAGCCATGAAAAAAACCCTGGTTCAATGAATAGTCTTCATGCTGAATTATCTTTTTTGTGGCTGCATATTATCTTCATACGAGGGTCACTATTTATATTTCGGGAATAGGAACAAAAACAAATAGTTAAGCTGCAAATATATTTTTATTGTTTTTCAAAGTACTCGCCACGATGATCGATACACTTTTGCATGCGCTTAAACCAATTTTCAAAGCATTTATTCCAATCGACACGAGCCTTTTTTGAGCGATTGTCAAATTATGTGGGATCCAACGTGAACATAATTTTCGCACAACTAAGTGTTCATGTAAAATCGCATATATGCTGGTGGAACTAATGTTTAGGGATGCCTCAATCTCACAATAGGTTACATGACGATCTTGCTTAATCATTTCGTGCACAGCATCGATGTTTTCTGGCACTACAGTCGATTTTGGACGACCTTCACGAAACTCGTCGGACAGCGAACTACGACCACGATTGAATTCACTATACCAGCGATACACAGTGGTTTTTGATGGAGCTTCATCGCCAAAAGTCAAATTAAGTTGATTGACGCACTCTTGTTGGGATAATCCACGTCGAAAGTCGTGAAAAATCATCGCGAAAATGTTCACGATTCAGTTCCATTTTTTTGCCGAGACCAAACTTTCAACTAAATATAAAATAAACAAATAGCGTCCGTATGACAAAATGTTCTGAGTACGTATATCGTCAAAATTGTCAAACTTTACGATGGAACCGTTATAAGGACTCACATGACATCAGTGTTGCCAATTCCCGAAATATAAATAGTGACCCTCGTATAAGGTAAATGATTTTGGTTTGTCCAGTCGAAAATATGATCTGGTTTGTCCACTTTTTTGAATGCTCTAATTTAGCTTACCTTTGTCAGATCAGGTATCCGAATGTTTCAAAATATATAAATAAAATTGTCTTCTTCATGATTTACAGTAGTTTTATAGTATATTTTTACGGAATCACATGTTTTAAAGGATTATAAAATACAAATTCTATTTGTATCAATGCGTCCCTCATTCGAGCTAACTTTTAATCGATCACTAGATGATTATTTGGCACGTATTCAAACCTTTTCTGGATTATAACACTTACAAATATTATACACATCTTGCTTGCAGAACATTTGTATCAGATTTACATAGCTAAACCAATAATGTTGTTTTGTCCACATGATTTCTATGGCAACCGCTTGTCGCGCTGCAGTTTGTTTATTGTATCCTTCGCGCATAGCAGAAATAAAGTTTCTCTGTGTTGAGTGTGTGAGGGTTATCACTTTTAAAATGCCCTAGAAAAGGCAAAATTCTGAAGAAAGCCTAAATCATGCATGGATCAATATGATGACAGTAAACTCAAGCAATGATAAATGCAACATCTACTTTAGAATTCGAATGTTTTCATTCAAAAATAGTGATTTCTAAAAAGTTTTGAAGCCTGATCAGAGGTGGTCAAACCATGATCATAATTCCTGTTTGAGGAAAATCGTTAAAAAATATAAAAATTCGAATAATTTCAACACCTTATGGTAGTATTAGCAACTAGAGACTTGAGGCTTTTCAACAAACGCAAACTCGTATCGATTATATGTGATTTTCATGAAGAAAAATCGATTTACATTTACTAGTTGCGTTAAAACACCCCAAATCGGACAAACCAAGATCATTTACCCTACCTTTGGAACTGATATTCATTCATCTGATAAGGAATCGATACAACGAAATGCATTCAGCTGCCCTTCAATCTTGGAGGACAAATATCCGAACATATTCGCAAAACGATATACTCTTTGGAGTCTTTTAGGTGGTGCTCATTTCAGATATAATTTGTGATCGAATCGTACACAATCCGTTAGTGTTCAAAGAGTTGTTCTCAAGACGAAATGCATACAAAATGTTTGGAATGCCTAACTGAAAAAACCATAGCTCAATCTAGTTATATTTTACAACTAATCTCATGTTTCGTGATGTAATCATATGCTTCCACTAACATCTTCCATTTCTCTATCTTTTCATGCCTTCGCTTATCTAACTGTGGAATAATTGGATATAACATTTTGTTTTTTCTTTAAAAATCATAACAAACAAAACAAAATAAAAAACAATCAGGAAAATCTTAGATATCAAGTAGATTATGATTACAACTGAAAGTAAATTAGAGTCGTTGATTGATTTCACCAAAAGAAACGGATCCATCGTTCGTTATCAGACAATGATTTATCTAGCTAACAAAAAATACTCTTCGGCACTGTATAAAGTTAATCAATCAGTCAAAAATAATAACAATAATCATCATCATCGTTACAGAAATTTTCAATAAGCAAACCAATGCAACTAGTTGATGTAGTTTTACGATATTTAGCCCGATTGTATATACTGAATTCGACGAGAAAGGAACAACAAACCATGATAGAATAGCACTCCATCTCGCGAATAGACATACGTTATTAATCCAGCTCCATAATAAGTAATCGGTACACATCATCTATCAACTTTAGGCTATCGATTATCAGGAGAAATCTGTTGACAACATAAGCGCTATCATACATATTGAAGAGAGGAGAAAAAAATCGACTGTATATCTCATATAGGGTTCAAAAAGTGACATCAAGCTAAGCGTAAAAGGATAATAAGACTTATCTCTGAACATGACATATTCATTAATTTAGCGAAAAGGAACAAAATTATGCACTACCCGTTAAAACTGATAGCTTATCTATTAACCATGGCTTCTGGAGTATTACTGTTATATAATCCTATGTTACGAAGACTCCTTCCCCTCAAGCTAATGAATAAATTTGAAATGGAAAGCCTACCCATATACAATATATCTCGAGTGATCCTATTGTTACAACCCGTATCTAACCGAGTGATGAAACAATATTTAACGCACCCGCTACCCGCGTGGAAGTATAAGCAGCGACAAACATACATATATTTTACATCAGAATCCTATTTTCTTTTCTACTTTAGCTGGAAGTGATTGAAGATTGTTTCAGTAGAAGATTGGGCAGTGTAGCGGCTCCAGTGGAGGGGAGTGATTCAAACGCGACCGAGCAGGGCGATCGGAAGTGACGCGATCGAGCGAACGCCGCGAATGCCTGTGAGTAGTGATTAAGTGTGTGCTTTTTTATCGGTGTTTTCGCGACTTCTTTACCACTCCATGGCTCATCCGTGAAACCGGAACAGGGGAACAATATTGTATTATAGTTCATTGGCCGCAAATCCCCACTTTCCCTTGATAAGTGACAATCAGTTTTGTTTTTTGTTGTTTTCGTGCTACGCGAATAGTTACTTTTTTTTCGCGGCGATCAATTAACTCAGAAGAACCAAAAATGACCCATGCATAGAGAGACCACAACGGGATAGAGGTAGAAGAAATGTGTCAAAATGGCAGACAGGGTTTAAACGAATATACTTACTCTATATTCTCAACGGCGTCATAGACTGGTGTACAGATTTGTGCAAGGAGCTGTGCGGGCAAGAGAATTTGTCGACTGTCGTACGATGAGAAAGGCCTACGTATGATATTGCATGAGGTGCACGATTGTAAAAATATGGACTGACATAGAGTGGATGGTGTGATGAAGGTAGAGTTGTAAACGGTCGACATTTTTGGTGACCATCACATATTGTTGTTGCGGTGAAAATGTGCTACTTTCATTCTACCATTCGTGGTCATAACTATCCTTTAATTCCGGATAATTTGACTGTAGTTTTAAAGTAATTTGACTGCTAATGATATGTATTCTTTTTCTCTCATACATCTACCTCCTCGTACATCCATACACGATGGATGGTACTTACACGGATTGCTCACATCAAAGCAATAGTCAAACCTTACCCTATCAATGCCGAATGTGTTGAATGAACGTTTTAAACGGTGAGCATTCCCCGTGAACACTGTTGTTTAATTACAGAACAATGAACATCTAATGAATGAAATGAAAAAAAAGTCGAGATGTCAAATGACAATTTTAGTTTGATGGTCGTTTGAATGTTCATTTTATGATGTTCATCAATGACACAGAACATACGTCTCCATAACTGCCCATGATTGCATAGGTGACGTAATCGACAACAGCATTAGTGTTGGGAAAACGCATTTTTGTTGTTTTTTGGCCTACAAGCATAACCATGCAAATTTCCGATGAAATAATCTGTCCAGTTGATGGATATTATCGACAAAAAGAGGGCCTAGGTGATTTTGCGGATTATAACATTTTTTTTCCATTTAGAAAACGCTAGCGTCTATTTATGTGGATAATCAATCGTTTCAATGAACATTTGTCCGCATAGCTAGACGTAATCACCAGGTTGCTCTGTTTGTAGCATTAGTATTTACAATCCCGATAATAGTCAAAACGTCTCTGTCGGTAGTTTCAGTTGTTATCGAATGAAATCAAAAAGGTTTGGAAGAAATTTAGTGAAATGTCTGGAAAAGGTGCTCTTGATTTGTTGCGAGTCTATGATAGTATATTTTCCCGAAGAATACTCTGGGATATGATAAGAACAGCAGGCTCGTGTTGTTTCAATTAATTGAATTTGTAAAGGCAATCTGCAATGTTGATAATTTTAGCAACATGATTCACCGATATCACGATCAATCGTATAAAGATGATGGAGTGACTTACTCCAAGGGTAAAGGTAAATGCTGAGTATGTGGAATAATTCAATGTTGAATCCGAGGAGTTATAATGCTAAGAACCAATATTATTTTAATTTTACTACTGATGTGATTGTTTCATTATCTATTTGAAGATTCAAATGCAGAAATTTAGGTAATTATAACATTAAAAACACAATTGCTTCTCTTTGTTCATCGTGTATAGAAAATAGTAATTATATGAGCGGCGTTTCAATGGTTTCTTATATTCATCTATTAGTAATCAGTAATAAGACACTATCGTGACAGACATGTTTGGAATCTACAAAGAATGTGATTCAAATGTAGATATAGCTTATAGCTCATAATACTGACAATTGATGATTTTAGAACGATGTATGAAAGTTGTATGGAACTACGTCTGTTATGCAGACAAACAGTGATTTTTCAGAAACGTTTTTTCAAAATTGCTCAAATATTTTCGAACAAAAAATGTTTGTTTGCATGTTGAGCAAACGTATTACATTATGTAGAATGCGAAACAGCGAAAAATTCATTTTAGAAGGGAATTTGTTCATTTTGTCGTTTATGTCTCCTATACAAACATGGGCAGATAAGTAGTCATACGATGGTGACCACTAGCAAAACTGGTTGTAGGTCAGATTTGAATGTTAAACTTTTGCTTTCAAATTTCTCAAATGTTATCCCCTTCAGCTCGTGTGATGGAAGAATTGTTCACATTAGTACACACTACGGAGGATTTATATAAAAATGACTGTATTATACTACGGTGATAAATTCCAGTTCCTCGTGCCAAGAACATAACGTTTGCATTAAAAAATGAACTAATTTCGGATGAAGATAAAAAAAAACTACAGAAGATAATCCAAAGGACCAAATTCTCCCTAAATCCTACGTTTATTCAGGCTTCTACAAAAATGCATCGACGCCATTATAAGTTGATTTGTAGCACCTTGAGCCGGAAGGTCTGAGCAACCGGGTGGCAAACTTTAGAATTTTTTCGAGGGCCCTATGCTTAACATTAAACAAGCTCAGAGAGGAAGGAGAGTGTGTCTCCCTCTCCCTCTCCCTCTCCCTCTCCCTCTCCCTCTCCCTCTCCCTCTCCCTCTCCCTCTCCCTCTCCCTCTCCCTCTCCCTCTCCCTCTCCCTCTCCCTCTCCCTCTCCCTCTCCCTCTCCCTCTCCCTCTCCCTCTCCCTCTCCCTCTCCCTCTCCCTCTCCCTCTCCCTCTCCCTCTCCCTCTCCCTCTCCCTCTCCCTCTCCCTCTCCCTCTCCCTCTCCCTCTCCCTCTCCCTCTCCCTCTCCATGAGTCTGAGGCTAGGGACAGTGATGGAAGTTTGAGGTAGGACTGTGATTGCTCAGAACAGTTGTTTTTTAAATGTAATTCTTTTCATTGTTCAGAAATCTGTTAGTTAAACTCTTTTGAAACTCTAAATAGTAGCCCTGAAAAGGGCTGTTTGTTTCATGAACTCATAATCGTCAAATGGTTTGAAACGAACAATTTGCTTTATTTTTAATATATATCTATGATATTGTGATTCCTTCCCATTGTCTTATTCTTATTATTAGTCTCATTCTAAGGCATCGGGAGCAGTAGGTTTTTCGTGGAAATAATGTTCGTTTGCAGACTATTACAATCTCAATCTATAGGAGGAATTGAGTCATTGAGAATTATGAATATGAGTCATGAAGATTATTATTATTTCATTTCGTTTCATTTTTGTGATGCGATATAATGCAGATCTCAATAATCTCACATGATAATTACTGCCATCCTCCTAGTATTGATATCATTTCTCGGTGTACAATGTTAGTGCATCTCGGAAGACACTCGTTTAAGATGTTCGTCACCCCGTCAGCGATATACGGCAGTCATTCGCTAACTGGACTTATCTATAACAGGGCGTACGTTAAGCGGGCTGCAAAGCAATTATGTATCAATAATAGATGTCATCATCAATTTGAAGAATAGCTTTTTCTGTTTTACAGTCCAATTAGCGAGTAATATTCGATAATCGAATTGATTTTTCGGCCCAATTAACGAGCGTGGAATCAAAGAATCCACATTGATGAGAGCAGCAGTTATAAAACCATTTATGTACGAATGCCGCAATCGATCGTCGTTTCCAATTAGTGGGAAGGGGGTATTATTTGTGCTGAGTATTTCCGTGGAGGAATCCGTCATTCCTTCTTTGAGTAATAATAATTCAGCTCCGGATTAATGAAATGGTACGGTAATCATTTTATACAAAAGATAAAATGTCCAAGTGTCATATGCTTGTTAATTATTGACCCGAAAACTTGTCTTAATAGTCATATTTGAGCTGTCTATGTGGTTGTGTTATTTTTCCAATTAAAATTCGCGTTGACGCATTTATGTTATTCTTCTGTCATAATCTCTCGGTTGTACCACTGGTGGACTGAATAAAAAATATTACTCAGCAATCAAGCTGAGCTGTTTTCTTCACGGTTACCAAATATTATCAAAAAAATTAATGATGAATGCTTCAAACTTATCCACAATCAATATGCAACAAATAACCCAACGTTATCCTACGTTAATTGCACGATCGTGCTTCGAACACAACCCTTCCGTGTCTTTATATATTTCTCAAAGTAGCTGATAAAGAGGCAACCGCGAACGCTCTGTTCGGTTATCTTATTTCTCGACTGGATTTAACATTGATAAACTGTAGGAAATGGAGACCGAAAATTGTCATTTAATATTTAGAGAGAATCAACTTTTCGTGTCTCATATATCTATTCGTATTACTTCACACGACTGTTTGGGCACAAAAGGCGATAACGTTCGAAAAGAGCCGAAAGGAATGAAATTGGTACAAAAAGTCAATCACGTGAAGGCTGCTGAAGACAGGCTAGAACAAGTCAGTGTTGATTCCACGACCATAAACTACTGTTGATGAGACATAGATTTACGAGTTTGCCATGCAACCGTTGGCTTGCATTGAAGCGAAAGCCGAATGAAATCCAATTGTTAATAGATTGACCAGACGTTGAAGTATTGTGAATGTATGGAAAAGTAAGGATTGTCAGAAAAATTCTTGAAAGTTGCATTAGGATTTTCATTTGTAATGGTTTACACTATGCAAGAATGGGCTGCAAAATAGTCACAGTTGTATATCAAATGTGAAGGCTAAGATCGTCAGATCTTCAAACCTTTGAACCGCAAGTAATCACGTCACTGGTTCAGAATACCATATGGATGGATATCTGGTCCTTTCATCCTTTCAGCCTCACTATTTTCTACAACGGCATGCGAAAGATATTTTGCTCACGTGATACATAACGCGCCTTGTAACAAATGACAAATTCTGAAATGAATGACAATTTCTGGAAATGAATTGAATACACAGTCCATATTTTAGCAATCGCGACTCGAACACATCTCTGTCAAAGTTGGAAGTGTTGAATGTAAAAATTGATGCAGAATGAAATATTAAGCCCCACAATAAGAAGCTGAAGCGAGTTAGACTGGTTGCGATATTACGCGAAAGAAGAAGCATAGAGATAATCCACAGATGATGAGAGAACAGAAAGAAAAATGTTTGCTGCGCGGTATACATATTAGATAAATGAAATATTTACAAGATACAAACAATACAATAATAGTGTAGCTATGAAATAATAAAAAACTGGCGCAAAAAAACGCGGAGGCTGGTTGATAGCAAATAAGAAAACAAATTTCACAAGATATACTTATTACACAATGTTACATCTCAGAAACTATTACTCGTATCTCGGTACACTAATGTAAATTTAACAAAAATGGGACTGGACAGGACGTTTAAAAGTCAGCGAAATTTGCGAATGAGGCGCCTGGGAGATTAGTTGGCCACAAGTTCTACGAGCGAACCAAAATCAAATTCCCATTCGAATAGATAGTTAGGTGTAATACAAAAACAAAACAAAAAACGTGAACCTCATCAACCCGTACTCTGATACATTAACTGTAACATGCGATTACACCGGAGATTCTTTTTCGTTTGACTTCACAAGCAATAAACTTATCTATTGAGTTTCTGAAACATATATTTTGCGTTTGGAAGCTTCCTCCTGTTTTATGTGTATGCAAGGAGGCTAAAAATGATGTAATACAAAACCAATAAAAGACGTAAAGTCAAACTCGTTGTGAACCAACCCCTCGTTGAAGTTCTAAATTCGATAAACAAAACAACAAATTTACGCAAGCAAATATCATACATCTCAATGTATCACCTGGTTGTAAAACTACCAAATAAAGTAAACATCTATACTAAGCAAACTGGAACCCACCTGTGAATTTAATTTTAATCCTATTGTATGTCTGCTACAAAAACCCCTCACCTAGCTTTATTCTTCATGTACTTCCCTTCTATTATCTTCCATGCCGCCGTTTAGTATTTCGCTAATTTTCTCATGTTTTATTTCTTTCTTCTTACAGACCCACCTGTAGTGTAGCACTAACAGATAGGTGTAGAGTAGCAAAAGGCAGTAGAACTCACTAGTACATAATTGCCACTAACATTTATACAAAATACCAAAACAAACAAACAAACAAACAAACAAACAAAATAATCAAAATCAACGCCAAACTAATTCAGCCAACAACGCCTACCCCCACCACCACCACGACATCTACCCACCTGTCAGAGAGAGAGTAGCTCGATACAGATTCTAGCGATAGAAGCGTGTCAGGTGCTGTAGCTTCATAAAAACGCCACTGTAAATATCCACAACGCTTACTAATCTTCTTTCGGTAGAAGATCTCCATTTAGCTGAAAGTGTTGCTGGCCGCTCGAAGTATCCATAAATCTCTAACCAGATCCAAGATTGATGCATTTAGGGGGGCTTTCCCAGGTGCTGCCCAGGAGATCCAAGGCGCTTGGCGCTGTAAGGAATCAGTGCCAGGAACGATCTGTTATAGTTACGCAATTATATTTTGCCCTCTGTAGATAAATAGCTGGCTGTTAGTGGCTTAGCGTAGAGACGAAAGAAAAAAAAATATCATGAAAATTTCCAGTATTTATTCTGCATGTTCATCAGTAGGACCGTTCGGAACTTGATACGTTCCGTTCGTCACTAGATGGGACTTGTAAATAGCCAAAGATATGAATCAAACATTGTTTTCAAGTAGATAGTTGGGTAATGTTCTTTGGAAGAGAAGGTACTAATATGAATTGTACGATACTTTATTTTTGGCATCGTGTATCCATTATTTCTGATTGTACATAGTTCCAGAATGATATTAAATAGTCAAATTTTTAATTCAAATACATCGAATAATCAGCAGTCAGTGAGTTTTCTATTTCCTGGTGATGGTGAAAGAAAAATCCATGATTATACTTTTAAGAAATAAGTCTTTTTTGCACTGAATCTTGCCTAGTATTGTCGAAAATGCTATTGCACCAATAAACGCAATCAATTGATGCTATAGTTGTGGTGGTGGAACAAATATAGCATCGGTAGACTGAGTCAACCAATAAAACGTTTGAAAACGCATAAAATTAACAATGCTTACGTGCGATTCAATCATACACAAACATTTTCCACCTTATGTATGAATATTTTGCTTCTGCCCATCAGTGCAAGCTCTGTTGTATGAGTCATTCGTGCATATTCTGAGAATGCATTCTTAGGAATAAAAAAATTGTAATGGGTTGTATCTAGGACCAGAGCTGCAATTTGTCATTGTCACTGCATATATTTGGGCTACTATGACGACCATTGCAACATTACCACCAAACGACGTGCAACAAAATATAAACCGACAAAACAAGTTCCTCATTCTTCGATACTAAATAGTTTGTCAGAGTGTGTTGACGACCAAAGCATGTTGCAGGTCAGTACCATATGATCGTCAAGACGGGAAATACTATGTCACTTGATGTGATGGAAGTTTACACGTTTACCAGGGTGCATTTGTTTACGTTGGGCTACCTGAATACCATTCTTACACGTTATCGCGTGTTCGACATAGTATACAAACTTCAGTAAATACCGGGTACAACAACCGGAACGAAAATCGAACCTTTGCTCGATGAGAATAGAATGCAGTCTCCGACAATCATCAATTCGATGCTGACAATTTTACCGCCTACTTGGTCGGTCAAAACGTATTGATGAAGCTCAGTAACAGGCAAATTGTTGCATCGTACTCCGTCAGTCACCATTTGACCAACATTTTTGTCAGTATGTCAGTAGGATGTGACTAACGTGGCTCGCCAGTTGTCAGTGACATTGATGAAAAAATGCAGCTCTGTCTAGGACACGACCGCAGTTTTCGACGTAGAACTACGGAATTATATTATTCAATTCACTTGTTCATCACTTCGAATATTCTTTTAGAATGTATCGAAATTTTTGTAATATCTTTTTAGCTATTTAATTTTTTATGACTTCAGTAGACTCGAAGGAGTCGAGTAGAGTCGAAAGCTATCAGCGCTTCTCGTTTATTTGGTTCAACTCGGATCAGACTTTCTTCTTCCCATTCAGATATCTATCACAAACTATAAACCCTTTTGCTCTTGAGATGTGATCGAGCCCCTCAACATGCAACAGTAAGTTTACCCTGCTGGAATTTGAAAGCATACTTTCATGAAATATACGTATATCTAAATAAATGTAGTGTATATCTATACTCCAAAATTCTGGATACTCTTCCACATCCGCACTAGCACAAAAATCTCGTATGCTGCTCTTCTTTGTCGTAACACACCTCGATACAGAGGGCTTCCTCTCCTCTTATCGAGCTGTGTGTGTATGTTTGTGAAATCAGCATTAGGCATGAATGATATCCGCTCGTTGTGTTATGCTAGCTGACTCGCATCTGTGTTTTCATTCTATTCTATTTTGACGTAGGACTACGTCTAACCGGAAGATATAGGGGGTGAAATGGAAATCTAGGCACTGAACAAGTAGGAAAAAATGCAAGATTTGGAACGCTTATAACTCGAGCATTTCTCAATAGATCGCAATGGTTTTTGCATCAATTGATAGGAAATATATCTACGCATCTATCATAACGAATAACATTTCATTTTTCTTGAGATAAATAATTGAATAATTGTGAAATATCAAGCATTGTCAAAATGCACTATGTGCCCATTTTTGATTGGTCCATTTTGTGCTCCTCAAATCGTACCGACCAAAACGGGCAACCAGAGCAGCAGCGAAATAGAATGAAGCACGATTGGAAAGGAAAAAGAAAAAAATGAACCTAACATTGGTCGCCGTCTCACACATGTCAGCTTAAAAATCCCCGCTCCGCTGCCGTAACGATCATTCTCATTCAAACCGTACACCACATCGGTTCGCATCACAACACATCAACAAACCAACCCAAGCAGCCATGTCTGGACATGGTAAAGGAGGAAAAGTGAAGGGAAAGGCAAAATCCCGTTCGAACCGTGTTGATCTGGAGTTCCCCGCAAGGGTAGCCAGGCCGAGCGCGTTAGTACCAGTGCACCAGTCCACCTAGCCGGCGTTATATAGTTGCGGCCGCCGAAGTGATCGAGTTAGCTGGCAAAGCTGCTCGCAACGATAAGAAAACCCACATTCGGAACAGAACACATTCGGTTCGGTGGACATCATGACAACAGGCAGTTGCAGCGAGTGGCGAGAGGCAAACGCAATCGCAAAACGGCATCAGGTAGCAGAAGAAAAACGTTTGTTCTTTATACAAACTGCTTTGGTGGCAAATCCAGAACAAGGCGGCATCGAGGGCGTTCGAAATGGTTTTTTTCAAAACCACGAGTACTAAGTTTTCTAAATTGGAACCATTCCATAAAACAAGGCGCTTTTCAAGGCCATTAAACCTTCCAAAAAAGAGTTTAGGAAATACAGTTCAATGCTTTCTAAAACATTATCCAAAATAATAATAAAACACAAATTGATTTTTTCATAATTTGTTTGCCAGGATCTGATGAGTATGTGAATTGGCAGTTGTTCTGAGCTTATTGATAGTTGGGGACTTTCCTGATTATTCAATTTTCACCAATTCTTAAATTGTTTCCAGATTGAAAGTACAGTAATTTACAATTAGTTAGACATTTAGCTAATTTGACGGACATGTAATGCGACATATTTAAATGAACATTTTTGTAAACATAGAGTTCGGGGTCCAAATTATGACCCCACATTGAAAGTCGACACTGTATCACTGTCATCGCAAATGTTCAATTACAGGTTAAAATCGCCTCCAATGCGACACTGAGTGGTGCTTCGGCACGTCGCATTGAATGTAATTTACTGTACAACATGTCACAAAGCTGGATGGGAAGAAATTTTCCAACTGTGAAAGCTGTGGCGAGTGGCAACAAATCGCTAAACAGGAAGGTTTAGCCGAACAAGATGGGGATATCGAGTGATAACAAAACAATAAACTCTTTAGATTGAAGATAATTTTGTGATCCTGAAAAGGACCCTTTTTAGCCTGGATGTGAATCCAACGAGCGAACAAATCGTAATGAATGTATTTTTTTGCCATCGCTCCCTTTTAACGCTCATTCGTTCGTCTCGTTGTACTCGCCCCTCTGGCTGAGTCTGCCGATTTGTCTCCTGTGAGTGTGTACCGCTAGAGTATAAAACACGCGGACCCCAAAAAAAATATCTTATTTTCTTTCAAACCGTAAACCCGTGTGGTTGTACGGCATCGGCATCGTGGACGTAACAAAGGAGGACAAGTGGAGGTCGGGGGTCTTCGTAGCCTAATTGGTTGCGTGTCCGCTACTAAGCGAACGATCATGAGCTAATAACTCAGGGCCCCTCAACTGACCATCTTTGTGTGTTATTCTAGCTACTACGTCCAAGCAACAATCACCATGTGTCGGTAATCCCAGTCCCTTACCGCTCACATTACGATCTGCTGCATCGGTAATTGGTGCTAATTCTAACACAGCAATGGAAGCCTCATATCAGCAGTCCCGTTGTGAACAGTCCAACTGTGAACATTCGAACAATAGGAATATTCTAACGCCGAAAAAGGCGGCATGTGTTGTGTATCGATAGAAATGGAATACTCGGCATGTGTTGTGTATCGATAGAATTGGAATATTCTTAGGCCTAAACAGCTACTGTGTTATACATAAAAAAAAACAAATGTTTATCGATGGATAGGAATCTTAAGCCTAAATAATATACAAAAATAGTTATCTTAACATAAAAATGTATACGAATAAATTCGGCTCTGTGACAGCTGAATTGCTAAATTTGGCATGTGGAGGTTTTATGGGGATGGAACATTTATTAGGTTGTTCGACACTCCTCCCCCCTCTCAAAGGGGGGCTTCCATACAAATGAAACACAAATTTCTGCATAACTCGAGAACTAATCAAGCAAACGAAACCAAATCATGTTTTCTGTATCAAACATTTATTCCATGTAACGGAGAAACATATTAACTGCAAGTGGTTGAAAAACGGTTCTTGAACGAGAATTTTGTCTGAAAATAATCTGATATTATAATGATGAGTTTTGGTAGAAGTACTTGGAATTTTATTTCGGGGCCGATTAGAAGATCAATCAATGAACAGTTCTGCGATTGGACTCGATCGACGATAAGAATGAACTTGCGCTTAGTAAGAAAACGTGAAACGTTAAGAAACGTTTGAAGGTATTGATAATAAAAAATTAATTTTGGGCGGGACGAAGTTTGCCGGGGTCAGCTAGTGTCTTAATAAAAAAAACTATTATAGATGCTTTAAACTACGAAGTTCATTCGCTTCTAGCCTTGAAAAAGGCCAATCAATCAATGGAGAGTACTTGGATTAAACTCACGATCGTTCGCTTGATAAACGGACACGCAGTCATATGAGCCACGGAAACCCCCACATTTTCTTGGTGAGCCGGACGACTCTCTTGATCCCCATCCCTACATAATGTGGCGTAGAGTCTTATGCGAACGTCTGCGATATTTGCTCGCGTCCTCAGCAGAGGAAACGAAGTCATTATGATGACGTAAAACAAGCAGAACATGCATTGTTCGCTGCTTTGAGTTCCGAAATAGACTGATAATTTGCCAGCGAAGATCCACTATATTCACTTTAGCGCCAGCGTAATATTTGTGCAAGGGTCGGGTTTAAGTCGCAAATATTTATTTCTCATTATCTCCCTTTGTTGTGTATATTATTCCAGCTGCATAAGTTGCTCGCTACAGACAACACGGATGAATAGAGACAAGAACGCACAGAAAGCATAGAACAAATGTATGAGAATGCTTCCAATTTTCGTCACCACTTACGAACTAGCGAATTGTAATGTATACCATCAAATCAAATAAATCTTGGATAATCTCCGATCCGATTGGTACCCAAAACAATCAAAATCCGTTCGCAGCGATAATAGCTAGTAAAGTCAATATTATTTCATGAAAACGTGACCTGTGTTCTGATTTGGCACCCGCAATGAACGACGAAGTCCCACGTCAAAAAAGTCTAAACTGTCTGTTCCACTTAAAGTGCTTGAAAAATGTTTTGATGATTGGATTATTCGCTGAGATAAGAGTTTTATCTGAATTTTGAAGGCGACAAAACTCTAAGCTGGAGAAAATTTCAAAATGCGCTCTAACCGTCAATTTTAATCATACATACAATATGCGACACCATGTAATGCTCAAAAGTAGTAGAAACGTGCGACAAAATAATAAGACCAGTCTCTCATTTAAACTGATTTTGAACAAATATCAATAACAATTGAACAATTAATATTTAAATGTTAATTTCAGAAATGATTTCAGTGAATTTGCAATTCTAGGAGAATCCAAAAAAACTCGAAAATTAACTTCCAATGCTCCATGATCCGAAATCATGCGTAATCACTGGACGACCCGTAAAACTATGGTCAAGATCAACAGACATAAATGACTCTCCAACATTGATTCTTTCAAACCAATAACGGAGATTATAAACGAGTTAAGCTTATCCATTATTTCCATTAACAGTACAGAGATGCCTTGTTGAGAAGCAGCTCATCGGTAGAAGCCACGAAAAAATTACGATGCTTATACGGGAACATCTTCAAGCATCACTAAAATTTGCGAAGGATCTCTTCGTTTGGGTTGGCCCAAAAATGGTAATAAAAGGCTTTATGCTGGGATCTTGGGAAATGTAACGCTACCACATGCGGAATGGGACAATGCCGAAAAATTGCACGAATTATGATCAAGTCTCCGATAAAGCAGCTATTTTTTTCCATCCCATCCTTATTCCTATCCAATCTGCTCCCTCTCATAAGAAATGGCACAACTACAAAGTGTTCCAATATCAAAAGTTTTTTCAAACTTCTCAGTATTCTATTCAATACTACGTAAAGAATGTTATTAGTAGACCATTTTTCCATTTCAGTATCATTGATTTATTTTCTAGAAAATCAAAAAATGACATTCAGGTAATTTTAGGGTATGACATGAAAAAAACCCGCTTGGGTGAATTTGTTTTACCGTGTTTGGTTCATCGATGCACCCCTCGGTTCTGACAGCTTATTTTTACATAAGTTTCGTAGTTGTTTAGTCAACTTTTGGTGTGTAGTGATGCACGGTGGTCACAGCATCATGGTAGGGAGCAGTTTCTCTTGGGTTGGGGTAGGAAACTTAGCGCAGGTCAACGGTATTATGACTGACGATGGTTTCATCTAACTTTTGTGCGAGAACCTGGAAGAATCCATGCTGAGAATGGGACTGGATGATTACTACACCTTCCAGTAAGATAATGACCCGAAGCATACTGTGAAGAAAACAGTAGCATTCTTCCGATCGGCGTGGATCAAACCAATGGTGTGGTCACCCCAAAGCCCCAATTTGAATCTTATGGGTGATTTTGGACAACAAGGTGAACAAAACTGACGTTAAAAAACAAGTAAAACTATTTTGCAACGTTGAAGAAGCCTTGGGACGAGCTGCACCATCAACACCTCCGGGACCTCGCGGAGAATATGCCAAAGCGTTGTCAGTTGGTTATCAAGACCAAGGGGGGTCATATTGAAATTATGAAATAAACCATGAAGTGGTTTTTTTTTTATTTCATACCCTAAAAGAGCCCATTTAGGATAAAAATCTTTTTTTGGTTTTGCTGAAAAAAAAATCAAGGGTACTGAAATGCCAAAATGGTCTACTAATTGCCTACTTTAATGTAGTATTGACTGGAATAACGAAAACTTTGATAATACTTTTAAGGGGGTACACTAGTGTAGAGACACGCGTTTCGGACGATTGAGCCTAATAAACGGATGGGATAAAAAAAAAGTTAAGGTTCGGCGCTCATCAAGGCAACAATTAGTTTCAGTGAGTGGCAAAGTGTTTCTCTGGCACGTCGCATTAAATGTAATTTACTGAACAACATGTCACAAGCTGGATGGGAAGAAATTTTCCAACTGTGATAGCTGTGGCGAGTGGCAAACGCAATAGCTAAACAGGAAGGTTTAACCGAACAAGATGGGAATATCGAGTGATAACAAAAACACAACACCAAAGGTTCTTTTCAGAACCATCAACATATTCATAAAGAGTAAACAGTAAACTAATCCATTTTTCAGGTAGATAGGTAGGTATTCACGTAGGAGAAGAAAATAAAACAATATATTTAAAATATATATTTAACAAAAGCTGTCCCCTTTGTATAGTCCTACGTCACTCCGGTTATGTCCCCGACATTACCCACCCGTCTTTTTTGTTTTCTCCTCTAGCCCTGAGGAGAGCCCTTGTGGAAAGAAACTCTATTCCCTACTCCTCTTTCTTCCGACAAGAAAACAATCCTCTCCCGCTCGACGCTCTGCGCCAACCATGTTTTTTCGATGACCACCAAACGAGAAGTGGTGTGGCTTCATATCGCGAATGGCTTATTCAAACCAAACGTGTTGAAAACGGGCAGAAACGAATGTATTAGTTGCTCGTTATTGACAGCTCTGTTTGGGAATGCACACAAATCGGCAGAACAAATGTATGGGAAAATAAGAATGCTTCCAGTTTTCATTAATTTAAACTGTTTAGGCATTAGTGGATTGTACTGTATAGTATATCAAACGAATCTTAGAGAATTTCCGATTCCATTGGTATGCAAGGTATCAGAATTTGTTCGCTGTGAAAATAGTTATCAACGTTAACTTTATTTCACAAAAACGTGACCTGTTTTCTGATTTGGCACCCTTCCTGAAAGACGTAGTTCTACATCAAAATGCACAGAACACAGTAGGCGTTTGTTGTCAGAATAAGTACATTTGTTCTTATCATGACGTCACCGGATCGAACGCATTGCGAATTAATCCTGCACGCTCGTAATGAAAATCTCAGACTAATAGCGAATTCGTTTTTGAAACTGGGTTAGTTCCAAACTGACTCTGAATTAAAAATTGTTTTCGTAAGCAAGCACTAATATCGCCACCAAATGTACAGTGTCGACGTCTGGTGGCGATATTAGTGCTTGGGAGGTAAATTATACTTTATCAGATCAGAAGGACCAAGTGCAGTGTAGAATTATAAAAGTTTGAATGAAAATTTTTACTTCATGCTGTTTGATTATCTAACACATGTAGTCCCGACACTTACTTTTACCATTTGTCGATACATTTCCTGTTCATTCCACAAACAATTACCATTATAATATAAAATCATCATCAGACACAGTTTTCGTTTAATATGTTTAGGCAATTTCAAAAAAAAATCTCATTTCATCACATAAAATACATATTTGATACGTAAAAGTAAATTTTCATTCATAATTGTTAATTTAAAAGAATGTTTATTCCACCTGAAAATCCATAATTATTTTCGCCTCCCAATGAAAGTACACGAAGCTTAATGCCGTCTACGCGAATATACTCTTCAAAATCAGAATCCGAATTGGATTCCGATTCCAAGAATAATTCCAATAATAACAAAGGCAAAAGCAGCAAGTTTTCAATTTTCATAGTCTTTATTTTAGATTTAACAATACTCGGAACTTGACAGTTCAGTATAGTTGTATTCAGTCTTCCATGTTTCACAAAAAAATTGTAAGTGGTTGTATCTAGGACACGATCTTCGTTACAAATAAATTTGATGAACGTCCTTTTACGTTTGATATGATGCCTAGGACCACCAAAATATGTGATATGTCAATTGTCAAACGATCATTGTATTTTATATTTCCCTCTGAAATTATTGCACATCTCATGTTTACTTAGCTCTCGAACCGCGAAAGTTCATTCACCTCTAGTATCTGAAATGACGATTTTCCCAGGCTCCTCAGTTTAAAAGTACTTTTTAGGAAAACATATTCCGGTCTGCACAACGACAAGCGAGTGCAAAAGTGCTCAACATAAAAAAATACCCCCGACTTGCATGTATTTGCAAAGTGGATTCCCCCAGGCACATTGATTTTGATGTCCGTGTTAGGGAAACACAGCTCGATGGGAACAAAAATACCCCCAACTTGCATGTATATTTGCAAAGCGGATGCCCACAGGTACATCGATTTTGAAGTCTGTGTTGGGGAAACCGTAAATCGGGCCAATCAAAACTTGGCAGTTAGGGCGTTTAGATAACGCTTGACATTTTACAGTTATACAATTGTCATCTCATGAAAAATAACATTTTTAATATAATATTTTTTTAATAATAACATTAATTGTGATAGACGCGTAGAAATATTTCCTATCAATTGATGCAAACATCTTTCCGATCTGTTAAGAAATGTTCGAGTTATAAGCATTCGAAATACGGGTACGGTTAGCGACAGAACAAATATATGGGAAAAAAGGGAGTTCTTCCAGTTTTCATGAATTTAAACCGTTTAGAGATTAGCGAATTGTAATGTATAGCATATCAAACAAATCTTAGATAATTTCCGATTCGATTGGAATGCAAATCATGAGAATTTGTTCGCAGTGAAAGTCGTTAAAAGAAACGTTAACTTTATTCCATTAAAACGTGACCTATTTTTTGACTTGACACCCTTCCTGAAAGACGTAGTTCAAAAACACTGCGTCCTGGATAAACATGTCCACGCTGCTGTTCGCAGTTTTGTGTTTGAATACAAACATGATGTTTTCGTACCATGTTTGAAAATGTGACATGTTTGTATTTGTAGCATGTTTGGACATACGATGTTTAATCCCAATGATTTACATGATGTTCGAACATGGTGTACAGTTTCTCTCGCATTTTCACCCCAAGCACCGGCAGTATGTTGACATGGAAAATATGCTTTCCTATCATCATAATGGGTGCTTTGTCTAAAATATTGAGCAAAAAAAATGAACCTCTTTATCCGTTCTGAACAAAATAAACGTCGATATCAAAGTTCTTCACAATTGATATCATGCAACATTTGCTATTATTAGCTATTTGAACAATTGAATAGAGCGTGGGGGAGATTTTTAGTTACCCTCAACAAATTTTGATTACAATATTTCTATAATTTTAATCGAATATAAAGTACCAGAATTATTCAGCCTTGACATGTTAGGCGTGACGCTAATCAAGGCGCCTAGAAGTATATACTAAGGTGGGCCAACTTGCTAAAACCACTCTTCAGCCATCTTGGAAGTCTACTGTGTTTTGTTTGTAAACAAAACACAATACGCTATTGCCGAAGCTCGCTCGTGATCAGTCTGTCTCTTTCACGCTACAAGCAAATAATTCCCCTTCTACTTTCTTCCGTGCTGTTTTCATATACCGCTCCCCTAACCAACTTAGTGACGAAACGGCCTCACCTAGTACCATAGACCCGTCTTGACGCTAATCACTCGTCCACGGGAGCAACAATTTTGACTGGATCTTTGAATGTTTACAAATGACCAATACTGCTTGTTCGCGACGAACGCGACCCGAGATATAAAATGAGCGAAGAAGAGGAGAAGAAAAGATGATGCAATCGCATTAACACATAAGCGGACCTTATAGGTCAATTTTATTTACAATATGATGTCATTTGAGAGCATAATGACAGCTGAACATGACCGACAACGCAGAAATCCGGATTTTCTGATTTTCGGGCATCAATATACATTTCATATTGATGCATGATGCTGACGTTTTACCTCACGGACTTCCAGACTGAGTTGCCAGATTTGCAAGCGGACATTTTATTTTTGTTAGTCTTTTTTGCGAGTGCAATTAAAATTTTTTTTTTTTTTACTGTTTTACAGTGGAATTGTCGTAGTCTTATCCCTAAATTGGATACATTCAAATTTCTAATTCATAAACTCAATTGTGATGTTTTTGCTCTATCCGAAACCTGGCTCTCTTCTCAAAATGATCTCTCTTTCCACGATTTTAATATAATACGCTTGGACCGTGATGACAGATACGGAGGGGTACTATTGGGGATCAATAAGTGTCACTCATTTTTTAGAATTGACCTTCCACCTACTGGAGGGATCGAAGCTGTTGCTTGTCATGCAAACATCAGAGGCAAAGACCTCTGTATAGTCAGCTTGTATTGGCCTCCGAGAGCTGCGGTTAGCCGCAAGCAACTTGTTGACATGTGCTCACTCCTTCCTGAGCCACGATTAATCTTGGGAGACTTCAACTCTCACGGAACTGCCTGGGGGGAACAGTACGACGACAATCGTTCATCGTTGATATATGACCTTTGTAACAGCTTCAATATGACCGTTTTGAACACTGGGGAAACAACACGTGTACCTAAACCTCCTGCTAAACCAAGTGCTCTTGACCTCTCGCTTTGCTCGAATTCACTATCGTTAGATTGCAAGTGGAATGTAATCCAGGATCCCAACGGTAGTGACCACTTGCCAATCAAAATTTCTATCACCAATGGGTTGAATTCTTCTGAATCAATAAACATGGCATACGACCTCACAAGACACATTGACTGGAAAAAATATGCGGACGCGATTGCTCTAGCCATCAATTCCAGAGATGGTTTGCCTCCATTGGAGGAGTATAACTTCATTTCTCGTTTGATCTATGACAGCGCGGTTCGCGCTCAAACGAAACCCATCCCAGGTTCCACTATTCGTCGAAGGCCTCCCAATCCATGGTGGGATGGCCAGTGTTCCAAGCTTTATGGAGATAAATCGAATGCATTTAAAGTTTTCCGGAAACGTGGAACCCCTGAAAATTTTCAGAAGTATTTGGACCTTGAAAATCAATTTAAAAACTTGATCAAAGGGAAAAAACGTGCTTATTGGCGAAATTTCGTGGGAGGTTTGTCACGAGAAACGTCAATGAAAAAATTATGGA
Organism: Toxorhynchites rutilus septentrionalis; assembly: GCF_029784135.1. Taxonomy (NCBI): domain Eukaryota; kingdom Metazoa; phylum Arthropoda; class Insecta; order Diptera; family Culicidae; genus Toxorhynchites; species Toxorhynchites rutilus. Next base: position 84,290,400 of record NC_073746.1, read on the forward strand.
AAGTGGCTCGAAACATGAGAAATCGCTCTTCATCCAATGAAAGCGAGGAATATTCACATCGATGGATTTTTAATTTTGCACGAAAGGTTTGTCCCGATTCCGCTCCAGTGCAAAGAATTATTCGAGATATACCACAAGATAGGTGCGATCTTGATTCCGAGTTTTCGATGGTAGAATTCTCTCTTGCTCTCCTTTCATGTAACAATTCTGCTCCGGGATCGGATAGAATTAAGTTCAACTTGCTGAAAAATCTCCCTGATGTGGCGAAACATCGCTTGTTGAATTTATTCAATCGGTTTCTGGAGCATAATATTGTTCCAGATGATTGGAGACAAGTACGAGTTATAGCTATTCAAAAACCCGGAAAACCCGCGTCCGACTTCAATTCGTACCGCCCAATAGCAATGCTGTCTTGTATACGGAAATTGTTGGAGAAAATTATCTTGTTTCGCCTTGATCGATGGGTTGAAACGAATGGCCTACTCTCAGATACACAATATGGGTTCCGCAGGGGCAAGGGGACGAATGATTGTCTTGCGTTGCTTTCTTCAGAAATTCAAATGGCTTACGCCGAAAAAAAACAAATGGCTTCAGTATTCTTGGACATAAAGGGGGCCTTTGATTCTGTTTCAATAGAGGTTTTGTCAGACAAATTACAATCTCGGGGTCTGCCGCCTCTATTGAATAATATGTTATATAACTTGCTTTGTGAGAAACATTTGAACTTTTCTCACGGAGATTCGGCAGTAAGTCGGGTCTCTTACATGGGACTCCCCCAGGGCTCATGTTTAAGCCCCCTTTTGTACAACTTCTACGTAAGCGAAATTGACAATTGCCTTACACAAAATTGCAGCCTAAGACAACTTGCAGATGATGGAGTGGTGTCTGTCGTAGGATCAAACGAATCCGACCTGCAAGAATCCTTACAAGATACTTTGAACAATTTTTCAACCTGGGCCATTGGGCTAGGGATCGAATTCTCCACGGAGAAAACAGAGATGGTGGTTTTTTCTAGGAAGCATAAACCAGCAAAACCAAAGCTTCAACTTTTGGGTAAACCGATCACTCATGCTATGTCATTCAAGTATCTTGGGGTCTGGTTCGACTCTAAATGTACTTGGGGGGCCCATATTAGGTATCTGAGTAAAAAATGTCAACAAAGAATAAACTTTCTCCGTACAATTACCGGCACCTGGTGGGGAGCCCATCCCGAAGATCTTATAATGTTGTATCGAACAACTATTCTCTCAGTGATGGAGTATGGCAGTTTCTGTTTTCAATCAGCTGCCAAAACACACCTCATTAAACTCGAGCGAATTCAGTATCTTTGTCTCCGTATCGCGTTGGGATGTATGCCCTCAACGCATACCATGAGTCTCGAGGTTTTGGCAGGCCTACTCCCACTAAAAGATCGCTTCAATTTATTATCTCTTCGGTTCCTCATCCGGTGTAAGGTTATGAACCCATTGGTGATCGGAAATTTTGAGCAGCTGATCGAGCTAAATTTTCATTCTGGATTCATGAGCTCATATCATGAATTCGTCTCCATGCAGGTTGATCCTTCTTCGTATATTCCCAACCGTGTTTGTTTTCCTGACTACATCAATTCCTCTGTGCATTTTGATCTGTCCATGAAGCAGGATATCCATGGAACATCAGATTATCTTCGATCGAGGATCGTTCCAACGATCTTCGATGCAAAGTATGGGGATATCAATTGTGATAATATGTACTTTACTGATGGGTCCTCTATGAATGAGTCCACAGGATTTGGAGTGTTCAACGAATTTTTTAGCACCTCACACAGTCTTCAGAATCCTTGCTCAGTGTATATTGCTGAATTGGCAGCGATACACTGGGCGCTGGACAGCGTCGCCTCACGACCTGTTGAACACTATTACATTGTAACGGATAGTCTTAGCTCTGTCGAAGCTATCCGTTCAGTGAGGCCGGAAAAGCACTCGCCGTACTTCCTTGAGAGAATACGAGAAATTTTGAGTGCTTTATCCAGACGCTGTTATGTCATTACCTTTGTCTGGGTCCCTTCACATTGCTCAATACTGGGTAATGAGAGGGCTGACTCATTAGCAAAGGTAGGTGCAATTGAAGGCGATATTTATCAGCGTCAAATCGCCTTCAATGAATTTTATTCTTTAGTCCGCAAAAATACCATAGTTAACTGGCAACGCAAATGGAACGAAGATGAATTGGGCCGGTGGCTCCACTCGATTATCCCTAAGGTTAGCCTCAAACCATGGTTCAAAAGTCTGGACTTGAGCCGGGACTTTATTCGCACCTTCTCCCGACTCATGTCCAATCACTGTTCGTTAGATGCGCTACTCTTTCGTATTAATCTTGCCGACAACAATCTTTGTGTTTGTGGCCAAGGTTACCACGACATCGAGCACGTTGTTTGGTCGTGCGAGCTGTATCTTGTCGCCAGATCGAATTTAGTAGTCACCCTTCGGGCCCGAGGAAGGCAGCCCAATGTGCCGGTGAGAGACGTGTTGGCTCGGTTAGACCTTGATTACATGTCCCAAATATATGTATTCCTTAAAGCTATCGATCTTCGTGTGTGATTGTCCTTATACCCTTAGTTTTTCCTTTTCCTTTTCCTTTGTGAGAGATCGGATCCCTTCTTAAGAATAAGATGAAATGTAAATACATATTAGATATAAGATAGGTTTAAGAATTGAGTGTGATGAGTGTGATTGAGAGTGTGATTGAGAGTGTGAGTGTGATCAATGTCAACATATCCTCATATCCCCTCCTTTTCCTGAAGAAAATATGTCACCCTTCTAAACTCGAGTTGACCGCGAGTAATCGGTTTCCTATATTATTAACATTAGAATTAAGGAAAAATGTATATATACTAGTAACAATACAGTAAGGAGTTCGGCTCCTTTAAACCTATGTAACTGAGCCTGTAAAAATAAACGATTTAAATAAAAAAAATAAAAAATTAAAATTTATAAACTTCTGAAATTGTAGGAATCATAAATGAATGCTTTTGGTTTGGAAAACTGATACAGTAATTTACATTCAATGCGACATGCCGAGGAACCACTCAGTGTCGCATTGGAGGCGATTTTGACCTGTAATTGGACATTGACGATGAGAGTGGTACAGTGTCGACGTCCGGTGGCGAATTTCAATGTGGGGCCATAATTTGGGCCTCGAACACGATGTTTACAAAAATGACCAATTAGAGGTAAAAATGTCCAATTAAACGTGTCGCATTATAGGTCTGTCCAATTAGAAAAATGTCGCATTAAATGTAAATTACTGTACATTAAATAGCAAAATACGGTACTTTTCACGATACAAATCAAAACCTCAAAGTAAACTGACAATGTGAATTGTGAATGAAAATTTACAACGTCTTAGGATTTTTTTAACGTAGAACTCGGTCATTCTTTGTGCTAGCAAGCGGGGCAGCCACTTCAGTCTGAGTTGTGTGTTTTTTCACACTCCACTATAAAATTCAAAGAATGAGAAGATCTGGGAAAATGACAGGTGAAAAAACATCACGTGTTAATTCAAGTTACAGTAGAATCCCGATTATCCGCGGAATAGTCGGGTAAACTCATCGTGAATAACGAAAATCGAGGATGACCTATTTAAAGACCCAAAAAGAAATCCAAACAAGAAAAAAGATGTTTCAACATAAAAAGTATGTTTTGTCAATACATAAATCAATCAACTATTCATCTATAAGGTCGTGTATACCAGTGGCTAAATAATGTAAAAGCCATGACCACAACAAAAGATCATGGGCCTACCACTCACCAACAAATTCGGAAAAGGCCTATTGATTTACTATAGAACTCACAGTCGCGAATAGTCCGCATGGCGAATCACCCGCTCGAGGATAATCGGGGTTCTAGTGTCATAGTCTTATTTGTGGAATAAAAACATTTGCTTGCAAATAATATAACTTGCATATATTTTCGCAAACTAAAATAATCTGGTATCTCTGAAACTGAAAAGAACAGCCTGTATTTGTGAAGCGAGTATTATGATGTGTTTTTGAGAAGGAAAAACGAGTTTTAAAGTGTAAATTATGAATGAAAATTAACTTTTCCGAATCAAATTAGTATTCTATGTGAATGCAAATCACTTTTTTCTGCAAGTAGTGGGGAAATCCCATACAAAAATTGTGTCTGAAACTGATGTTATATTATAAAAATAAATTTTAGTAGGAATATCTGAAACTTCAGAGGAAATAGGTTAGGTTAGGGTTACGACTACGCGCCAAATTACGACAATTAACTAAATAATACCAAGTAGATATTTTCATTCAAGTTTTACCAATTGAAAATTACCTTTTAGCCTTCTAATCTGATGGATAATAATTTGGATCCCAAACTGTCGCCGCTAGCCATCGCGGATACTTTAGTTGTCTCGGGTTGAGGGCGATATTGACAGTGTAAGGTGGCAAAATATTGATTGAGGTTAGATTGGATGTCGAAAGCCTAGCTGTAGATTAAAGGAGGGTTGATTGAAATTCTTTCACAAATCGCCATCGCAAATGTTAATCATGAATATGGTACAGATATACACAGCTTATAGCCTCTTTGTTCATGCAATTCTTGTAATGCGAACTAAATTTCAAGTTCGTTTCTGTGGAAATGTATTCTACGAAGGAATGTTTTAGGATGAATAATTTCTTTCCGTGCATGAAAAAAAACGAAACGAAAGCAATGAATACTGCGACATCCGGTGATGTGTTTGTACATGATGTTGAATTATAAACATTGTGTTTGTTTACACATGTTTATGTTTGTGTATCATTGTTCGCGTTTGGGATAGACATCCAACACTAGCGAAAATCATGTTCGAATTCAAACAAAAACATGGAATTTTCACATCGCGTGGACACATGTATCTGTTATTCGAAAGACTGATTGTATTGGTGAACCCGAGTGCGAACCCGTGAAACATCTCAGTGCGAACCCAACAACTTTCGGGTTGAACCTAGTGCAAAACTGGGTTGAAACTGAGTGAACAAAAAACGTTTTGACAGCAGTTGGGTTGGAACTGGGGTTGAAACTGAACAAAAATGAATTCGCTATAAGGCGGCGGTTACATGCAGCTTCGTACGAAAATGTGGCCGCACGAATCGTATGCAATCGTGAGAAGTAAACAGCTACACAGAATTGTATTGGTGTGGTTACATTCCCATCGCTTTGTTCGAAATCGTCTGCTTTGAGCGAACCAAAAACAAAAAATTGTTTGTTACTTTTTGTCAGTGAACGTACAATCATGTTTTCGTATGCACTCCGAAGCAATTTCACCGCGGTCTAACTTAAATGTTACATTATTCCAACTCCACGATGTGTGACGATGATTTGGATAACGTCTGGCCATCAAAAGGAATTTCGAAAATAGTAGAAATGTAAAGATAGCCGAAGTTATTATCGAGAGCCGCGGCAAAAATCCAATGTCAAAAAAGAAAAGGAAGGGTTGGTATGAGAAGTTTTAAGGTACAAGTAATGCGAGAATTTGCTGACGGAATATTATTGCGTCGTTAGGTATGATGAAATGTGTCGTTTTTTGGACAACATTCTTCCACCTTTTTCGATCGACAGATTGCCCTGCAAGACTGCCAAATGAAAAGACGTTGAAGCTTTCAAAAACCTTTCTCGAAATTTATCGAAAAAAGTACAGTAATGCTTTTGAATCCGGACACATTGCATAAAATTCAATGTAAAACCACAGCGATGACATGTTTTGCGTTTTTTCATGTTGAATTAATGCGATTTATAGTTACTAATCAATCGCATTTATTCAGCATCCAATAAATGTTATGACTGTGGTATGATATTGAATGTAATGCAAAGTGTCCGGATTCAAAAGCATTACTATACCTTCAAAAGAGGTTTTCTGAAGTCACTACTCGAATTCGACCAGTGGTATCAATGGAACTATCGTGAAGTGGCGTTTGTCATTAGGCCCATATTGGGGGTAAAATGAAACATTAAACATGAAACCTGTAGGAAAAAATGAAATTCGAATGCTTATAACTTGAGCATTTCTCAATAAATCGCAAAGATAAATTAAAATAATCTATAACATAATTTATAACAATAAATGAATAAAATTTCATTTATTGTTATAGATGCGTAGAAATATTTTTTTGCATCAGGGATAAGCAATTGAATTCACAGTAAAACCTGTTTTTGTGCGGCTTTTTTGGTGCGAATTTTTTTTTGTGCGATTTTTTGTTCTTGTGCGGTATATGAAAAGAAGCATATTTGACGAAGTTATCGTCCATTTAGTTTTTTTTGATGGTTTATATGCATTCCATTGCGAAAAAAGCATATTTGCGTCTCAATTATCCACTTCTGAAATAATTCCCCTCCTCCCATCAAATGCTCTAAGTTTTGCATGACATGGTTACTAACAGCAACATGTTCGACATGCAACTAAAAGCACAAAACAGCCACGCGCAACCGCAAACTGTCCCATCGCAAAGCAGGGAAACAAAAGGAAATTGAACAGTGAATGGTGTGGATTTGAATTATTTTTTTGGGGGAAACATTTTTGTTGTGGTCCCTATCTACCGCACAAAAATTTTTTTTTTCAAAATGTGTACCGAACACGATTTTTTAAAGCTACTGGTGAAGTTTTACACGATTTTTTTCATGCGGTCCCTATCCCCCGCACAAAAAAAGGTTTGCCTGTATGTGAAATGTCAAGTATTAGGCTGTCAAAAAAGTCCTGCGGTATTTTTTTTTTGAATTTTCATTTGTTCATAAAATTAGTTACAATAATCTGTTTTAAGCCAAATATGCGCCGTTTTGTTCGATGACTTGTTCCCAACGAGATGCCAACTTCATAATACCCCTATTATAGAAGCTCGCTTCCTTATTGGCAAAAAACTCGGATAGCCAATTTTCACAGACCTCTTTTGTGGCTATCTTCTGACTACCTAGCTCGTTCGCCATGGACAAAAACAGGTGGTAGTCACTTGGTGCAAGGTCCGGACTATACGGCGGATGCAAAAGAACCTCACATCCGAGCTCCCGGAGCTTCTGGTGCCTCACCAAAGAAGTGTGTGGACTGGCTTTGTCCTGAAACCAAACCATCGTTGAAACCATCGTTGTGCGGTGGAAATTGAAACTGTATCGGGTCCATAAACTGCACAAATTTTATTGGCAGCTTGAGATGCATTTTTGCCTTTGTCATAGTAGTACTGTAAAATATGTCGGATTTTCTCTTTATTTTTCTCCATATTTGCGACACTATAACTCACGAACGACTTAACCAAACAAAACACTGTCAAGGACTATATTATAGCGCGCAAAAATACCTTTCCAACAAGCTATAGTATGACTCGATACAATGAATACAACTAGAACTACGCGCTTACAACGACACCTCGCGGAAATACCGCAGGACTTTTTTGACAGCCTAATATTATCAAAACGTGCTAAATTCCACGTTTTGATTGGCCCGATTTGTGCTCTTCAAATGTTCCAACCAAAGGAGCAACCAGAGTAACAGCAGAATACAATTTGAATACAAACGGAACATTGCGTTGCAAGAATGTGCTCCAAGGGTCGTGCGGAAGTGATTTACAGCTTTGTCTCCCTAAGCATTGATATCAAACATTACGGTAAATTGATAAACATATCAAGCATTATTCGTTTATTATATTTCAGCATGAGTTGTGATGATTCGATCTTTAAATTAGTTTTCTTGAACATGTGAACAAATTAAATACAAAAGTTACAGAACAGCAATGCGATGGTGGAATGCTCCTCGTGAGATTTCTAATAATACAACAATTCGGGAACATTATTAGTAAACTTTCAAGGACAATATTATTGTATACTAGCCATATGCTAGCTTCGGCTTCAGGAATTGTGGAATCATATCGTGGAAACTAGGAGCTCGTTAGCCTGATGCCATCTGTAGGCGATAAATTTAGAATTCAACATCGAAACGTTGTCATCGACAGTACAGTGCGGCCTCGAATTATGGAAAAACTCCACCTGGAGAGTTGAAATTTCTAAACGTGACTCGAATCTATCTAAGATTTCCGATAAGATAGCTCAAGATAGCCATGCTTTCATTAAAATCGTTTCGGTTGCTTTTTGGGCTACCTACTCTCCTATACTCGCTCATACGATTTCACAGACCGTTTTATGTTTTGAGAATGTTCAATTAAATACTATTAAAACTGAATGAAGTTGAGGAAAAACGCATCAATCGCGTAAAAAAATTAGTGCATAACGGGTGGCAACCATAATTTCTCAAGCTGTCAAAAAAGACAAACATACTTGAAGATCTGATTTTTGAAATAAGAGATATATAGACATTGTTGATGACAATTAATAAACATTTGAAAACGGTCATTAATCGACTGTTCAGCGAAGCTTCTGTTTGATGTCGGAAAAGGAGCGTGAACGTTGCGAATGCATCTCTTAATTCTACAGGTGGGACCAGAATGCCGCGCTATGCGTCGCGTTGCGACAATTGTGCTTTGACACTTCATTTTAAATATGTGTGTTTCTATTTAGTCGAACACAATAATGCGTTGCGTCATTAACATCGTTGTACCAAACGCTAACATTTGTTCTAAACTGCTTGCGCCGAATTCGCGATGAAAGTGGCATGGTGTCGACGTCTGGTGGCAACTTCAAATTAGGGCCATAATTTGGGTCCCAAACTCGTTAGTGTTATCTCTATCAGATTAGAAGACACGAAGCCGGTTTTTAAATTCTAAAATTTGAATGAAAATTTTCATCATGTTATTTGATTACTAGAAACACGTGTTTCTGACTTTCATTCAACCATATGGCTAAACAATTCCAACATTGTTGCTGAATTTTTTCATCATAATATAGAGTTTTCTTCATAAACAATTTTCGTATGAGACTTTTTCACCACCTGCAAACAAAAATGTTTTTCATTTAAATAGAATACCGGTTTGATAAGGAAAAGCTAATTTTCATTCATAATTTTAATTTTGAAAATGTATTCATTCCGACTGAAAATCAGCTATTCTTTCACGCTCCCCTAAACTAGTAAACGAAGCTCAATGCCGCCAGCGCGGATATGTCAATGTGTTGTTTTTAAAAACATTCAACTGATCCGTGGACACAACAAGAACAAGATTTTCATATGAATTTTATTTTGTTTTTGTTTACATGTAAAGTGGTGACGCGAATGCTAGATTGTGACTGCAAATCAACAGACTGCGTCGGGCAAATGTTTTAGTACAAAACGCAAGCAATGACAACTGATGAGAAGCAACGCACAACGCGGTATTCTGTTTCCACCTTACCAATCAAATGTTTGCAATTCGTGGGTCTTCAGTTATTTTTGTACACCAAGGAGTTCAAAATCCTAAAGAAATCATCGATTGGGCGACACTGAGGCAGACTTGTCGGGTCAAATGACATGATCATTATTGTGTTATTAATAGCACAACAGCCCGATGTTCCTTGTTGCAAGTAAAGCTTGTGTTGGCTTCGGGCGCAATGCTTTTTGATCCTCGGAAGAACATACTTACTTAAAAACTTGAAGCAGACCTCTGTGTTCACTTTGTCGCCTTATAGAATGAACACCAGGTCCATTTATTGCCAGCGGAAACCACCAATCGAAATACCATAACGCTAACAGGATACTTGGTCAGATATACGTTTTTATGCTCGTCGGCCACATCTTTTACCGCCAGGGAGGTGGCAACCTTCGCGGATAGTTGTCTTTTCTTTTCTCGGTCTTTCAGCGTCCACCGGGTGATTGAAATGTATTTTTGCGACATTTGCTCGTGCGACATCACGAATACGCTACCATTTCGTCATGATGCAACTGTCAAACAAATGAAATCGGCTCCTTTTGCTCGCAGCCTACTATGATATGAACTATAGCTTACGTGAATGCGAAGATAAACAATGGTGTGGGAATTCGGAGGAGATTAAAAGTGCCACTTCAAATCAGTTCTTTATTCATTGTCATCCAACAAATGACTTACTATTTCATCATAACACGACAGAATCCTCTGAGCAACAATTCAGTTTGTGGCACACAAACGTCCAACAATCCGTAAACTACGTTAACATCGAATGCGAATCGAAAACACTACGGAAGCGTCGAAAGAGCAGATTCCGGGACCGTTGGGCATTCTGTTCGGTAAAATGTAAAAAGTTTGGTATTCGTGAGATGCAGAAGAAGAAGCCAGCGTACTTCCGCTGGTGGAGTTGCACTCGTCGATCGGGAATCTACCGTCAAATTTGTTCTCAATCTTCGTCGCACGTTTTGCACTGTTCGGATCGCTGTGTTGATTTTGGATTTCATTAAAATAGGGGATTGGGCAATTCAATAATTAAACGTTGATTGTTAGCAAGAACGAGCAACATGGAGCGATTTTAGCGACATAAATTTTGACAGTAGATTGACCTAATCGTTCGGTAAGTACAAACAAACTCACACAAATTAGTTCATGGATGTTCGCTCGCAAAAGGAAACGTGTTGTTAAAAATTTATCAGTCAAGGCACACTCGTGATCTGATGGATTATGGGATCGTATTGATTGTTGTTTGGGTGAGTGGCACTATCGAAGCATCTCAGTCCTAGAAAAAAATGTTCGACCAATATTGGAATATAACTACTTTCAAGTAAATCGTAAAACTTAAGCACAAAATGAAATCGATCAAACTACTAACGTACCTCTCGTTTCAGCGCTTGACGCGACTCATAATCAGCTTTGGCAAGTGCTACCCGCACCCATTGTGGCGTGTCCGGGATGGCCTTGTAGATGAACCACGTCAGACCAAGCAGGATGTGTTCAATGACTAGAAAAGTAATGGCATACGCTTCGGCACTAACATTGGTGGCTAGCTCTCTGCAAATGGATGGGATCATCAGCTGTGACCAGTAAACATGGAACAAAACTCACCTCATCTGTGGCGACAAATATAGGATTCCACAGTTCGTCATAACGGCGATGACTGCCAACGTTTCGAACGCCAGCTGCCACGCTCCGATATTTTTGGTCCTTCTTGCAAACGGTCGTCTGAAGAACGAACACAACTTATACGCGTCCAGCCGGATTTCGATCACGTTGTTCAGGATTGCCCAGAAGGCAGTCATCGGAGCAACCGAGGAAAACAGTACCACATAACCGAACTGAATGTACAACTCCAGATAGTCGTCGTACGTGTTGTACTCGTCCAGTATGCATTCCTTCCTCTGCCGCAGTATCCGATAGTCGTCCTCCTCGAGCGATTGGATTCCCATCTGGTCGTACTCCTCGTAGTCTCGCTGTAGCTTTTCGTAGTTCGATTTGCTGAATAGCTTGGAATAGCTCAGCGCTACCTTCTTTTTCAGGTACGGATACATATTTTCGAGCACATTTTGGACGAACTGGAGCACGATCAGTTGCATCATGAGCTGGGTTTTGAGCATTTTCATGTCCTGGGAAAGAGCAGTTCGTTAAAAATGCATATAACTATGATTGATAGTAATTAACAGTAATTTCAAATACAGTCAGCTCTCAATATTACATCCCTCACTCCGTTCACATTTCGTCTTCATGCTCCGTCAGAGCATATGACGGTAATCAGTGCTTGCGACGGAGCTTAGCGCTTATGACGGAAATTAGTGCCGCACTCTATCACGATGCTTACGTAGATTTTAGGTGACCTGGTTTTTTTTACGCGGATTTCCCAATTAACGCGGTATTTTTACGCGGATTTTCGAATTAACGCGAATTACGAGGTACGTATCCCCCCCGTAAAAAAACCACAGTTTGAAGAAAAAAGTTTTTTTATAATTCAAATATGAATAATTTTAAAAAAAATGAACCTTTCAACATTAAAGTGAAATTGAAGTGGCTTTTATAAGTTCAGTGGGTTAAAAATCGCGATTTTTGAAGATTTTGATTGGATTTTCATCTGGAATTGTTTATAGCCTGTATTAAATTTTCTCACCTTTCAAATGAAAGCACGGGGGTCTTCGTAGCCACTTGGTTACGCGTTCGCTTACTAAGCGATCGATCGTGAGTTCAAACTCAGGGCCCTCAATTGACCATCTTTGTGTTATTATAGAATAACTACATCCACGCAACCATCATCAGCGATGGAAATCGATCCACGGTGGAACAAAGATCGATTCATCCATACAACTGCTCTGCTCTGCAAGAAACATCGGGCTGCTGTTCTATAAATAACCCAACAATGATCAATATCAACTGTCTCCGCTGTCCGGTCTGCTGAACAATGGAAGAACAGATAGAATACCCTTACGCCTAAATGGCTACTACTGTGTAATTTACCATAATGTAATGGAACAGAAAACTCAACGCCCAAATGGCTACTACTATCTACTGTGTAATTTACAATTTATAGAAACATAAACATATGTACATGTACACGATTAAAACCCGGCTCTGTTACAGCTAAAATGCAAATGAGCCTAATAAATTAATAAATGAAAAAAAAAATGAAAGCAACAGAATCGGATTACGTAGCGTACTTTTCAATGTAGAGTCAGTTTGAGCCAACAGATTCCGAAAAGAAGAAAAAGTTCTATAACTCTGTCATCGTTGAAATTCGAACATATGTTTTTTTCGTGCAATATAATCGTCTATCACCTCCTGAGAGATTCTGGATTTTTTTTTTTTATATGAGAAAGGTGTTTTTTCACATTAAGGGAATGAATAAAAAAATTCAAATTCATACCATAATTGGGACACTTACCCTAATATATGACAATTTATGACATAAAAAAAATTATGAAAAAAAGCTCTGTGTCTCCCTAACTCGATGGCTCCTTTGGATTTCGAGTTAGGGAGAGTTGACTGTAAAACCGTTGAACTTAAGAAAGTTTTTTTTACTTATTTTATTTTCTAGTTTTTAGTACATTATCTGTTTCATTAGTATATTTCTCTAGTATATAAAACCATTCAACAATTTCTTTAAACTTTAGGATTTGCATTTTTCATAAATAACCGTGTTCTACTAGTCCAACTTTTTCGTTTGATACTCATATTGATGGGGGTTTAAAAAAAATATGGCGCCATCTTGTAGTGACGGCCATTTTGGATTTCCATTTTTCATGAAGAACTGTTTACTAGTCAATCCCTTCCATTTGATACCCATATTGATGGGGCGACCATCCTGGATTTATATTTTTCATCAATGACTGTGCTAAGCCCTTTCGTTTGATACCCATATTGGTGAGATTTTGAGAAAATATGTAATCCGCCATTTTGTAGCTATCTTGGATTTTCTTGGATTTCCTTTTTTCATCGATAGCTGTGTTCTATCAGTCAAGCCCTTTCGTTTAATACCAATATTGATGGGATTCTGAGAGAATATGTAATCCGCCATTTTGTAGCGGCCACCATCTTGGATTTAAATTTTTCATAAATCACTGTTTTCTACTAATTAAGCCCTTTCATTTGATATATATACTCGATTATCCGGAGTATTGATTTTTTTTTCACTCCGGATAATCGAGTCAATAAAAAAACGAATTTTCTCTCGGTACACGTGATATAATTATGATTTGCTCTTCTTTATTAAACGGTTTTACCTAGGTTGACCCGTTTGTATGTTTGTGAAATTGTAACTTTGTAACTTTGTCTGTAGCGCTGTACCACTTTAATAGAAATTTAACTCCCTTCGTGTTGATCGTTTGATCTGAAATTTGGAACACATCTTTATCTCTGATGTCATTATAAAATTGCGTATTCCATGATCTTGAAATTCAAGATGGCGGCCGCTACAAAATGGTGTATTATGTAAATATTTTCTCAAAATCCCATCAACATGGGTTTTCCCAAAACGCCGTCAATATGGGTATCGAATGAAAGAGCGTGACCAGTAGAACACAATTATTTATGGAAAATGTAAATCAAAGATGGCGACCGCTACAAAATGGGGGATTACAAATTTTATCAGAACCCCATCAATATGTATATCAAATGGAAGGGATTCGATGAAAGAAATTCCAAATTTTGAAAAAATATAACATGATTTTATGGAATTCTGTGACTCATAACTTATATGAAAGCCTTCTAATTCTATCGGAACGCTAACTTTTCATGCTATGATATGACAATATTTTTGAGTAGTTGAAGTTACATTCGTAAGCGCTTATGCGTCCGGATTCCGATGCATCACTATATAGAGAAAGAGGATCAAAGAGAAGTGAAACAGTGTCACAGTTATTATAAGTGAGAGTGAGTGTTTGCGAGCAGTGTGTTGGTGCGAGAGCTTTCGGGTGTTATTTTGCTCCGAAAGCCCTGGTTTAAGTTTGTTGCAGGCGCATAGTCTGCCAGTGTAGGTGGTTGGCTCATTTATTTTCGCTCTTGAATAGGGAAGCATATAAAGCTACAAGACTGTGTTGGCAGTGTACCCCACCATAGTTATCCAACCTATCCGGCCGGATACCGGATAGTGACTTACTACTCGTGACTCGATAAAAGATGAATCCCTTACCTGTAGAATAAACGCAATGTAGAACAGACACAGAAAGTTGTTGACAAACTCGAGCACAATCAACTTGTTAACCCGATGGCGCTCGTACTGACTCTGCGTTCGATGGTTTTCCCTGTCCGTCAGATAGGTGGCTAGCCAGTCGTACGCGATTGTCGAGATGGCAATATAAATCGCATTCACTATCGATGGCACATACAGAATGTAGGAATCCAGCCCGAACAACTCTGCCAAGTAGTTTTCAACGTAGAACTGAAAGATTGTCACAAAGCCGGCGATCGTCATGCACAGAATGATGATTGGCGCCGTAACGAAGTACATCTGCACGTACGTCTTCCATTTTGGGTACTGCGGGGTTAGCTTCCCTGTAATCGGGTCCTTTCCTAGCTTGCCGTAGTATCCGACCCGTGGTTCGTCCAGATTGGTCATCGTGATTGTTCCCCAGCGATACGCATGAACTGAACTCTTCCGTTTCCACAGTTCGAGGAACACTTTCATCCAAACAACGTAAAACACACAGAAGAACGGCACCGTTTCCGTTTCCTCGGAGAGGGCCATCTGCAGCAGACCGAGAATCGTTGGGACAACCAGAGCATACGTGTAAAAGCCCAGGAAGGAGAAGTACATCCCAACGTTTTCCCCAAAGTAATCTCGAATCTCGTCAATTGGCTGATGCTCAGTGGGCTTGATCCACACGTGGCGCAGCTTCCGGAGCCTTGGTTTGTCATGGAGGGAATAATAATTCGATATGATTTCCATCCGTTGGGCCGCTTGGATTATGGACTGGCCATGGTAGAGTTGGGTCTTCGTTCCCGGGATGTGATGTTCGTGCTGCGAGGCGCGAATGTTATCTAAAGCGTATTTGATGATAGTTTGGCGATCGGCCGGGGTTAAGATGTCTTCTACGGTCATCGTTTCTGAAGGTAAAAATTTGAAAAACCTCTACCCTATTGGAAACAATGGTAAACATACCATCATAAAAGAAATCGTCCAAACAGGCGACGTTGAAATTTCTAATGATTCCAGTTTTGGTTCGCTTCATAAAACCCATGTCATCGGCGATTTCTAGGAACTTCATTTGAGTGGCCGTCACATGCACCACAAGAGTGTGTGTTTCCCTGAAAATGAAATCACCCATTACATCCTCTATTCTTAATGAAAAGCGCAACACACAATTCCTTACTTGGTGAGTGGCTCCTTGCGCACCAACAGCTCGGCACCTCCATCGTTCTTCTTGCCGCGTATCTTATCGACAATCCACTGGATTGTCTCCGAGTCAGCACTCTCACTGAACTCCAGCACCATAAACGATTCTCCAAATTTTTCCGCATCCTCACTGTTGCTACTGCTCAGCTCTGGGATACGTTTCTCGAACTGGGCACCTCGCTTGCGCAGACCATCGCCCGCATGAGTTACGTCACCAAATTTCACCCCTTTCTTGCCCGCTGGCTTCAATGAGGACCGGAACTCAAACAGCTTGTTCTCCTCTACGTTGTGGTCCAAATTTTCGAGCGCATGGATTTGTGTGTTCCGCTGTCGTATGGAGGGAATCGTGGGCTTCCGGTGGATAGCGAGTTCTTCGATGGCCTCGTCGTCGTCATCGCCGAAGTGAATGTTGGAAATCAACTTGTCTGTGGGGAATTGATACAAATTTTAGTCACTCTCTGTTTCGAATTCAAGGGATTCTGTTGTTAAAGTCAATTACAAACAGTTCACAGTGCCACACTTTTTCCATCACTCGAAGGGTACTCTGATTGTCGGTGCAATGTTAAGAGAATGCTAATATTTAAAAATACAAACAAATCACACTGACTGAGCTATTACATACTCAACCGGCAGGAGGCTCTCATTGTGCGCCATGCCTGAGAGGCACGAGCTGCGATAGGACGCGATTGCCCAGGAAAATTGGTTTTTAGAATCGATCGCTCAGAATCCGATGCTGAGGATGAGGTTGGCTCCAGTGATGATTCTCGAGTTGAAGCGATTGAGTTTTCAAAAATATCATTTAAATAATCTTCAATGTTCGAAAGTAATGAGTGTTGTTATCGCTATTGATTACAGTGCACAATGGTCCAGGAGATGCATTTAAGTGGAAATTAGCATTTAGAGCTCGACAGTTATTCTCTAGACAAAAACAGTCTTCGACAAGGTTGTTGCATATGATAGGGCGCTCATTTTTATGTTATCAAAAATAGGGTGACCAAAATCTTCGACGAAATAAAAAATATAACTTTCTTATCTTTATAGATAGAGGTGAATAAAGTTCGACAATGTTGTAGTCCCAGTTATTTGAGACATCTTTATAGAACAAAGTTGTTTTTCTATCTCTTGAAATAACCGATATAGCGCCTTTTTTTCTCTGTTAGGTTAGGGTCACCATGAAAAAAAACTGTTTTTTGCTCTAACTTTTATATTTCAAATTTTACATACAAACTCTCTCCGAAAGACTTTTAGAACATACTAATACATGGTAACTTCGATATAAAGTACATTTTACTTTCAAAATTGTACGTTGTATCGAGTTCATCGCGTGCTGTGACATACTGATCGCTTTGGATCGCGTTTTTATTTGTGAACATGGTAAATGGAAAGCCCTTAACGTACCGTTTTCATTATACGCATTATGCAAATTAAAATAAAGTTATATAATTCATCGAACAATACGAAAATAATAATTTAACAAGTCAATCTTAACTCTCCACACACAGTTTCGCCGCATTGAAATCGCGTTCGCATCGCGTTTACTATGTCAGGTCCTGGGGGTTTGTATTTGATTTCCAGAGTCGTAATCAAAACAGCTTTCCCGCAATCGATCCCGCGCCCGCGCCCTCACCGCATCGCGTTCACTATGTCCTCGGCCTAAGATGTCGAATTGACGGGGGACTTGTTATTGAAAAACTGTCGTCCGGAGTGAAGCTGTCAATGTTCTGAAAAGAAAATCTACTTCGAGATCATTCTTGGAAAATCAGTTGTACGAGTGGGATCGAAAACTACGCCCTTAAACGTAAAATATTTCGTTCTCCGCGTTCTCAGAAATTTAAGAACAGCATTTATGAATCGTCAAAAAAGGAAAATCAAATTTAGTTAATCAGGTCGTTCAGTTTCGTGAATGAAAACGGTAATATATATGAAATATTATAATAATAAATATTCCTATATTATAATTATGTATTTAGATTCGGTAGAATTTAGAACATTCTCATTTAACATTCCCGATCCGGGATTAATACAAAGGAATCACGAAACGTAAGCAATATAGGTTATTTGTTATATTCGTATTATAATTCAAATATTGTAAATTAATTCTAGGAAATTTTAACCGTGGAAAAATACTCGCGTTCAAAATTCGGAAATTTATTTTCTCCCGGTGCCTAAGCAACACTTACTCTATTGTGTTGCTGTTTGAGTAAGGTTAATGAATAAAATCAGCTAGAAGACGAAGTGATCCTTTCTCATGATGTTTTCCTTCGTACTGTCGATGAAGGATTGATTCATTTAGAATTCGGAATCACGAAACAGTTTTTAGTATTCGGTACAAAACAATATTTAGTATCAAAATACAGATAATTTATTGTTCTTTCAGAAAAAAAATATTCTAAAAATTATTCCTTTGGACTTTGAAAATGTGTACGTTACTTCGAGGCACATTGGGCCTGATTACGAACGCAACTTCACGGTGAAAACGGAATTAAATGCATACAAATTGTATACAATTCATTTCATTTTCACCGTGAAGTGACGTTCGTGATCAGGCCCATTATAACGAGGGTACGTTGTATCAAAGATTCCCTGTACATACTTTTTTCAACGCAGAACTTGTCAATATCTCAAATTCACTCAAAGTTATTGATGTTTCTTCCCAAAAAATACGCTCTCTTGCTTGCTTGCCATTCTTTCTGGTGCAATGAAAAATGTTTGTTGACGGAATTTGAAAGAACAAATTTCACTCCATATAATATGTGATTTTCAAAGATATGTTATTTTTTGTATTTGAGTAAATTAAAAGTTTTTGAGTGAAAACCAATCAATAACTTTGAGCAGGATTAAGATATTGACGAAATCTGCATCGCAAAATGTTGGTATTGATAAGCTCTAAAAGTCGTACGCAAATAATTTTGATGTACAATTTTAAATATAAAAATTAGAGTAAAAAACCGTTTTTCTCATGGTTACCCTAACGCAACTTAGTTAAAAAACAACTTTTTTTTTTTATTAAATCGTTTATTTTTACAGGCTCAGTTACATAAGTTTAAAGGAGCCAAACTCCTATCTGTATAGTTACAAGTATACATAAACATTTTTTATTAATTCTAATGTTAATGAGGTAGAGAACCGATTACTCGCGGCTTGCTCGAGTTTAGAAGGGTGACATTTTGTTTCAGGAAAAGGATGGGATATAAGGATATGTTGAAAATGTTCACACTCACATTCGCACTCACATTCATCATACTCAATTCTTAAGCCTATCTTATATCTAACATGTATTTACATTTCACCTTATTCTATTGTTAGTAAGAAGGGATTTGATTTCTCGCGAAGGAAAAGGAAAAGGAGAATATAAGGATATAAGGACAATCACACACGAAGATCGATAGCTTTTAGGAAGATATATATTTGGGACATGTAATCAAGGTCTAACCGAGCCAACACATCTCTCACCGGCATATTGGGCTGCCTTCCTCTAGCCCGAAGAGAGTTTTCTAAATTCGATCTGGCAACAAGATACTCCTCGCACGACCAAACAACGTGTTCGATGTCGTGGTAACCTTGGCCACAAGCACAGATATTGCCATCGGCAAGATTAAAACGAAAGAGTAGCGCGTCTAACGAACAGTGATTGGACATGAGTCGAGAGAAGGTGCGAATAAAGTCCCGACTTAAGTCCAGACTTTTGAACCATGGTTTGAGGCTAACCTTAGGGATAATCGAGTGAAGCCACCGACCCAATTCATCTTCGTTCCACTTACGTTGCCAGTTAACGATGGTATTTTTACGGACTAAAGAATAAAATTCATTGAAGGCGATTTGACGCTGATAAATATCGCCTTCAATTGCACCTACCTTTGCCAATGAGTCAGCCCTCTCGTTACCCGGAATTGAGCAATGTGAAGGGACCCAGACAAAGGTAATGACATAACAGCGTCTGGTTAAAGCACTCAAATTTTCTCGTATTCTCTCAAGGAAGTACGGCGAGTGCTTTTCCGGCCTCACTGAACGGATAGCTTCGACAGAGCTAAGACTATCCGTTACAATGTAATAGTGTTCAACAGGTCGTTAGGCGACGCTGTCCAGCGCCCAATGTATTGCTGCCAATTCAGCAATATACACAGAGCAAGGATTCTGAAGACTGTGGGAGGTGCTAAAAATTTCGTTGAACACTCCAAATCCTGTGGACTCATTCATAGAGGACCCATCAGTAAAGTACATATTATCACAATTGACACGCCCATACTTTGCATTGAAGATCGTAGGAACGATCCCCGATCGATGATAATCTGGAATTCCATGGATTTTCTCCTTCATGAACAGATCAAAATGTACAGAGGAATTGATGTAGTCAGGAAAACAAACACGGTTGGGAGTATACGAAGAAGGATCAACCTGCATGGAGATGAATTCATGATATGAGCTCATGAATCCTGAATGAAAATTTAGCTCGATAAGCTGCTCAAAATTTCATAAAAAAAACAACTTTGTGGGAGATATTTATTCTTTAGACAAAAACCGACTTCGAAAAAGTTGTTACATATGATAAGGTGCTCATTTTTATGTTATCAAAAATAAAGTGACCAAAATTGTCGATGAAATAAAAAAAAGTCACAGAAGGGTTGTGTCCAAGTAACGACCGCATAGTTGACGTAGGATTCCGTTAGGTTATCTGTTGATTTTGGATATGTTTGAAGAATTACATAGTTAAACTCTTTGATAATGATTTAATGGCCCTGAAAAGGGCCGGTTTGTTTGGCTGTTGGGTATTGTTTGTTCACTCCACCAGTGTTTACCAAGTGATGATGACGGAAAGATGGTAAATAGTCTTTGGATGGTGCTTGTTAGATGAAAGACACCGAAGTGGGATGAGATATGATGAAAATCGCCTTCTGTGATCCTAGACGAGATGCGTTCTGTATTTTGTATGAATGAAATAAAGAAAAAAAATCACCAATGTAATATAAAATAATAACCAATACCGAATACAATTATCAATTTTTCTCATCAGTTAAAACATGTTACTTTAATATAGAGAAAACATATTTGAAATGCAAAATGTAATTTTCTTTTATAATTTTTACTTTCTGAGTGTTTATACAACCCAATGCGAATTTCAATTGGACTAACAACAACTAATTCTATATGCAGAGATATGGGGAATCACTTTTTCTAATATTTCTTCACTTTTTCAACAAAACAGACAGCTTAAACCAAATGACCCGTTCTCAAGCGGGAACACACCTTGGTTTTTATTTATGAAAATTTAAATGAATCGTTTCATATATCAAGTCATTTTTAACACAACTGCTACCATATACGATTTTACACATATGATGAAATACATGAAATTATTTAAAATTTCACGAAGCAACCAACATTAAAGTTCCAAATTTCAATTTTATTTGCTAGAATTAATCGTACCACTCACCTTACTTGCAATATAAAAATGCCCCCGACTTTCATATATTTGCAATGCCGATTTCCCCCAGGCACCTTGGTTGTCTGTGTTAGGGAATACATTTCGGTGGGAACAAAAGCTCCCCCTACTTTAATGTATTTGCAATGCCGATTTCCCCCAGGTAGCTTGGTTTTGATGTCTCTGTGTCATATGTCGTCAATTCCGACCAATCAGAAGTGGGTATTTTCGTTAGGATAGGGGTTGAGATTGTTCCATTGTTCAATAGTTAGATTCATGACATATATTATTTTCTTCAATATAAAAAATTGTTATGGAATGCCGAAATCGATTGACACAAAAATTTCATCAATCCATCATGAAAGGACTGAGCAATAAGCGTTTGAAATTGGACAATTTTCACGATGTGCTCGATTTTCGATTTTCAATTTGTACCTCAATATGTTCCCGAAAGACGTAATCCTACGTCAAAATCGAACTTTGTTATCTTTATAGATAGAGATAAATATAGTTTGACAGTGTTGTAGCCCCAATTATGTTAAACAACTTTGTAGAACGAAGCTTTTTTCTATCTTTTAATATAATCGATTTAGCGCTTTTTGCCTAAGTTGCATTAAGCAATATCTTCACCCTACTCAAACTTATTTTTGTTTTATACCCAAAAACTCATGATTTCAATTTTAATTTACTCAAACACAAAAATTAACATAGTTTTGAAAATTACCGATCATGTTGAGTGAACTATGTTTTTAAAATGCCCCCACTAAACTTTGTTTATGTTTGTCCCAGAAAGAATGGCATGCAATTGAAGAAAGCGCATTTTTTGGAAAGATACATCAATGACATTGAGTGAAGTTGAGATATTGACAAGTTCTGCGTAGAAAAATCTTTGTATTAGTATGTTCTAAAAGTCTTTCGAAGACAGTTTGTATGAAGAATTTGAAATATAAAAGTTAGAGCAAAAAATTTTTTTTTTCGTGGTGACTCTAATCGGTTATTTCAAGAGATAGAAGAAAACTTTGTTCTACAAAGATGTCTCAAATAATTGGAACGACAACATTGTCGAATTATAAAGATAAGAAAGTTATATTTTTTATTTCATCGACAATTTTGGTCACCCTATTTTTGACAACATAAAAATGAGTGCTCTATCATTTGTAACAACTTTGTCGAAGACATCTTTTGTGAAGAGAATAACTGTCGAGCTTTAAATGCTAATTTCCACTTAAATACACATCCTGGACCATTGTGCAGTGTAGGCAGTTGATGGTTATAATATAACGGGTCTCCAATTAAGGTCTTGTCAACTTTTGTTTTTATAAAACACAGGTTTTGCAAATTTATTCTGATTGTAGATCAACTCTTCCATTTTAAGAATGAAATTAGATTTCGGTCATATGACTACAACGAACCCGTTTGCAGCGATTGATCTGTTGGACCGAATTTTTCAATACTCGGCCACACATTTCGATCGGAATGTTGCGAATTTAACGTTGGATGTTGTCTCTGAGCTCGTCTAAAGTTGGAATCGACCATTGGCTTGACATAGCTTTATAAAAAATTTTTAAGGGGTTGTATCTAGGACGGGACCGCATATTTTCGACGAAGAGCAACGCAATTATATTATGCAATCCACTGGTTTACCACTTCGAATATTATTTTAGAATGCATCAAAATTTTTGTAATAGATTATTTTCTTCGTTACAAATAAATTTCTAAACTCGAGTCGACCGCGAGTAATCGGTTTCCTATATTATTAACATTAGAATTAAGGAAAAATGTATATATACTAGTAACAATACAGTAAGGAGTTTGGCTCCTTTAAACCTATGTAACTGAGCCTGTAAAAATAAACGATTTAAATAAAAAAAAAAAAATAGATGAAAGTATACGATTTTCCCAGGCTTCTCAGTTTAAAGGACGTTTTAGGGAAACATATTCCGGTCTGCATAACAACAAGCGAGTACAGAAATACTGAACACCAAAAAATACCCCCGACATGCATGTATTTGCAAAGCGGATTCCCCCAGGCACATCACTTTCGAAGTCCGTGTTAGGGAAACACAGCTCAGTGGGAAAAATACCCCCGACTTGCATGTTTTGACAAAGCGGATTCTCCCAGGCACATTGATTTTGAAGGTCGTGTTAGGGAAACACAGCTTGGTGGGAACAAAAATACCCCCCGACTTGCATGTATATTTGCAAAGCGGATTTCCACAGGTACATCGATTTAGACGTCTGTGTTGGGGAAACCGTAAATCGGACCAATCAAAACTTGGCAGTTAGGGCGTTTAGATAACGCTTCATATTTTACAGTTATTCAAATGTTAATCTTATGAAAAATAACATTTTATTAATTATGATAGATGCGTAGAAATATTTCTTATCAATTGCAAACATCTTTCCGATCTGTTAAAAAATGTTCGAGTTATAAGCATTCGAAATACGGGTAGGGTTAGCACACAATTCGGCAGAACGAATATATGGGAAAAGGGAAGTTCTTCCAGTTTTCATGAGTTTAAACCGTTTAGAGATTAGCGAATTGTAATGTATAGCATATCAAACAACCCTTAGAGAATTTCCGATTCGATAGGTATGTAAACCATTAGCATTCGTTAACAGTGAAAATAGTTATTAACGTTTTACACAATAACAATAGTCCTACGTCCACCTTGCAGCTATATCACAGCTATAACCCAGCTCTTGTATTTTCTCAAAATAATTTCGTTCTTCGAGAACAGACAAGCCAACGTTTAACCAAATTGATAACAAGCTAGAATTCCTCAGAAAATTGTTTGGTCACTTACCTTTGATATCTTCCATTCTATTGTAGACATCAATCAACCGTGGTACCTTCTCATCGGGACAAAGAAATCGAATATTGTTTTCCGCTGGGAGCGAGGCACTACAAATCTACCGTTGAAGTTCGATTGTTTCACCTTCGTATGTATTCACTGTCACAGCGGACCGTTTGTACTGCTCAATCGTTTATACCGGTGATATTGCCAACCCAGCTCCACTCAGAGTTGACGATATCCTACAAATAAAACAAAGAATAACAACGTGGAATCAACTAGAGGCGAATGAACTGAAAAGTTTAAACCCTCTTAAAGCCAAAAAGAAGAAGAAGAAGAACGTGGAATCAAAATAATGCAATTTCTTCTTCTTCTTTCTTTGTTTTTAAGAGGCTTTAAACTTTGCAGTTCATTCGCCTCTAATGCAATTTTGTGTGGGCACTTCTCACGCTTCATTGCCAGCACGAATTTGATTCATAAATTAATTAAGTCGAGAGGTGAGTTTTTTGTTCTCCCAAGTAGTTCAGGTGTGTGAGTCAAGTCATTAAGAAACTAAACTTTGTGTGACTGCTATGTCAAGGCGACTACCAAGCCAGTGATCAGCTGTTTACTTTGGCTCCCGAACTCACGAGCCAGCGTGGATATCTTTGCGTATTAGAAACAACGTTGGCAGCTTTCGACGCATCGCATATTTGCCTCCAAGCGTGGTTGATACACACCCGACTTAGATTTACCGAATGCAAATCGATCTATTTTGTTCTGTACCTCGGATGTATATTACCCACCTGATATCAGTGTTTGTTTTTCCGTCAATATTTCACACCGATTGCCGCTCTGATGCAAAATTTGCTGTTTTGCTGTGACACAATTTTCCACGGGCGGAAAAACCTGACAAATTTCAGTTCTGACTGGGTACGGAAATGCTCAAAATACACTTATAAAGCAGTGTTATTGCCCCTTGCCAACAACACGTCAGAAAGGGACGAAAAATTACTCACTCGAAAGTAGGTCTGCTAGACAGTCGCGCGTGTCTCGACGTCGTGAGGGCCAGTCGCTCACTAAACTCAGATCAGCGCCAGAGATTGAAATGCTGGGATGTGATGGTTGTGTACACATAACGATGAGTACTGTTACTTTTCATTGAATCACGCTCGCGACAAATTTACTCACACTGAACAAACCCGTTCTCATGGGAAAGTGTTTCACCATATTTACGCACGTGACTTGCTCAGTGTGGTTGGCAAATGATTAAACATGCGTTGGAGGGTATTTGATCAGTGCAATATATTCTGAAATTTACTGAGCAGTTTCATAGTGTCACTGAAAATCACAACTCGTGGAAGATTCGATGCTTGGTTCTGTCGGGGGATTTCTGTCCATATAAATTGCTTTAAGGAAAATAATTATTTAGAATATTGGTCATAATTATAGGCGGTCATCGTAATAGCCACGTAAGTCAATTATGTCTATAGAAACCAATTTTTTATTCTTTGCTATTATTTTATTGCTGCACAAAAGTAATATTACGCGAGCTTTCAATCAACATTTCATAGAAATTCTATAGATTTTTTTTTTACAAAATTAGAGCCAGTAACCGGTGTTGGAAGCAGTTCAATGCCTTGTTTATGTATCGGTTTTGATGTTTTTCTGTGTGCTGCTGCCTGTTGCACATGTTATTTATTGAGAAAGATTGTCTTCATATCAACCAGACGGGTCGTAAATATGTTGACTCAGAAACGCGAGCAGGTCTCATCTCCTTAAAATAAAGTTCATAAGAAATCATTGAAAAATTTGATCATAAATGTAAGTCTCGAGTTGAAAATCGGCAATTCTCTTTAAAACGAGTTCATACAAGAAGGCAAGATTCAGCAAGAACAACTATAGGTGGGTTATTCCTAAGATATAACCGCAAGATTGACGTAGGACTTCCGTTGGCTTAGTAATCATTTGTTGGGGAAACTCATTCCTATCTGCAGAAATGCATGCAAGTACAAACATACCCGCACTATGCATCTATTTTGCAACATATATTTCCCCAGACTATGTTAGGGAAACACACAGATTCTAGCTATCGTACATCGACCGCTGCACATTCATAACTGAGTGGATTTCCGAGCGGGCATTTGATTATATACAGATTTGTGTGATTTGAATAGCCTGTTTTCAAAGCAATTTTTAACCTATTGAAACAAGTTTCGGGTCAATAGTTAACAATCATATAACTCTTAGGCATTCATCTTTCGAATGAAGTGATTATCATACCACTCCGTTCAGCCGGCAAAGAGGTATTAAGGTTCAAAACCTTGCACTCCAAACGTCACGCTCTCATTTTCGAAAATTACAGCCCAGTACAGATATGAAAAACCTAATCCTACGTCAAAACTGAACTGCATTCCGTCACGGTTTGATGAGTGAATGGAACCATGCAGTAGGGAAGTAAATAAGTTCTCGGGCGATTGACGGCGGCTCCATGACAGCAGACTGCATAACTACACACAAAAACGGAGTTCTAATCGTAATGAAAAGCAGACCAAGAAATCAAATTGCGTCGCCAATATGCCGAGCCGATTTCAATGGAACCATGCTGCTTTTAGCGATGAGTCTAGTGTCAATCAAAGAGAATCATTTTCCTTATTGATGCAAAAGTCTCGCAGAAGGGGATAAATATGCAAAAATGCATAAAATAAAAGCAGCATGGTAACGCGTATTCTAGAGTTGGCCCTCCGGAATACATCCAAGACATGTTATCTGGCATAGAAATCTCAAACTGGGTACTAATAAAAATGACGCAAGTAATACTACGTTGAGACGGCGAAGTTCCTCTAGGAACGATTGTGCCATTTAAGAAGAAGAAGGCGAATAAGTAAGAACTAATCGAAAAAGAGTAAAAATTCTCGTTGCAGTTTCATATTCATGTCCAATACTATTCCGTAGCACTATTTCCATACGTAAAGCAACACGTGGTGGTGAGTGCGTGCGCTGCCAAACAGTCCAAGCGTGAGTTCCCCTTTGGCGCTGTGAGTGACTGTAGCATAAATTTGTTTTGTTTTGATTTGGTGCTGTATGAGTGCCGCCGGCAATGATTGTGTTCGCTTTAATGGCACTCGCGTTAGATAAAGTATGGTGTCCTGCGAGAGAGGAGCGGAGAGAAAGGATCCACGGTGGGTTTGAATTGCGCTCCAAACCGTTTAATGGATATGATAAAAAGAAACTCTGTACATTGTTCATCCTAGTTCGAGACAATATACTCCCAGATTGTGCTAACAGTTTTTACTTTTTTGTAAAACTATTCGGTGGGCGCGTTTGATTTTTTTTTGACTCTTGAATTTTTCTTTTATTCTAACTGACTAATGGTCAAAATAGTAGCGGCTTATCGGCGAAAAAAAGTTTTCAAGTGTTGAGTTTCACTTGTTAAGTATAATTTTTGATAACGCATAATTGGTCATGTTGAATTCTTGTGTCTGTTCCGACAGTTGGTGCATTAAGAAAATTATGAAGTGGTAGATTGTTATAGAAACAAGTTTACTTTTGTGTTGTTGTTAGTGAAACTAATTAACAATTAATCTGAATCTTGTGTATACTGCAAATGTAAATAAAGAAAAAAGTAGATAACGATTTTAGATCAAGGTAAGACGAAGAGACATTGAATCCTGACTCCATTGTGAATATTTTCCTTTCATTTTAGCCAGCTATTTTAATTAATCATTCAAATTGTTTAAAATGCAATAGTATACATGTAGCGAATATTTTGAAAATATTTTTTGAGTAAATACTGGACTCAACTGCATATAATGTGATAATTGTGTCTCCAAGTGGGTCACGCGAATCACGCGACACACGAATGATTATTCACTTCAAGTATTACATAAATTTTATATTGTTCCCCGGTGATGAAGAACACGATATTTCACAAATACTCACACCAAAGTAATTTGTAACGAGTTTTATTTTCAAATTGATGATGCGAACAACCATTCTGCTAATTAATGTGCAAAACTGTTTCAAAATCTCTTCACCACATAAACGATACAATAATATATAAAGCGCTTTCGGCATTCACTAACGTTTCAAAAAATCATCGAAAATACTTCTGGTAGCAAATGAGTCGGCACTTATCCCAAGGAAAAGATAAATAGAAGAACTTTTCATCAAATGTCTACTTTTAGACGAATGCTTTAAAATAATTCGTTGGTAATGTTTTTAGGGTGTCAAAGCCCGAGAGCCACTTTCCTTTTGTATGATTTTTGAAAAGCTGTGACTTTTTTACATAATAACATATCAAAAAATCAAGAAGATATATATTTCCGCAATTGAAATCGATTCGGGTGGAAAACGACGACTGGTGGACTCGACACTAGAAAAGGTCTTTTCCCGAAACTATGACGTTTCGACCGACCAATTAGAGCACGAATTGGCACGAATCTGTTTCGGTTCAAAGAGGGATAGGTTTTTTAATGCATATTTCAGTTGTTGAGGGTTTTTATTCGGATGAATATTTTTTTGTTTTTTCAACGCTATGATCACAGTATATATTTTCGTTCGATGTGCGTTTGCGTTTTGTGCGTGTTTTTACTAAAGTGAGTGAATGTAGGTAAGAACCATTCGTGTGCTATTTGTGTTCGATTTCATTTTCATATTTTCGTTTGAAGATCTGGATCCATTCCTAACAGAGGTGTCAAATGTTTCGTTTAATAAAAACATATTTCACATATGAATTTATATTGAGAATTAATAAGCTCATCAGAAACTTATACATTTCGTTGACCTCTTATGAATAATTTTTAGTTTTCTTCTAATTTCTTCTGGAGGCATGCTTGTTGGACCAGATGGCAAGGATGTCCTCGGGCCATGGCTCCAGATCAGTGGGGTTGAAGCCTTGCTGTTGAAGATGCCGAAGTGTTCTTATTCCCCTTCATCGTGGAAGGGAAGGAACTAGGATCGTCATGGCTGATCCATTGTTCACACGTTAGATCCTGAAGAACAGTTTGGCATTTTTTAAATAGCAGAAAAGCACTGCTACCCTCGCTGTATCGTCACTTAAGATGTCTCGTACACTCCCGCTGATTCCATAGAGATTTCACAGATCAACGTATTTCTGGCAACCAAACAGGAAATGTTCGACGGAGTTGTGGATTTGGCAGCGCTCGCAGGGTAGACGGAAAGGTTCTCCGTTGAAACCGTGTGAGACAGACGATGTTGTTGCTGCTGGTGAGGTTGTTGCTGTTGTTGTTGTTATTGTTTTGCTTTAACTCCAGTAGTTTATTACCACTTACCATCAATTTCATTTAATTTTGTATAAATTTATTGGGTAATAAATTCGGGTTGAAACAACTATGTGCGGAAAGCGCATAAACTAACATAAAATAACCACAAAACATAACCTAATAAAATACAAAAACATGTAAACTTTTCTACCGTACCACTCTGATGAAAGAACGCATATTGTGATGTAGGGAAAAAAACATTCTCTAGAACTTCCTACAGCAAATAAATGCAGATTTTGGTCACTGTTCTATGTTTTCATCATTTCCGGAGAAATAGAAAATTGGAAAAAATAATTCTTTAACATTGCAGTTTTCTTCAACAGAAAAAACGAAAAAACGTTGATCGCTGGGGCTAACAGTTACAAAATAAGGAATTTTAGAAAAAATTGTGTGTTTTTGATTGTTTTACGACATGTGATTACTATCTGGTTAAATTTTTGAATATTTTCTTTTTATGCAATAATTGTCTTTAGGAGCGAAGACCGCGAAACGAGCGAAGGTCACTGATATTGTGCAATTACTCTTGATGGCATGTGTAGAACGAACCATTTGGGGCACAATGTGTAAACGCCAATAATCAAAATTACACCTATGGCTTTCCGAAAAAAGGATTCTTTACAGCTTGGTTTTTAATAGGTTATTGAAAGAATTATTCCTGGCTATTTGGTAATGTAGTATCTAACGTACAGAATGATTACCATTGACTTATGGTTACGGATTTTGTAGAGTACAGCCAAGATATTAGGTTGGGGAAAAAGTTATCCATTATTTTCTCGGTAGGTGGCTTTAGCGAACAATATCTCACGTAATCAGTGTTGCCACAAGTACAGATTTATCTAGAAAGGTTATTTTTGGTACAGATTCTGTGTGGTACAGGGTACAGATTTTCGTCAAAAAGTACAGGTTGGTACAATCTTTGTGTGCAATTTCTTATATTTGAACAACGCAACATAGGTAAAAGACGATTTTTACGCCGCAATATCGCAATCTAGCAATCTAGATTCCGAAAAACTATGTATAAGCAGCATCAAACACACGAATGACTTGCAAATGTAAATATAGAGTTTGTAGTAAATAAATCAGTATTTTTTTCATGCAAATAAAATAGATTTTTCTCTATAACGAATATTTTCGATGGTACAGATTTTCGGTACAGATTTTTGGAAGAAAAAGAACAGATGAGAATGATTTTTAACCCCTCTGGTACAGATTAAAATGTGGCAAAACTGAACGTAATATCGATCATACAATTTCAAGTTTACGCTCGTTGTAAAGGTGACTAAAAAATTATTTTGCTGTTTTTTGTTTGTTCCACTCAGTTGTGAATTACAGGGTGTTAACAATGGAGGTCAACAAAGAGGAAATTCGGTACATTTTACACTTTTGCAAATTCTATTTTTTTTCAAATTAAAAAAAATATTTAAGTGTATATTGCAATTGAGTTCTCTACTCTTAAGTAAATGTTGAACTAACATTCCTTCCCTTTCCTTAGCAGTTGCAAGGACGTGGCCAGGACAATTCTCAACTGTTGGAGAAAACATGCCTTCATCTAAGAGATATTACCAATCATCAGCAACGGATGGAGGCTAGTTTTCAACTTAACAGTTCTGAATTCGTACCACCTACGATATTGTGCAACTTGCTCAATGCTAATGCTAATGCTAATTGCAATTGAGTTCTCTACTGTCAACAAATTGACCGTTTGAAGCTAGCGATTGACCAGAAACGATTTGATTAAGGAGTCCAAATTCCCCCCATTTCCCCTATAGGCGCACTGGAAGTCAGTGTGTGCCTTGTGTCGATTAGTTTTTTTTGCTGAAATTTTCCTCGGCAACAAATTGTCGGGAACTTTTGCGGAGTGGAGCAAAATATAAACCTCCTTTGTGCTCGCCGAAGTGGCTGAACACAATAATCCTGGGTGAATGATAAATGGTTGAGTGAAAGCACAACAGTAAACATCGTGAATCTTTTCAGTCTACTGGTAGATTCCTTCGTTCATTGTCTATCATGTGGGGTGTTGATTTCGATTTTGATTTTCCCAAAATTTGCGATTTTGGGGAAGATTTTGTAAAAACGATAGGATTTTAAAATTGGAGTAAAGCCCAAAAATTGTGCGAAATAGTTTGATCTGATTATTATGCCGCTTATGATTTGAACTAAATGTTAGCCATATCGAGAATCTGTGGGTTATTACGGACAACAAGGTGAATTTGACCGCTGCTACACATAAGGACAAGTACTTCAAAGCCTTGTTGTGAGCATGGAACTTTATTGTATGATCCATATTGTAACACAACAATTTTAAAAAGATTAATTTAAGTGATTGCACTGAGTTTCTCACATTTTTACATTAATTCTATCGAGGAGTAAACAAAGCACCGGTGTCTTTAGGAAAGAAGCAAACATAATTTAAACAAATATATGAACGTTGAAGAGAAAATTGAATCCAATTTCATTGTCTACTTCGGTGTGTTTTATATAAAAAGAACTATCATTTAGAGAAGTATTGATGGATATTGGTATTCCCATGTTAAATAAGAGATTGTTGTGTCACAATATGGATCATACTAACCTCACTATAACCATGATTGTCATAATAAGCACTTCCCTAGGCAATAATATAAATCATAACAAATGCCACACAAAGGGTTATTTCTCTGACTCATCTTTGCTCTTCCATAAAATCAGTTTTTTTCATTACGAAAATGGTTTATTCTGAGTTTGATTCTCTTGTCACATCCACTGTTTGTTTTTCTTTCCATCGGTGCTGCATTTGAATCATGAATGTGCTCGAGCTACTGGAATATAGCTTCACATATGGTGCTGTACCACAAATGTATGTAAATATCCTACTTGACTCAATGGTAAACAAACATTGAATGTACCACCGTTTTAGCATATTAAATAATATGGAAATATTTCAGGGATTACTATCGTCTTGATGGTCGACATCAACATTATCATCTCACCACGCATAAAGTAAAGAAATAAATAAATTTGTTTGTTTTGTTTAAATATCAAGATCATCATAACGAGAGGATTATGTGTGAGTTGTGACGATGCGTGACTGGGTCAATAAATGTGTCGAGGGGGATGGAAGTAGATGAAACATGTGGTCTGGCTAGGATGTATTTATTCCAGGATATAGATAATCCAACGTCAATATGAAACCAATATGTTATTATTTGACTCCTCCTCTTCGATACGAAGTTTTTCAATATTTCAATATACAGAGGGTAGACGAAAGAACTAAACTAGGAATATTTTGTTAACATTCAAATAGTCATGTCTCTTTAAAAAAAAACTCATTTAGATGCAACTGGTTGCATTAAACTCGGAAAGTTATTGTTTACCATTCTATTTCTTTTTTCTTTCTTTATTAAAAATTTTCAATGGTTCATATCTGCGTCGTTTAAATCATCATTCTGATTTTCGTCATAGGAACGACTTGCACTGTGGTGTCGCGTATTTCAGAGCTTGCCACTCAGACTACAGACTAGGCATGTTATTTGGCATAGAAAATCTCAACTTCTTACTAATAAAAATAACGCAAGTATTTCTACGTTGAGACGGCGAAGTTCCTCTAGGAACGTTAGTGCCTAGAAGAAGAATATTGAAGAATATTGCAAGAAACGGCATTTGAGTTTACGGGAAACATACAATTGTAGTTCTTATCAACCTGTATGTCGTGTTCCCAATTCCCCTACATATTCATTCACTCATTATTTACCAAAATTTATAACTCGAAAACTATAATACAGGGCTGTGGGGGTGACACCCAGGACCATGACAAGTATATCAAATTGAAAAAAAAAACATAATTTTGAATGAAGGTAGCCGTTTATTACTTATGGTATTATCTAACAAAACAAGTCACTATGGGAAAGTTCATGTTATAGTATCTTTCTTGTTTTTTTTTAATTCATTATTTCGATATACTAGATATACTACAAAACTGGGTAAGAGAAGAGGTTTTGTGTTCCATCAGGACAGCGCAAGGCTACAGATTTCCGAGAGCTTGATTGGGATGTTTTATGCATCCACCATATAGTCCGGACCCGGAACCAAGCGATTACCACCTTTTCCACGCATTGCAAAATTTCCAGAGTGATACGAAATTGGGATGAACTTTTTCCACAACCTAACAAATTCAATTTATCTAAGAGGGCGGATAACACATTTCTCCTTTAAGGGGTCTGTCATCTCCGTTTCTTCTACATGATAAGCCCAGACACACTACCCATTATATAACGGTTACTTTGTTACCGTCCAGATGGCAGTGCTAGCAATCACTTACTTCATGTTTTCACCACTAGTCTTCACTCAGCACCTTTTTTTCCGATCCTTTTTCAGCCACCGCTTAGAGACTCCGTACACGAAACCGTTTGAATGTAACGTAAATTTCTCCCCTGCAGAGGGCTATTATTTGCCCTTCACTCAGCCCTCTCCCCCTACCAATAAAGGGCGGTTTTTCAAGTATCGCTTTAATGGCAGTGAAATTTAAACACTACAGGCACGCTAATATGTCACGTAAATTATGTTTCAATTGCACTCAATCCTTCTCATAGGCGTTCCGGTGAGCTTTTTTCTCTTCTCCACTTTCGCCCATTTCAGCAATTTCCGCCCGAATCGGTCGGCGCTTTGTAATGTATATATGATAATAAACAGTTTTTCACGTTGAATTATATTGAAAAGCTGGGGGGGAGGAAATCGGGTGAAAAAACAGTGCACTCGCGTGACCGAAGCTCTTTGTTTTGGGGAGACTTCCGCTCGGCAGCAGCGCGTATTATCGTGTAATTAATTTGACAGCTGAAATGTGGTTGAAATCTAGGCGTGCTGTGAGATGTTTGATGTGAATGCGTTTTTCACTGAATTTGACATGCTGGCGTTTGAGGTTAGGGTGTGAAGTTTTTTTATGAATATTTTCCGCCTTCTGGAAGCAATTACGTGGGAATGGAAATTTACCACCTATTTCATTTCACCTCAGTATCTATGGCACTCATTCATGACACACGAACGTGCTCAATCTATTCGCTAGGGATTGCGCTCAAAAGCAAACAAATTTCAACGACAAGAAAAAATAACATAACTTAATTGTGAGGTCTAATTTAGTTTAAGCTACAAGGATTGTCTTTTTTTCTCGACTGAGTACAACGGGGTACGAATTAAGCCCGTGTAGTTGAAGTGAAACGAAACATAATGTCACGAAATGAAAATCCTGAACGACATGGAAAGATGAAAGACATGTCAGCGCTTTTTTTTTGCTGACAATACACTTCTAAAGGTTTGTGATGCCACGTTGTCCTGGTGTGATGGGAATTACAAATCTCCCATCTGGATGATGTGATTTTGTCGTGATACGTAATTCTTAAATGCGGACCAATATGAGCGGAAGAAACAGCAATTCTGGGATCAAGATGTATTGGTTTATTAAGTTCATAAATCTTGTCTTCGAATTTTGCTGAAAGACCGTGATTGAAATTTACGCAACTCAACATTTTACACATTTTGCGCCCACCAATCTGTTTGCAGCATCCTAGTCCATTTTACATTCTGGCCTGGTAATGTTTTACAGCAATTACCTTCCCCATCACCTTACAATGGACCTTCGTTCTGATGAGAAACCATCGAGAAGCTGCCGGACTGCGAAAGAGAATCGAGTCAAGAAACGTATCTTAGCTTCAAGTATTCATTAAATAATTCGGAGACAGTGTTTTTGAAATGTGCTCGAGAGGAGACCGATGGTTCACCAGGCGCACATTGGGACTAATACGTACAGGTCTCACGAGACAACAACAGAACAACTCAAAGCACCGAAAGGACATGAACTTGAATATGTTCGAAACTATGTTTCGTTGTGTGTGCCCAAGTCGTCTGCACGAACGAACGAACGAACGAACGAGTGTAGAAAGGATTAGATTCCCATTTCTCTTCGGACTGCTGCTGGGATCGCCTGCTGGGGGGAAAAGGTAATCAGCTCTGCTGATACAAGAGCTTCTCTAATCCAACATTTAAACAAGCTGCAGTAGTGTTCTTCCAAAAGCACTGGTTTAGTATGATAAATAGCTGCTTAGCATGGAACACAGCATTGTTCGAGCTGAGGAATTTACATTTTTTAATGAAGGATCATTGGGGGTTAGGTGGGGAGCACACCAGTTTGTTCTGAGAAGGGGAGAAATCTAATCGTTTGAGTTGAGACATATTTGCTCAAGTATAACCCTGTCCGATGGGATGTTATCCTGCGTTAATCTGATCCCCCTATTCCGTGCATGTTTGTTTCGAATACCTGTAGAATACTTCTGGAGTGTTGGTATTTATTTTCGTTCTCCACTGTGCAATTGAAAATTGTAAATCTTCGTTCCTTCTCGCCAGCATTAAAATCATGCTATGTAACAAGAAGCCTCTTCTCTGCTTTTGAATTCCGAAGTATCATTTACTATGGATAGGAGCTCCGTTCGAAATGGGATTAAAGTATTATTTACGGCTGTTTCCTGAAAGAATGTTATTTGACTTGATATACTAGCGCTGTTATTTTAGCTAACGAAGAATAAAGTGAGCTATGAATGTGATAAACAGCATACAAGTTGTTCAAACTGAAGTGCGTTATTTCGAATTGTTCCAGGGTGGAAATAATGGAATCAGTATGATAACGTTTGCATTAAAAAATGGCCAATTTTCGGATGGCGATAATAAAAACTACAAAAGATAATTTAATGGGACAAATTTCCCATAAAACATAATTTCATTGACTACGGTTTTCCCGCAATTAGCCGGGGCTTTCGCCATTGCTGTCGAATACATACATGTTGTCATGTTTTTCAGTTCTCACTTAGCTATATTTATTAGTTCATCCTCGGTTTTCGCCACGATATTGTCCTCCTCTTCAGGTTTGTCCAGAAAATCTCGTTGGAACGCATCTGGGGGACATACGGAGGGCTGACAGCTTCGGACAACGGCTATCTTCAAGCGGTTCATCTCCTCCAGAGACTTCTTCGCGTAATGAGCGGAGGCCAGGTCCGGTTGAAACACCACATCCTCGTCCGGATGATATTTTTGGACGAAGGAAGCACCTTCCGGTTACTATGATAGACGATGCACAAGTGGTCTCAGAACCAAGTGAAAAATTGGCGAAATTTGTCCTTTCCTAATACAAGCGCTAATAAAGTGGCTGAGAGCCACTTTACGACCGGAACATTAAAAAAGGTTCGGTGGTTGAGAGAAGACATTCACTAATCGTGTCGGAAGTTATATTGATTTGAAAATGAGTGAAATTTCTTAATCTGATTTTTTGTGATGCTTTTTTAGTACAGAAACGGCAAATTGCCAACAGAAACATGCAGAAAAAAACACTGGACGCAGGAGTGGTTTGTTTTATTTCGTTCTGGAACGGTTGATGAAATTTTGAAGGATGTGACCTGTGGGCACCACCATCACGATGTTCTTGGCAACCTATTCCATCGCCTTCTTCCCGTAATGTCAGGATACCAAATCCTGCTAAAACAAAACGGTTCTAGTTATGTTTGGTGACAAAAGGCAGCAGTCGTCTCTCCAGGTCCAACTTCTATAAGACCAGGTGATGATTTCGCTGCTTTGTGTCATTGTAAACAAACAATGCTTTAATTTATATTCTAGTGTGTAGGTTTTGGTGACTACCATACACTGCATGATTTTCATATGTGTGTGTGCAAGCGCTGAGCGCAAACGAATGTTTTCATATTTTCAACTGTCATGTTTCTATAAGACCAGTTACATTTTCCATTGTTTTAGTTGTTTTGATCAATTAAATATGGAAAATTCCGAAGGGAAAAGTCCTCACGGTGAGAGAAGAGAGACAAATCGATGCATTTCACCCAGAAAATGTTGGTATCAAAGAAATTTTTCGTCGTATTGGACGATCCCATCAAGTAGTGCTCAATTATTTGGCGAATAAATCGAAACTCTCTGACCGGGTTAAGCGGGAAATAGCTAGAACAGGTTCGAATACCTTAAAATCGTATGTGTAAATAAAGCAATATTTCAACTACTCAACTGCTCGTGTGACGTCAAATTTTGGTAAAAAATTCTCACATAAAGAGAGCTTAAAAGGTTAAAACTCCTCATCTTACACCATCTCACATCGGAAGATGTCTGAGTTTTGTCAAAGCTCACATGAACCGGCAGTGGGACATTGTATGTTGTGACAAAAAATGTTTCCAAAAGAATACATTTGGCTATATACCATAACGAAAAGTTCTTCAATGTATAGGTTATGTTCACTGACGAAAAAAGGTTCAATTTGGATGGTCCTGATTGTTTCAACGGGTACTGGCGTGATTTACGGTAGAAGGAACAGTATTTTCAACCAGGAATTTCGGTTGAGGCTCGTGCATGGTTTGGGCAGGATTCTGTGCAACCGGAAAGCTCAAGATAGCTTTCACGTCATTCAAAGATTACACACATGTTCTGGAATCCTCTCTCCTATCGTTTTTGCGTGGATATCGTCACGAAAAATTAACATTCCAGCAAAACAATGCTACTATTCATACCAGCAAGTAAACTAAGCAATGGATTAAGGACCAAAAACCTAATTTTTTGAACTGACCGGCTCGCTCTCCAGACTTGAATCCTGTTGAAAATCTCCTTGTACGCAGAATCTACACTGAGGGAACACGGTACACCCCGATTGAAGAACTCAAGGTCGCAATTTCGGATAAATGGAAAACTATCGAGAAATCCGTTCAGCAGAATTTGGTAAATAGTAAATAGGTTACCAATTGTTAACATGTAAATCAGCCTACTGTTTTTAATTCTTCATTGATAATACTAATGAATTTTGAAGTGGTCTTATAGAAACTGGACTGGATAAATAAACAAACAACTCTTTTGAACGGAATTGACGTTAAGTATACTTTATTCTAAGCAGTCTGCAATGTATGAATGTATCTTGTTGAAATTATAACTGTTTGTGGTGCAACGAAATAGAATCAGGGTTATAGGCTTATAGAAGTTGGACAGAGTGTATATATCCTGGTCCCGGTGGCGATGGAAATATCGCTTCTCCAATCGCAGGTGTGAATCGCCTGCTAAAACCACGCATTTTTGAAGAACTTGGATAGTTTCACGGTTTTGAAGACATCTGCCACATTTTCTCAACCCGTCATCTTGTAAAACTCATGTCTCGAAAGCTGCTTGAAGTCGGATTCGGCCAATTTCGCGTGCTCGTTTCGCTCGCTCACTTGCAAGCTTATCGGACGCATTCTTCAGTCGATCCGAAAGAGGTGTTTTTTCACATCGATTCTATTGAGTTTTTTTACATCCGGCGCGCTTGCAAGCGTGGTGAATCTCAACCAAAAAAGTGGTGTACGATCGAGACACTGAGGATCCATTCAACAGATCACATACGTCACACCGCAGCGTCAAGTAAAGGGTGTGTCACATCAAATTACATCACGGAAAAAACGCTGTAGAAATTCGCCCAGTAGACCGATCCTTTTGAAAATTTTAGACAATAAAATAAAAACTATTAAACAACTTTTGGCATTTTCTTTTTATTCATACTTCGAGCCCAAGCCCGCATGCTCGCACCTTCCTCTTTACCCCCTCCATAAGGTTCTGTACAACGTCAGGTTGTAGTTTTTTTTTAACAGAAATCCATTTTCTCTTGAAGTCCGCCTCCGATTTGACAACTTTTGGGTTCTTCCGGAGGGCCTGCTTCATAATCGCCCAATATTTTTCTATTGGGCGAAGCTCCGGCGCGTTGGGCGGGTTCATTTCCTTTGGCACGAAGGTGACCCCGTTGGCTTCGTACCACTCCAACACGTCCTTTGAATAGTGGCACGAAGCGAGATCCGGCCAGAAGATGGTCGGGCCCTCGTGCTCCTTCAATAGTGGTAGTAAGCGCTTCTGTAGGCACTCCTTAAGATAAACCTGCCCGTTTACCGTGCCGGTCATCACGAAGGGGGCGCTCCGCTTTCCGCAAGAGCAGATCGCTTGCCACACCATGTACTTTTTGGCAAACTTGGATAGTTTCTGCTTGCGAATCTCCTCCGGAACGCTGAATTTGTCCTCTGCGGAGAAGAACAACAGGCCCGGCAGCTGAAGAAAGTCCGCTTTGACGTAGGTTTCGTCGTCCATTATAAGGCAATGCGGCTTCGTCAGCATTTCGGTGTACAGCTTCCGGGCGTCTTCCCCATCATGTTTTGCCTTTCGTCGCGGTTAGGAGCCTTCTGAACCTTGTATGTACGCAGGCCCTCCCGCTGCTTGGTCCGCTGGACGAATGAACTTGACAAATTCAGCTTATAGGCGACATCCCGGACCGAACTTCTCGGATCACGTCTAAACTGCTTAACTACGCGCTTGTGATCTTTTTCACTGACGGAGCATCCATTTTTGCCGTTCTTCATCTTCCGGTCGATGGTTAGGTTCTCGAAGTATCGTTTTAGTACTCTGCTGACCGTGGATTGGACGATTCCCAGCATCTTACCGATGTCCCGATGTGACAACTCCGGATTCTCGAAATGAGTGCACAGGATTAATTCACGATGCTCTTTTTCGTTCAACGACATTTTTCCAAATTTACGAAAAATTGACAGTGAAGCATGGCCAACGTGAGCTATACACTCTTATCTGATTATAAGCGAAAGCTGAAGATATAATTCCTAAAAATTTTAATTCTACAGCGTTTTTTCCGTGATGCAATTTGATGTGACACACCCTTTAGAAGTTTATTTCTTTTTTTCTCCTTTCTATCATTTCTTCCACTTTCTGTGCATAACAAATACCATTGTTTCGCTTGGTGTTTACGTAATCATCAAGCGTTGGCATTAGGGTGACCATCTTCATATATATTGCACTTGAACATTTGTTGGAACTTTTTTCATTTTTGAATTTAATTTAAAAAAATTAGTTTGAATAACTATAATTTTCTACTGTAACTAAAATAGAAGTTTATCTTATTATATTAATTTTTTAATTTTTTTTTATTACCAATAAATTCTGTTCATATCGAACAGTTGTCGAAATTTATTACTATGGCTGAAGGCGGGGAGGATCCCGCAACGACGCCAACGTATATCTCTGATACGGAACCCCCTGAAGAACCGGAAGGTGAAGTAGAAATTGGAAGAAGAAAGGAAATAGAAAAAGTAATTTCTGATGATGAGGAGGATGAAGAAAAACTGGATTTTCGTCAAAAAGTATACCCTGACGGCTCCATAGGCCCATTCATTGTGTACTTTAGGCGAAAATCCAAACCGCTCAATGTTATTCGCATATCTAAAGAGCTGACATAAAACTTCTCAGATGTTACCGAGATTACTCGGATGGAGCCAGACAAATTACGAGTTGTCGTCTCCAGCCGGACCCAAGCAAATGATATAACCCGTTGCGATCTCTTTGCGATTGAGTATCGCGTATACGTGCCCTGTCTTAACGTAGAAATCGACGGCGTAATCACCGAAAAGGGTTTGACCCGAAATGATATACTCAAGGATGGAGTCGGTCGCTTCAAGAACTTTTCGCTTAAAACTGTGAAGATTCTTGCATGCGACCAACTGAAATCCGTATCTATTATAAATAATAAGAGAGTTCTCAGTTCGACAAATTCTTTTCGAGTAACCTTTGAGGGCTCCGCCCTTCCAAACTTCGTTTCGATAGATACGCTTCGTTTACCTGTTCGATTGTTTGTACCCCGGGTAATGAGTTGCAACAACTGCAAGCAACTTGGTCACACGGCCGTCTACTGTTGCAACAAAAAGCGTTGCGCAGATTGTGGAGAGAGTCATGAGGGGACTTCTTGCGCAAAAGAGCGCAAGTGTCTTCATTGCGACGGGGCCCCCCATGATCTTTCTCAATGCCCGGTGTACATACAAAGAGGGGAAAAAATCAAGCGTTCCTTAAAGGAATTTTCAAAACGGACTTATGCAGAAATGCTTAAGAATTCCGTGCCAACGACGCAGAACAATCCTTACTCCCTCCTGCAGAACGACGAGCCTGTCGCTGACGCTCCCAATGCGGGAAGTTCTGGTACATCGCAGGGTGCCATCAGGAAAAGGAAAATTACTACTTTTCCATCACTCCCCAGTAAGAAGTCCGAAATTTGGATTGAAACTTCGAACCGAACGTGCTGAAAATAGACCGAAGCAAGTACCTCCTGGTTTACACGGTTCTTCTACTAACCAGGGGTTCTAAGCACGTTCCGGAACAACACCCAATACGTCTGTTCCTTTTTCGCGGTCAAAGCAACAGTCACAACCTGGCTTGTTTGCGCTTTCGGACCTGGTGGACAACATTTTGAATGCTTTGAATATTAATGACTCTCTAAAAAGCATAGTATTATGTTTGCTTCCGGTAGTGAGAACATTCTTGAAAGAAAAATGTGCCTTTTTTGCAGCGTTTATTTCCCTCGATGCCTGATTCAGTGCAAGAGGTCAAGGAATTGACCACTGTAATACAGTGGAATTGCAGAAGCATCATCCCTAAACTAGATCAATTTAAATTTTTAGTTCATAACTCTAACTGTGATGTATTTTCCCTCTGTGAAACATGGCTTTCTTCAGCCGACGAGCTGAATTTCCACGATTTCAACATTATTCGCCTCGATCGAAATGACTCGTTTGGTGGCGTACTATTGGGGATTAAAAAATGTCACTCCTTCTATAGAGTCACTCTCCCATCGATGACAGGCATTGAAGTTGTTGCTTGCCAGACACAAATCAATGGCAAAGACCTCTGCATTGCTTTGATATATATCCCTCCCAGAACTACGGTAGTCCGCCATCAGTTCTTTGATACTTCAGTCAATATTTCGTATGACCTCACGAAGAATATTGACTGGAGAACATTTGCGGAAATAATATCTGAAGCAATTGTTTCAATGCATGAACTTCCTCCACTCGAAGAGTATAACTTTATATCGAGTTTGATTTACGAAAGCGCACTTCAAGCTCAAAAGAAACGTGTACCGGCTACCACTTTCCGACGTCGTCCTCCATCACTTTGGTGGGACAAGGAATGTTCAAAGGTCTACCTTGAAAAATCATCCGCTTTCAAAAAATTAAGGAAAACTGGATTAGTGGAATGGTTTCCAAAGTATCAAGCTCTAGAAGCCAAACTAAAAGGTTTGATTAAAGCAAAAAAGCGTGGATATTGGCGGAAGTTCGTCAATGGTTTGTCAAGGGAGACCGCTATGAGCACTCTTTGGAATACGGCTAGGAAAATGCGTGGCTGGAACCATACAAACGAAAGTGAGGAATACTCTGACCGTTGGATTTTTAACTTTGCAAGGAAGGTTTGCCCCGACACCGTTCCTGCACAAAACGTCGTACGCGACATTCCACTTCAAAGCGATTATGAGAATTTTTCGATGGTGGAATTCTCAATTGCACTTCTCTCATGTAACAATTCTGCTCCGGGGTCGGACAAGATTAAATTCAACTTGTTGAAGAATCTTCCCGACTTGGCAAAACAGCGTTTGCTGAACTTGTTCAACAAGTTTCTGGAGCTGAATATTGTCCCGCATGACTGGAGACAAGTGAGAGTGATAGCCATACGGAAACTCAACAAGCCGGCTTGCGATCACAACTCGTATAGGCCGATTGCAATGTTATCCTGTATTCGTAAATTGTTAGAGAAAATGATTCTACTTCGTTTGGACAAGTGGGTCGAAACGAACAATTTGCTGTCAAATACGCAGTTTGGCTTCCGCCGAGGTAAAGGGACGAACGATTGTCTCGCGCTGCTATCTTCTGAAATCCAAATCGCATTTGCTCGCAAAGAACAAATGGCTTCCGTTTTCCTCGATATCAAAGGGGCATTTGATTCAGTTTCCATGAAAATTCTCTCAGAGAAGCTTCAAAATCGTGGACTTTCACCAATTCTCAACAATTTCCTGTACAATTTACTGTCAGAAAAGCACATGATTTTCTCTCATGGCAGCTCGAAATCTTCTCGTTACAGTTTTATGGGCCTACCACAAGGCTCCTGCCTAAGCCCCCTCTTGTGCAGTTTTTACGTCAATGATATGGATGATTGTCTAACTAGAGACTGCACGCTGAGACAACTTGCAGACATTCTTCGGCATAAGCTTCGAGTAACCGGTCATGTGCTGTGAGCGTCTCCGTTAAAGCATTGTTTTCGGTTACCGTTGGCTGTTATTTTTTTTTTTATCGCCCGGGTGTGCTTTTTTCGCGCGTTTTCGAACTGTTCGAGATATCATAAAACGCAGTGTGAACTCGGAATTAGTGAGAAAAGCAGAATCATCAAAGCCTGGCAAGGCCAGCCGGCTTTCAGTTTTCGCCGATTTGTCGCCATCGCAATCGAAGTCGGACATCG
The DNA here is from genome assembly GCF_029784135.1 of Toxorhynchites rutilus septentrionalis. Taxonomy (NCBI): domain Eukaryota; kingdom Metazoa; phylum Arthropoda; class Insecta; order Diptera; family Culicidae; genus Toxorhynchites; species Toxorhynchites rutilus. The sequence continues at coordinate 84,333,847 of NC_073746.1, forward strand.
GTGCTCAGTTGCACGCACACAATACCAGCGCGATTCGCTGTTCACTTACAGCAGTGTGAAGGAGAGCATCACTTCTTAGTGGTGTGTGATAGTGCCGAGCGCTCAAGCGCTCCGATTGAGAAGCAAGCAGCGGTTGCCAGTTCATCAGCACTGGGTGCATTGTGGTGAATAGAAATAAATAAGATATAAGATTTTTTTTTATTTTTATTTTTTTTTTAATTATTATTATTATTAAAACAAAATATTAGATTATAAGTACCAATTACAGAATGGCAGAAGGAGGGGGAGGATCTCCAGATATGGAGATCTCTGATGATGACTCCCCTCTGGTTGAAAAAACAAATAAAGGAACAGCGAAGACACTTAAACGCGTTCCTACATCAGAGGATGTTTCGTCCGGGGACGAGTCTGCTAACTCTAGCAAGCCCCCCTCTAAAAAACCTGCAAATATCTCCTCTCCAAACCCCCTCGCTCCTACCCCAGCTCAGATTTCGCCTCCCCATCCTGTTGTCCCCGATCCCCTTCAATCCTCGTCATCTTCTTCTCCTCCTGTTGTCTTCTCTCCACGTGTCAAGGTCTATCCTGAAGATGCACCTGGAACTGGTCCGTGGGTTGTTTTCTTCAGGCCTAAGCCAAACGGAAAAGCACTTAATGTTATTCAGATCATGAAAGATCTGGCAAGATACTCCTCCGTGACAGAAATTACGAAGGTTAGACCGACCAAACTGCGTGTTGTCGTGGCTGATCGGAAAGACGCAAACGGTATTGTCGTCGACCAGAGGTTTACCCTGGAATATCGTGTCTACGTGCCTTCCCATGACGTAGAAATCTCGGGGGTGATAACCGAAACGGGTCTGACGTGCAAATCAATTATGGAAGGAGATGGCAGATTTAAAAAGCTGCCTTTGATTAAGGTTAAAATCTTAGAATGCCGACAACTCGGCAAAGTCTCCCAGGAAGGGAAAGAATCGAAATTTACGCCGTCCGACTCGTTTAGAGTCACTTTTGCTGGCTCCGCCCTCCCTGACTACGTTATGGTGGACAAATTGAGGCTACCGCTGCGACTCTTCGTGCCAAAGCCCATGACTTGCCTGAAATGCAAGTCAGTTGGTCACACAGCAGCTTACTGCGCCAACAAGGAGCGCTGTGCCACTTGCGGAGAGCAACATGTGGACAAATCCTGCAGTGCGATTGAGCAAAAGTGTCCATATTGCGGAGGAAATCCGCACGTGCTCTCGGCTTGTGAAACTTACAAGAGTCGCTGGGAGAAGCAGAAGCGCTCTTTAAAGGAACGCTCGAAGCGCACTTTTGCGGAAATTTTGAAGGGCGCTTCTCCATTGGCCCAACAGCAACAACCTTTAACCGCAAACAATGTCTTCGCTTCGCTGCCAGTTGACGAAATGGAAGCGGATACAGCTAACGAGGGCACACCGTACATCTTCCAAGGAAATCCCCGGCGCAAAAATGTGACCACTCCCAAAGTTCAAGGACAAGCCCCTCCGGTTATACCATCTGTTAGCATGCCTAAAAAATCGAGTGCAGCGGACAAGCAAAATCAGGTTCCTCCTGGCTTCCGTGGGAATAATTTACCTTCGAACGACCCAGCACTCGAAGGGACATCAAAAACCCCAACTGTCCCTATTTTACCGTCCAGTTCAACTTCCCAATCGGGATTTATAAAGTTGTCTGACCTTGTGGCTCAAATCTTCACATGCTTCAATGTTTCCGACTCCATCAGAACCATTGTCATATCAATGCTTCCAGTATTAAAGACAATTTTGCAACAATTGATGCAAACATGGCCCCTCCTTGCAATGATTATCTCTCTTGATGTCTAATTCAAATAGAGAGGTCGGAGATATCACTGTTTTACAGTGGAATTGTCGTAGTCTTATCCCTAAATTGGATACATTCAAATTTTTAATTCATAACTTCAATTGTGATGTTTTTGCTCTGTCCGAAACTTGGCTTTCTTCGCGAGATGATCTCTCTTTCCACGATTTTAATATTATACGCTTGGACCGTGATGACAGATACGGAGGGGTGCTATTGGGGATCAATAAGTGCCACTCATTTTTTCGAATTGACCTTCCACCTATTGGAGGGATTGAAGCTGTTGCTTGTCATGCAAACATCAGAGGAAAAGACCTCTGTATTGTCAGCTTGTATTGGCCTCCGAGAGCTGCGGTTAGCCGCAAGCAACTTGTTGACATGTGCTCACTCCTTCCTGAGCCACGATTGATCTTGGGAGACTTCAATTCTCACGGAACTGCCTGGGGGGAACAGTACGACGACAATCGTTCACTGTTGATATATGATCTTTGTAACAGCTTCAATATGACACTTTTGAACACTGGGGAAACAACACGTGTACCTAAACCTCCTGCTAAACCAAGTGCTCTTGACCTCTCGCTTTGCTCGAATTCACTATCGTTAGATTGCAAGTGGAATGCAATCCAGGACCCCAACGGTAGTGATCACTTGCCAATCAAAATTTCCATCACCATTGGGTCGAATTTTTCTGAATCTATAAACATGGCATATGACCTCACAAGACACATTGACTGGAAAAAATATGCGGACGCGATTGCTCTAGCCATCAATTCCAGAGATGGTTTACCCCCATTGGAGGAGTATAACTTCCTTTCTCGTTTGATCTATGACAGCGCGGTTCGCGCTCAAACGAAACCCATCCCAGGCTCCACTCCCAATCCATGGTGGGATAGCCAATGTTCCAAGCTTTATCAGGATAAATCGAACGCATTCAAAGCTTTTCGGAAACGTGGAACCATTGAAAATTTTCAATCGTATTTGGACCTTGAAAATCAATTTAAAAACTTGATCAAAGGGAAAAAACGTGCTTATTGGCGAAATTTCGTGGGAGGTTTGTCACGAGAAACGTCAATGAAAAAATTATGGAAAGTGGCTCGAAACATGAGAAATCGCTCTTCATCCAATGAAAGCGAGGAATATTCACATCGATGGATTTTTAATTTTGCACGGAAGGTTTGTCCTGATTCCGCTCCTGTGCAAAAAATTGTTCGAGATATACCACAAGATAGGTGCGATCTTGATTCCGAGTTTTCGATGGTAGAATTTTCTCTTGCTCTGCTTTCATGTAACAATTCTGCTCCGGGATCGGATAGAATTAAGTTCAACTTGCTGAAAAACCTCCCTGATGTGGCGAAACATCGCTTGTTGAATTTATTCAATCGGTTTCTGGAGAATAATATTGTTCCAGATGATTGGAGACAAGTACGAGTTATAGCTATTCAAAAACCCGGAAAACCCGCGTCCGACTTCAATTCGTACCGCCCAATAGCAATGCTGTCTTGTATACGGAAATTGTTGGAGAAAATGATCTTGTTTCGCCTTGATCGATGGGTTGAAACGAATGGCCTACTCTCAGATACACAATATGGGTTCCGCAGGGGCAAGGGGACGAATGATTGTCTTGCGTTGCTTTCTTCAGAAATTCAAATGGCTTACGCCGGAAAAAAACAAATGGCTTCAGTATTCTTGGACATAAAGAGGGCCTTTGATTCTGTTTCAATAGAGGTTTTGACAGACAAATTACACTCTCAGGGTCTGCCGCCTCTATTGAATAATATGTTATATAACTTGCTTTGTGAGAAGCATTTGAACTTTTCTCACGGAGATTCGGCAGTAAGTCGGGTCTCTTACATGGGCCTCCCCCAGGGCTCATGTTTAAGCCCCCTTTTGTACAACTTCTATGTAAGCGACATCGACAATTGCCTTACACAAAATTGCAGCCTAAGACAACTTGCAGATGATGGAGTGGTCTCTGTCGTAGGATCAACAGAATCCGACCTACAAGAACCCTTACAAGATACTTTGAACAATTTTTCAACCTGGGCCATTGGGCTAGGGATCGAATTCTCCACGGAGAAAACAGAGATGGTGGTTTTTTCTAGGAAGCATAGACCAGCAAAACCAAAGCTTCAACTTTTGGGTAAACCGATCACTCATGCTATGTCATTCAAGTATCTTGGGGTCTGGTTCGACTCCAAATGTACTTGGGGGGCCCATATTATGTATCTGAGTAAAAAATGCCAACAAAGAATAAATTTTCTCCGTACAATTACCGGCACCTGGTGGGGAGCCCATCCCGAAGATCTTATAATGTTGTATAGAACAACTATTCTCTCAGTGATGGAGTATGGCAGTTTCTGTTTTCAATCAGCTGCCAAAACACACTTTATTAAACTCGAGCGAATTCAGTATCTTTGTCTCCGTATTGCGTTGGGATGTATGCCCTCAACGCATACCATGAGTCTCGAGGTTTTGGCAGGCCTACACCCACTAAAAGATCGCTTCAATTTATTATCTCTTCGGTTCTTCATCCGGTGTAAGGTCATGAACCTATTGGTGATCGGAAATTTTGAGCGGCTAATCGAGCTAAATTTTCACTCCGGATTCATGAGTTCATATCATGAATTCATCTCCATGCAGGTTGATTCTTCTTCGTATATTCCCAACCGTGTTTGTTTCCCTGACTACATCAATTCCTCTGTGCATTTTGATCTGTCCATGAAGCAAGATATCCATGGATATTCAGATTACCAACGATCGAGGATCGCTCCAACGATCTTCGATGAAAAATATAGGGGTATCAATTGTGATAACATGTACTTTACTGATGGGTCCACTATAAATGAGTCCACAGGATTTGGAGTGTTCAACGAATTTTTTAGCACCTCACACAGTCTTCAGAATCCTTGCTCAGTGTATATTGCTGAATTGGCAGCAATTCATTGGGCGCTGGACAGCGTCGCCTCACGACCTGTTGAACACTATTACATTGTAACGGATAGTCTTAGCTCTGTCGAAGCTATCCGTTCAGTGAGGCCGGAAAAGCACTCGCCGTACTTCCTTGAGAGAATACGAAAAATTTTGAGTGCTTTATCCAGACGCTGTTATGTCATTACCTTTGTGTGGGTCCCTTCTCATTGCTCAATTCCGGGTAATGAGAGGGCTGACTCATTAGCAAAGGTAGGTGCGATTGAAGGCGATATTTATCAGCGTCAAATCGCCTTCAATGAATTTTACTCTTTAGTCCGTAAAAATACCATCGCTAACTGGCAACGCAAATGGAACGAAGATGAATTGGGCCGGTGGCTTCACTCGATTATCCCTAAGGTTAGCCTCAAACCATGGTTCAAAAGTCTGGACTTGAGTCGGGACTTTATTCGCACCTTCTCCCGACTCATGTCCAATCACTGTTCGTTAGACGCGCTACTCTTTCGTTTCAATCTGGCCGGCAGCAATATCTGCGTTTGTGGCCGAGGTTACCACGACATCGAACACGTTGTTTGGTCGAGTGAGGTGTATCTTGTTGCCAGATCGAATTTAGAGAACTCCCTTCGGGCTAGAGGAAGGCAGCCCAATGTGCCGGTGAGAGATGTGTTGGCTCGGTTAGACCTTGATTACATGTCCCAAATATATGTTTTCCTTAAATCTATCGATGTTCGTGTGTGATTATCCTTATATCGTTATACCCTCCATTTCTTCCTTTGTGAGTAATTGGTCCGCTTGCTATAAACAGAAGAATGAAATGTAAATTCACAACTGATGTACGAATAGATTTAAGAATTGAGTGTGTGTGATTATCAACATTGTAATAATTTCCTTATACCCCATCCTTTTCCTGAGAAAATGTCACCCTTTTAATCTCGAGTCCCCCACGAGTAATCGGTTTCCCACATTACTAACCATAGATTTAAGAAAATTGTTCATATATATAGTTTTAAAAATATATTTAAGATTTCGGCTCCTTTAAACTTATGTAACTGAGCCTGTAAAAATAAACGAATTTATAAAAAAAAAAAACTTGCAGACGATGGAGTTATTTCCATCACAGGTACTAATCCCGTCGTTCTGCAAAAGTCGTTGCAAGATACCCTGAACAATCTGTTCACGTGGGCCCTCAAGATGGGTATCGAATTCTCTACGGAGAAAACTGAAATGGTCGTTTTTTCTAGGAAGCACGAACCCGCCCAATTCCAGCTTCACTTATCCGGCAAAACGATCCAACACTCTATGTTTTTCAAATACCTGGGTGTATATTTTGATTCTAAGTGTACCTGGGGGAGACACATTGCGTATTTGAAACAGAAATGCCAGCAAAGAATCAATTTTCTCCAAACAATTACCGGAACATGGTGGGGTGCCCATCCAGGAGACCTCATTCAGTTGTACAAAACAACGATATTATCAGTGTTAGAATATGGCAGTTTTTGCTTCCGATCAGCTGCCAGGATTCATATTCTCAAGCTGGAGAGAATACAATATCGTTGCTTGCGTATAGCCATGGGGTGTTTGCATTCGACACATACGATGAGTCTCGAAGTTTTGGCAGGAGTACCCCCGCTTACTCTTCGGTTCACAGAATTATCCTACAGATTTCTCATCCGTTGCAAGATCATGAATCCATTGGTGATTGATAACTTCGAAAATCTACTCCAACTGTCAAGTTTTATGTCTTTATACCATGAGTACCTTACCCACGACGTGCACTCTTCACCAGGCATCTCCAACCAAGTTTGCTTCCCATACTTCTGCAATTCCTCTGTCATTTTTGATCTGTCCATGCGACAAAAAATCCATGGAATCCCACATCACCTACGCTCCGATTCTATTCCGCCGATATTTTCGGCAGAATATGATAAAATGATAAAATGTTCTTTACTGACGGTTCATTCATAAACGGGTCCACTGGCTTCGGCATCTTCAATGAAAATTCCAGTGCCTCTTTCCAACTCAAAGATCCTTGTTCCGTGTTTGTCGCTGAACTGGGTGCGATATATTATGCATTAGGGATCATTGAAACATCGCCCATCGACCACTATTTTATTTTTTCAGACAGTCTCAGCTCAATAGAGGCAATCCGCTCAATGAAAGTTGATAAATGCTCATCTTATTTCCTAACAAGAATAAGACAACTATTGAGTGTTTTGGTCGAAAAATTATTCAAGATTACCTTAGCATGGGTTCCCTCTCATTGCTCGATTCCAGGGAATGAGAAAGCGAACTCGCTAGTTAAGGTGGGCGCTTTAGAAGGCACACTTTTTGAAAGGCAAATTGCTTATAATGAATTTTTCCACATTCTTCGTCAGTATACGCTCGTAAGTTGGCAGCGCATGTGGAGTGAAGATGAGTTCGGTCGTTGGTTACACACGATTATCCCTAAGGTCTCGACGAGTGCATGGTTCAAGGGATTGAATGTAGGTCGTGATTTCATTCGCGTGATATCTCGGCTTATGTCCAATCACTACAACCTAAACGCGCATCTCTATCGCATTGGGCTCGCAGCAAACAATCTTTGTGATTGTGGCGATGGCTACCATGACATCGAGCATATTGTCTGGTCGTGTATCCGGTTCCATGCTGCTCGCTCTCAGCTCTCTAGAGCACTGAGAGCACAAGGCAGACAATCGGATATCCCCGTCCGGGATATCTTAGGTAGCCGGGATCCTGATCTTCTGCTTCATCTATACCTGTTCCTCAGAAACGCCGATGTCAAAGTTTAATGATGTTTCCTTCGTTTTGTCCCCGTTTCATATCCCTCCTATCTGATCGATAAACTTTCACTTAGTCGCGGCAATACATACACACACTCTTTACGGATGCACGGGCCGAAGGTTGTGCAGTCCACTGATCATTCAACAATAGCCAAAGGTTGTACCGCTCATGACAACTCTACACGAGCTGATGATTGCGCCGGCTAGTGACCATTCTATCCTGGATTCCTCGAGTCGAGAAAGACGCACCACGCTAGATATGGGGTACAGACTAGGGGGGCGTTACTGATTAATGGTCAGCTGCATCCCAATAGAAAGTATCCCGTGTCGGGCACACGTACAGAGCATCGAAGACTGCAACATACCAATTATGAGAACACTTGTAATACTAACCTCGAGCCAACGAGTAATCGGTTACATATTACTAACATAGTTGTAAGACAAAAATTGTCAAAATATTGGACTCCCGGCCCCGTCAGGCTAACGCCACATGTGCCTTTATAAAATATATATTTTGGGAAAAAAAAATTTCGCGTGCCAGAAGTTTTCGCGTTGCTTGAGCGATACTCCTCTTGCTTGGTCGCCATTTTGAGAACTATAGAGCAAACGTCGAAATCAAACTAGAAGAATCATTCGACACACACTCGCAAACAAATTGAGGGGTGTTTACTGCCGTTCTACGCATAGTTGTCCCATGTTACTTTTTGACGATTTTCCCTTTTCTTCATAAAACGTTGTTTTATGCATAATCTTACCGAAAAAAAACAAAAACCATATAGTCAATTCAAGCTCAATTGTCCCATGTTGATATTCTATTCATAACTGTCCCACCATGTATTTTTTGTAGATCCATGTCATATAAGTCGGTTCAAGTACAAGAATTTCATGTCACACTTTCAGCAGGCCTAATGCACTCTTTTCTGGTTTTGGAGAACGAATTTATTCTCAAACAAATAAGAAAAAGTTTAACAGAACACTAGAGATTTATATGCGAAGGTGTTGCAGATCATTCATTTCTTCATAAAACGATGTTTCTATGCATAATCTTTCGAAAAAACACAAAAAAAAAAGTTTGTTCCCAGTATATCAAAAAACAACATCAAGTTCAATTGTCCCATGTTGATATTCTAGGCATAACAGTCCCACCATGAATTTTTAAACCCGTAATCAAGCTTGGTTGATTCAGTGAGTGGATCTCATCACATTCCATTAAACAATAGTATAGTGTTTATAAAAAAAATCTGGTGTATTTCTAAATTGAATTTGGTAGACAAATATGCGAGAAAACTTTGATTGCGTTTTTCTCAGTTGCTGATTTTGGAACATGGGTCAACTCTGCGTAGAACGGCAGTATACAGATAATGAGGAGAGACAATGGATGGAATTTTAACGTTCTATTATAGTCATAAGATGATATTTGAAGTAGCGATTTCTAGACTATGGCGAATGCCTTTGTTACCTTGAGTTATTCGCGGCGCAGAATAGGGAGCTTGAATTATCACTGCTATAACAATAATCTCCATACAGGAAGAATATGGATATCTTCTAAAACAACAAAGAAACTTTCATAACATTAGTATATCGTTCAGGCCAGGTTTGAGAGAAAAAGGGATCTGGAGCTGACCCCTCACAATGTTCAGGTCTTGTCAGAGCTTCAAGCCACGGATAGCTTTGCGTCATGCAAACACCATGATAGGTGGTCTCCATCATTAGTATTCCCGCCACCTTACGAAATGTCAACAATTGCAAATTTAGAAAGTTAGATTCCTCTCAGAAGGGTACCGATCTGATTATTATTCGGAATGGAAACATAGTTGTTCGCTGTTCGGCCCACACTCCTGATAACACCGACGACTAAAAGTCCGTTTTTGTGAAGCCACCGGAGCCCGCATACATCGCGAGAAAACGGGGTTCCTTTAGTGATCCTGAATGTCCTGACAAGGATGAAGAGATTGCGGCTTGTTTTCGCCGCGTGGTCGAAAGGAATCCAGGCCAGCGAGCATTCGTGCAAACGTGGAATCGAGTGCTGCTGCTGCTCCGGTAGGATTGTTGTTTCGTAAGCATTTTGACTACCTTGCGCACATGCTGTGTGTGCGGGTGGTGGTGAGTGGGTGATGAAGCATCATCCGTTTGTCTGTTTGTTTGGGATTCCGACGGTACACTCCTCGTGTACTGATTGTTGCGGCTACCGAGTGTATGGAAAGCAGCGGGCTAGGATACCTCGAAAGAGTGTATTCATCACCGGAAGAAGAATACGGTGTCGCGTCTTTGATACATATCATGTCACCTGAGTGGTTGATGTGTATGGTTGATTGTGGTTGATGAGGGTACATTGCGAGATGTCTGTTTGTGGGGATGTAAAGCTTGAAATGCTTTGTCCCATCGTGTAACAGTGGGAATAGCTTTGTTATTTCAACATCTTCTTGCAGTTTTGTTTGCCGATCTTTGTGTATTGTGCCGAACAAAATAAGCTCAATTAGCGTAATACATACCAGCGTGAAATTAATTTGCATTATCGATTAGACCCGCTAAGTGTGCTTGCTCTTACGCACCTGTCGTGATTTATGACGACAGCCGGGTGAGACAAGCGTGAAAATCCATGCATCAAAGTACTATTCTTAAGACATCTGCCAGGAGCAATAAATTACGACCGTAAATCATACTTCCTTGACCCAGAAGGCACAATGGCTAATAAGAGAACACTAATGTGATATTCTGGTAAGAAGTCCGTGCGGTTGGTTCGATTCGTGCAACAGTCGTGGGCTCAATCAAAAGTGCTTATTACAGCGACCATATCCTGTGTATTGCACACCAAGATTAGAAGTGCGTTCGAGCCATTAACGAACAATATTAATGAACTACATAACCTGCTCTTTACGCGGTATTACGCCGTCACGCTTCGTTATCCGGTTCCTCCCTCCTTCACCCACGCCTGTATTTACACAATACAAATGCCAAATGGGAGGATGGAAACCACACATTCCATTATACCTCAGCCGCAATGCCACAACTATAAACGTCCAACAACTGATTGCTAGCGGAGAGAAAGGAAAGCGGACTCCGGTTCACGCGAATTCGCGGTCAAGTCCCAGGATGTATTACTGTTTCCTAGAGAACGGACGAAGTGGCATCGAGCCCACTGCTGATCGAGACTGAATGTTGTTGGGAATTAGTGTAAATACACTGAACAATTCAATTAACATATTGTCCTGCGGTTTGGACATACCCTTTTGCTATGGGGCGGGGGTGTAGGTGCGAAGAGGGAAATCGATTTTCGATTAATGAACCTAACGAATATCCCAGCCTGCCCGTTGAACGCTTTTTGCTACAACTGTTCGACCATAAATGGTCAGTGATTATCATGAAGGTGATCAATATCGAGGCTAGCATTAGGGAGACACGTGTTTAGATATGATAATGAATTATTATGTTGTAATTACTCGCGGCTGGTTTCCCGTTTTTGACAGAACGATTCTGTGTATCGTTGAATAGCACCATCATGATGTTTATAGTTCTAGGATGTGTGTGAATAAATTGTCAATCAAATTGTCCGGTGGATGATAATTTACGCAAAAAGGAAGCTTGATTAATCATTCCAGGAAAATAACAATTAGGGGTAGTGAGGGCATATTGGTCACCTGCTTGTTTGGTAGTATAACTATTGACTATTGACACCGTATTGATAGACACCTTATGTTTGAAGAATTTAATGAATTTTGAGTTACCCTGTACTTCAGTAGAGCTGTCGCATGTCGAAATATAAATGAAAACAGAAATTGCTCTCTCGATAACTATTCGGCCGTAGTTCTGTGCGCATGGTATCTAAGGAATTTATCGTGAAATTCAGTTTAATCAATCTGATATGTTGGACAAATCATCAGTTTGGACGACTGTTCACATATTCTAGGAGAGGTGAACATGTATTTCGTTCAATCTCAGCGATTAATTAGCATAGAAATTACTATGATGTTTGGGGGCAAAGTGGTCATAGGTGCATTACGACTGGACGAATTTCATGCCAACTCGACTGGCCGTTGGCAGCACCATTTCAGATAGCAGTGAAACGTTGTGGGTGTGGAGACATGGGCCATTGAAGCAACTTTGCATACTTGAAATATTCGAAAAATGATTAGACACCCCCAGCCAGATTTTTTTGACGAACAGAGCTGTCAATAACGAGCAACTTATCGTCGAGCAACGAAGGGGAAATCCTAAGATTTAAATTCTCCGTGAACAAAGGAAAAGAAAAAGAACGAAGGGGCATATTTGCCTAGAGTATCAACAGTGGATCCCGCTGAGGCAGCTTTCATTCTTCGTGAGGAAATCGACTGAACAACATCGTTGCTGGGCGTGGGAGGCGATCTGGCGTAGTGGTAACATCCATGCCTCTCACGCTGAAGGTCACGATTTCAATTCTCACTCCCGACATTCTTCCAAAAATGGAAGTAAAAGTGACGAACCAGCCAAATGAGTTGAAAGTCACTATAATACAGATAAAAAAAAAAAAATATCGTTGCTGGGCGAGCTGGACGGCGAGGGATCAAATGCCTTTCTCAAGGCAATGAGGGCGGAGGAGTAATATTATGAAAAAGGAAAGTTTTCCATGGGTCTTTTTGAAGGTTAGAGACGTATGAACTGAATAAGTTTAAAGTCTCAATCAAGGAAGGAAGGCAAACTTTCGGTATCGTTCTGTATTCAAAGCAATGAATTTCTCCTTGTTCTTCCTTGTTTTGCGTCATCACATGTCTTCGTTTCGGATTGAGCTGTGGACGCGACCAAGTTACTCACTCGCTGATGTCTCTGACATTGCAATCATTGCATCAAACTGACGCCATTGCATTAAAGTTCTGAGCTACACAATTGTGTGGGGAATCATGACTCGTAATGATAAATATAAACAAGGAGAGGAGATAGCGGGAGGGAAATATTTACGCTAGTGTATTGGTAATGAATCTCTGCTGAGGCAAATGTTCAACCTTTTTCCAAGCAGTTAACAAATTGCGGACCGCTCTCGAGTTTTCTCGTGTTTCGCGTTTTGTCTGTTACAGATGGATCACGATACAACCCGTGTTTTCTATACTTGAAGGTTTCAATCCTTGGTTTACCAAGAATCTAACAAGGCCTACCGATGGCTCGACTTCGTCTCATCCACATCGAAGGAAACGATCTCTTTCGTGGAATCCGAACAAATGAAACGTTCAAGTTTTCCCCAAAACGTGCGGTCCTTAATGTGTTAACATTGTTTGTTTTCTGTCATCAATGCATTGAACTGACGCTATAATGAATCGGGTGTTAAGGTTGTGCACCAAAAAATTATTTGGGGAATACCAAGCTATTCAATAAGTTATATTAAGTTATCAATTTATTTGGGCTCGCATGCCAGTCGGAAAACTGCTTTCAACTAGGATTGCATTTGCGCTAATCTTGATCATGATGAAGCAGTGCTGCTCTTTTCGAGGTTGTTGAGATTAACAGATAGAGTTTATTTCGTTTATTTAGTCACCAAGAAGGTAAATGTCGTTCTGAAATTTTGTATGTTTCGCTTGCCGATAGCAAACCTTTCTCCACTAAGGATGACAGCTGCGCTTATCTCAAGCATGTATTATTCTGCGAGCACAAGAATGAATCATCAAACAATTATCGTCAAACGATTCTATAATAAAAAAAAACATTTCAAGGTGACCAAATTGGTAGAGTGGTTATTTCAAAATTTTGGTAGCGTTATAAAATGATATCCGCAGTTATAAACAAGCGACTTGAATTAAACTACAGCGTAGTTCTACGCCAACAATGCGGTCGTGTCTTGAACACAACTTCCGATTTTTTTTAATTTTTACAAAAAATTATAACTTAAAAACTATGATACCTACAAAACTCTTGTCAAAGGATGAAATGTAGGAAATTGTTTAAATTTTTACGAAAAAAATTCCAAAATTTTTTTGAAAAAAAATTTCGCTGAAAAAAAATTATTTTAAAAATTAAAATTCATTTTTCTCAAAAACGTTTTTTTTAATTCCCAAAAATATATGCCTGAATAGCCCTTAAAATTTCCAACAAGTCGGCTATACATCGAAAGATGGGCACTTTTACAGGGAAAAAGTTTTTCTAACAACAACTTTTTGATATTTTCTTTGAAAAAAAAATACAACTAATCCTAATTTTGTTTAAAGTCAAGTTAGCGATATACAGACAAACCTTTTTTTGTGCGGGGGATAGGGACCGCACAAAAAAGTCGCATAAAAAAATCGTGCAAAACTTCACCAGCAGCTTGAAAAAATCGTGTTCGGTACACATTTTGAAAAAAAACTTTTTTTGTGCGGTAGATAGGGACCGCATAAAAAAGTTTCCCCCAAGAAAATAACTCAAATCCACGCCATTCGCCGTTCAACTTCCTTTTGTTTCTCTGCTTTGCGATGGGACACTTTGCCTTTTCGGTTGCGCGTGGCTGTTTTGTGCTTTTAGTTGCATGTCGAAACGAAAGAAAACATGTCATGCAAAAACTTAGAAAAACTTAGAGAATTTAATGAGAGGAGGGTAATGATTTCAGAAGTGGATAATTGAGACGCAAATATGCTTTTTTCGCACTAAAATGCATATAAACCATCGAAAAAAACTAAATGGACGATAACTTTGTCAAATATGTTTCTTTTCATACACCGCACAAAAAAAATCGCGCAAAAAAACCGCACAAGAACAGAAAACCGCACAAAAAAAATCGCAAAAAAAATACGCACAAAAAAAACCGCACAAAAACAGATTTTACTGTAGTGTATTCGACAAAGTTTTAGAGCTTATTAAAATGTGAACTTTTGTCGAAGACGTCAACTTTCTATCTGTTATAGTTTTTGGAATATAAGTCATTTTTGTATGAAGACTCCTGAAAAAAATAATGTTTTGCTCGTAACATTTTTGTGTGTAAATTCTCACGTTTGACATGTTTCCAAATAGAGAAAAGTTAGCAGAGCATTTAAATTGCGATAATTTATACATAAAAATGTTACGAATTAAATGAGGGGCTTAGAATGAAAGGGGTGTAAGTGATTTCATCGATTTCTCTACATCGACTCTCTCTTTTGGTCATAACTTAGCTGCAAATACATTCCCAGCTGTATTTGACAATGCGGAAGACAGGTCAGAGCCTCATCTATCGGATTCTATAGAAAACTCAAATTGGAACGTTTTTGCAGTTGAGTTATTAACTGAAGAAAAACTATGGATGGGTTATACCTATGATATAACCGCAAGATTGACGTAGGACTGCCGTTGACTTAGTAATCAATTGTATTTCTTCAATTAGCAATAGTCCCATCTCGGATGTTCCTCATTGGGTACGATATCGCCGTTGCGCAGAGCTATCTTTTGTGTGTATTGATTAAATTATTGATTAAACTAGTGAATGAATGAATGAATGAATGAATGAATTTAATTGCAAACAAATACCAATTTAAGGCAATTCATGCATTATGGTAGTAGTTATCGCAGGAAATAGTTATCAACATTTTGCCTAATCATCAAACGGTATGCGTAGAAGTTCAGTGAGCTGGCGCCATGAAGAGATATCTTCCAATACAGTCTTATATAATCGAGTCAAAGCGTTGCATCTGTACCCGCATTGTAGACCGTGTTAGCAAAACGAATTCCGGAGTGTAAAAATGCAGTATTGCCGACTTGAATGTATCTGCAATGCAGATTTTCCCAACTTCTTGGTTTCGGAATCTGTATTGTGAAAACACATTTCGGTTTGCAAAAATGCAAGCGAGTACAAAAGTACCCGCCGCTCGCAACTATTTTGCAATGCCAATTTCCCCGGGCCTTATGATTTTGAATTCTGTGTTAGGAAAACATTCCAATTTGCAGAAACGCAAGCGAGTACAAAAGTACCCGCCGCTTGCATCTATTTTGCAATATCGATTTCCTCAGGCTCCATGGTTTTGAAATCTGTGTTAGGGAAACATTTCGATTTGCAGAAACGCAAGTGAGTATAAAAGTACCCGCTGCTCTCGATTTCCCCAGATTCCATGGTTTTGAAGTCTGTGTTAGGGAAACATCCGTTCATTCCAGCGATCGCACCTCAATCGTTGCGCAATCATAACTGAGTGCATTTCCGAGCGGCACTCGCTTATATACCGATTGGTGTGATTTCAATAGCCTGTTTTGAAAGCAATTTTAGGGCTATTGAAACAAGTTTTTGGATCAAAAAGTAAAAAGCATATAACGCGTAGACATTTTATCTTTCGAATGAAGTGTTTATCATACCATTTCGTTCAGTTGTTCAGGAGCTATTAACGCTCAAAATCTCGTTCTCCGGCGTAACATTTTCATTTTCGAAACTTTGAACTTACACCCCAGTATAGAAATAAAAGACGTAGTCCTACGTCAAAAGTAGATGAAGAGAAATCGATCAAGTCACTTACACCCCTTGCATTCTAAGCCCCTCAGATATTAATAGTATTTTTTCAAAGAAAAAAATTAAAAAGTTGTTGTTCGAAAAACTTTTTCTATGTAAATGTTCCCATCGTCCGTTGTATGGAAAACTTGTTGGAAATTTTAAGGGCTTTTTACATCTATTTTTTTAGAATTTTCAAAGCATATGTTTTCGAGAAAATGAATTTAAATTTTCAAAATATTTTTTTTTCAATGAAATTTTTTTCCTCCTTCCACCTTCATCTTAATTTGATATGTCGATCATCTGAATTGGTTTAGTAGTTCAAAAGTTATGAATTTTTGAAGTAAATTTTCTGGAAGAAAGAGGAAAATTTGATTTTTTGGACTTTCCTAAAATGGAAATGGGGATCCTAATAAAAAAATATATGAGGTTGGGTCCAAGACACGACCGCATTGTTGACGTAGAACTATGCTTTAGTTCAATTCAAGTCGCTTGTTTATAACTGCGAATATTATTCTATAATGCTACGAAATTTTAGAAATAACCATTCTACCAGTTTGGTCGCCCTGAAATATTTTTTTTCTAGTAGAATCATTTGACGATTATTGTTTTATGATTCATTCTTGCCTTCTCAGAACAATAAGCGAGATAAGCGCAGTTATAATCCTTGGTGGAGAAAGTTTTTCTACTGGTAAGCGAAACCAAATCACATACAAAATTCCAAAACGACGTTTACTTTCCTGGTGACTAAATAAACGAAATAAACTCTTCCTGTTAATCTCAACAACCTCGAAAAGAGAAGCACTGCTTCATTATGATCAAGATTAGCGCAAATGCAATCCTAGTTGAAGGGAGTTTTGCAACTGGCATGCGAACCCAAATAAATTTATAAATTATTATAACTTATTGAATAATTTAGTATTCCCAAATATTTTTTTGGTACAAAACCTAATACCTGCTTTACCATAGCGTCAGTTCAATGCATTGATACAATGTCAAAGGAACCAACGAAGCCTTTATGATGACGGAAAACAAACAATGTCAACTGCTTGGAAAAAGGCTGAATATTTGCCTAAGCAAATTCATTACTAATACCCTAGCGCAAATATTTCCATCCCGCTATCTCCCCTCTTTGTCGCCACGTTCGGATCGACATGTTCACCCGCAACAGCGAAATACGTTAAAATGCACGCACGTACACACACAAAAATATCCATATCTCGATGGCTTGAAACAGTTAAATATGCACACACTTATCTCCGTTTTGCGCTCTTCTCAACAGAAGCCCTTTTTGTTAATATTGCCGGTCTGAATCAGCTTAGCCGTCATCGTTTGTGGAGAGAGTTTTCCTAACGTCATGCGAAACCATATCACTGACAAAATTCCAGAACATTTATTTTCTCGGTGAGCTGACGATGACGTGCAGCTCAGAACCTTAATGCAATGGCGTCAGTTTGATGCAATTATTGCAATGCTAGAGACATCAGCGACTCAGTAATTTGGTCGCGTCCACAGCTCAATCCGAAACTAAGACACGTGAGACTTTAAACTTCTTTAGTTCATTCGTCTCTAACCTTCAAAAAGGCCCTTGGAAAACTTTACTTTTTCCTCATATTACTCCTCCACTCCTCACCGTCCAGCTCGCCCAGCAACGATGTTGTTCAGTCGGTGTCCTTACGAAGAATGAAAGTTTACTGTAGCGAGATCCACTGTTTATACTCTAGGCAAATATTCCCCTTCGTTCTTCTTCTTTTCCCTTGTTCACGGAGACTTTAAGTCATACGATTTCCCCTTCGTTGTTTGTCCATAAGTTGCTCGTTATTGACAGCTCTGTTCGGGAAAACAAACAAATGGACAGAACAAATATATGGGAAAATGGAAACGCTAATAGTTTTCATGAATTTTAACCATTTATACACCATGGGATTGTAATGTATAGCATATCAAACAAATCTTAGGGAATTTGCGATTAATTTGGTATGTAAATCGCCAAAATCCGTTCGCGGCAAAAATAGTTATTAACGTTAACTTTATTTCATAAAAACGTGACCTGTTTTCTGATTTGGCATCCTTAATGAAAGACGTAGTTCTACGTCAAAATAAACAAATGCGGGTCTAATATTTTGCGATAAGGAATAAACCTGTACAGCAGATCAGCCGTTATTCTGTGATATTTTACACGTACGTTGGAAATTCCTTCTTTTATATATAAAGATATCGAAGGGGGGTGTTTTGAGATATAAAAGATTTTAATATTAAATATATAACATTACAATTTTGGGTATGTTTTAACAGTGTATTTGAAATGTTTTTTTTTTTCATAAGATAAGGCTCAATAAGTCTCGAAATATTATTACTGGACACCTTAATAACGCAGAAGATGTCTATAATCCAAAGTAAACCTCTGATGAAAAACAACTTCCGGCAACTAAAAAAAAAACAAAGCCAATTTGTCTTGATACTTACTTTCGTCACCCGTCGCTTTCGTTGGTCCAATCCAGCTCGAAACCTCCGGTGGGCCTTTGGGCGAGAATAAATTTCCGCTACGTCTTACCATAATCCGTTCGGATGAAGCCTAGCTCATTCTAGACGACGTTACAACTGCACAAACAAAATTAACGTGACAAAGTAGAAAGGTAAATCCGAGGTGACAACCCGTTGTTCTGATTTACTCTCGAAATCGGATACCGAGGAAGGTTTGGAGGGACGGAGGGGACGGCGTGGATGCCCCAAAACCACGAAACATCGGCACTGCAAATACAGCAACAGTTCGTCCTGTCAAGAGATTATTTACGACGAATTTCGGTCTGTTTTATGCTGCTCGTTGGAGCATAAACAAATGTGGCGTTTATGGTTTGAGGTGAACGTGAACGGGTTACACTAGGTGGATAGAAGGCGAAGGCAAATGGCGACTATCACTATTCGGGGAAAGAGGTTTCCCTACCTGTATGCCGGCTGAAATTTTAGGACCGGTAAAGCCACAAAAAGTGACAACGGGGAAGGATAGAGCGTGGTTCGAATACATTCTAGTGCGAATGTGATGGCTGCTCTTGGAGAAAGGGTTTTCTCAGTGGAAGAGATTGTTGATTACAGAATACCCTTAACACCAGCGTTGAATATTTTGGTTCATCCGAAAAACTAAAACTGATCTTGCACTTTCTGCAGAACGATTGATAATTTGGATCATGTCCACGGCTAACTTTACAGCATTGCGGCAAATTCTCGGCGAATACGGTATTCAAAGAGCACATTCCGAAACCCAGTCTTGCTTGCTCACAAAAAGCTACGCTTTGTGCATTTTATTAATCGCTTTTGTGTGCTAATTTCTCTGCCTTTCCGTCCAATTAAAATTGGCCCTCCCACCTTGAATTGCAGTTAGAAAGTGCTAAATCCCATTTCAGCATTTCCACCTAGTTTCTATCGTTTCTATCGTTTCATCGTGGCAACGAAGGGCGGCGGGGAATTTTCCGTTTTAATTTTAATGATTCTTTCGACGTCACTCCAGGATGTGTCCAATCTCGCGTTAGTTTTTGCCGCGATTTTGCTGCTTTTTCTGGTTGCGGTGTTGTATGCGGAAAAGTGGCCAATACTGTCGAAGCCATCCAACTTTTGGCGCAGATCAGCAAAACAAACGACCGACAACGATTCGCTTCCGGGTCTGGTCAGAGCATTTCCTAAAACGTAAAACTTTTTTTTTCGCACTGGAATCTATCTTTCCATGCTGAGGTTAACCACGGTATGGCACAAACCTTGTGTCCGAGACATTTACTCCGCTGGTGGTGATAACAATGAGGTGAAAAAAAGATAGCCTTCCTTCCTGGCGAAGCCCAGAGATACATAGGACCCTGTGTAGCACTGGAAACCGGAGGGTAAAGAACCAAAACACAAATATTTCCGGTACGTGAACAGCATTCCCGGTGGTGGTAATGAGAGTAGGACCTTCTGTGCTGGCCCTCAGGAATGTTGCAGAATTTAGCGCTGAGATGGCATTAGGAATGAAAATAACAGGAAATAGATCTGTCGGTCGGCGGAAATGCGAATTGAATATGTTTGAAATTTGGACATTTAAAATAATAATATCAACAACGGCAAATGAAAGAAAATGGAATTGTTTTGAAAAGAGATTCCTTTTCATCTCTTTTCAAAACAATTCAAAACAAATTTTGTTTGCTATCTGTCGCAATTATTGCGAACCGCATCTGAGAATTTTACACCTTAAATTGCTCGTTGTATGCATCCGAACGCATCTCTCGAAAAATTTTAACGACAAACATTTGGCAGTAATACTTCAATAAACAGGCTAAGTTTCTAGCCTGTCCATGAAAGTATTAAGATCGATCGATGGGAAGAAAAAAATAGAAAGATACCGGTTGATGACTTAACAAGTTGAGCCCCGAAGTGTTATTGCTGCACTTTCCATTCGGCCCAGCTCCCAAAGATACTTGTTGTATAAATAGAAAATGGTCAGAAATTCGACTAAAAAGTAATCACATTTTGTAACACATCCAAAAACAAAGCATATACACCCAGTTTTTTTATGCGGGAGATACGTACCAAAAAAACACGTATAAAACGGCGTTAATTGGAAAATTCGCTTGAAAAAAACCGCTATAATAGGAAAATCCGTGTAA
Source organism: Toxorhynchites rutilus septentrionalis (assembly GCF_029784135.1). Lineage (NCBI taxonomy): Eukaryota > Metazoa > Arthropoda > Insecta > Diptera > Culicidae > Toxorhynchites > Toxorhynchites rutilus. The sequence continues at coordinate 84,354,405 of NC_073746.1, forward strand.
AAAAACCGCTTTAATTCGAAAATCCGCGTAAAAAAATCGCTTTACTTGGAAAATCCGCGTAAAAAAAACATGTCGTCTAATGATTGATATCTATCATTAGGACTATCCTTCTACCGCTGAAATATTTGTAACGCAAGTTAGTTGCATTTCTATCTGTTCAAAATATTCCAATTGGAATTCTATTATTCACGTCCTCTGTATTGTTTTTTTTTGTCATACCCATTATAAGAAGATTCTCTTGTGATTTGTACACTCTACTGCCGATGCACGTTCAGTACCACTGTTGGACCGTCCAGAGCTAAATAGACAGGGAAATCCATTCACGAACCGTTGCCCGTACAAACCCCGTACTGTTGTACCGCCCGGTGAGCTACCCGTTACTCAACACCTAAAATACAACTGTGCGGCACTAATTTCCTTCATAAGCGCTAAGCTTCGTTACAATTACGATTTATGTTCTGAGGGAGTATAAGAGAGAAATATGAGCTGAGGAAGAGATGTGATATTGTATTGGTCCGCGTTAATTGGGAAATCCGCGTAAAAAAACCTCGTAAAAAACCGCGCAAATAAACCTAGGTGTACATATATATATTTATTTTCTAATTTTGCAACTGTCCGTCCCAGTCAGTCAGCGATTTACTACCAAAATGCTCAATGACCACCCCGAGTGACTCAACATGTTAAGAATGACATTTCATGTTTCGGACATTAATATTAGGCTGTCAAAAAAGTCCTACGGTATTTCCGCGAGGTGTCGTTGTAAGCGCGTAGTTCTAGTTGTATTCATTGTATCGAGTCAAACTATAGCTTGTTGGAAAGGTATTTTTGCGCGCTATAATATAGTCCTTGACAGTGTTTTGTTTGGTTAAGTTGTTCGTGAGTTATAGTGTCGCAAATATGGAGCAAAATAAAGAGAAAATCCGACATATTTTACAGTACTACTATGACAAGGCAAAAATGCATCTCAAGCTGCCAATAAAATTTGTGCAGTTTATGGACCCGATACAGTTTCCATTTCTACCGTACAACGATGGTTTCAACGTTTTCGTTCTGGTGTAGAGGTCGTCGAAGATGCGCCACGCTCCGGAAGGCCTGTCGTCGAAAATTGCGACAAAATCGCTGAATTAGCCGAGAAAGACCGGCATAGTAGTAGCCGTAGCATCGGCCAAGAGCTGGGGATAAGTCATCAAACCGTTATTAACCATGTGAAGAAGCTTGGATTCACAAAGAAGCTCGATGTATGGGTACCACACACGTTGACGCAAAAAAACATCTTTGACCGTATCGACGCATGTGAATCGCTGCTGAATCGCAACAAAATCGACCCGTTTCTGAAGCGGATGGTGACTGGCGATGAAAAGTGGGTCACTTACGACAACGTGAAGTGCAAACGGTCGTGGTCGAAGCCCGCTGAAGCGGCTCAGACGGTGGCCAAGCCCTCATTAACGGCCAGGAAGGTTCTGCTGTGTGTGGAATAATCTATTATGAGCTGCTTCCCTATGGCCAAACGCTCAATTCGGACCTGTACTGCCAACAACTGGACCGCTTGAAGGTAGCACTCATGAAGAAGAGGCCATCTTTGATAAACAGAGGCCGCATTGTCTTCCATCAGGACAACGCCAGGCCACACACTTCTTTGGTGACGCGCCAGAAGCTCCGGGAGCTCGGATGGAAGGTTCTTTTGTATCCGCCGTATAGTCCGGACCTTGCACCAAGTGACTACCACTTGTTTTTGTCCATGGCGAACGAGCTAGGTAGTCAGAAGTTAGCCACAAAAAAGGCCTGTGAAAATTGTCTATCCGAATTTTTTGCCAATACGGAAGCGAGCTTCTATAACAGGGGTATTATGAAGTTGGCATCTCGTTGGGAACAAGTCATCGAACAAAACGGCGCATATTTGACTTAAAATAGATGATTGTAACTAATTTTATGAACAAATGAAAATTTAAAAAAAATACCGCAGGACTTTTTTGACAGCCTAATATATCATTTTTATATATGTTCAATATATACATTGGGATACAGTTAAATCAGAAGCATTTACATTTGTTCTACCCATTTGCGTGCTTACCTACCTGCACCGTCCATAGCGGATAACATCATATCGGATAGCGGATAAATAATGATTTGAAATCACGGTCTTAATCCAGCTAGTGAGCGGGCAAAATTCATTCCTAATGCTGATATCACATATATATACGAACGTGACAATAATCACGGATTTTCAGGTAGAATGAACACACTTTTGAAATAAAAACTTACTTGACGATCTGAGATACAATCGCATAGTTGACATAGGATTATGTTAGACTATTTGTCGCATATTATTTGTGGATATGTTTGAAAAATATATTATAGCTAAAAATAGCATTTTCTCCTTCGTCGCTACGTTGTCCGAAACATTGTTTGTAGAGGGTTGTAATAACTTTATAGCCAAGTGATGTATATTGAGCACGACATGTATGGGGAGCATAATTAAGCAGCATTAAGATCGCTTTTACTCAAGCTATCATAATCTGATATGCGTAAGTATACCCTGTCGATTTTTTAAATCAGCAGTGCAATTCATTTTACAACCCAATAACATACTCGATATTAGGACATCCTGGACCACAATTACATCAATTGTTAGTAGCAAGACCTATACGATAAAAACGTTAATTGAGCAGGAATTCATCGGGCAACATACAATACAATAACTAATGAATGCCTATTATCGGTAAATGGTCGGTTCATTCTACGCATCAACTCACATTGTGAACTAACGCCCGAATTTAGGCAAATCGAAATCGAGTGGTTATTGCAAACGAAAGAAAACATACCCATTTATTGGTCAAATTGTTAACTTTTTTTACTATATTCACTGTTCATGTTTAAAGCAAAAACAGGAAGTGGGTTATATCTATGGTATAACCGCAAGGGTGACGTAGGACTATCGTTGATTTAGAGATCATTTGTTTGAAGTTGAATCTAAATCCATTCTGAATGAATGAATAAATGAATATTTGGGGGACTTCGAAAACGAGAGCGTTACGTTGGAGGCACAAGGTTTTATGCATCCAATATAGGATACGAAAAACCTTGTTCTGAAGAATAATCTTCAGAAGCTTTCCTGCTAACTGTACTTGATTGACAAATCACAAACCCAAATGTATTATATGGATATTTTATGGATAGAAAACATTAAAATAAACTCTTTCGCTTGAATGTAATTTTCAATTCCAAGGGGAACTGGCAGATTATTTTCCAGCAACGATTAGATATTTCCACATTTTCCTCGATACTGGAAGCCCACCAGTGGTTAATACTAACTCGATAACCACCTGTTAATAGTACTTGATTGAAAAATATTTGGTCACAGTGTTACATGGATAGAAAACATTCAAATAAACTCTTTCACATGAATGTATTTTTAAATTCCCAGATTATTTTCCAGAAATGATTAGATCTTTCCGGAACTTTCTCGATGCTGAATGGCATCCAAACGGAACCGTTTGTGGCATCACTCTCCTCTTGATGGATTCCCTTCTGGCCTAGGGTGCACAAACAGGCTCTTGGTGACACCGTTCATCCGCGCTTTTATGATAAACGAAGAGCTTCACCACAACAGCGACAACATGCTCCAATCGCTGTTCAATTAGAACTGAGTGGATTTCCGAGCGGCGCTCGCTTATATACCGATTGGTGATTTCAATAGCCTGTTTTGAAAGCAATTTTAAGACTATTGGATCAAAAGTAACAAGTATAGAACGCGTAGATATTTTATCTTTCGAATGAAGTGTTTATCATACCATTTCGTTCAGCTGTTTAGGAGCTATTAACGCTCAAAATCTCGGTCTCCGGCGTAACGCTTTCGTTTTCGAAACTTTGATTTTACACCCCGGTATAGAAATGAAAGACGTAGTCCTACGTCAAAAAATAATTTTCCTGTCTAATGGTATATAACACAACATATGTCGCAATAACGATTTTGAGTAATATGCGTTTGAAAACTCTTAATGAATCGTTACATTTTTCGAAGAGTTACCCCCCTATATAGAAATCAAAGATATTGTCCTACGTCAAAAGTCACAGGATGGTCGTGTCCGAGACATGACTGCATAGCTGACGTAGGATTCCGTTAGGCTATCTGTTGATTTTGGATATGTTTGAAGAACTACATCGTTAAACTCTTTGATAATGATTCGGTTTTAATGTCTCTGTTAGGGAGCACATTTCGGTAGGAACAAAAGTTCCCCCACTTTCATGTATTTGCAATCTAGATTTCCCCCAAGAAGCTTGGTTTAGATGTCTCTGTTAGGGAACACATTTCGATAGGAACAAAAGCGTTTCCTATTTTTATGTATTTGCAATGCCGATTTGCCCCAGGCAGCTTAGTTTTGATGTCTCTGTTAGGGAACACATTTCGGTGGGAACAAAAGTTCCCCCTACTTTCACGTATTTGCAATGCCGGTTTCCCCCAGGTAGCTTGGTTTTGATGTCTCTGTTAGGGAACACATTTCGGTGGGAAAGAAGTTCCAGAAACTATAGACGAAATTCGTGAATTTTAAAAAAGTTTCGTGATTTTCAGTAAAATTAGTTTCAGCAAAACTCTTTGAATTTGAAAAAGGTTTGTATAATTTTGATGCAATTTAAAAAAAATTATAGGAGGTTGTGTCCAAGATACGACCGCATTGTTGACGTAGAACAACGCTGTTATTTTATATAAGTCGCTTATTTATACCTTCGGATATTATTCTATAATGCTATGAAATTTTAGAAACAACTGTTGCGTTGTTGTTGAAAGTTGCATTACTTTTTCATTCTCGAGAGAAGCGCAGCTGTCACCCTTAGTGGAGGAAGTTTTGCTACTGGCAAGCGAAACCTAATCACATACAAAATTCCAGAACGACATTTACTTTCTTGGTGACTATACAAGCGAAATAAACTCTTTTTGTTAATAACCTCGAAAACAGTAGCAATGCTTCATTATGATCAATATTAGCGCAAATGCAATCCTAGTTGAAGGCAGTTTTGCGACTGGTACGCGAACCTAAATAACTTATAACATTCCAATAAGACATTCAAGATGCTTGGTATTCTCTAAATATTTTTTGGCACACAACCTCAACGCCTTCGCCATAACGTCAGTTTAATGCATTGATACATTCTCAAATGCACCAACGAAGCCCTTATGATGACGGAGAACGAACAACGTTAACTGCTTGGAAAAAGACTGAATTATGCCACACAGCTTGTACTCTGCCCATGGATGCGAATTCGCTGATGAGTTTGTCAAGAGCGGTCGCCTTCACCACCAGCGGGAGGAGCTTGATTTTGGTTGCTGCCTGGGTAACGGCGTTTACATTTTCGACCAACGCGCCGAAATCACCTATTTCGCTGTTGTTCGATGCGGTGTCACACTCGCGAAGGCTCGGTTCAATGCGAGCGATTTTCACTGCACCAACATCGCGTGCATCATTAGATGACGCTTGCCTCAAAATTTTATTGCCCCTGGCAATGCGTTCATTTTTTGCAGGGCTCGAGCCTGCCTTCCTCTTCTTCGTGCTTATCACACACTACACGAAGCGTCCAATTTATGACGCGGAAAGAAAAACACAATACGAATAACGCGAAAAACTAACAGAAAAACCAAACGACGATATCCAAGTTGGATTACCACTGGTGGGGTCCAATCTTAGATCGAAGCGCAGCGAAAGCAAAGTGAACTGGATTGCTCAACAGTCCGATGCCGAATGAAAGTTTTCCTCAGCGAGATCCACTGTTTATACTCTAGGCAAGTATTCCCCTTCATTCTTCTACTTTTCCTTCGTTCACGGAGACTTGCAATCCTACGATTTCCCCTCCGTTAGTCGTCGATAAGTTGCTCGTTATTGACATCTCTGTTCGGGAATGCACACAAATGGACAGAACAAATGTATGGGAAAATGGAAACGGTTAAAGTTTTCATGAATTTTAACCATTTACAACCCAGGAGATTCCAATGTATAGCATATTAAACAAATCTTACGGAATTTTTTATTAGTTTAGTGTGTAAATCGTCAAAATTCGTTCGCGGCAAAAATAGTTATAAACGTTAACTTTATTTCATAAAAACGTGATCTGTTTTCTGATTTGGCACCCTTAATGAAAGACGTAGTTCTACGTCAAAATCTTCAAAGGATTTCTCGGAACTTCTGCAAAGCTCTATGAACTCCAGGGAAGTTTTGTATACCTCTCGCAGGCTTGTGCCCTGATTACATTGATGAATTTCAGGCAATCTGATTTTTAAGATTTTTTTTCAAGGAAAGACATAAAAACACGATTAGATTTCATATTTTCTACATTTTTCTACATTTACTACAATGATAAAATATCAGATTACTGATATTTAGGAATATTATTATAATGTTTTGAAATATACGCAATCTGCGTATATTTGATCTTCTCCATCTCGTGATTATGTCGTTTTATTTGTTTGTTTTTGTTTTTAAGAAGCTTTAAACTTTGCAGTTCATTCGGCTCTATGTCGTTTTCGTTCACTCAGATGTTCTTTAAGTGTGGCATTCACGCTGATTGTCGCTGAAATGAACCAGATCACTCAAATTCTTGTTTGAGTTATTTAACAGGGATTCCACATTGATGTGAAATTTTTGTTGTTGTTCGACTTGCAACTCTAACAGCCTCATGGTAGAAGGGGTGGATCTTGATCTTGATAATTTTATTGGGTTCTCCACCTATCGCCCTTTGATTCCGTCCGTTGTGAGCGAGTTTTCGCTTCAATCCGAACTTATAGTCCACCCAGACCTACACAGAAAACCAGGGCAAAAATAAGTATATTAATATATGTTTCGGATTAATTTCAGTACATACCTTTTTCCAACTAGTTTCATCGCGAATAGGCGGTCCCAAACTATAGGCTTCTGCTGCCAGATTATCGTAGAATGGGTCCGGAAATTCCTCAGAAGAAACCTTTGGCTACGTCCGCCACTAGCTCCAGAAGCAGCACCATCCGCTCAAACTTCTTATTGTTGGTCTTTTTGGTCGTTTTGGTTGTTTTGCTCTTTTTATCCCCGTTGAATAAATTTCTACTAATTTACAAGAAAACACAGGACGAAAATTAGCTTAAATTTTTGCAATTCACCGCTGATCCGTAGCGGAAATTATTCACTCATTGTTTATGTAGGTTTGACCTTTGGTTAGATTCGAAAAGAAGAATAAGAATAAGAATAAGAATAAGAATAAGAATAAGAATAAGAATAAGAATAAGAATAAGAATAAGAATAAGAATAAGAATAAGAATAAGAATAAGAATAAGAATAAGAATAAGAATAAGAATAAGAATAAGAATAAGAATAAGAATAAGAATAAGAATAAGAATAAGAATAAGAATAAGAATAAGAATAAGAATAAGAATAAGAATAAGAGTAAGAGTAAGAGTAAGAGTAAGAGTAAGAGTAAGAGTAAGAGTAAGAGTAAGAGTAAGAGTAAGAGTAAGAGTAAGAGTAAGAGTAAGAGTAAGAGTAAGAGTAAGAGTAAGAGTAAGAGTAAGAGTAAGAGTAAGAGTAAGAGTAAGAGTAAGAGTAAGAGTAAGAGTAAGAGTAAGAGTAAGAGTAAGAGTAAGAGTAAGAGTAAGAGTAAGAGTAAGAGTAAGAGTAAGAGTAAGAGTAAGAGTAAGAGTAAGAGTAAGAGTAAGAGTAAGAGTAAGAGTAAGAGTAAGAGTAAGAGTAAGAGTAAGAGTAAGAGTAAGAGTAAGAGTAAGAGTAAGAGTAAGAGTAAGAGTAAGAGTAAGAGTAAGAGTAAGAGTAAGAGTAAGAGTAAGAGTAAGAGTAAGAGTAAGAGTAAGAGTAAGAGTAAGAGTAAGAGTAAGAGTAAGAGTAAGAGTAAGAGTAAGAGTAAGAGTAAGAGTAAGAGTAAGAGTAAGAGTAAGAGTAAGAGTAAGAGTAAGAGTAAGAGTAAGAGTAAGAGTAAGAGTAAGAGTAAGAGTAAGAGTAAGAGTAAGAGTAAGAGTAAGAGTAAGAGTAAGAGTAAGAGTAAGAGTAAGAGTAAGAGTAAGAGTAAGAGTAAGAGTAAGAGTAAGAGTAAGAGTAAGAGTAAGAGTAAGAGTAAGAGTAAGAGTAAGAGTAAGAGTAAGAGTAAGAGTAAGAGTAAGAGTAAGAGTAAGAGTAAGAGTAAGAGTAAGAGTAAGAGTAAGAGTAAGAGTAAGAGTAAGAGTAAGAGTAAGAGTAAGAGTAAGAGTAAGAGTAAGAGTAAGAGTAAGAGTAAGAGTAAGAGTAAGAGTAAGAGTAAGAGTAAGAGTAAGAGTAAGAGTAAGAGTAAGAGTAAGAGTAAGAGTAAGAGTAAGAGTAAGAGTAAGAAGAAGAAGAAGAAGAAGAAGAAGAAGAAGAAGAAGAGCGTTGGTCACTGAGACCGACAGTTACAAAGTAAGTAAATGAATTCATATCGTTCTCCGTCAAGATGTCTTTCGTTGTCTTCGATAATCCGTAAATACTCCGAAACAAACTCTACCGGGTTCTCAGGTAGAGGCACCTCAAAACCGCATCTCTGCTGTCGGCCGGTCGGGACCATAGCGAGCACCGGAAGGTGCAACCGTTGCCACATGAGCTGTAAACATGCTTTCGGTTTTTGACGCCAGGGCAACAAACAGGGTTGGGATGCTGATTTCACGGACGAACAAAATGAAAGAACACCCGCTCATTCGTCTCGCGGGCGACGATGATGAGATGATGAAGCACGACGATGCCACGTTGTGTTCGTTCTCTGGTTCATGGTACCACTGACTGCAAATACTGGCGATGATTTCTTTCGTCTGGTTTTTTTTTCTGTCCGTGGGAAGAAATGAGCGGCAAGAAAAAAAAAACCTTCATCGCAATTTCTCGTTACAAATTTTAGTCATGTCTCGAAAATGCACCGGAAGAACTTTTACATCCGTGAAGAAGCAACAAAAAAAATTGTTGGTTGATGCTCCATGCATTGCATTTCAAGTTACTGTGGCGGGAGTTGTTGAGAGTTTGGGTGTTGTGTATTTCCGTTCCGAGTTTTCCGGAGCAATGTTATTATTCGGACGTGAAGATAAGGGTGAGACATTTTGAAATGACGACTTGTGAAGCTTAAAACGATTGGGATTAATCGATGCTCATCTTCAGCGTTGGTTCCCAAGAGGCGTCATCTTCATTTCGGAACAATTCGTTCTGTGATCTGTAGTGTAACCGCGATAGCAAAAAGATTCGATTCATGCTGCACAACAATCGACTCGGAGTAAATAAAAAAAAACTCTAAAAGCTGCATCCGAGATGGTGCTGATTGTAGCATCATTCTTGCAGACATTGTGAATCCGAAGGCAGGCTGTGGCAAAAAAAAACAGAAACTATGTCATGGAAACAGCAACGGTGGTTGTAACGTTTTTACACCGGGGCATCAGTGTTTCGCCACGGGAAACATAAATTTGAGTAACGTTCCATCCAACCGCGAAACGTGATTGCAAGAAGAGATGTATTATTTCAATAAAACATAGTTTTTACACGGCGCAAATTAATGCGTTCATGTTTCTTCTTTGTGCTTAACCGGCGAATCTTTAAGAGTGCATTTGGGTTGAGATAACACTCACTCAATTTAAAGCACTTAGTTGCTTTATGGCCCCGAAACGACGTAAAGCGTTCAATCGGTTAATCGCGTTTCCACCGGCTTCCCACGTGTGCACAAAATCTAGCGAATGATATTTAATATGAGCAAAACAATATTAAACAAACATTTTTTCCGCTTCATTTAGTATTGAAATCGAAGCCGCAATTCAGCAGTGAAATCGAATTATTTAACTGAAAATCCGCAAATGAAAAAAAAAAATCTCGAATCAGTGCCGTCCCGGATGCTGTATCAATTAAATCCTTTCAATTTTTAAATACCATCGATGATTTAAAGCCAATATAGCAGTATAGCAGCAGCTATTATTGGAAGTTGCCTTTTAATATTCATTTGATTAAAGTCAGCACCATCAATAGAGCTTGTTAGGCTCTGAACGTGGGGGGGTTGAGAGCATAAAACGAATTGGGCGCCACAATATGCAGCAGCAGATTGGCCACCCTTCGTCGGCCACCCCATATTCAGCAGTGTTTCTGAAGGGTTACGTTAACGGGCCCGGCACCGATCTGACCACGGTGTGATACCCGCCGAGAGGATAATTCCGTTTCGGCTAATTTAATCAAACAATTATTTACAGTTCATACATTATATTGTAGCTATAAAATACTTATTTATTGGGGCTCGAGTGGAAAGGGAAGGTAGAACGCGAATGTAGGAAATCGAGTTGGTGCCAGACGATAAAGATATACAATCTTCGATAATAAGGTCACTGGATTACGGTTATACGGTATATACAAAACATAAACTTTACGGATATTATTTGACGAGTAACACGAAACTGATAAGATACGTCTGATCGTTACAAAATCTTTATTAGAACTGACTTAACTAACTTAGCATATCTGAGTACGCGGTCCAATTCTCCTGTAAGCATTGTTTTGTGAGATCTAAGAGCACATTCTGTTATGTTTCCCTCACATAATCATTGTCTACATTATTTTCCATTAGATATAAGAAATATCAGCGCTTTAAAGCGCCAATTTTGCTTGTAATAGTCAATTATCAAAGCTGCGTGAAAACAGAGTTCGCCAACCAGTGCGGGTGAAACCGGCACCCTATGAGGGTAACACTGGTACCCTCAACTTGTCAATAAATATACTTGACACCAGCTGAACCAGTTTAAATGTGGCAACCACCAAATGGGAGGTATTCTAATTCGAGATGTCACTATCGAATATGGTTCGAATCGCTCAACTGATTCCGTGAACATGGAATATGAAATAGAAAGGAATTTGATATTAGGCCAATCTATCATGCGGCACCTCAAACCACACCACAATTCAATTACTAGTTCGATGGAATCTAGGTCCTAGTTTCGAGCTTACCACCTATCACAAAAAGCACGATTGACAGAAACTCCACCAACGATAGCCGCTTTTGCAAGGGTGAGGTTCTCCTGGGACCCACTCTCACAATTCAATTTCCTTGGGAGCTGCGACGCATCTGAAATAGATGGAAAATATGTCCCAATAACCTTCAACGAACTGGAAATCATGCCGGGTTTACTCCACACAAAGGGTGACGGTCTTACCCCAACAGCATACATTTTTAAGGAGACAATTTATATTAACGCGTTAATCCCCGTATCGGTCCCTGGGGACTGACACTGAATTTTTTGTTTTTTTCATCCCGATCTCATCGGACCGACAGTAAACTTTTCGTTCGGGGAGTGCCGTCATTGGGTACGACTATAACAAACCTACAAAATGATACTTAGAAAAGTCCACTATCGATTCACTGGGACTGACGTGGGCCAGGCGAAAAGATCATTGTCAGTCCCCTAGTTCTGTCGGGGCTCAACGTGTTGATTGTTTGCTTTAACTTTAACTTACTCAACTCGAATCCCAGTGATAGTTAACAATCCAGGGGACAAACTGTAGAACAACAAAAAGGTTTTGAAACCTCGTTCAAGAATAAAAGCCTAAATTCCGCTACCGAATAATTACATCCGGTTGCACATCATTGGCACTCGCGTTTGTTTTGGTTAATATTTTATCATTTGACGAATCACGGTGGGTTGGATTTGAATTAAAACGTCTAAAATAATAAATACTAACATGTACAGAGTTAATTAGAGTTTTCTAGTAAAACTCAAGGCCTCAACCCCTTGTTCTTACCCCCAGTTCCCTCACACATTTTTATCTCAGTGTAAGTAGGTGTAGTGGATAATAATATAGAAAAGAAATAAAAAAAATTTCTTTCCTTCTTTTCGAAACATTTGTATCCATCTATTCGACTTACTACATGCTACAAGTAAATGATAAACAACAATGGATATGATACTTGCGCATTTTTTTTATTTTGTTTCCACCTCGAACACTACACAGGTGTAGGGGAACCGGGGCAAGAGTGCCCATCTGATTATTTTGCCTATTTCCATCTTTTACAATTGTTTAACTACAGAACTTTGTTTTATACAGATACTGCATATATTTCAAATATTATCAGCCAGAACGTTAAATATTTTTTTTTATTGGAAAACAGATAAATACTAACCGAGCTTCTTACAACTGCAATCTATATAAGAACGCACAGGCGTAAATTAACGAAATACCCTCAGTTTCTATATGTTTGCATGACTCCACCCATAAATACGAATAGAATAATCATTTTTCTTCAACTTACTGCATTTAAATCGTACGCATTTATTTCAATAAAATATAAATTTGTTATCTTTCAACTTCCGGGGCAAAAGGAGCCATTATTACCGGGGTAAAAATGCTATAGTCGTAACTTCGAATTCGATCTGTCAAACGCAAATAGTGTAATCGTGGTTGTGTTTGTTGTGGTCATGGTTTGTAAATATGAACGGATTACGTTCCGAAACCAGTAGCAGATGAAAACTATGGTCGTTGCCGAACAATCTGTAAATCGTGGAGACGAGCTGCGGAGGAATATAGTTTGCCCAGAAGAACATTGGCCAAATATGTGCAGAAGTTAGCCCTTTTTAAAACTGTGTTTTCTAAACAACAGGAGGAGTAACTCGTGAGTCACATCCTTAATATGCAGAAGTTATCTTATGGGCTGACAACACACGACATCCCGAACCTAGGGTATAAAATCGCAGAGTGAAATAATTTAGATCACTCTTTAGCCAAAACATCCAAATTGGCAGGGGAAGATTGGCTTGCCGATTTTCGTGAGCGCCACCAGAATTTCAGTTAGCGTTCTTTGGAAACACCATGAATTTCACAGTGCTTTTGTCATCAAAAATTATATTTTTATAAGGATGGCACTCTTGCCCCGTACTGGAAAAATACAAGCCAAAAACATCATTTTTGTAAATGAAACATTTTCATAGTAAACATAACTTTTGAACAATTTGATGCATATCTACACCTAAATAGGAGTATAAATGAACAAACCAGCAAAAAAATGGAAAAAATATAACAGAAGAGCATTCAAAAACGCGTATTAGCTTAAGGTGGCACTCTTGCCCCGGGTTCCCCTATGCGAACGCTCACTGCAACACCATATCTGTTCTGATGTCATTGGATAAGGCCAACATTGCTCGACAAGACAAATTATGAGCTTGAGCTTGGGTAGACTGTACAATTCGTAGTTGCTCTCCGTGATTGACCTGAACCAACCAAATTGCACAAAGAACACACAGAATGACGCTTGGGACTAGCAAATCATTCTCGTTGTGCAATTTTCGGTGATTCGAGCTTTGAATGGTCAACAACGACGCCGGCGACGTCCTTACAGTCACCAGGGGAAGGGAAGGAATGTTAGTATGATATTCGCCGCCCGAAGGCCAGAAGGATCGCCTATTGCTCGACAAGACAAATTATGTCACAAAACGAGACACTCCAATAAGCAAGAACCATTGACTTGTAGCATGTAGCAAGATGAATAGATGGAATTCCGCCTTTACTAACCAAATTAATAGCAAATCTAACTAATTTTATCAATCAATTTTCATTTGATTCCTAACGTCCTTATAGGATTTTTTACTACAGACATGTTTTTGATTAAATGAATAATTAACTCTTCGTTTTTGATGATGAATAAGGCGGCTCGCACACCGGAGCAATAAACAACTAGCAAACTGCAATACGCAATATGCAACAGGAAACATATTTTGTTGTTCTTCGCATACCAGAGCAATAAAAACCCCCGACATTATGCAAACAATCGGCTTAATGTACGAAACTTGTCAAAATATGGGCGATAAGTTGCTCTTCAACCGACACGCCGTGTTGCTAGCGACATGTGTTGCTCTGTAAAGGCGACAGCGATATCGTATTGCGTCGGTATGCGAGATCAACAAAGATTAAATGGAAAAATCCATTGGCGATAATATTGCTTATTGCATGTTGATAGTTGCTAGTTGCTTATTGCTCCGGTGTGCGAGGCGCCTAAATAATGATTGCACAGCAAATCGAAAAGCAATATTGAAAACTCCAATAAGTTCTATACAAAATTCAGTTGTTTTGTTGATGAAAAAATGGTCATTTTAAAATTTTATTTTAAAAAATGGCATATAAATGTTTTTTATAGCATTTTTCAAAATCCTCTGTACTTTGCAAATATTGCAGTAAGTTAAACTGACCAGACGTCCCGCATTTCAACAAAATGTCCCGCGTAAGATTCCGTCCCGCGAAACGTCCCGCATTTGGCAAAAGAAACGAAAATGTCCCGCGATATCAATATATTTCAATATCACAATTTGATCATGTTGATTTTCTTAAACCTCAAAAAAAACTTTTATTTGGCAGACTGTTCAAGAGCGCTTCTGATGCATCCAAAGATTAATACGTTGAGTTGGTTTCATCGCACCGACATTGGGCTTTTTGTTTAGGAAGCAACAGTAACAAAATTGGAAAACGGTTTTCATAAAAGTCCCCTATTGATCCGCAGGGACCAACGTAAGTCAGACGAAAAGTTCATCTTTGGTCCCCTAGCTCGGTTAGGCCTTAACGTTTTAAATAAGCAGGAAGAACTAGTGTATACTCGACAGGAAGAGGCAGCGTTGTTTGATGAAGAATCGTAAATGAAGCGCTGGGCGGTCTTACGGAAGTTGGCCTGAACCTGAACCATGGCCGATGAAAAGATGTATATCGGCGTGTTATTTCACCTTTTCGTGGTCGTCTGTCTCTCTATTTTGGCCATTCGCCCAAAAGATTTCTATCGGGGAAGCTGGAAAATATTCGGAAGGTTGATGGTCTTCGCGACAATGTCTATCTCCAGCCGATCCATCCTCCAGTGATCTTTTGGCATAATGGTTGATCCCAGGTTCGGCATAAAGACCACATCACCTTCCCAACTCCGGCAAGCACTTCGTACTATATATCTCCCCGTTTACCATATGACTCGAAAGAAGAGCGGCTTGGACATTCCCTTCACGTCTGTCAGAGAAGGACCTTCTTCGAGAACTTGATGAGAATGATATATTCGACGTCATCGCTTACCTGGGGAACGTAAAGTACCCGGTCCCCTGCCATTCTTTGAATTCTAGCATCAAGTACGTTTCGTCTTTCATTATGAGTACGAAAACAAGTTTTTAACTTCTTTCGCCGGAAAAAAAGTTTTTCACCAGCGCCTCAAGCTACTCCTTCTGGGTGATTGCCCGCTGCTCAGATGGGGGGTGGAGCTTGCAGTATGGAAAAATCATCACGTTGTTTGACAGTTCTGCTGCTACGAAACAACATCCTTGAATATTTTTTGTTGTAGACTTAATAAACGTAAGATTTAAAGAAAATTTGTTCTTATAAACTATCTTTCATTGCCATCCGAAATTAGGTCATTTTTTTGAATGCATACGTTAACATTAAAATCGATGAAAAATTAATTGGAATTTTCGAGCATTCCATTCGATAATTTGAAGAAAAATGTATAATTTGAATCGTGCTTGCCAGACGTAAATGCTCTGATTAAGCGTAAACAAAATCTAAATCACCGAAAAATCACAACTGAGTGCCGATACTCAGAAAGAAATAATACTGATCAGTTTAGACTCGCTAAACTATGGTTTATGTTCACATAACGTATTTGTTTTTTGTGTCCCGCGTTAGACCTCTGACCATCTGGTCACTTTACAGTAAGTACTTATGTTTGCAGATTTTTTAAAGAGCCTAATCTATAAAACGCCATGCAATTTCAATAAAGATACGTTTGTATACAATATATCGGCCATTCCACGCCAAACCGATATAGTGGTTCTCAGATTTTAGTGGTAAGTGGAAATTTTGTTCTTTTTATCACGAACCATTAGACCCGCATTATTTAATTTTTTTTGTTAGGATGACCATTTCCATTTTAGGGTGGTCCGAAAAATAAAATTTTTCCACTTTTTTAAAAAAATGTTTTTTTTAAACTCATAACTTTTGATGTACTGATTCGATTTAGATAATCGACATATCAAATTAAAGTCAATTAGCTGATCTTATGAAAAATATAGTGCCTTTGGTCCCGAGATCATGAAAACTAAAAAAAACCAACACAACCAATAATAACGAAACCAAAATTCAAATTTTAAGCAACTAAGAAATGGGGAAAAATTGGATTTTTCGGACCACCCTAAAATGGAAATGTTCACCCTAACAAAAAATTAAAAAAATGGGTCTAATCGTTTGCGATAACGAACAAAATTTCCACCTTTTGGCCGATATTAGGTGCATCGCTAAATTTGTTCGGTTTTACAACAGTTGGCGTAACTTGATTATTATTCCAGGGAATCAAATTTCCAGACATTAGTTGGAAAGCTACTGTCATTGCGCGTCTTTTTCATTATATGTCAAAAAGTTGAAGCGTAAACAACATAGTTTTTTGCCACTTCGAATATGTCGAATTTCGTACCAACGTGGAGTTCGTTTTTGCGTGGAGTGTTACTTCATTACTTCAATATGAAGAAAAAAGCTGCGGAGAGTCATCGCATTTTGGTGGAAGTTTATGGTGATCATGCTCTAACTGAGCGAACGTGTCAGACGTGGTTTGCACGGTTTAAGAGTGGTAATTTTGACTCGGAAGACGAAGAACGTTCCGGACCGCCAAAAAAGTTTGAAGATGAAGAATTGGAGGCATTACTCGATCAAGATCCGACATAATCGCAACAAGAACTTGCAGATACACTTGGAGTAGCTCGGCAAACCGACGCCCGATGGATGACACTTTCTTCGCTCGAATTGAGTAGGATTTTTAGAAGGTATTTGATAGAATAGGCACCTAAATGTAACTATAGGATATGAAGAAAAATAATAAAACCATAACCATAATATTATACTGTTTATACTATACTTTTTATTAATTTATAGTACGGTACTGCAGTTTTTTGCAAAACCTCAAAACCTCTAAACCTCTAGACTTTGGCATGTGTTATTGTCATCAATTCGTCTTCAATTGAAAACAAACATTGCTAGATCATGTAATAGTTATCTATAAACTAAGTTTGATCTTCATTTAATAATTTAATCGCAAGTTGGGCTCTGCAAGAAACTCAAAAACGTTGCGTTGGGCGTCGAACGTATTAAAAGCAATGGAAATTATCCGACATGGATTTTGATCAAGTCAGAATCCATCGATTTGTGGTTAGCCGGCAAACCGGCCGATTGTTTCCGCAAAGGGATCCGTGAATTTCCAGAAAGGTGGGAAAAAGTTACGACTAGCGATGGGCAATACTTTAGTTAATAAATAAAACTAATTTTATTTTGACGAGAGCGAGGCTCTTCGTTTATTGAACACTAAAAAGGGACTGGTCATTATATCTATGCTAGAGTCTTACAAAGCCTGGCTCTAGCATTATCTCATTTTTACACATTATCTCGTCTCGTTCTTATCGCATCTCTTTCGTTATCTCCTTCTGGTAACATGTGGCAGGGGTCTGGTTTTTATAACGGATCGTTATTCCAGGATGCGTGCTGACGGAATGGTACAGTACCGATTGCTGCACTGTGTGTTAACTCTTTGAATATTACTCGCTAAATTTTCTCTTTCTCTACTCTAGGAGTCATCCGAAATGCCGCAAAAAAAAATCAGCTTAATGATGAAAAGTGAAATTTATTTTAGTTGCGTGATATTTCGCTATGCGGTATTCTTTTTCATACAAAACAACTTAATTCGTTACATGATTCATCTAAAACGTTGATGCGGTACATTTCCGTACTCGAAAAATTCAAACAAAAAATCGAACATTTAAAAAAAAGGAACTTGTAAATTAATTTACTGGTCCACTCGAAGTTGTAGGAAAAAGTACAAATCGAAACTAATAATTTTCTGTTGTATTTTGTTCATGCAACATTCACTTGTAATACATAATATGTAACACTAATAATATTAGTGTAAATAACTTGTAATATTAGATTTGTATATTTGTACTTCTACATATGCAACAAATATCTACAAGTTACAAGTTACAAAACTATATTAGTAGTGAAATTTTGATCAAGCGACAGAGCCCAGGTGATATCGAATGTTTGATTTGTGCCGTTTGTTAATTTATACTGGTTTGTGTGGCTGTGTATGGGTCTGTCCTTTCGTTAGATCGTCATTGTAGCATACGCATGAATCATCCGACTATCATTTATGACTTTATGACTTTGTTGGACTTTTACACCCATATAATTTTGGAACGAATCTTAAACACTATACAACGGAATCAGTTCATTTCCTAGACATGTGCTTACTAACATTATTCTGTTTTAATCGACATACTGTTTAAGGCGGAACAATGACTGTGAGTCATGTTGATTATTTTTCAATCATCATAGTAAAGCTGACGCATAATTGCAGCGCAGCGCGCAGCACATACTATACGACCATACGCGTGCGTGATAAACTGACCCACTTTACGATCGTGCGCGTATACTCGATGAAACATAACAAGCGCGCGCCAAACAAACCAAACTTCTATGTTAATGTTTATGTTCATTTCTCTTACTAACTTAGAATAAGGAAACAAAAATGTAAGAATTGATAAAACTTTGTGAAGTGAATAAACAAAAAGACAGTCGAGTTCGGAACGTAAACGGAGCATGTTGATATCCCTGATGACAAAACCCTTGAGCGGAACCGATGCCCTTTTCTCCGCCACTTCATTGTGTTGTGTGTTTTTCGCTACTATAGTACTTGTTACAATACAAACCATATGTTTCGCTCTATTTTTGACGTAGGACTACGGAATATATGAGGGGTAAAGATTTCGAATGCTTATAAGTCGAACATTTCTTAATCGATCGGAAAGATGTTTGCATCTATTGATAGGAAATATTTCTACGCATCTACCACTATTGATGAAATGTTATTTTCCTGAAACAAGCAATTGAATAGCTGTAACATGTTAAGCGCTATCCAAACACGCTAACTGCCACGTTTTGATTGACCCGATTGACAGTTTCCCCAACACAGCCATCAAAATCAAGGTGCTTGGGGGAAATCGGCCACCCAAATGTGTTCCCTAACATAGCCATCAAAACCAAGATGCCTTACATTACATGACGTTTGTCCAGATTCTTTACTTACACAGCATTTGTGTTGAATTCAATTGAATTCGAAAATGGTTTAATTTAATAAATAATTAAAACAATCCAAAAAAATTATCACCAAACCAACGGTAGTCCCACGTCAACCTTGCGGTTAAAACGTAAATATAACCCACCCATTTTTAATCTGAAGTGTGTGCGTGTATCTTTGAGGAGCGAAACTCACGTGTGATTTCCTCTTTTTCTCCCCTGTTGGGTGTTAGCCACTGTGTCCATTATTTTGAACTATTGTGGTAACGTGTGATTTTACCGTTTTGCCATGGGTAAACGTCATTTGAGTGAACATGAAGTGGCTTGATTAGTTGGTCTGATTGATGAGAATCATACGCGGCAGGTAACTTGATAGGCGTTTCTGTTTTCGTTGAGTCACGTATTTATAATCGGTTTTCAGTAACGGGAGAGTACCGCCGTAGACATGGGCAAGACCCGACGTCGTATGACAACTCCTTGCGTCGATCGAGCAATAGTTCACCGAGCTCGACAAGAGCTATTTTGCCAAGGCAATCCGGATACCTATGTTGTCAATTATGTTCATCGTCGAGCTCGTTTGGGATATGCAGAACAACATCTCCGTTGCACCTTGAGTCAATGGAATAATCTTTGTTTTACTGATGAGTTCTGATTTAGGCAGCGGTGCCATTAATCAAGCCTATGTGCGAAGACGTGTTTCGAATTCGTATATATATTTTTTTTCGAATTCGTACATATTTTTTTCTAATGAATTCGCAAAATGGTATGGAACTCTTCTACATACGAAAACCGAACAATATCTTTTTCGCATCGATGGCTATCAGACTCACAAGCATGAATATCGCCACCAGATGTAGACACTGTACATTTGTCATCGCGTTCATTGATAAACTACCAAAGAAACGCTGACTAATTTCGCTAATTTCTTTATTCAAAAAATTTTATTCTACAAATCAGAAAAGGGATGAATGTGACTGAGTTGGATGATTATGATTTGGAATATTTTATGGATTCTCCGATTTTACGATACTAAATGTTGATGGATAAATTGGAAAAACGTGTATGGCTGATTTTTACAATTAAAACGAAGCGTTTCTGAGAAATTATGTACAGCTTAGACCAAAAGAAAATGATAATCTTTTTTTTGAATTCACTCACATGAGAAGCTCTACCTTCGATTACATTCTTAACGCCACCGAAAAAAAAACATAGAAATTACTCAAACTTTCGCCAATGTGTTTCTCCACAGGAAAAACAGTTTATAACATTAAGGTAAGAGAAAAAAGTAATATTCCAAAGAATGTTGTTTATTAAAAATATTCCATATTTATCACAAGAAATGAACATTGAAGCTTTTGGATCCAAAAGTGTGATCATGCTGGAAACTTCTAAGATAATGTTCCGCCGTTGATTTTTTTTGCAAGTCTACTGTTAAAATTTTAAGTTGGCTTTTTCAAAGATATGCTTTGAGATGGCGAAGATGTTACGGTAGAGTGATGTGGCGTCGCATGTTTTTGTAGGGGATGCGGCATATCCTTTGAAATATTATTTAATGAGACCTTTTTCAGGATGCCTGACAATAGAACAGGAAATTTTAATCCAAATCAGTCCCGCCTTGTTGAATGTGCATTTGGCATAATCGCATCAAAATTTTGAAAACTGAAATTGAAATTCAACCTGGAAAAGTATATATTATTGTTAGAAGTATTTGTTTGCATGTGAAATATATTATAATTGATCTGGAAGGTATGCCAAATGCATTTGATGCCTTTCAATATCAGCAACCATCTTCAAACAATTCATCACGTCATTTCAACAGAAGTTGGAAAGAAGCGGTGAAGAGCCGCAATAAGTTCGCTAGACACTTTAGCACTCTCTGATGGCTGATATTTTAATGCATATCATTATCATTCTCATAGCCACGTTACAATAGTGTTATTATAGCATAGAATAATAACAACATTAGTGGATATTCTATGATATAACCGCAAGATTGACGTGGGACTACCGTTGGCCTAGTAATCATTTGTTTGTATTGAGAATTTGAATGAAACTAATTTTCGAATTCAATTGAATTCAACATATTTGCTTTGTAAGTAAAGAATTTGAACAATTTCCATGTAAGATCAATTCATGCATTGTAATAGATTAAGTATTTGCAAAGCGGATCCCCCAGACATATTTATTTTGAAGTCCGTGTTAGGGAAACACATTTCAGTGTGAACAAAAATATCCCCGACTTGCATGTATTTGCAAAGCGGATTCCCCCAAGTACATTGACTTCAATATGTTGGGCAAACCGTAAATCAGGCCAATCAAAACGTGACAGTTAGGGCGTGTAGAAAACGCTTGACGTTTCACCTTTATTCAGTTGTTTATCTAATGAAAAATAACATTTTGTTCAATGTGATGGATGCGTAGAAATATTTCCTATCAATTGATGCAAACATCTTTCCGATTTTTTAAGAAATGTTCGAGTTATAAGCATTCGAAATCTTTCATTTTTTCCTGCATGTTCTGTCTTTAGGTTTTCATTTCACCCCCATTTACTCCGGTTAGAAGTAGTCTCACGTTACAATGTATGTTATTAATCGTAGAAATTAATTTAATTAATTCGCTACTTCTTTCCACCACACCAATTCGCATGAAAAGATTGTTTTGTACTTGAACATAAAAGAAAATTATTATACAGAATTTGAATTGGTTTGTGAAGCGTGTGAACGATTTGAAGTGAGTCACATTTTGTTAAAAAATTTCTATAACAGTCGTAGGTATGAACTTATTTATATTATTGTGTGTAATCTCCTAAATATTAAACTATGTGTCCATAGCAATCACCGGAGCTAACTCACGAATAAAACCGTGGATGTTATCGAGCCTTATTCCATCTAACTTATAAGTAGGTTTCCAATGTCCTGGAAAAAAGGTAATGAAGATGGTCGAGTTTCGAGCGACATAGCATGCGCTGCCATAACTATTTCGCAAATAGTGACGTCAGTCGTTGTGTTTATCTTTGATTGCCCACCGCATCCACGTAAAATGCTATTTTCAGGAAGTAATTTATCAATTAAAAACGTACATTTTTGTAGAGCTTCCGCTGAATATGAGGCTAATGTGATAGCGTGGAGTGAATATTTGTGAAATCACGTCGAAAAAGACGAATAAAAGTGATATTTACAAGTGCCATTTTCACTCCCCCACGATCATAGGAACAAACGAAGTTTCATTATTTTACCGTTATGAAGTTGATGTTTCGAAGGCTCTCAGTGTCGGCGTGTATGTTGTGAGATAATAATCGCCAATTAATCATAATTTCACCGAAAATGTTACTGCTTTCGAAAACTAAACATACGACTGCTCTCTGGGCCTTTTTACCACATGAATAATCGAAATAATCCACGATCTAATTGTCATCTGTTAAAAATCAACCAGTTGAATGATTTCATGAGAATTTTGGCTCAAATTATCATGCATCCGTAAGTACTTTCAACATTGTTTTGTTTCTTCCATATACATTCCATATTGAATGCAAATAATTACGACACGATATTTGGCTTGCCAATACAGATACATTTCGCCTACTGCTCCACCTTTATATGTACCTCATTGGTAGGTTTCTATATTTAATGAATTTCTAAATTCGATTTAACTAAAATAATCATTCGGGCCTTAGAGAGGAACCGAGAATATTTGTTCGAGGAAGAAGACAAATCGAAAGGCGTACCGAATTTGTGAGTTAATATGATAACCTTCCTAAACACTGTATTAATAAATATTAAAATTCTAGCTTTAAGCACTACGCTCAAAAGAATCGGCGTTTTGATTCTATTCCCGAACAGTTAGTAATTAATTATAAGGCGGAATGAACACGTTTTAAAAATTAAAATTATGAATAAAAATTAACTTCTCCGTATCAAATTAGCGTCTATATATTTAAAAATGGAGTGATGTCTGTCTGTCTCTCTTTCTGTCTTTATATCTGTCTGATTGTTGTGGACTCGGAAACTACTGAACCGATCGACATGAAAATTGGTATGTAGGGCTCACTAGGGTAACACGGGGTGATTTGGTCAGATGGGGTGATTTGGACCACCCCTTTATCTAAAAAATTACGACTCAACTTGGATTTTTCATAATGTCATTTCCTTCTATTGTTGAACCATATGTACCTAAAGTAAAAAAACTTTGGTAAAACTTCACAAATAGAGGGAAACGGTAGCACAAACACAGCAAGCACTTTGATCGTCAAAAAATGTGTTTTCCGATAGTGGTTTTAAAGGTTTTTCCCGCTAATTAAACAAACTTTTCGTGTATTGTGCAGTAAAGTTCTGTTCGCCTACAGAAGAGGAACAATCTGATGTAGCGAAACTGTAAGTTTGATAACAATAAATGAAATTAATTGCATTTTAATTTTTGCATGTTGTGTGAGGTGACATGGACACGTTTCTGTGGAGTGAATTTGTCCTACAGGTTTGAGACTTTTCTTTGGTCTAATTGATTCCAGATGCCGCTGAATTACAAAAAGAGGATGGACAGACAATGTTGGAAGAAGGAGGAGCTTGAAAAAGCAACGCAGGCCATCGAGAACGGATTTTCTTTGATCATGCATCAAAAGTGTTCGAAAATGCTCGACCAACAGTGAAAAGATTCACGCAGAATTCGAGATGGTCTCAATCCAATTTTTCTGGTCTGGAATCTGGCCAAGACACCTGGTATCGACCCCCAAAACATTGTTACTGATTGTAACATTATCCCAAAATATTTTACATAAACATAAGTTTTTCGATGAAACACACACTGGACCAAATCACCCCACAGACGGTCCAAATCACCCCGCATCAAATTTTAATGTCCAAAAATAATCTCTTTTATTTTATGATATATTTGGTAGATTGAAGCTTTATATAATGATTAAACATTATTTATTGATAGAAAACAAGTGTAGCTCAGTATACAATGTGACATTTTTTATTTAGACCGTCTTGGTTTGGAAATATTGGGCTTTTCCCCTACTATAGCTTCTTCTATCTATACCAATAAACAAGTATCGCCGAATGTGTTGATAAGAGCAAAACTCGAGAAAGGAATTATCCGATTTAGGGCTGTGTTTATTCTATCATATTTTCTGTATCAAACATTTATTCCATGTAACGGAGAAACATGTTATTTGCAAGTGGTTAAAAAATCTTGAGCGAGAATTGTGTCTGAATATAATTTGATTTTATAATGACGAGTTTTGGTAGAGGTACTAGGAATTTTATAGTAAAAGGTGATTTTAAAGGATAGATTAGAAGATCAATCAATGAACAGTTGTGCGATTGGACCCATAAACGTGCGGTTAATAAGAAAACGTGGATGTGATAACGAAAAATGAATTTTGGACGAGACGAAGTTTGCCGGGTCAGCTAGTTCCATATAAATGAGAAACACTTTTTTGCAGGAGGTGAAAAAATCTCATACGAAAATTGTGTCTGGAGACAATTTTACATTATAATGAAGAGTTTCAGTAAAAATATAGTATAAAAATATAGCATCAATATCTTGACATTTAATATAAATGCATGATGTTGACGTTTTTCTTCACAGATTTCGGAACTGATTCGTTTCTTTTTTGTTAGTTTTTTTACGATTCCAATTGATCTTTATAAACTTCCGAAGTTCTATAAAACATAAATGAAAGCATTTGGTTTGGAAATACGATACTCTTTTCGCAATTTAAATCAAAACCTCAAAGTAAACTGTCAATTTGGCGTTGAGAGTTTGAATGAAACGGAACGTCGTTTCAGGAATTTTTTGACGTTCTGAACTTGGTCATCAAACGGGATAGTCACTTTAGTCTAAGTTGTGCTTTTATTCATATTTCGTTCTGTGCATAAAATTGGAGAATGAGAGAATCTGCTAAAATCACAGGCGGAAAAAACACCATGCGTTAATTCAAGGTATTGGGTCAAAATAAGCTATAAGTTATATATATAGTCTTATTTATAGAATATAAATATTTGCTTTCTGATAGTATAACTTGAATATATTTCCGCAAAATAAAAAAAAACTGGCATCCTTGAAACTGAAATAAACAGCCTGTGTTTGTGAATCGAGTATTTTGATGTGTTTTTGAGAAGGAAAAATAACTTTTAGAGTGTAAACTATGAATGAAAATTAACTTTTCGTATTAAGTTAGTATGAAAATGAAAAATGATTTGTTTCTGCAAATGTTGAAAAAATCCTATAGGAAAATTGTGTCTGAAATTGATTTTATATTGTGATAATAAATTTTAGTAGGAACATGGAAAAAATTAGAGGAAATAGGTTTAGTTAGAATCAGGATAACGTACGTCACTTCAAATAACGTAGAAATGTTCATTCAAATTTTACCAATTTAAAATTGACTTTGAGCCTTTTAATTTGATGGAGAGTAGTTTAGATCCCAAACTCGAATGTCGTGGCGGATAAATTCGTTTTATATAGTCTTATTTATAGAATAAAAATATTTGCTTATATTTCCGCAAATTAAAAAAAAACTGGTATCTTTGAAACTAAAAGGTACAGCCTGTGTTTGTGAATCGAGTATTTCGATGTGTTTTTGAGAAGGGAAAATATATTTTAGAGTGTAAACTATGAATGAAAATTAACTTTTTCGAATTAAGTCAGTATTCTATGTAAATGAAAATCGCTCTGTTTCTGCAAATGGTGAAAAAATCCTATAAGAAAATTCTGTCTGAAATTGATTTTATATTGTGATAATAAATTTTAGTAGGAATATCGAAAAAAATAGAGGAAATAAGTTGAGTTAGGGTCAGAATAACGTACTTCACATAATTAAATAACGTAGAAATGTTCATTCAAATTTCACCATTTTAAAATTGACTTCAAGCCTTTTAATTTGATGGAGAGTAGTTTAGATCCCAAATTCAAATATCAAGGCGGATACTTTCGTTGTCTTGGGTTGAGGGTGATATTGACCGAGTAAAGGCTGGTTTAGACCTCACGTGAACATGAACAAATGGAGAAATAGTACGATCAATTCACGGTGAACACCATTGTGAACAAACAATCCAAAAAGTCGTGGTGGAAAGAATGTTCTTGTTCACGCTCACGTTCACATTGAATGTTCGTCAGTGAACGTGATGTAAATAAACGTCGAGCCTCAATAAATTAATTTGGATAAAATATAGAGTTGTTCACGAAGCAACCATAAGCTTAGAGGCGAATGAACTGCAAAGTATGAAGCCTGTCAAAAACAAAGAATAGAATACAACCATAAGCAACTTAATTTTTCGACCTGTGAAGAGATCCGATTGAATGAAATTACATCCATATGGAGATTTTCACTGAAAACTCGAGAGTTGCTCAACATATCCTTTTACAGTTTACGGTGGAATAATTTTCAGAATGCCTTGCGACATTCGAACGTAAACATGAACGGGGAAATATTTTAACGTCTTTATTCACCACTGTCTTCGAGTTCACGTTCACCGATGTCGGCGAACTATGGTGAATTAATAACCCATTAGTGCCCAGCGTATGAAATTTAATACGCAAAAATGTCCGTTTTTGACAAACTGTTTTTAATGAAACTAAAGTGTTAAGCGCATTTTAAATGATACCACATGACAATTTAAGAGTGTTTTTTTGTGTCAGTGTCATTTTTGTTGTTTTTTTGTGTATTGAAGCTTGCAAAGTTCGAGTTTAATGGAGTCGCAAAAGTAAACATAAATTTATCAAAGTTTTACCTCTTAAAGGATTCTAAATTGCTCAAATCTGTGACACAACACCCCTAGACGAGTGTAAGAAATGATATCTAGCAAAAATCCGAAGAAAATTATGAAACTCCAAAAAATCCTATGTTTACTTTTGAGCGTATGAAATTTAATACGCTGTGCAACTACGGTACATTTTTTTCTCAATAGGATATATCAGCTTGCCGATAATCCGGAGTAGTTGTACAATTTTCTGATTGATTTGGACGAAGACGCTTTCGAAAATCTAGTGTCAACAAATGATATTGATTTTGTCATCGTGCCCCCGAGCGGTGGAGACAGCGATGTGGATGCTGGAGATAGTGACTCAGAGGACGGCCCTACCGGTTTCGGCAAACAAGTGAATGTCGAGAGCAACATTGAACTAGGCCATCACAAGAATGCTCCTCGGGCAGCAGCAAGAAGCGGAGAGCCAGACACTGGGAAAAAATGACCTTAGATTCGGATGAGTGACATAAATCCAGCAAGAATCGAGTTCATACAGATCAAGCCTAAACACTCGAAGTCATCGGAAGTTAGGTTTGACGGAATAAATCATTTCATTAATACGAATCCAACTGATACCCAACGAAGGTGTATGTATTGTAACCGATGTACGACGTATATTTGCTTGAAGTGTGATGTGAGTTTGCACCCTTCGGAGTGCTTTTTCCGGTACCATACTCAGTGATACTATATCCGATACACTGCCGTTCTACGCTTAACTGTACTATGTTCTATGCAATCTCTATGAGCCGTGGGACAATTATGTGTAGAACGGCAGTACACGAAAGTGCTAATAAACCATGAAAATGGCTGTTGAAGTTGGTTTTTATGAAATAAAACCGTTTTGTTCGATATTCAAATGATTTCCATTTTTGATACTGTATCGGCTCAGCGTATGAAATTTCATACGTCAGATATCTCAACTTCCAAAGAACTCCAAACCAAAATAATGCGTTCATAACTACCCCCCCCCCTCGTTTCGGGACAAACCTAGATGGACTAGAAAGTTTCATGCCATTTGGGTCAAGTTCTTGTACACCTGGGCAGTAATGGGTTAACCAACATCTCGATTCCACGGTGGAAATTCAGAATCGTAGTGAAATATTTAATTAATCTGTTTTTATCGATATATACATGTTTAAATATGTTTTTCAACTAGAAAATGTTTCTTCCTATCGTTTCAAGATGTTTTCTTCGAATCTTATATATCGATTGATGAATTATTAACAAAAAAAGGGTTTGTTCACGTTCACGAGACGTCTAAACCAGCCTTAAGGTGGAAAAACGTCAATTGAAGTTAGATGGGACCAAGGCGCCTCTATATATACCAGGTGAAACAATCATATGAAATGCACTTTCAGCCATATTGGAATTGCTGTCGGTATTGTTTACAAACAGTTGCCGGCAGCTCTCTACAAACTGCCACGACGCTTATTCGAACGATGCTTACAATGTTCTGCTTTCGCGAATTTATGTGAAAAAGAAGGGATGATTTTGTAGAATTTCATTCTCATCCAGTTCATTCACTACTCTCGCATGTGAAAATGCAATAATGGCGTATCCTAGCAATAACAAAACAAACAACCCCCGCTCCACAAACCGTAATTCCCTTCTTATTGAAGTGATGATGTTGCTTCACCTGTTATACATTTATACAAGCGCCTTGGATGGGACGACGAAAGGCTGGTTGTCAATATATTGAAGACATTTTTCGTCAATAATATTGATCGTGTAAGGTGTCCTTAAGAGTCACCGCGGCCTTATGCATCAAAAACAATTTTGTAGTCCGCCGTCTTACGTCAAAACATAATTTATTTTCAACAGCGTATTAAAATTCAAAATCATTCTTTCCACATCAGCGTCTTCCTTCGTTCGATTGATCTACATCTTCGATAGTCGCCTTACCGTATTGTTTCTCCCACCAGACAGTGTACTCTTCCTTCCGTTTTTCGCGACGCGCAAAGTATTCTGGAAAATGTGCCTTTTCCAGTGGATGCCAATAATCCAGAATCCAGTCCGGTGGAACAATTTCCCGCTCGAAGGCATCACCGCCGGGAGAGTTGGCGACTAGAACATAAAATCTTGTAAACAATCTGATACATTAACAATTTAAATAAACTCACATTTTCTCGGCTGAAAGTGTTGGGTTTCGAACAGCTCCCGCTCACCGTCCGCTACGAGTTGGGCAATTTTCGTGGGATCGTTCTCGTTCTTGTGCGCATCGAACCGGGCTCTCATGAGTGTGGCCTGATAGCGGAAGACGTGTCTGAAATTAGACCCATATCAAAACATGCTCAGCTCGAGTGACAAGTAAATAAAAAAAAACAAGCGTTTTTTGTCTTGCTTCGAATCTTACCTCCTGTCGTACCATGCTTCAAGATTTCGAATAGCTTTTTTGTACAAAGTACAAACGCGCTTGGCGTGAGGCGATGCCGCTGAAGTGGACATTATTATTTATCCTTTCGATTGAGGAAAAAAAATCTGTGTTTTTATACTGGACGAAACAGTCCATGAATTCGGAATAAGTTCTAGGAAGTTCAGAACTGGTGAAAATTTAGCAAAGCCAACTTCGATAGCATCCCCGATTTCCCTTGTGGTGTATTTTCGCCTAGCTTTTGATTGTTTTGATACACGAAAATAAAAATAAGTAATGACTTACCCTTTCGCTCCTGTTTTTGTAAGTCGATAAAATTTAAAAAATGTGTGTGGATTTTGTTGTTGCATGCCAATATAGGATTTTTTTATAGATTGTTTGATATAATGTGCATAAAGATTCCCCAATCCGTAAATGGTTTAAATTAACGAAAATAGAAAGCACTTCCAGTTTCCCATATATTTGCTATGTGCACTGTGCTCTGTGTGTACAAATTCCATATTCCACTGCGAACCAGGCACGCGTAAATCGCTCGCTCGAAATGTAAATGCAGCGCTAGTTCTACGGTCACTGCGGAGAGAGGAAACATTTCATTTGCAGATTAACTCCACTCGTTCTCAACTTATTGAATATAAATGAGACATTCGCGATTCGAAATACAGCTTGCTTCAGCTTGTGAGCAGCAAAAAGTGTTTTTTCTTGATGACGGAAGGCATAGCGTGCGAAACGATGCAACGTCTAAGAACAAAATCATTTCTAAATCATTAAATGATTGAATGTAGGTCGTGATTTCATTCGCGTGATATCTCGACTTATGTCCAATCACTACATCACCTTTCTTTGAATGAAAGATTCATACTCTGTCTGCAACAAAACTTTGTTCATGTTTGTTTTGCGTGCAAACATTCAAAAACATTGGTTCTTTTTTGGAATCTATAAACACATGCAAATAAAAAAAAATTCAAGCAGTTGAATCAGTTGAATCAAAATTTGTTTCAAAATCAGAAGTTGGTGCTCAAGACACAAACGCACTGTAGACCTATCTGTTTTGATCGATTCTCTTCATCGACATTCTCTTCATCGACTGTGCTAAAATCTTTTTATGATGTGTTGGATGATCTGGATTCTAAAAGAAAATTTCGTTTATCTAACTACCTGACGAAATACCGCAAAATCCGTCTACCATTCAGTTGTTATTTAAAAAGAAAGTCAATAAAGAGAATCGATTAAAACAGATAGGTCCCTTTGAGAAGATGAGCGTGAATTGTGAATTGTTGTTTTGACGTAGAACTACGTCTAACCTTTCAATATAGGGGCCCATTTTAATATTTCAATGTAAAAAGTGTTCAGGTTTTGAACGCTAATACCTATTCAATTATTTGATGGATTTTGATTCCAAATACACGAATTGATAGGAAATATCCTCAGCAATTTTTATATGCTCTACATTACGATTTTTCAGTTAATGTAAAGCTCAAATTGATGAAAATTGGAAGAAAGAAATCCCTGGTTTCCCATACATTTTGTCTGCGCTAACGCAGCAAACAGCTACTCATTACAAGCAACCACAGGAACGGGTGAACGTAGGGACAAGATGAAGACGAGTGGGGAACGCAAAAGAGATGAATAAATATAGGCGGTCGCTACAACGGTAACTATATGGCTATATAAAGTGAGCGATGGTGGTGCTTGTCCACAGTGCTTATTCTTTGTGTGGACACCGACTGGACAACATCGTTGCTGGACGGGCTGGACGGCGAGGGATCGAGTGCCTTTCTCAAGGCAAGAGGGCGGAGGTGGTAGCGCTGGAGTAAAGTAGAGTAGAGTTTTCAAAGGGCCTTTCTCAAGGCTAGAGACGAATGAACTGCAAAAGCTTAAAGTCTCTATAATACAATACCTTCCTTCCTGCTTGTCCACATTCTATCATCGGACGCCAATCAGGAAAGACACTGAGGAGAGATTGTGAACGAAAAAACGTTTGTGCGTTGCTGTTTTTTTTTTATCATGTGGTGGATGGTTCTGCATAACGCCGATTTCGGTCGCTTATCGAAATGTGTTAAAAGCGGTGGAAGCATCGCGCCGGATGAAGAAGATGCTATCGCCCTCGATTTGATTGAATGCTAGAGTTTTTAAAAGGTTTTATTTAGCTGTGACTTATTTGTATGTTTGTATGTAACATGTTTGTCTATGGCGCTGTACCACATTAATTGAAATTTGAACCCCTTTCTTGTTGACCGGTTGATCTGAAATTTGGAACACACCTTTATCTCTGCAGTCATTATTAAACTGCGTATTTCATTATCTTGAAAATCCAAGATGGCGACCGCTACAAAATGGCAGATTACATATTTTCTCAAAGCCCCATCAATATGGGTATCAAATGAAGGACATGACTAGTAAAACACAGTTATTCATGAGGAGTGCAAAGCCCAATTATATCACGATACCAGACGGTAAATTCCTATTACGATATGCTTGCCATCAAGTATGTGTTCGTTGCCGGCTGAACAATAACCCCTGCAACCAGTCTTCCGTGTTTCACATTGAACACTGGGTACGAGACGAACAGTGTTCTCCCTACTCTCGCAGTTTTATGTTTGCAGACAAACATTATTTTTTGTACCCGTTGTTTAAGAATGTGCCATGTTTGTTTCCCATAATGTTCAAACATGATGTTCAGTTTCTCTCGCATTTTCATCCCAAGCAACAGCAGTGTGTAGAGTAAAAGAAGCGAATTAGACAGCACACCACCACCACTCAACACACGGTGTGTTGGTGCGTTGATATGAAAAGGGAAGGGAAGCATTTATCATGACAATGGGTGCTTCATCTAAAATTTTGGGCAAATAAAATACACCACTTTAACTGTTCTAAACAACATAAGCGTCAATTGATATCAGAGTTCTTCACAATTGATATCATTATTCAGTCCACGCATCAATTTATAAATTGAATTTATGTAACATCGGCTATTATCAGCTTTTTGAACAAGTACTAAAATTGAATAAAGCGTGGCGGAGATGTTTAGTTACCCACATCAAAATACCAAGAATTGGTGTGAACTTTCCTGAAACTGCATCTAAAACATATTTTTGGGTATTTAACTATTTAGCCAGTATTTGTATGACGTCGCTCCGCTGCGCACTCGGTTCCGTAGAAAAATAGTTATTAACGTTAACTTTATTTAATAAAAACGTGACATGTTTTCTGATTTGGCACCCTCCCTGAAAGACGTAGTTCTACGTCAAAACGAAGAAGAGGAGAAGAAAAGATGATGCAATCGCATACACACATAGCATATGTAGTGTAGTGTAAGTGTAGCTTTTAGTTTTTTCCTTCATTCAGTTTGTGATAGCATCGAAAAATTAACGGTCTAGCCGCTAAAATTTCTCTGCTGGTTCTGCTGTGTGCCGTTGAAGGTTAGTGAAAATTTGATATTATTCCAAGGTGTTTTACAGTGAATGTGTGCCGTGTTAGAGCAAGCTGAGTTCTGTTTGTGCGACGTTTAGAGACAAAACACTCCTCTATCACTTCGAGTTTTTGAAGGCGAAAATCTCGGTCAATTTTGTACATTCAAAGTAATGGAGCAATAGTAACGTTTTAATATGATATGTAGGGTTACCGCGTAGTCCATCCCATAGCATATGTGGATTATAGCGCTAGTGGTTTTGTTTATTATTTTTTATTTTTGTATTTTTTTATGGTCCTAAGCAAACATGATAACCAAAATAAACAGATATTTTCGTGCTCCAATCATTTGTTAACGAGTGGGATGAAAATAAGGGCTTGTAATGAATAATGGGACCCTACATATTTATTTATCATTGTGGTCTGACATATTTTCATCGTTCAAAAAAAACAGGTAAAATGGCGAAAATAAATGTAAAAGACAAGTTTTTCCAACTTGACGAAGCTACGCAGCTTTATAAATGTTTGGTACAGGGATGTCATAGTATGTTGAAAGGTGCCGATAACAGTTTGAAACGCCATATTGTTCAGCAACATCCAGTTGTTGTGAAACTAGTTGGCCTGGAAGGATATAAGAGGAAATCAGATCGACAAGCTGACCAATCCGAAGGGCTGTCAGTCAAAAGAATTAAAAGAGTTTCAGTACCGGTAAACCCTGACGATTTTTCATGTGGATTGGTGCAAATGGCTGCAGTCAACAGTGTGCCATTTAACTTTTTCGATAGTGATGCTTTCAATAAAACAACTGGTGTTCTTGCTAAGGCTCTGGGTATCCCATGCAATTCCAAGGCAATGGTCTCTAAAATTTCAAATGTGGCCAATCAAGTTCGTGCTATGATTGCAGCTGAAGTGAAAACCCGTATGGTTTGCTTTAAATATGATGGTGTATCACGTCACCAACGGAAAATTTTTGGAATTAATATTTAACATATCCAAAATGGTAAGCTCGTTATCCGAACGTTATCAATGCTTGAAATGAAAGAAAGGAAAACAGGCGAGAATCTAAGAAAGCATATTGAAGAAGTGCTCAAATGCTACGGACTGAGTCTTTTGAATATATACTCTGCTACGACTGATAATGGTCTCAATATGTTGAAGTGTACTGATGGTCTACGAATTGGGCAAGACATGGTTTTGATGATGCAGACAGATAATGATGTTCCAGCTTCATCCGAACAAGATGTGGAAATTATTGAGAAGTCCGATACAGACGATGATAGTGATGAAAATGATTCCTGCTTGGATGTCATGCTAAGTGATCTAGAGGATTCATTTTCGAATTCAACCGAGGGATACATCGAAAAAATCAAATGTGGAGCTCATACCCTAAATCTTATTGCCAAAGACGTTTTAGATGTGGAGTCCGAAGCAATTCTCAAAGTGGTACGCAAATCGGTTAAAGTCACGAGAAAGGTGGAGTTCAAGACATATTTTGATCTTGCCAGAATTCCTTTGCCACTTATTGATTGCGAGACGCGCTGGGGATCAACGTGGGCCATGATCGACAGTATACGTTGTACAATGGGCCATGATCGACAGTATACGTACTCATGAAGGATTCTACAGAGATATCGGAAGACAATGCTCAGAACTCTTAATCTGCAATGAAACATGGGATTTCATGAAGGATTATAACGAGGCGTTTGAGCCTCTGTATGTGGCTACAAAAACATTCCAACGGGAAAACTTCATATACGGAGATGCATTCAAAGCGTTTAAGAAAAGCCAATATGAACTAAAAATTAAAGTAAGCACACAAAATCGATTTTCAACGAGAATTATCGAAACTTTGAAAAAAAGAATGAGTGAAATGTTTAATAATAAGGCTTTCAAGGCAGCATTGATCTTTGACCAAAGATGGTGCTTTGTAGATTCGCCTTTTTTTCGAAGGAAGACAAACTATCTGCCATTGTAAGTATTTTTTATAACTAAAAATTTGTGTAGTCATGTATCGTTGCAATTTTCTATACGATTTAAGTAAATGTTAATATATTAGGTTGAGGAAAAAGTAATCCATTATTTTTGAGTGAATTATTTTTTATATTTCGGATTGTCCGGTTTGGGTCAAATATACACCGTTTTGTTGTGAAATTTGTTGCTATTCTAAAGGTAGCTTCATAATGTCTTTATCATAGAGGTCTTGGTCCTTATTGGCGAAAAACTCGAGCAATAGATTGTTACAATCTTCTTCTGATCCCAATTTCTTATCACTCTGAAAATTTTGCAATGCGAGAAAAAGACGGTAAACAATTTTTAAAAAAACTAATAAAAAAATAAAAATTAAAAAGATTAATTAAATTGCATGTATTTTGCTGTTGCAGTATCGGCCTGACTTGAATTTTCGCATTTATGAAAGAAAAGTTGTAAAATGTTCTGAATTTTCTCTTTGTTGACCTCCATTGTTAATACCCTGTAACTCAATACTGAATGGAACAAACAGAAAACAGCAAAAGATTTTTTAGTTTGAAATGTCACCTTTACAACGAGCCTAAACTAAAAATTGTATGATCGATACCACGCCTGATATTGATCACTAAAGCCAGCTACCGTGAAAATAATGAATAACTTTTTCCCCAACCTAATATGTGCACAATTATGCTAAGGACTATTCACAATTTGCGTAATACATGCATGAACTCTTTTAGTCGATCAGGGAAAAAAATGGATCAGTATTTATTTCGCAGATTCGTTTGTTGTAGTTGTAGTTTACATCAAAACGTAGAAAGTCTCATTCGAGACAAATCAATCCGAAGCAAAAAAACAACAACAATCCAATCCAAAGCAAAAAACAACAACAACAACAAAACCAATGCCATATTATTTTCCATCTCTGCCCACTTTTAACCCATATTTTATATGAATTGAAGTCTTATGCGGACTTTCCATTCCTTACCATATTGCGTAATTTTGAATAGTACCCTTAATACCAAATGGGGTCCAGGAAAGCTCCCTGAAATGTAAATTAATTTGATAAAAAACTTACTTTACCGTATATCGTTAAAATGAAATAAGTTGTCTTAGCTACAGTTTTGTTGAAGACCTGGTTTTGCTCGATTAACTACAAAGCAAATTAACTATTATTTAAAGAAAATGTCAGCAAAAAAGCTAAGATCCACTAGAGCATACCAGTTAGAATATTGTATATAAAAGTGGACTGTGGACAACTTTAATTCAATTAGTAGTCCTTCAAATTGCACCCATATAAAATAACTCAAATGGATAGTAGAAAGTGTGTTCATTTTTATCGAATCATTTACAATTTGGGGATGCTCTCAAGATCATATATGTAAATGTTGTAGAACGGAAACTTCAACGTTCACATTGTTTTACTCTTTTTTTTCTAATATAATTTTCTTTAGGATCATTTACTTAAAGTGGATACAATTCTTCGTAAGTTTAAAACCAGCATTTGCACTAAAATGGAGAACGAAAAATCATCCGCCAACGAAGGACCATTAGATAATAGCGAAGATGATTTTGATGCCATGTTAGAAGAAGAATGTAACCAGACTAGACCGTCAATTGAAACTACGCAGTTAGATCTCAAACTGAAGCTTCTACAATTGGCTAATGCCAAATCACGACTACCGACATCTATGGACATCATTCAGTACTGGCAAAGTAAACAATTCGAAGACCCGGAGTTGTATGACTTGGCTATGACCGCATTAGCTGTACCAGCAACTCAAGTTACGGTGGAACGTTGCTTTTCAGCAGCCAAAATACTAATTGATCAACGGCGTTTGCGAATGTCTGCAGCTTTGTTTTACGAAAATGTCCACGTTTGTCCATGGTGAGAGGGGAGAGGGTATAGATTACATCCACTTGGACACTAATAAATATTTTGAAGAACAAATATATATTTGTATTCAACAATATATAAAAAATATTCTGCATTGCAAGAAAATTTATACTTATTTCTGCTGTCTGATAGTACTGCGCGGTGGTAATTCCATATTTCTTCACATCGTTCAAATTCTTTGCTGAAATTTGTATTCAAAGAGTATCGCACATGAGCTGAGAGGGATCGTTTTATTTTCATTGATTTTAAAGAATCTGGCGTTATTATTATCGATCAGAATTGGGACGCGGCAGGATTCAACAAAGCATGTTGGAATGTTGTAATATTAAAGAAATATACGACATTTTTTTTCGATGTTTCGATTCAGTTTCCGCTCGCAATGTAAACACCGCTTCGTTTATGTTATTCAAGAACTCGCACAACAAATTCATTCACGTGGACCTATCGTTAGAGAAGTCTTCCTATCTATGTATCTATGTTCAGGAACACCTGGTGGAACTTGATTACGAAATGCTACAATGTATGAGTTCTACACCTTTTGACCGAAAACATTAAATGGATCGTATCTCCATCAACAACTCGCTTCATAAATGCAATGAAAACTCTCAGTTTGAGACAAATAGTGTCAGGTGAAGAAAAGTATTATCTTTTAAAACAATGTTGAGCGAAAAAAAAACTTTGAGGTGAGCGAAATGAACCATCATTAGATATCTCCAAAGCCGATCTTCACCTGCAGAGAGTCATTCTTTGTGTTTAGTGAGATAGGAGAAAAAAATCTGCATTATAAGCTTCTACCAAACAGCCAATCGATAAAATTCAACAAGCACTATTCGTAACTAAACGAATCAAAATCGTCAATCTAGAACAAACGTTCAGAATTGGCCAAGGCACCCTCTTCCAGAATAATGCCAAACCTCATGTTTCTTTGAAAGCCCGCCAAAATTTTTTAGAGCTTGACTAGGGATGATAGTCTACTCGCTATCATCAGATATTGCATTTTTTGTTTATCACTTGTTTGGACCCCTAATAAAAAATATTGAAGGTCAAAAATTTCGACTCCGTAGCCACATTGGTCCACGCAGCCACTACGCAGCCACATTTCGACTCCGTAGCCACTACGTCCACGCAACAATTATCAGCGATGGAGATCGATCCACGGTCGAAATAAGACCGATTCATCCTTACAACTGCTCTGCTCTGCAAGAAACATCGGGCTGTTGTTCTATTAAAAACACAACAATGATTATATCGACTGTCTCCGCTGTTCAGAGGTCTAGCTGGACAATGGAAGAACAGATAAAATACTCTTACGCCTTAAATGCTATTGTGTAATGTACGATATGCAATGGTATTAACGGAATACTCTTACACCTAATATGGCAACTGTGCAGTGCGCTATTTATAGATTCGACAAAAACATGTGACATGTACACGATAAAATGCTAATGAGCCTAAATAAATAAACAAATGGGATAAAAAAAGAATTTCGATTCATTGGACACAGTTTTTTGACGAGAAAACAAAAAAAAAGAAAATGTATGCCTTACTATTTTCCTTTCTATTTTTTTTTTAAATCGGCATGATTATTCCAAACAGTTCAATATTACCCAATATTTTTAAGTTGAACGAAGAAAAATCATTGGTAGATGAATCGCGTGGACTTATTATTGAAGCCCAGGCGAGGAAAGATTTTGCAATAGTAAACTGGTTTTCATGGGATGATGAATTTGCGGATCAGCTAAGTGAACGGCATCAGTTATTAGGCACTGACTTACATCTATTAGTTTGATCGGCAATTTTGGAGTTGAACTCGCCAAAACTACATAGCACAACACAACATGTTCATATCTTTATGCATGTTATGATTCTCAATCATTGTATTCCAATTACGAACCACTTGATTTCGTTGTCTGATTCTCTTGAAAACTCGCAGTTCAGCCAGCTTGCGTCGGTTTATGATAGAAAATGTCCGAGATTAGATTCACATGTGATGTTTTGCTATAACGTAAATATTATGTTTTATAACGTGATCACATGGTAAATGAAATTCGGAAGAAAACAAACATCAATACAAATAGCTTCACGAATTGTTGTTCCCCAAAGCTGTTCAAAGAATTGAGAAGAAATCGCCTCTATTAATTATGTTCACATGTTCATAATGTGCAAAAATAGAATAGAGAATAGAAACAAACATAAACTTAAATTTAGGCGCAATTCAACTATTTTTACGATTATTTTTTCCAAGGAATGGAGAAATGTCCACGTGGACAACAGGGGAAGGGGTATAGAAAATGTCCATGCTTGTCCACGGAGGAGGAGGGGGATGTCTGAAATCGTACTTTTTCTGTCAACGTGGTATGTGGACAACCACTATAGAATGCTTAAACCTAAGGCGCCTAGAAGTATATCCTAAGGTGGGCCAACTTGCTAAAACCACTCTTCAGCCATATTGGAAGTCTACTGTGTTTTGTTTGTAAACAAAACACAATACGCTAGTGCCGAAGCTCGCTCGTGATCAGTCTGTCTCTTTCGCGCTACAAGCAAATAATTCCCCTTCTGCTTTCTTCTGTACTGTTTTCATATACCGCTCCCCTAACCAATTTAGTGACGAAACGGCCTCACCTAGTACCATAGGCCCGTCTTGCTTAATCCTTGCATGGTGGGCTAGTATTTTTACCGATCATTTTACGATCGTCTGGGAGCACTGACTCCAGTGTTGTCTGCAATTGATTATGCCCATCGCTTGCAACTTTTAATGATGGGAAACCAACCGAATTTGAGCTCCAATGGCCTATTGGCTTATCGAAACTTTGGAAGCTAGTTTTCTCATCTTAGTAATGTGATGGACTATGTGACCATATTACAAATCAGTGTGTGAAAAACAGTCTCATTCTTCGCTCTAGAGCACATCCCTGGTATATGACGACGTTGTGAAGGGCGCTTATTTGGGAGGAACCTGTCGAAACAATACACAATTCAGATTGGAATTCAACTGTTGTTGAGTGCATTCTCACAGAGAAAACGCGAGTAAATGTTGTCCCATTTAATATACACCACATGCCCTTGCGCTGTGTATATGGTCAATGCGTAGCAATTTATTTATTCCTGTGTTTGATATTCTTTTGATATTCGCTGTGTGTGGCCCCATTTTCGCCCTACTGTTTCCTGTTTAGTTTCTGTAACGGAAAATCATTTGTTGTGGAATTTGTCCTTTTACTGCTCTTCATTGCGTATGCATTAATTGTTTTTGATAGCAATTTATTGTTTTTCTATTACTGTTATTATTTATCTGTAGTTTCATATGATGCAAATTTGTTTATAAATTTTTGAAAATGAACACGCTTATTTCTAAAAGTTCTTTTCGTCAAACGATCTGTGATTAGTCAGTCAACGGGGGTCAATCAACCAACATTTACTATGAACGCGTTCGCGGTTTGATATACCGACTTCACTGGAATCACGTGCTTGCAGTGAAATAGCTCTCAATTATTTTTTTCCTGCCGACAATTAAAACCAAAACCATTGGAAAAAATCATAGGTGCACGAAGCTCGTAACATCGAGAATCGTAACACACTTTGTTCGCCCTAAACAGCTAAATACAGCGCTCGCCACCGCTGTGAACAATTATAAATGTATTTCACATTGTGCCGGAATATTTCATTATGTCATGAAACGATATCGTGTGCAGTCTGGTGCCGATTTGTCGTCATGTCGTCCCTATGAATATTTAATTAATATTTAATAGACAGATTAATTGCACGAAACGATGACTTTTTTCGCACTTCCATAATTTTTATTTATATCTCAAAATGTACATTAAACGAGAATCATGATCGGCCTTTTTTCCGTTGTTTCAAAGGGAATTTTTTTTTCAAACGGATGATTTAATGAATCCTGTTATTACGATAACAATTTTTATGTCAACGGTTAGTTCTGTTTGGAACCACTTTTTTGTTTTGTTATGCAGCTAGTGTTGAATGAAATCGATTTATCTTTTCCCGGTAAGTTGAAAAGTTGAATTCAATGATTACGTTGGTTGGTTGGTTGGTTGGTGGGTCAAAAGTTTCCTCCCTTGATCACCTTGAGGACGATGGCCATTGTAGTCGAGGAAAGCGAAGCTCAAATGCTTTTGTTCGAATGAATTGTTTTCCTACTTCCATTTCCTCCATTTACTTACGCGACAGTTCAAGATTCAAGGGGCCCATCCAACCGATAGAAGAGCAGAGTCGAGTTGAGTTGGAGAAGAAATATTTGGGTCCCTGGTAAAACTGTTTTTCCCTTTCTGCGAAAGCAGAAAGTGTTACAATGAGCGTCTCGCTGTGGAAGAAAATTTCACTTGTACTCCTTCCTTTAACATCCAGTTTCTTGTCTATTCTAAATGTTACACTGAAGTAAATATTTTTTCTCAAAATTTCTACTCTTGGTTCACCTTCTTATAATTAATTGACGATTGAATTAAGATAACACATCTATTCCAAGCCGCAATTTGTTGAACTCCCCGGGACTAATTGTCCCGGAACTGGCGTGAAGTTCAGTTGAATGGTATGCCCACACCCACACACCTCGTAAAAAAACGACGATTCGGAATAATTAATTTGAAAGTTTAACATGTTGGTACAGTGCGCATATCAAATAAATGAGCTCAGCAAACATAAATTACCGTAATAAATCGTTGTGTTCACACTTTTTCATCCTTCCCCCCTCGTGGTGTTTCCGCTTCGGCCAACCCGCTTTGGTAGCAATAAATGGTCTGAACGGAAGTACCCTATTTAATTTTTCTGCGTGAAAGCCGGCCAGCTAGCAGCGGCAGACCGGAGTGAAATTAGCCCGGAATAGTTTCGTTGGGAAAGTTTTATCATTGCTTTGCGCTTTGCAGCTTTTTCAGTGTGCGAACGAACGGTTCCGAGAACTCGGGAAAGTGGATTAGGTAACTAAAAAAATGTACCACAGAGAGGGAGAGGATACGAAGGATGCGAATTTCGAAGGATTGCAGTAATTTTTGTTGCCTTTCTATCGATCGTTATGAATTTGTATGAATTAGAGTCGGGCCGAAAAGGTCACTCCGAGCAAAAGTTACATTTTATCTACATAGGTTCTGTTTATTTTTTCGAGGGATTGGGTAAAAGTATACTTTCCATTATCTACCATTAGGGCAGGTGATGCTGAGCAGCAAGTTACTTTCTCGTGGGTTCTCTTATCGGTTTGATATATCAATGTGGATTGTTGCAGGGTGTTATCCATTGGAGTAAATTCGGTATGCCGTAATAATTTTTTACGCGTGGTGATTTAAAATATATTGCCTTTTTGTTGCTACATTGCTCCGCAACGAAGAAAGCAGGATTGAAACACCGCTGTGTAGTATAAATTTTATAAATTTTGTGAATTTTTTTACGCTATCTGCCCCAGATCGATAAACCTTGGAGCCGATATTGATCCCAAGGTATCCGAAGTGGGTTCGTGCCATCACTTGTTCCAGTAAATCTTCATGGCTGAAGATTTGCAAACAAGTGTCTATTCATGGTTTGCTTGGAGCCGTCAATTAACCCATGATTTCGGTGGTTGAGCGATGTCAGTAATATGAGTTCACTTAATGTAAGAGCGAAAATTTTCGTCTAAGTCGGTGATTTTTCATCTGTAGAGAAAATCCATCTTGATCAACTTGAATTTCACTGTTTTTTTTCTCTAAACAGAACATGAATGAATCATCTTTAGTTCATAGGGCTATTCACTATTCATTCTCCTTATGCATGAACTGCGTGTTGTACTAGTAAGTCCACGTCCAATTTCATTGTGTTCAGTCTAAAAATCATTTCTTCCGGTTTTTGACGTAGGATTTCGTCTTTTGGGAATATATTGGAGTACAAATTGAAAATCGAAAATCGAGCACATCGTGAAAATTGTCCAATTTTAAACGCTTATTGCTCCGTCATTTCATGATGGATTGATTAAATTTTTGCGTCAATCGATTCCGGTACTCCATAACAATTTTTATATTGAAGAAAACAATATATGTCATAAAACTAACTATCGAACAATTGAAAAATATCAACCCCTATCTTAACGAAAATACCCACTCTGATTGGTCGAAATTAACGACACATGCGGCGGGTCCCTAACAGAGACATCAAAACCAAGTTACCTGGGGGAAATCGGCATTGCAAATAAATGAAAGTAGGCGGAACTTTTGTTCCCACCGAAATGTGTTCCCTAACAGAGACATGAAAACCAAGCTGCCTGGAGGAAATCGGCATTGCAAACATATGCAAGTCGGGGGCATTTTTATATTGCAAGTAAGGTGAGTGACCAAAAAGAAAAAAACTGCATCTGCAGTCTTTACATCTTGGGGGAGAGGAAATAAAAAGCAGCGCTTCAGTGAAATATCTAGGTGTAATCTTAGATGCTAAATTAAAATGGAACGCGCACTTAGATTAAATAATCAACAAGGCCAACTCAGCTCTATGGGCATGCTCTTAAATGATAGGAAGAACATGGGGCCATAAACCAAAAATGGTTATGTGGGTTTACACTGCAATTGTGCGGCCCAGGATAACCTATGCCTCACTTGTATGATGGCCAAAGACTAAGGAGACTGTAGCTACAAAAAAGCTAAACAAACTCCAACGACTAGCATGCGTTGCAATTACTGGAGCAATGCGAAGTACACCCTCAAAGGCATTGGAGGCTATCCTTCACCTGGTACCTTTGAACCAATATGTTCAGCTAGAGGCTAAAAAAAGCGATCTAAAGCTTAAAAGATGGAAAAAAATACTAGACGGGGACAAAACTGGTCACTTGAGCATCCTGAATCTTATACCCATTGGACCAGCCTCAGAGATGAACAATGAATGGATGGAACCTAGGACCAATTATGATATTTCATACAGAGTGATCGAACATTCTCGCTCAGTATG
Organism: Toxorhynchites rutilus septentrionalis; assembly: GCF_029784135.1. Lineage (NCBI taxonomy): Eukaryota > Metazoa > Arthropoda > Insecta > Diptera > Culicidae > Toxorhynchites > Toxorhynchites rutilus. The sequence continues at coordinate 84,397,770 of NC_073746.1, forward strand.
GGATGAAGGTAGCCCCAACGTTCGTAATGGTTCAATCATGTTCTACACTGATGGGTCGAAAATGCCTAAATGCCTTTAAGTGCTCTTCAAAAATTGTCTGGGAATGCATTTCTCTTTTACGGCAATTAAGTCAGATAAGTTCGGTACAATTGTACTGTATTCCTGGCCATCGCAGGTATAGAGGGCAACGAGCGAGCAGATGAACTTGCCAGGAACGGCTCAAACTCACCACTCACTGGTCCAGAACCATTCTGTGGACTCTCCGACTGTGTGTTGAAAAGCGAACTGAAAAAATGGGAAGACCGGGAAGTGATAGCCAGTTGGATGGCTGCAAAACCTAAACAGGTGAAACAAATTTATTACGCCGAGTATTAAACTTACTCAACAGCTGCTAAGCCTTAATAAGAAAGACTTAAGCACGTTCACTGGTCTTGTAACAGGACACTGCCCGAGTACATACCATCTTAAGAACATAGGTTTAGCACAAGATGATATTTGTCGCTTTTGTAATGCCGAAAGCGAAACCTTGGAACATTTGCTCTGTAACCGCGGAGCTCTAACTAGACGCAGACTTCAACACCTTGATAAAGCTATTCTGGAGCCCAAGGAAATTTGGTCTGCGTCGCCGATCAGGATTATAAATTTTATCAAACAGATTATTCGCGATTGGCACCTATCACGCTATAGCTTTCAGTCTACTCCTTCATCAATAAGTAGTAGATAAGCTTGAAGTGTAGTATAAAAAAGAGGTATACCACAATAGTTCAAAATAATGGACGCAGTGGTTCACACCCAACAGGGGGAAAAAAAGGTGAGTGATACGATTAATTATATCAAATAAAATTTAAATTTGGAACTTTAATGTTGGTTGCTTCGTGAAATTTCATATCAATGACCAATCGTGTATTGTGACAAGTGTAAGTGTAAAATTGTATATGGTAGTAGTTGTGTTGAAAATGACTTCATATGTGAAACGATTTATTTCAATTTTCATAAATAAACACCAAGGTGGATTCCCGCTCGAGAACGGGTCGTTTGGTTGGTTCAAGCTGTCTGTTTTGTTGTTTTCATTATCACCCAAGGAAAGTTTATCCGGCGAGAAAAATTGGAAAAATGAAGAAATATTAGGAAAAGTGATTTCCCATATGCTCTACATATAGTATTAGTTGTTTTTAGTCCAATTAAAATTCTCCTTGAGTTGAATAAATACTCACGAAAGTAAAAATTATAAAAGAAAAATACCTTTTGCATTTCAAATATGTTTTCTCTATATTAAAGAAAGGTGTTTTTACTGATGAGAAAAATTGATAATTGTGTTCGGTATTGTTAATTATTTAATATTACATTGGTGATTTTTTTTATTTAGTTCATCCATACATAACACAGGAGGCATCTCGTCTAGGATCACAGAGGGCGGTTTTCATCATATCTCGTTCCACTTCGGTAGCTCTTATCTGATACGCACCATCCAACCACTGTTTACCATCCTTCTGTAATCATCACTCGGTAAACACTGGTGGAGCGAACAAACAATACCCAATAACCAAACAAAACGGCCCTTTCCAGAGCCACCGAATCATTATCAAAGAGTTAAACGATGTAATTCTTCAAACATATCCAAAACCAACAGATAGCCTAACGGAATCCTACGTCAACTATGCGGTCGTGTCTCGGACACAACCCTCCTCTGACTTTTTGCTTAAAATTCACGTTTACTGTACAGAATGTGCAGCAAAATAGCGGAAACCAACACGGAATGGATCCATAGCCAATGTTGATCTCCTCTGTTAGCTTCCTAATAACTTATTTGGGTTAATGTTCGGTATTGGCGGGCTTTTAAATCTTGGAAAGACCCGTGATCAAGAGAAGCGTTCATATCCTTAACGGGAAAACGACTGTTTTCTTGTTACCTGAATATTTCCATAATTTTTCCAAGGGTTTTGTACTGTTGAATTCGTTTCAATACGAATCTGTTATCTGAATCTGTACAAGTACTGTAGAATCGCGGAGCTCTCATATCCGAGAGCAATTATGCAAGAATGTGAATAATGAGTTCGGCAACTTAACAGAGAATGGACAGAAAATAAGTGACGTATACATCTTTTCTCTTCTCCGAAAAAAAGACGACAAAAATAAATGCATGTAGATTTTGTTTCAGTGTATTTATCTTCCCAGAAAACATTTGAACCACCTTTGGGAGGTATGAACTTATTTATGACGCTTAACAAACAAATATTGAGTCAAGTTCAGTTCTCCATACGGTCGCCCGATCCACACTCTTAACATTATATTTTTTCCATACTGTCGTTCCGAGCCGTACCTTTTCTGCGCGGTCGTCCCGATCCGCAAAAAAATTTACTTCCACATTTACACAGCACGGTCGTCCCGATCCGCACTCTTATTATTATCACTTTTTTTCATACGGTCGTCCTGATCCGTAAATATTTTCACTTCCATTTTTAACACAGCGCGGTCGTCTCGATCCTCACTCTTATCATTATCATTTTTTCAAACCTTTTCAAGCATAAAATCCACAAGCACATAGAATGAATTCAACAACAAAGTGATTTTTACTTCAAACTCTGGAGAACTTCCAGCGGTCTGAATACATACTGTCTCTGGAAGACCTAAGTTCATTTGCACTCGAGAATTCGAATGATTGTGAATTTGTTTTTGACGTAGAACTACGTCTTTCAGGAAGGGTGCCAAATCAGTTAACGTGAATAACTATTTTCACTGTGAACGAATTCTTATAATTTGCATACCAATCGAATCGGAAATTCTCGAAGATTTGTTTGATATGCTATGTATTACAATTCGCTAATCTCTAAACGGTTTAAATTCATGAAAACTGGAAGAATTGCCTTTTTCCCATACATTTGTTCTGCCGATTTGTGTACTAACTCATGCTTTGTAGCGTCAAATGAGCAAATATTGCCACCTGGTCCCCAACGCTTTAAAATGTTTGTATGTATGGAAGCAGACATCTCTTTCTTTTTTTTTGCCCCAGGGAGAATGGCAAGCAATTGAAGAGAGCATATTTTTGGGAAGAAATATCAATAACTTTGAGTGAAGTTGAGATATTGACAGGTTCTACATCACAAAATGTTTGTATCAGTATGTTCTAAAAGTCTTTCGAAAACACTTTGTATGTAGAATTTGAAATATAAAAGTTAGAGCAAAAAACAGTTTTTCAAGATTTTTTCATTTTTTTTGGGTGAAATATATACAGTGAGTGATTTTTACTTCAAACTCTGGAGAACTTCCAGCGGTCTGAATACATATTGTCTCTAGAAGACATAAGTTCATTTGCACTCGAGAGTTCGAATGATTGTGAATTTGTTTTTGACGTAGAACTACGTCTTTCAGGAAGGGTGCCAAATCAGTTAACGTGAATAACTATTTTCACTGTGAACGAATTCTCATAATTTGCATACCAATCGAATCGGAAATTCTCTAAGATTTGTTTGATATGCTATGCATTACAATTCGCTAATCTCTAAACGGTTTAAATTCGTGAAAACTGGAGGAATTGCCTTTTTCCCATACATTTGTTCTGCCGATTTGTGTACTAACTCATGCTTTGTAGCGTCAAATGAGCAAATATTGTCACCTGGTCCCCAACGCTTTAAAATGTTTGTATGTATGGAAGCAGACATCTCTTTCTTTTTTCTTTTTTCATCTTTTCAAACGGTTTTATTTTGCTTGCCCTGTAATCTGTTTGTATTTTTGTAACATGTTTGTCTGTAGCGCTGACCCTCATTAATAGAAATTTGACCCCCTTCCTGTTGACCGATTGATCTGAAATTTGGAACACACCTGTTGTTCGTTCACCCAATCGACGTATGCCCGGTGCATTCCATGGTCACCACGCTCTAATTTTTGTACCAGTTGGACTTTATATGGATATTAGGTGCAGGTCCAAATGCAAAATTCGCCACAATGATGTGTTTGACAAGCCCAATTGCTGAGCACGCCGTGGAATCGAAACATTCGGGTCATCCTCCACACTGGCAGCAACAGCAGCAATATTTACGGCCGAACGCACATTACGATGATGCACAGGTTTCACAATATCCGCTACGGATCCAGTTTGTTCGAATGTACGCTCTACATTAGCGATTGTGTGCTCTGTAGGCCGTCCATGACGACCAAAATCCGTCCGTAATGCTCGAAAAACATTTTCCGGTTTTTCATCATTTTTATAGTATAATTTAACAAAATTAACACGTTGTGCGATGCTAAAACGATCCATATTGTAAAATGGCAGACATTCAACTAACGATATGACGCTTTGGTTGACAGCTATGTCAAACGGTTGTCAGCGCAGGGCTGTATACTTTCGGAAGCCCGAAATGGAAAACCCTGTACATGGGTTTTCACCCAAAAAACTCACGATTTCAATTTTAATTTACTCAAATACAAAAAATTACATATCTTTGAAAATAACATATTATATACAGTGATATTTGTTATTTTTAATTCCGTCAACAAACATTTTTTATGTTTGCCCCAGGGAGAATGGCAAGCAATTGAAGAGAGCATATTTTTGGGAAGAAATATCAATAACATTGAGTGAAGTTGAGATATTGACAGGTTCTACATCACAAAATGTTTGTATCAGTATGTTCGAAAACACTTTGTATGTAGAATTTGAAATATAAAAGTTAGAGCAAAAAACAGTTTTTCAAGATTTTTTCATTTTTTTGTGAAATATATGAGGGGCAGAATGAAGTGCCCAAATTCATTCTTTTCCATTCTTTCATTTTTCTGGTTAAAATTCAACGAAAACACATCGTGATCATTTTTAAAATATTATTTATTATGTTCTTTTCAAGTTTTGTTCATGTTGCGCTGGTAAGAAAGAAAGTTTTTCTGATAGAATAAAAACAGTTAATATTCAAAAAAAAAAAAAAACAGGGGCAAAATAAAGTGTCCAGATCAGTACAGCTTCAAATAAATCAAACTGAAGGCAAGCAAAAACGATTTAATAATGGGTATGGCCTCCTTTAGCCTTCAACACCTCCTGCAAGCGCTTCGGCATACTTTCAACAAGGTTGTGCAAGTGTTGTGGATCGAGTTCTTCCCACGCGCGCTCCAGGGCATCAAAACAAGTATTTTTATTTGTCACACCAGTCTTATAAATCCGAGCATCGAGAATGGCCCACAGATTTTCGATGGAGCTCAGACCAAGTCTTTGTGGGGGCCATTCAAGGGGTTTGATGAGGCAGGAGCGGAAAAATGACTTCGTCAGCTTGGCCGTATGCTTCGGATCGTTATCCTGCTGGAAAAAGAAGCGCTCTTCGAGGCCCGTCTTGATGAGGGATACCTCGAAGTTTTCCCGCAGGATATTGCAATATGACTCAGCTGTCATGATTCCGTCAATTTTTACCAAACTGCCCACCCCACCCCAAGAAAAGCGCCCCCACACCATCACGTTACCTCCTCCGTGCTTGACTGTTCCTTGGATATGGTGGTCTTGGAGCTCCTCACCCGACTTGCGCCACATACGATCCCGCTTCTTCCGGTTGAACAGCTCGAATTTGAATTCGTCGGTCCACAACACTGTTTTCCAGTATTCGAGCGGTTTATCGACGTGTTCCTTGGCGAACTTGAGCTGCTTAGCCTTATTTATCTGGCTGATGAAAGGCCTTCTCACTGCGATCTTGCTATGGTACTCCTACGCTTGACGCGATGCCGAAAGTTGGAGCTCTTCCTGTATCTGCCGGATCGTAATTTTTGGGTTTTTCTTCACCTCATGAATGATTTTCTTGTCCGTTCTGGCATCTGTCTTGGGCTTCCGTCCTCTTCCCGGGCGATCCACCACCGATCCGAACGTTTTCATCTTCTTCATGATTTTTGATACCGCTGTCTTGCTGATTTCGTAGTGCTTGGCCCCTTCCCGGTGCGTTTGGCCGTTATTGACATCACGAACAACCAGTTTTCGGATGGACAACGGAATGGAACCGGAAATTTTTGCGTTCTCCATATTTTACAACTTATTCGAATGTAGACACCTGTTTGAATGCTCCAGAGCCAAGCCAGTTGTTTATGAAACGTCAAAATACACAAAACAAACAAATTTGAGGGGCCTCACGATGGAAACTTATCGACATTATATCGATTTTCGAGTTGGACACTTTATTTTGCCGCTGTTTTTTTTTTGGAATATAACCTGTTTTTTTCTATCAGAAAAACTTTCTTTTTTACCAGCGTAACATTAACAAAACTTGAAAAGAACATAATAAATAATATTTTTAAAATGATTACGATGTGTTTTCGTTGAATTTTAACCAGAAAAATGACATGGAAATGGAAAAAAAATAATTTGGACACTTTATTTTGCCCCTCACTGTATATGTATTGACTCAACAACGTCTTTTAATGCGATGTTTCTACATAAAAAATATTATGTCGCTTGAGACACTTATGCGATTATCCAAATAACATGAGACATTTATTCAAACAGTAGTTCTGTTGCTTATGAACAATCTTTTCCATCACCCTAAAGTGTTACCATGGCTAAATTTTGCTGTTATGAGTTTTGTCCCACATTCCTATTCACTCAACGCGTTGTGCGTTGTCTTGTGTGGGTGACTACTTTGTTTGATACTGAGTACCGTTATCTATTACTCATAAGAGCACCGTATTGATTTTTTTATTCTTTATTAGAAAGACTTTCAGCCTCCTGGGCTGGTTCGTCTCTACGAGCCGTGCCGTGAGATGTATTAAAACATTAAACATATACTTCACAACGTTTGAACAGTTTTAACAAGGAACTACAATTAAGTTTTCACATGACAAAAATATAAAATCTATAAGCCCACTCCGTTCGAAGATGCCGAGTGTTCAGCACCCTATTGATTCGTAAACAGGTTCACTAGGCATCAAGCTTCGTTTAGGAAAAGCATAAACTGATACTTAGTTGAGTAAAATATAAGATTAGCATGGTTTCTTGCTGTGGTGGCTGAGAGCAGACAAACGACCAGAACGGTAAAAAAGTTAAGGTGGCTAAGAGCAGACAAACGACCACAAAGAGTTAAACTTTTTAAACTGCTCGCGATTTCACAAACGGAACTGCACACTGCTGCCTCTTCCACGGGCCAAGTTGAAATGGGAGAATATTTCTTCTAAGTCCTCAGATCAGCGCAATGACCAAATGACCGGAACTACGCAATTATTAACGATGTTAATTATACGAAATCCTACCCTCAATTCCCTTGCCTAAATCTGTCCTCTTTTCTAACATTTTCGGGCGATTATTTGTAATCTCCCGAGCGCAGCTTAAATCGAGTCGCTCGCCGGATTCCGAATTCAAATATCAAGAAAACCCGCCAAAAACTCTGCTGGTTACTCAGATTCCTCACACGGGAGTTGTGTTAAATCTGACGTTAATACTCAGGGAAACGAGGGGCTCAACAATACTAAATCAGTGCAGCACTACAACAGTTAAGCTACTGTACGCCTTTTTGAAAACTAATGACTATGCACTCCGATGGTAACGAGAAGTCAAGCGTAATTCTAATGTAGTGTTTAGTTTACATGATTTTAATGAAAACTCAACTCAGTTTCGCACAATGCTTAGAAAGATGGCTTGAACAGAAAAAGGACAAAAAAAAAGTAATAAGAAATAAGTAAAACCAATATTGCTGGTAACGAGATCTACTGCAAAAATACTTAATTTCAAAAATTTGAAATGTTTCAAATAAAATCAAAGCAGACTTTCTGGCGTGAAAAAATGGATTCAAATATATGGGAATTCGTGTGTTTTTGCTCATGCCGAGCTAAAGTTTCAATCTGTGAGCGAAGGGGACAATTACACGCAAACATTTCCAAGCAGAACTATATTTTCTAATTCAAATTTATTCATTTTTCTTCGAGATCTTCTCTCCGATTATCTGATGAGAATTTGTGAAATCTTGCTTGGCACAGTCTAAATCCACCGCAGCGCGCTGCGCTCACAAACCTAATTCGACCCAGCAATCATCTTGCCGAGCGATAACTATCCGGTGCTTAGGATGTTTCCGTTGTCACAATAACCCATCTGCTTCCGAGATCACGAGCCATATTTTCTGTGATTTTACGAGATAATCAACTTTTGCCCCTCGGAATTTCCACTCGCTTTATTCATGAGAAAACACACAAAAATAGAGCCGGGAACACGCACTAATTTCGATGCCGCTGCCGGACAAGATCGCCGGATGTGGGGCGCAATGCAGGCCCAGCTAGTCTCACATCTTCCGGTTTTATCTTTGGTTGTATTTTTTCCACCCTAAATGGGACGGAAAATGCGAAACTTTCCCTACAGGTGCCGTTCTAGTAAGTGGCCAATATATTTGATCCCACTAGTAGCCAAGAACTCGTTTCGGGGGTAATGGAGATTTGGGGGAGGATAAAATTGACCGTTGGAGCGTTAGATTCGGCGATTTAATCGCTGGGGGCGGCTTTCGCTATTGAGCTGGCTCCGGGCAAAATTCGTTTATCGGTGTAATTCTTTTCCGTGGAATTTGTCAGATCCCGGGATTAGTTGTGTTTCGGTATTTGCTTTTCTCGTGAAGGAACAAAAAGTTTGTTTTAGGCAACAAACATACTTTTCTCAACCAGAAGATGAAAGGCACCGTTGTGAAGCAACAAAGTTTCTATTCAATCTAAATTTTGTTGATTGTTGCAAGGTGAAACTATCGATCAGAAACCCTACGATACTTTGCTATGACGTCAGTGTAGTACTGGAATATATATATATATATATATATATATATATATATATATATATATATATATATATATATAAGATAGGATCGTGGTATCGAGATGGATAAAAAAAAAACTTTATTCTCTCATTTAATACACGTCTTCTTATGTGTTAACACTTTGGAATTCAATTTGGGACTAACTCAGGCAATCCAGAGTAACCTATTTTATTGGGACGAACTACAGCGTCAGCATCCGTGTGTGGTGGCTCGCGGGTTTCGGATTGCACCTCTCGCGCGTGCGGTTCATCTTCAATTATGCTGCATGCGCGTCTCGTTGGTTTCGGGTTGCGTTTCCTGATTATGCTGCTATGCTGCGGGGGCGGGATCCCGTCGTAACGCCTCCCCCCTAGGTGTCGAGCGTCCTCGTTTGACTCTTCATACTCTTCAACAACGCAACCATTGCCTCTGATGGTTGTTGCGGGGTGGATGGTGATTCGTCCTTTTCCGTGGGTTTTGGGTTAGGATCTGCTGCGGCTTCATGCATCTGGCAGGGAATAGTGGTATTGGGTTTTGTCTTCCTATTCTTCAAGTATCTGCGAATAAAGAATAGGAGAATTGCAAGGACGAGTAAGGAGGTCAACAGTGATCCTCCAACGGTTTGTGTTTTGGACAAATGGACTTTGATTTTGTTCAACTCTTCGAGGTTGTCTATGGTGATGGTATGAAGTGTTTCTGCATCGGGGATATGTTCTTTGGCATCTATAATTTTCCCAAAGATTGGTGTCATGAATTGTAACTGTTCGATAACTTTGTTTACGTTGTGGAATGTACTGTTTCCTATTTTAACTGTACAGTTTTCAGTTTCTATGATGGTTGGTGTTGTTATTTCTCTCGAGTCGCCACATGAGTCCGAAATGTTAATTCTTACTGTGGTATCCACTATTATGGTCCCTGGAATTATTTCTCTGATTTCGGGGTTTTCCTTTTGTTTTGAAAAAATGCATTTTGCTTTGAAGTTATTTAGAATATTGGAGATGCATTCGTCGGTGATTGCCTTTGCTCTTTCGCATATCGTGCATTTGCCGGATTGTTGGAAGAGCTTTTCCTTATATTTTGCTACGTATTTTATGTTCGTGCTGATCTTCGAGCTGTTTCCGCCGACTGGTTCTAACTGCAGTAGTTCGTAGTCCCTATTTTCTACTATCGGAATTTTTACAATGACAATAAAATGATTTCTTTTTATTGAGACAATACTATTGATGTGAACAAATATTTCGTCTTCATACGTCAATCTTATGTTTTGCTTAGTTAGAAAATTCCAAATATAAAGTTTTTCTGCTGGGCTAAGTATATTTTTATTTATCAAGTTTAGTTTAGATAGTGTTATTTGTTCTTCCAAATCTTCTAGTATTCTTATAATAATATCTATGTTAAAAATAAGGTTGATATATCCTAGCTCATTTTGAGATTCTCTTACTGATTCCTCGATATCTATTAATGTTTTTGATACATTGCTCAAATGGATTTCTAGGAGATTGTTAATTCGTATTTGTTTTGATTCATTAGTTATAAATTTATTCAAGGTTGTTTCGAGTTTATCAAAATTTTGATTGATCAACAAAAGATCTTCGTGATCGGGATTTCCAGCTATGAATTTGATTGTAGAACCTAAAGCGTCTATGAGTCCTCTTCTACTTCTCCTAGGAGATAAGCTGTTGGTTTTGGCGTGCGCAATTTTTAACTTGTAATCAAAGGTATTTTTTAGATGGGTTGTTGTATTTAATGTGTTTGCTAGCTTTTCTATGTATAAGATATTATTTTTAATATCGTTCATATTAATTTTATGTATTATTCTTTCGTATCCGAGTTTAATTTTAACTTGATTGATTTTAAAGACTATTAAGCCATTGTTATTTGATACATCCTGATACGTCGTTGCGGATGTAAGGGCGAACAGTCTGCAAGGAAATGTAAAGTTGTTTATCAAATTAGTATTATTATTCCTTTAGGATTTCAAGCGATTTTTGTGAATTTTTATGTTGTTTTTATCGGTAAAAGTTAAATCGTTGTCTGTTAGTACGGTTGCTATTTTATAAGGATCTCGATCTTTGTTAAGTCGTTGCGTTATTTTAATATATTTATTATCGTTTGTATGAAGTTGGGGTGTTTTTTTATTGTTTTCGTGCTGTTTTTCGTACGCTGCTTTCCTTTTGTCAAGTTCTAATTTCACTGCGGATTGAAGTTTGTTCACGTTTTCAGTGATTTCTTCGATGTCGACCGTGTTTCTTTGGTTGAAAATGAGCTCGCGGGGTTTTCTCTTAGTGACCGAATGATATGTGTTATTATAAATATCTGTTATGATATTCATTTGGTCATTAAGCGAAATGTTGGTGTGTTTATGTTTCAAGGTTCTGTATAATTCGATCAAAGTCGAATGAAAACGTTCTACGATTCCATTCGAGTTTGAATTACTCGCAAAGTGCATTTCGATGCCAAGATCATTCAAAAATCCGACAAAGTCGATTGATTTAAAGGTTGGTTCTTGATCGCACACTATGGTTTGTGGTCTGCCGAATATTCTGAGGTGTTCTGTGATTGCTTTTTTCATGTCTACTATTGTTCGGGATTCTAAAGCGATTATGTTAGCGAATTTTGAGAAAGAGTCGACGATCGTAAGCCATTTTGATCCTTTCATGAAAAATACATCGATATGAATTCGTTCGAAAGGTTTTTCTCCAAATGTGCTTTTTTGGATAAGCTGGGGTGGCCTCCTGTCATATTTACTTTTCTTGCAAATGTCACAGGATGCTACGTGAATTTTTAATTTACGATCGAGTTCCGGGAAAAAGTATCTTTGTAAAATTTGAATTTTATTTTCTTTCATTCCGCGGTGCGCAAAGGAGTGTGTCTGTTTTATGATTTCATCTTGGGTGTTTTCCAGTCGTACATCTTCCAGTAGCGTTTCTGAAATAAAAACCTTGAAAATTTTATTAGTCGAGAAATATTTTCTGTATGTTTCTTGAATAAGTTGGATCAGAGAAATAGGTGCTTTGATGCCGCTCACACCTTTAGGATTCAATAGCATTTTAAATACTTTGGTGATTTCCTCCTCATTGTAGAATGGTCTCACTATCGTGTGTCTATGGTATCTTGGGAATATTTCTTCGTATACGTCGGTGTTTATGTTTGCGATTTTGAAAATAATTTGTGTTCTAAACATGTTCAGTGGTTTTTCTGTGGTCCATATGTAATAATCGTCACTCGTATCCGCTGAATGTATTGTGCTTAGATCTGTATCGTTTCCTTCCGAATATTGGTGCTGGTTATTGATGTCTTGGATAGAACTGTGGGTGATCTCTTCCGGTTTTATTCTCGATAGAGCATCTGCTACGGTATTTGTCCTTCCTGGTTTGTATAAAAGTTCGTAATCGTATTCTTCGAGTTTGAGTTTACCTCTAAGAATTCTTTTGTTTGTGTTTGTTAGAGAATAAGTTAAAGGTTGGTGATCTGTTATTAGCTTGAATTTTCTACCATATAAATATGGTCGGAAATGATTTACCGCCCAGTACATAGCAAGAAACTCTTTTTCGGTCGTTGAATAATTTTCCTCTGTTTTGTTCAGTGTCCTAGATGCAAACGCAATCGGTCTATCTTTCCCAACGGGCCCCTGCGAGAGTACTGCTCCGATGGCGTAGTCGCTTGCATCTGTTGTTAAAATGAACTCTTTCGAGAAATCAGGGTACTGCAAAATCGGGTCCCTTGTTAGGATTTCTCTACATTTCTCGAAACATGTTATTGTTTCCCTAGAAAATTCGAACTCAGTGTCTTTCCTTAGTAATTTTGTAAGGGGTTTTACCAATTTGGCAAAGTCCCTAATGAATCTTCTGTAATACCCAATTGTGCCTAAAAACTGTTTCAATTCAGTTTCGTTCTTCGGGATTGGCCAGTTTCTGATTACTTCGATTTTATCGGAGTTAGGTTTAACTCCTTCTCTCGTAACTGTGTGGCCAAGAAATTGTGTTTCTTTCCTAAAGAAAAAACATTTTTCAAATTGTATTTTTAGATTTGCCTCTTTTAGTTTTCCAAATATGTTCCGAATGTCTTTGATATGTTCTTCGAAGGAACTTGAAAATACGATAATGTCGTCCATGTATACTAGACAACATTTTCCGATGAACTCGCGAAGTACAGCATCCATCACCCTTTGAAATGTTGCGGGTGCGTTCTTTAAGCCGAATGGCATTCTAGTAAACTCGTACTTTCCGCCATTGACTGAGAATGCTGTTTTTTCTCTATCGCTTTCGTCTAATTGGATTTGATGGAATCCAGAGACCAAGTCGATAGTCGAAAAAAAAGTCGCTTTCCCAAGTTTATCCAGTATCTCTGTGATATCTGGTATTGGGTAACGATCGGAAATCGTTTTTTCATTTAATTTTCGATAGTCAATGACTAATCGAAATTTTTTTCTTCGCGTGGCGTCGACCTTCTTCGGCACTATCCAAATCGGGGACGTATAGGGTGAGATTGATTCCTGAATTATACCATCTTTCAGCAGTGTTTGAATCTGCTTTTGCACTTCTTCCTCATAAATTTGAGGATATCGGTACGACTTGGTATGCACCGGGATATCATCGACTGTTCTTATTTTGTGTTTAATTTGGTGCGTGAACGATAGCGCTTGATTTTCTGAATAAATTATTTCCGAATTTTTCCTCAAAATTTTATCGAGTTCGATTTTTTCTCTATCGTTTAAAGAGTCATCTGTGATTTTGAACTGGGATTTTTCGAAATTCTTACTTGGGAGTTTCGAAATAACGAATTCTTCATTGTTAATGTTTAATTCCGAAAGGTTAATTTCAATTCGAGATTTTCTGTAATTACGAATGGCTACAAAGGCTTCCCTGTTGGAGCTGTGGTACACCCCAGGGAGTATTGAAAATTCGCCCAAACTCTTTTCGTCCGATATAATGAAATCGCCATCCTTTTCCGTCGCAATTTTTATGAACTGAAACTCTTGTTCATTCAGATGTATGTTATTGCTAGTCGGGAACTTCTTCTTCAGGTTAAATGTTTTCCTTCCGATTCTCAACTGATTTTTGCCAATGTCGAGCTGAGCCCTTAGATCTCTCAAAGTCTCGTACCCAACTAGGCCGTCAAAGTATTCGTGAAACTTGAAAACATAAAATTTCACTTTTTTCTTGATACCGAATGGATCGAAAGATACTGATTTAGAAATTTCATGGGTTCCATTCATGTTTGTTACTCGAATTCCGCTTTCCGGTTTGGCGTTTTCGATGTTGACATGGTCTTGTGAAATATAATTTTTGTTGGCTCCTGTGTCCACCAAAAATTTCATTTCACCCTTAGTCGTATTTATTGTGAAATAAGGTATGAAGTTGTTATTTACGTTAGTACGTTTGGCGCGTGTTCCTGATGAAAATTTAGTTCGTCATCGAAGAAATCATCGTCACCTGAGTCTAGTTGTGAAACGTTCGCCTCTTCGGTTTTGATCTGTTCCGTTTTGGGCTCTGGCTCTTGCCCTTCGTGGTTGTTCATTTGCATCTTTGAGGTATGTGTCCTCATTGATACGTCTTCGTTGTTATAATTATTATTTCTAAATTTCCCCGAGTTCTGCTTATGGTTTCCTGATGGAGGGTATACATTGTTGTTCCTTTGAGGAGGATTAGCATTACTGTTACTACTGGTGTTGCTTCTTTTCTCTAGTTTTTGTCTAAATACCGCGTTTGTGTATTGCAGCGTGATCGATAACGCTTCATCAAGCGTATCTGGCTTGTGACTTCTCACATTCATTGAAAGATTTTCCCCCAGGCCATCTACAAACCGTGTTAGCGTCATGAGGCTTACTAATTTATTTAGGGCTGTAATTGACCCTTTATATTCGTCCATTAGCGCGAGACTCGTTTTAATGCTGGAGTCTATTGCTTTTATTTTGTTATAGTAATCTGTAACATTTTTGTTGCCCTGTTTGGCATAAAATAGAGATTGAATTTGTGTTGGGAGATCTCGTCGATCTCCGTGTGCATTTAAGAGGACTTCTTTGATTTCCTCCCATGTATTCGGGTTGCCGGCCGCAATAAGCGTGTCTTTCGCCCGTTCTGTAATTTTGCTTTTTATGGCCCTAATGTATTGAAAATACACCATTGAGCCTTTCTGATTTTTAAATAGCTCTAACGTATTCTCGACATCGTCGATCCACGCTTTAGTTTCACTTCTTCTAGTTCCTTTGAATTCGTGTAAATTACGAATGGGGTCAGGAGTCCTATATTGGAGAAAAGGATCCTCTGCTTTTTGTTTCAGTTTTGCAATAGTTTCAATTAATTTGTTTTGATTTTCTGTTAAGTGTTGAATGTGTTGTATTAATTCGTCCGCAATTGTACTTTGCTGTGCAACTATTGGCACAGACTCATCAAAATCCGGAATCAAAGGCTCCGGTGAAGCCGAATTTCTATCCATATTTGTGCTTTGTGGTTTCACTTTCACTTTTTATTCGCTAGTTTATTCTGCGTTTCTTGTGGGTTTATCGTTTGTGTTTTTTTTTTATGTTAGTATTTGTTTATTCACTTGTGATATTCCAGGTATTCGCTTACCTCGGGTAGGGGCTAGCACCTCTGAATTAGTATCGTTTATATGTCGTTGCAATACATTCACTCAATGTGTCTGATTGCTTTTGTGTTAAAAGTAAAAACTGGGTTACTTACAGGAAAATGTGTATTCTCATCTCCTGGAGTCCTCAAATTGTTCCTTTCGTGCGGGTTCTTTGGGAGGGTTCTGTGTGTGGATCCGATTTCGCTCCTCAAACACACAAACTGCTTGGTATTCGTCCTGCAGCGGTTTCCCGGTGGATGAGTTGTTGCACTGTTGGAACGTAGCTAGTTCGGTTTTCGCGATCACTATTATCACTTAATTACCACACACTTTCACTTGACTGCGCCAGATAGGATCGTGGTATCGAGATGGATAAAAAAAACTTTATTCTCTCATTTAATACACGTCTTCTTATGTGTTAACACTTTGGAATTCAATTTGGGACTAACTCAGGCAATCCAGAGTAACCTATTTTATTGGGACGAACTACAGCGTCAGCATCCGTGTGTGGTGGCTCGCGGGTTTCGGATTGCACCTCTCGCGCGTGCGGTTCATCTTCAATTATGCTGCATGCGCGTCTCGTTGGTTTCGGGTTGCGTTTCCTGATTATGCTGCTATGCTGCGGGGGCGGGATCCCGTCGTAACGTATATATATATATATATATATATATATATGAAAGCTATTAATATCTCGAAGGATGAAGTTGTACACATTGGCTAACAGCATTCTATTCTCGGAACCCCAAGCTTCATCTACAGACGTTATGGTTATGATTTCTCAATGAACTGAATGTCTGGCAAAGATATCGCTTCACGTTGCGTGGGTAAGTCTACAAACTTCTGGTTGAAGCAGCTTGAAGTAAGTTTGAACTTTATTGAGCACGTGAATATTGGGGTGTATATCATTCTAAGTATATCGAGAGTAAAGTTAGTCGATAGTAGTTATGTGGGTGTTGGTCGGGTGTTGTGGTGGACACTTCTTTGCTTTTTTGAAACGCTTTACAACGAATCGATACCCAAGCAGATAGTGGCTGTAATATGACGAGATTTTTCATAACCCAAAAGATATTCGAGCAATGTACGGAGGCAGCGAATGATTATTGTGTCGTGGTTTATCGAAGTTGTACTTGTGTTTAGATGCTATATTCAACACTCGATGGTGATAATTCGACACATCAAGATCAGTTTCTACCTGTGGCGGTTTTGCTGGAAATTGTTGATTTCTATCACAGAATTCACTGCATTGATTCCAACTATATTGCGATTCGCGACATTAGCTGTGTTCATCTGCTCGAGTTTTTATCCGTCATCTGAATGAACACAAACGACTCTGTCACTCGATCGATGTCCACAAGAATGGGTACTCAGTTTCATGTATTTTCGAGCGGTTATGGACCCGATGTGGACCGAATGTCACAAAGTACTATAAAAGTACTGGATTAAAGCTCCTCTCTCACCCCCGCATGAAGGACTGTCTATAGTTTGAACTATAAAAGTACGCGATAACTGGTGCTGAGCGAAATGGCATCACTGCTGCGATTGCCTTCCCTCTCTCGCATTGAACTGTCATTCATATAAACAAAAACGAGAGAAGTGAATGGATTAAACAATTTGCTTGAGTGAATATGTTTTTCTTTAATTAATGTTTAATTTTGATGTCTTTTTCTTTGAATTGCAGCTAACAGAAATTCGAGGAATGCGAAATAATGGGTTGATTTTAAGGATAATAGTACCATGTACTATTCCTACGTAATAGTCCGGAATATGTTCCAGTTGTGTTTCCTTGTGTATAGAACCCGCGATTAAGTGTGTGTCAATAGCAACTTGGTATGTATATTCTTTGAATATGTGCAATAAATTGTTTAATGAAATGCATTTCATTTCAGAGTACGCCCCAGTTGTGGAAAAGCTTCTGTTGCTATGGCTCCAATTACCGAACCTCAAATTTGCAACTACTTCGTCGACAGCCGGAGTAGAGCCCGTATCGATTGTATTAAACACACTCTTCGCTAATGCTATCAACATTCAGGATATGAACCGGAATAAATAGGAATATTCAGGTAAAACTCAATTGCACAATTTATAATAATCAATACATTTATGTCTACATTTACTTTTTAGTGAAAATTTGATTCATCCACACCGGTGAACCAAAATGTTCTCTCTGAACGGTGTAGCATATAATTTGTTCAAAGGAAAATTTGGTTCGCTCATTATATAGTGCTTTTATCTATTATAACTGTAGTACAGCCTTGTATTAGTATTGATGTATATAAACCAGCATTGTAAATAAATTAAATAAATTCCATCGCCGGTTTTTTAAATGTTTGTTTCAACTTTCATGAAAACAAATACCGCCATAATGAGGGTTGAGCAGTTTTTCAATCGGTCAAACGCGGTGCCAGATTGGCACAGGTTTGGCTCGAAATTGGTTGTCGTATACGAAGGGTAGGTCGATAAAATCGTTGCAAAATGGCACGATATCGGTACCAGTGTCGACACCATTTGTTGGGACCAATCTGGCACAACAATGTAGAGTGGGTAGAGACAGAACAACCCATATTCCGTTTTGCCTGCCAAGATTGGGTCGATGAAATGTCAACAATCGACCTCAAATGCTGCCACCCAGCCGGGTGCTATGATTGATGCTAGGATCGTTAGCAAAATCTCAAGCAGAACTGTCAGTGGGATACCCAATTCATATGAAAACAAAGGGAAAATGTCAGTGGGATACCCGTTATGTTGGCTCCTGTCAGTTCAATGGGGGTTCTCTAAAGACGTCACCCGGCTGCTGCCACCCCTTGCAATCGATTTATCGACCTTTTATATGTATTCATCGAACAACTTGACGCCACTTTTTTGCCAACATGTGCAAGACGTCGAGCTGCTTGCAGCGCTGCTTCCAGCACTGCTTGCCTTTTGTTTGTATTGGTTTGTTAGTAAAATGAAATGAAATATTAAAAGGAAAATACATAATCAATTTTAGTCATTTTATTACACGAAAAAATACGTATTACAAAACAATATGTGTTTGTGATATACAAATAACCACAATACAGCGGAATTTTTGAATCCGGGGTTTCCGGATTGACGATTCGAGTCCAGCTGAGCTCGTTAATAAATACCTCCTGCGTTGAAAGTTTTTATTTCCTTGATACACATTTGTGCCCGAGGATTCGATTCGGCTGTTGCCGCTGTTGTTGCTGTCCCCGGCATGGGTTTGGAGGATACTGCTGATTGGAATTGCAGATGTTGTTGGCTCCTGTGACAATGGTGAAAATCTGCACTGTTGTTCTTGTTGTTTGGCGACTAGTAATGGGGGAAATCATCTTCCGGCTAGTTTTTATTGATGGCTATAGAAAAGCCAGATGTTTTCACATCATAGTCTGTGTGTGGCATATAGAGTAAACGTGTAAATTGAACTTAATTCAGACCTTGTCCCCCGTTGCTATCGTGTGAGCAAAAAGCGGCAGAACGGATAATGTCTTAACACACACATCGAGCCGAACTCGTCCTCGCGCACACACACTCTCGTGAGCGACTTTCCTCCACATCTTCTCATTCTTGGATCAACGCTCGAGAAGGTGAGTTGCACAGTCTGAAAGAAAATGAAATAATTAATGAATGAAAAAGCGATAACAGTTTCCTTACTCACTAGTTATATGGTCCATTTGTTTTTGTTTGAGATGACAGTTTAGCGGACTACCAGTGATATCATTTCGATTTTTTAATTATTTCGTATTTTCAACCAATGAACTATACACTCTTAGGAAAAATTGGTATATATGACGATTTTTTGGGTAAATATTACCAATGATTAGTTGATTTTTGCGATTTGAATTAAGTGCGCTACACATACAACATCACCGTCATCGTCCTGTCAAATATTCTCTTGGACTTATTCTGCCAACGTCACAGTTGCCGGTGATGGTGTATGTGAATGTTACCATACGATTTCCATGGGAGAATATTTGACATTTCATTTCTTTACGTTGACTTCACAGTGACGGGACGTTGTATTTGTAGCGCACTTTATTCGTATATATTACGCGATAACATTAGTAAACAAATGTGAAACCAGCCAGTATAACAGTAATTATTGATCTATTGTATGCATTTTTAGTCATTTATTGAACTATCTAAAATGCGATTTATTAAGTTTGATTCTCGGCTACAAATTAGGAAAAAAAATACAGAATGATTACTACAAACAGCTACGATAGACTACATCAAAGGGCCAGTTCTATGCCCCTTTTCAACATTCAATTGAAGCGCAGCGTCAGTGGAAACGGAACCTTCGTTTTGACGATTTCGAAAACATCCAATCGATCGAACCACCGATCACAATCGTCGGAAAGTAGTTTATGAAGTTGCCCTTGACCAAATCCGACATAATAGCGGTGGAATTAGATCTCAACTAGGCTCGTTTTAGTGTCTCGAATTACCCAGATTCCTCATTATTGAAGTAATGTCTTCACTTTCTCCCGCAACAGACGAGTATGGATCATTATTTGGCTGTCCAATATGTATCAATGTTGATTAAAGAACATAAATTGAATTAATTTTCAAGAACGTCACTCACCTGTCTGGGTAAATTCGACCTTTTTCTGTGGAGAAACAATATCGAAAAGTAGTTCCGCTCAACTCAATTATCAGCTCGACAATTAGGTTAATAATGTTCTGTTTACATTTCTTTCACGGTTTCCAGCAATGACAATCGTCAAAGTTACCGATACCGCGTAGTAAAATGTACCAATCATTGGCAGGGATGTATATTGTATCTAACATTGATTTTACATACAGTTGATTATTATTTACAGAAAATTTGTACATTCTACTAATGTTTGCCTTATCAAAGATTTGGCATATTTTAGTAATCTGTTTTCTGGGTGTAGGCAAGACGGAGAAGTCACAGCATTTCGGCCAATGTTAGGTCGATATTTTGTTCGTCGACTGGATTGTGGGAACGTCGCTAGCACTCAACGTAAACAACAACATCAAGCGATCGAGGGAAGATTTGAATCGAGATGGAAAATGAAAGGTGGGAAGATTTTTAAATCTGTGACGTCACAGATTTTGTTTATGCATGTTACTTTTCTTATAATAGTCCACTACATAGGAAAAGTGTTGTTATTACGAGTAAAAATAAGCAGATGAAATGAACGAACAATTTTTTTTCTTAAAAACAATGTTAGCGTTCAAAATCATAAAAGCCCAACTGACAATCTAACAGAAACTGAAATTTCAGTATTATTGAGGTATTCTAAACATAATTTCAATTCAATTTTTCTTCTCGTTCGTCGACCAAAAACGTAAATGAACAAAGTCAGAGTCAAATTATCTTTTGTTCCTTTAACGGAGAAGAATCAACAGTGGATGGGAAAAAAGGTTGCTTCATGTAAAATTCACTTGAAAAATAAATTTAATTGACTCCGTATAAACTAGATTGAGACGAAAAGTTTTCCGCTTGTGTCTTAGTTTTAGATGAATGAAGTGTTCAACATCCTAATTGTGAAAAAAGTAATTACAATTGCTGACAAGAGAAAAACTTCCATGAAATTGCTCTAAAATCCAAACGTAGTGGACATTAGAATACTATTTCTGATATAAGAAGAAATCAAAGAAAA
Source organism: Toxorhynchites rutilus septentrionalis (assembly GCF_029784135.1). Classification (NCBI taxonomy): domain Eukaryota; kingdom Metazoa; phylum Arthropoda; class Insecta; order Diptera; family Culicidae; genus Toxorhynchites; species Toxorhynchites rutilus. The sequence goes on from NC_073746.1 coordinate 84,418,696, forward strand.
AAATAAACATTTTAGTTTGTGACATGTTCTGTTTTTTTTATAATGCAAAAAATATATTTTGGAAATATGTAATTAGTTTCTATATATCCTCTTTCAAATATATTCGCTGACACACTCAATGTTGTAACATTTGAGTAACTGACTGGTATGCCTGATATGTGAACTTCCAATCTTCCAGGCTACTAATACAATCAAAGTTTAACACAACCAAAACTCGTAAATCTTTCCACCTTCTATTCTTCATCTCGGATTTGAATCATGTAGAAGTTGCCATGGAATCATTTTATGACCTGTTAGTGAGAATGCAGAAGATGATCCACGAGGGAAATCAGCGTATCGAGTCAAAAATTGAAGCAGGTAACAATGCTCTAGTGGAAGAAATTGGTGCGAAGTGGAAAAGTCGAGAGATGATTGCATTCGTGATATAAATCAGCTGAAGGAGAAGTGCACAAAAACTGAGCTAAACGTTAAATCAAACGAATTGTCAGACTCGAAAAATCTGCTGACCTTTTACTCACTGGCGTTCCATACAGCAGCCCTTCAGAGAAAGCGAGCAGCTTTCTGTTCGAAGTTGCCATTGCTCTTGGTTACTGCGATTCCGATGTTCCCGTCGCCTTTTCAAAGCGGTTGGCCCGTATCCCCATTGCGGTTGGTTCTTCACCACCGATATTGTTCCAGTTCGCCGTTAGAGCGGCAAGAGATGACTTCTTTCAGCGTTATCTGTCTAATAGAAATTTGAATATATCTCAACTTGGTTTTGACGTCAACAAGCGAGTGTTTCTGAATGAAAACAGGAAGTGGGTTATATCTATGGTATAACCGCAAGGGTGACGTAGGACTATCGTTGATTTAGAGATCATTTGTTTGAAGTTGAATCTGAATTCATTCTGAATGAATGAATATTTGGAGAACTTCGAAAACGAGAGCGTTACGTTGGAGGCACAAGGTTTTATGCATCCAATATTGGATACGGAAATATCCTACTGATAATATAGGAAGAATAATATTCTGAAGCTATCCTGTTAATTGCGATTGGTTGAAAAACCACAAAACCAAATGTATTTGATCACAGTGTTACATAGATAGAAAACATTCAATTAAACTCTTTCACATGAATATATTTTGAAAATTCCCAAAGGAACTGGCAGATTATTTTCAGTAACGATTAGATATTTCCACATTTTCCTCGATACTGGAAGCCCACCAGTGGTTAATGCCAACTCGATAACCACCTGTTAATAGCACTTGATTGAAATATATTTGGTCACAGTGTTACATGGATAGAAAACATTCAATTAAACTCTTTCACATGAATATATTTTGAAAATTCCCAGAGGAACTGGCAGATTATTTTCAGTAACGATTAGATATTTCCACATTTTCCTCGATACTGGAAGTCCACCAGTGGTTAATGCCAACTCGATAACCACCCGTTAATAGCCACGCGTGTATGTGTGTGTAGCGATGTCTTCCCAGGGAACCGTTTGTGGCATCACTCTCCTCCTGATAGATTCCCTTCTGGCCTAGGGTGCACAAACAGGCTCTTGGTGACACCGTTCATCCGCGCTTTCATGATAAATAAAGAACTTCACCGCAACAGCGACAACATGCTCCAATCGCTGTTCAATTAGAACTGAGTGGATTTCCGAGCGCCGCTCGCTTATATACCGGTTGGTGATTTCAATAGCCTGTTTTGAAAGCAATTTTAAGACTATTGAAACAAGTTTTTGGATCAAAAAGTAACAAGTATATAACGCGTAGACATTTTATCTTTCGAATGAAGTGTTTATCATACCATTTCGTTCAGTTGTTTAGGAGCTATTAACGCTCAAAATCTCGGTCTCCGGCGTAACGCTTTCGTTTTCGAAACTTTGATTTTACACCCCGGTATAGAAATGAAAGACGTAGTCCTACGTCAAAACTTGAGTGAGTCAGCTCGGCAACTGAAAGGATATGCTCTAAAACTAAAAAAGGATGGCCGAATCCACATCGTCTTCACACGGAACGGAAAAGTCTACATCAACCCAAATGCTGATCTTGCAGCTCAGGAAATTTGCAACAAGGACCAGTTGGTGTTGTTAGATTCGAAAAGGAAATAACCTTTCCCTGCTAAATCTTATTCCCTCCTACAATCCGTGAATCCGCTCAGTTATTTTCCCATGATTATTCCACTCCTGAAAGTAATAAAGGGCCTTATTCCCGAATACACTACACGTGAAAACTATGTGTAGTGAGTCAACCTTATTCCGGAATACACGCCACTGTAAACATTTGGTAGAATTCATTAGCAATACACCGAGTTCATCCAACGATGTTATTCTGGTTTACACTTCACGCTCTTTTCTGTGTAAACAGCGATTCCTCGTGCTCATCATAATCGCCGATCATACACTCTCCCAAAAAGTTCTTGTATATGACGAGCTTTTTGGTAAATGTTACCAATATTTAGTAATTTTGACGTAGGACTACGTCTTTCATTTCTATACCGGGGTGTGAAATCAAAGTTTCGAAAAAGAAAGCGTTACGCCGGAGACCGAGATTTTGAGTGTTAATAGCTCCTAAACAACTGAACAAAATGGTATGATAAACACTTCATTCGAAAGATAAAATGTCTACGCGTTGTATACTTGTTACTTTTTGATCCAAAAACTTGTTTCAATAGCCTTAAAATTGCTATCAAAACAGGCTATCGAAAACACCAATATAAGCGAGCACCGCTCGGAAATCTACTCAGTTATAATTGAACAGCGATTGGAGCATGTTGTCGCTGTTGTGGTGAAGCTCTTCGTTTATCATGAAAGCGCGGATGAACGCTGTCACCAAGAGCCTGTTTGTGCACCTTAGGCCAGAAGGGAATCCATCAGGAGGAGAGTGATGCCACAAACGGTTCCCGTGGACGACATCGGAGCAGCCGCCACACACATACACGTGAGGAACTCTTCGTTTGGATACCATTCAGCATCGAGAAAATTCCGGAAAGATCTAATCATTGCTGAAAAATAATCTGCCAGTTCCCCTGGGAATTGAAAAATACATTTATGCGAAAGAGTTTATTCTAATGTTTCCTATCCATATAACACTGCAAACAAATACATTTGGTTTTGTCATTTTTCAATCAATCGCAATTAACAGGAAAGCTTCTGAAAATTATTCTTCCCCATCAGTAGAAAATTTTCATATCCAATATTGTATGCGCGCGCAACGGAAAATGTTTCGCATCGCGAAAATTATATAATTTTCAATCGATTATTGTTTCATCGAAAGTTTCAAACTCAGAGAGTTCATTCCCCTCTAGTTTGCCTTCCAAATTGCCATCGTAAACCACACCTATTCTCGATTCAATCACGCACAAAAAGCATACTTAAGCGATATTCTGGTGGTGAAACGCATTCAGTTTTCGTGAGGACATCGACAAGACAACATCGTAATTGAACGAGCTAAACGAGCTGGACGGCGAGGGATCAAGGGATTTATTACCTTGCCAGACCTGACCTGAAACGCATTCAGTTTGTTTGGAACTGTGAGGGAGCGCAGAAAAGCCGATCCATCAGAGGAAGAAGAGAAGACGACCGAGAGAGCATCGAAAATTGGTTCCGCTTGAGGCATCGGAGCAACTGCCACGCACACACACACACATACACGCGCGCAACTCTTTACGTTCGCTGGTTATCGAGAAAAATCCGGAAAAAAGTGATCGTTGCTGCAAAATAATCTGCCAGTCCCCCTTGGACTTGAAAATTACATTCAAGCGAAAGAGTTTATTTTAATGTTTTCTATCCATTTAATACTGCGACCAAATACAATTGGTTTTGTGATTTTTGAGTGCAATTAACAGGTGGTTATCAAGTTAGTATTAACCACTGGTGGTAGACTTCGAGAAGAATCCGGAAAGATGTCATCGCTACTGCAAAATAATTTGTCAGCCCCCTTGGATTTGGAAATTACATTCGAGCGGAAGAGTTTATTCTGATATTTTTTACCCATATAATACTGCGACCAAATATAATTGGTTTTGTTAGCATGAACCACTGGTGGATTTCGAGAAGAATCGAGGAGAATCCGGAAATATGTCGTTGCTGCAAAATAATCAGCGAGTTCCCTTTGGAATTGAAAATTACATGCAAGCGAAAGAGTTTATTTTGATGTTTTCTATCCATATAATACTGCGACCAAATACATTTAGTTCTGTGATTTTTCAATCAAGTGCAATTAGCAGGAAAGCTTCTGAAGATTATTCTTCCCCATCAGTAGGATACTTCCGTATCCAATATTGGATGCATAAAACCTTGTACCTCCAGCGTAACGCTCTCGTTTTCGAAGTCCCCCAAATATTCATTTATTCATTCATTCATAATGAATTCAGATTCAACTTCAAACAGATGATCACTAAATAAACGATAGTCCTACGTCACCATTGCGGTTATACCATAGATATAACCCACTTCCTGTTTTTTGCAATACGAATTCTTCGTACATATTACGCGATAACAATGGTAAACAAATGTCAAATCGGCCAGTATAACCCAGTATAAGCAGTCGGTTCAACGTTGGTTTAACATGTACCCTAAACATGTAATGTTAACCCAACCTTTATGCATATATTGTTATGAATTTATTGAGCTTTTGTATGTATCTTTATTCATTTATTGAACTATCTAAACTATCGACATCTGATCCTGCATCGATTGGGTCTGATCCATGGCTACAAATTAGAACAAAATACGCAATTATTACTACAAATAGCTACCACAGACTACTCAATTCTCACCATTATCATCTCCCAGGACCAGCGTGTAATTACTTCTCAGCCAAACACATTCGGGAGATATCACGAAGCTGACGAAACCCAGGCGGAATTAAGTGATGCTTAATCCAATTGATCGAACCACCGATCACAATCGTCTGAAAAACGTTTATGAAGTTGTCCTTGAACAAATCCAACAGCATAAATGCAGAACTAGGACTCGACAGGGCTCGATTTTGTGTATCGAAGTACCCAGATTCCTTATTATTGAACATTTTCTTCGTAGTTGCCAGTAATGACAATCGTAAAAGTTACTAATACCGCGAAGTAAAATGAATCAATCGTTGGTAGGGGTGTGTATTGCATCTGACATTCATTTTAAGCAGGCGCCACACGATGCTACGAACACCCCCGAATATTGAGCGCTCGATGGTTAGACGCATCGTGTAGTCGATGGACGAACTACGAGCCTCCAATGTCGAGCGTCGAATATTCGCGTTGGAAGATAATCCGTTCGTTGTGGATTACCTTCCAACGCGAGTGGCACGAGTCAAAAGATTTTTGTCATTTGTTGATTCGACACTCGATGACATTCGATACACCGCTACATAATTCGTCTGAATCTATCTTTGACAGATTGGTTTGTTTACAAGTTTTAGATGAAGGAACTATGGAATTTTGTTTAATAATGTTGATTTCAAGCATTTTTAATTTACAGCCCGATATCAGTACAATTGCTACGGCAGCAATTTCAATACTCGCATCGTCATCCAGTTTCCTAACGTTTTTGATGGTAAATAAAAACAATAAACATTTGATCCAAATACTCGCCGATTGTTTGAACCGATTGCATTGAATCGAACATTCACTTCACCGTGTAGCAGCACATTCGTCACAACATTTGTCGATTCATCGAGTCAAATGTTTGAGTCCAACATTCGAGTGAAACGTTGGACGAATCGTGTAGCGCCCGCATTACAAACGATTGATAATATTTACAGAAAATTTGTACATTTTACTGTTCGCATTACAAAAGATTTGGAAATTTTTTTAGTAATCCATTTTCTGGGTGTATCGACACAACTCGAGAATAAACAAAACAAAATACAACTGACGTTTCTTTTAAGGTAGGTATAGACTAGTGATATATTCATGTGAAGAAATATGATGAGATTTATAGAAATCGCATCAATCGTTGACACTAGCGCGAACTTATATACTGAATACATTCACATTTTCAGTGAATTTATTCACCTGAAGTAGAACTGCATCCAACTTTAGTGATTTCTCACCAGTGAGAAATTCACCAGCGTTTACATATGCCTGAATTTATCCTATTCATAGTGGTTATCTATACCTGGAAGAAGTGTATCATATATATTCTCACCTGTTTACATCTATTTCCGTGTAATTAAATCCATCTATAGCTATAGATCTCCCTAATGTAAACGCGCCATTCACGACATTGGAAATGAACACAGGGTCACTCCGCATTCTACACGAAGTTCATTTTTACACTTCACGATCGGTGGAAACGCAAAAAAATGAAGTGAGATGTAAGCGTAGTGGGAACATAAGTGTAAGTGGATACGGGAATAAGGCCCAAAGTAATGCTACCCTATCCTTGAAATTGTTCTTTTTTCCCTCATATTACATCCGTGCTTGAACATCCAAAGCTTGTGTGCTCGTGGGATGAGTAAATTTGAAGAATTCAAAGACTTGTTTGTTAATAGTAAGACCGATGTTATCTGTGTTACCGAAACATGGCTTAGCGAATCAATTTCATACGATGCTATTTTAATTTCTGGATATAATATGTAGGGGAAAGGGGGCCAGTTTCGGACAACGCTTGTAAAAATTAAGTGGTACAATTTTCAACCAAATTAAAAAAAATAAGTAAGTTAACAGCCCTTCCACCAAGAGCTGTCATATAGTTTGACATCTCCTGGTCGTTTATTTTTTTACGAAAACAACACAGTACCCTTTTTCATACACTTTTCGAAACTTTTGAGCTTGTATTCGCCTAATTCCTTTGTGAACGATTTGGAAATTTAAGTACACCACCTCAATTAGTGACTAATATGAAATGAAAAAAATATGCATACAACGGGTAAATAAAGGTCTACTTATTAGATAAAATTATGATTTGTCTTCGGATGGTGGTGGGGTACATTCGGACATCGTTCACGGGACACATTCGGACACTGTTTAATTCCTCATAAAATTTATGTCTGATTGTTGTTTACTAACAAACATCAATTTAGTCTGATTCTCAGACCTAATGATGATTCGAAACTAAAAAAAGAAAACCGATAGAACCAGCATCAACGAAGATGAGATGGAAAGAGCTACCGAACTAGTTTCGTATAGAACGTTTTCATAATTCTAGCTCAATGTTTTGGAACATTTAAAAAAGGTAGCAAAAAGCAACGTAAACGAATTGATTCCAAAAAATCAAAAATCAATCAAAAAGTCATTGCACTTTGGAAACAATTAAATATTGCCGAGAAAATTGCACAATTCATGTATCTTTTCCACCTAATGTCACAAATCGCTGACAACCGCTGGATGTTTCAGTTATGGGCTCTTTCAAGCAAAAGCTCTCAGTTTCCCAGAACGATTGGCTACTCAACCATCCTGAAAAAACAATTTCAATACACGATCTTTCAGGTATAGTTGCATTGGCTTATAATACTTCTTTCAATCTGAGTAATATCCTAGCTGGATTCAAAATGACAGGTTGCTATCCATTCTCAAGAAAGGTTTATTCGGACAAGGATTTTGAATGCTCAAATGATTTCACCTACTGGAGCGGAGGTAGCAAATGACTCATCGGGTAATACAACAATGTTGCAAAACATTGCGTCTACAGCATAGATAGATTTTACTTTAGCAACTTGTTGAACCTTTTCCAAAAACAGGACCATCACTCGAATACGGAAGAAAGCAAAATTACGAATTTTTACTGACTCTCACAGCAAGCAGTTTCCTTTCAGACAAATACTGATAAACAGGAAAATGCAGAATATGAGGAAACAGAAGTAATTGTTGATAAATATGAAATTTTAATTTTTTTTTTCATTGTCCGAAAGTGCCCCAGGACTGTCCGAAACTGCCCCACACATGGGGCACATTCGGACAAAAAGGCAATTTTCAAAAATTCAAATAAACCATTCGAAATTGCATCAACGCACACTTCTAACACGCTCATATGATACATTGATGTCCAAATGACAACCAGGATGAATACAGGATTTTTTTAAGTTTACAAAAAATATTAAAAATCAAGGAAAAAAAGTGTCCGAATGTGCCCCCCTCTCCCCTATAAAAACGACCGAAAGTACTGTCGTGGTGGAGGAATCTATGTTTATTTCAAGTCTGATATGAAGTGTAGGATAATATCGATTTCTGACCTAGTTGTGAGTGTTGGAGATTACAATCGTACTGAATATTTATTTATTGAGATTTAGTCGATGCATGAAAAGTTTTTGCTTGGTGTATTTTATTGCCCACCTAGGGTGGACTGTGCTGATGTGTTAAATCGAAAGTTGTTTGAGTTTTCTTTTTGTTACTCTAACGTTATATTAGTAGGGGATTTCAACACGGACTTAAATAAGCGGACAAACAAGTCTATTTCAAATCGAACCGCAACTCGGACGGAAATCAGCTATGGCAGATTTGATACGACTAGGATACGCATGATAAACTTACGCGATTTTGGTCAGAGCGACGATAGATCGAGTGATGTATGTTCTCAAGGTATATTTGATAATGACGAGTCTCTTTGGATCTTGAAAGGGGTTACGGCAAAGTGATGGACTTGCGGGTTTGCTTTTGTACATCGCTTTTACGTCCCATCTATAAGATGCTTATTAGATCGGGAGTTATCTACGGCCACGAAACCTGAACCATGCTCGTGGAGGATGAACGTATCCTAGGTGTTTTAGAACGGGAAGTTGTAACGATTCTGAGATAGCAGAATTTGTGATCTGATTAGCCCGTCACTTGCTTGGACTGATGTATGCTATTTTTGGGAACACAATCCACGAGGAGAATATTGATATTGTGATATTGGAGACTATGCTACAAGAAGTAACTCACATGCCCGAGCGATTCGTATCATGGTCATTATGATGGGGTCTCAGGTTCAATTCCTAATTAATTTTGGAGTTTACGTGAAGGTTCTTAACTGATTGGGAATTGAAATCAATACCTATATTCAAATTAAATTTACAGAAGAAATCCCACTTTACTAGACTTTCAATAATCCACTCCCCTGAGCAAACAAAACATTTATTCCATTTTTTTCTGTTTATTCCGACATTTCAGACTCTTCAGAACCTGGAGTATAAATAGGACCATTTTGGTGAGTTTACCATAGCAACACTGTACGTAAATCTTTGATAAAGTGGAAGGGATTTTCAATAAAAATATACAAAATAATATCGAAGGTGAGGTGTTCTGAGATACAAATGGTTTTAGTATTTAATTCAAATTTTGAGTGAGACTGTTTGGCAGGGCAATTAAATTAATGTTATTTTGCCTAAACGTTCATTAATTTTCCAACAACTTTGTTGAACATCATATTTTAATAAGACATCTGCAATTTAAGTTACGATGATTAGAAAGAAAGATTGGTTGTGAATACGCCCTTGTGATAATTCAGTCCTAATTTGTATTAATCATATGATAATGAGAATTGTGATTTTGTGTAGATTCCATCATATGTACAAAGTTACTATAAACCCGAAGAAGGTCGCGTCAAAATTTTCTTTCTAGAAGAATCCGACAAACAGCTCTATGGATAGGTTGACCGAACAATTCAGGGATAAAAACGGAACACGTAAAGGACTACGTCTAACAGGACTTCACGTGGGTTAGTATTAAGAATGTATTGATTGTCGTGACCAGGGTCTAGACACAGAGCAACCATTTCGGAAATATTTTCCTTTGATCCGGGACACACCTTACTCTCCAGAAATCGTTTACAGAATGAATTTTCAACATGATGCAATCTATCATCCAGCATAGAGACTCCACATCTCTCCCGCTCAATTCTATTCCAAGTCTCTCGTTTTATGATGTGCTGCCAGATTTACAGCAATAGTAAATCTCCAGAATTGACCGAGTATTGCTATAAAACGCAAGTGAAGGCAAATCATCAATTTTATAGCGTTTTCCGATACTGTTATGTAAAGAATCATAGTATAAATTTGATGAATTGATAACTAATGTTATTATGTTATGTTATTATGTAAATCCCACATTGGTCTACATAGATTGACGAAATAAAATGAAAATCTAAACACTGAACATGTAGAAACAAACGAAGGATTTCGAATGCTTATAACTCGAACATTTCTTCATAGATCGCAAAAGTGTCTGCATCTATTGATAGGAAATATTTCTACGCATCTATCACAATTTCTATTGAATGACTAGCTTACCCGACGAACTTCGTCCCGCCCAAAATAGATTTTTTGATTTGAATACTTTCAAACATCCACGATTTCTTACTAAGTGAACGTTAGTGAGTCCAATCACTGAACTCTTCATTGATTGATTACCCTTTGACCCTTTACAGTTTCCTTTTACTATAAATTGTCTAGTACTTCTACAAAAGTTCGTCCTTATAATATAAAAATATTTTCAGACACAATTCTCATTCAAGATTCTTCAAGCATTTGGAAATAACATGTTTCTCCGTTGCATGAAATACATGTTTGATACAAATAATATTACAAAATAAAGACAGCTTAAATCGGACCATTCCTTCATCGGGTTTAGGGCACACCAACACATTTGGCCTTCCATTTTTGTTTATACAGATAGAAGACATAGGAATGGGTTATTCCGTTTGAAAATCCTTTTCCACTTCCGAACAAAAATCAATTTCGTTAGTGCTAACATTAAATGGACCAACAACGCTTAGCTAATTGTAGAACATATGGGAATTCAATTTTCCGAATTTACCGATTTTTCTCTCCGCTATATTGATCTACGGGAAGAGACGAATACAACGAAATATAGATGACTCAAATTGAACCATTCCTTCCTCGAGTTTTGCGCTTACCAACAGATTTGGCCTTCCATTTTTATTTATAGATATACAGCGAGGGGCGAAATGAAGTGTCCAAATATTTTTTTTCCATTTGTTTCATTTTTCTGGTTAAAATTAAACGGAAACACATCGTAATAGTTTTTAAAATATTATTTATTATGTTCTTTTCAAGTTTTGTTAATGTTACGCTGGTAAACAAGAATTTTTCGGATATAAAAAAAACAGTTAAAATCCCAAAAAACAGGGGCAAAATAAAGTGTCCAACTCGAAAATAGATATAATTTTGATAAGTTTCCATCGTGAGGCCCCTCGAATTCGTTTGTTTTGTGTATTTTGACGTTTCATAAACAACTGGCTTGGCTCTGGAGCATTCAAACAGGTCTCTACATTCGAATTAGTTGTAAAATATGGAGAACGCAAAAATTTCCGGTTCCATTCCGTTGTCCATCCGGAAACTGGTTGTTCGTGATGTCAATAATGGCCAAATGCACCGGGAAGTGGCCAAACACTACGAAATCAGCAAGACAGCGGCATCAAAAATCATGAAGAATATGAAAACGTTCGGATCGGTGGTGGATCGCCCGGGAAGAGGACGGAAGACCAAGACAGATGCCAGAACGGACAAGAAAATCATTCGTGAGATGAAGAAAAACCCAAAAATTACGATCCGACAGATACAGGAAGAGCTCCAACTTTCGGCATCGCGTCGTACTGTCTGTCGCCGCATCCAAGCGAAGGAGTACCATAGCAAGCTCGCAGTGAGAAGGCCTTTCATCAGCCAGGTGAATAAGGCTAAGCGGCTCAAGTTCGCCAAGGAACACGCCGATAAACCGCTCGAATAGTGGAAAACATTGTTGTGGACCGACGAATCCAAATTCGAGCTGTTCAACCGGAAGAAGCGGGATCGTGTGTGGCGCAAGTCGGGTGAGGAGCAGTTTGGTAAAAATTGACGGAATCATGACAGCTGAGTCATATTGCAATATCCGGCGGGAAAACCTCGAGGTATCCCTCATCAAGACGGGCCTCGAAGAGCGTTTCGTTTTCCAGCAGGATAACGATCCGAAGCATACGGCCAAGCTGACGAAGTAATTTTTCCGTTCCTGCCGCTTCAAACCCCTTGAATGGCCCCCACAAAGTCCTGATCTGAACCCTATCGAAAATCTGTGGGCCATCCTCGATGGTCGGATTTATAAGACTGGTGTGACAAATAAAAATACTTATTTTGATGCCTTGGAGCGCGCGTGAGAAGAGCTCGACCCACAACACTTGCACAACCTTGTTGAAAGTATGCCGAAGAGCTTGCAGGGGGTGTTGAAGGCTATAGGAGGCCATACCCATTATTAAATCGTTCTTGTTTGCATTCAGTTTGATTTATTTCAATCTGTTCTGATCAGGACATTTTATTTTGCCCCTGTTTTTTTTGGAATATTAACTGTCTTTTTTTCTACCAGAAAAACTTTCTTTTTTACCAGCGCAACATTAACAAAACTTGAAAAGAACATAATAAATAAAATTTTAAAAATTATTACGATGTGTTTTCGTTGAATTTTAACCAGAAAAATGAAAGAAATGGAAAAAAATAATTTGGACACTTTATTTTGCTGTAAGATATGAAAATGCGTTATTTCGCCTGAAAATCCATTTCCACTTACGAACAAAGATCAATTTCGATAGCGCAAATATCGAATGGACTAACAACAATTATGATGTAATTTTCGAACATGTGGGAATTCAATTTTCCGAATTTTCCGACCTTCCTTCAAGATTTTCCGAAAATTTTCCGGTTTTTCCTCTCCACTATATTGATCTACGGGAAGAGACGAATACAACAAAATACAGGAGGCTAAAATCGGATCATCCCTTCTTCGGGTTTTCCGCTTACCAACAGATTTTGCCTTACATTTTTATTTATATAGATTTATTGAGAATGCGTGCACAAAATTTAAAAGTACGTTGAGTTGAGTACGAGTAGAACCTATGGTCTCTATACAATATTTTCCATAGAACTGGTAATTTGGTTTAGGGTCACTTTTTTCATCCTTTCCCACCCAGGCCCGTTTTGTGATTTACTTTCATTCTTCCTGTTCTATAACATCATTGTGTCATCATGTTTTCTCATATGGTAAAAGATCAGAAATGTACTCACAATATCATTTTATTTTCATTTTTGATTGTCATAAAAAATGAATAGCTAAATACTGTATGGTTAGCTTTGCCCGAGAGGCACCAATGAAAACATTGGCTTCCTATTGTTCCCCTGGGGGCGGTCAGGCATCCAAACCAGAGTGCACGTGGAACCAACGGTTGTAGGCAAGAGCAGTGATCTCCGCCTGGTTGGAAAGTATTTACGTTCAGTAACGTTTTCAGTCACTCGCTAAATTGATACTATTAATTTTCGGTAGCAAACGGGTTTAGGTGCGAGAGTTCAGGTCAAAAACACGAAACATAACTATAAGCTCTATCACATTCTCTCCGGCCAGTAGCTGGGGCCTTCCAGTTCTAGCTTTTATTGCACAGTCAGTAAATCCCAAAGTGCTGCTCTGTGGCTACTTATGGGTGACCGAAAATCGTGTCTGTACCAAAACAGTGCAAACGTGTAGTACGAACTAGTGTACACGTGGACTACGGACAGATTTCTATACACTCGGAACTAAACGGCGGCCCGATGTGACTCTAACGCAGCGCGCTATGGCATCTGGCTTAGTTCTCATCCGACCCAGAGATAGCATCCGGGTAGCTTCTCCCTCGTGCGAGTGGGTGGTTCTAAAAATGGTCAGGGTTTTTATAAACAGATTGTCTAATCGTATCTAAGACATCTCGGTGGTAATAAACAAACACTGATATTTTCAAATCGATGTTAGCATTAAGTGGGCTCAAGTTCCTCAAATCAACTCCACCCTAGAGGATACCGCACCCAAAGCCGGACCAACAAACGGAACGTGATCTGTGATGCTGTAAAATAAACTGCTGAATTTATATTTATTCAATTTGGTGTATTTTCAGTTGCTCTCGGAACTTACGAAATCGAGTGTGGGTGGGTGGTTCGTATGCGAAGTTCGGAAGGCATTCAAACACCCTTGTTTATGGTTCAAACGGTTAAATGAATGTTTGTGTGATATTTCAGAGAGTAATTTAATTTCCATTCCGAGCAGCTGACCTGCTGTAAATCCTTCCGGTGAACTGGGTGTTGTTGCATAAACTTCGAGGTCGGTTTGTTAGAAATATCGCGAGCCATTGCGACAACAGCTGCCAATTTTAACAAGCTGTTGGGTGTAAATTTCCGTAAAACTTTTATGTTTCCATTTGATGTAACAACTGGCAATTGTTCTGCAAGTACAATTTCAATGTTCTTGTTTGTTGGCGTATATTTGGCGAAATATTTTGAAGCTCTAGAATTATATTATAATTGTAAACCCTTGCAATCGAAGCATTCCTCCAGTCAATGGTGTTTTAGGCAAAGTTATAGATTATAATTTCGCAATCCTGGAAAAAATACATACTGAAAATCTTTTTTTTATAAACGGAAAAAAAATAGAAAAAATAGAATATCTTTAAAACTACATTTCTTAAAAATCTAAATTTATGACACAATAAAACGCATACTGCCTCCAACGACTGGTATAAATTTGATCCTGGGCAAACGAAACATGATTTTTTATGGCATTTTAAAACTTGCAAAACAATACCTACTAAATTCTCGTCAAAGGATGAAAGGAAATTTTTAAATTTTCATAAAAAAATACCACTTTAAAAAAAATATATATATTTTAAAAATTGCAACTCATTTTTCTCAAGAACTTTTTTGTTTTAAAAATTTTCAAAAATATATATATAGTCCCCACGATTTCCAACAAGTCACCAGAGCTACGGTTTATAATCAAATGATGGTACTCACAGAAAGATAATCAACAAATTTTGTACTTCGATTATCTTTGACGACCATCCCAAAGCCAGTTCAATAGCGTGAGAAGAGTATAATCACAACACTAATACACGGTGAGCTTCAGCTTGACAGTAATAAAACTGAGCTCCATAGTGAGTGCCCTGTTGCTGAAATGTGAGAATAGGACGAGACTCGAGAGCCTGCTTAAATGGTTTGGTGTTTCGATATTCATAACATTCGCTTCTTTGTCTTCGTTCTTTGCGAACAGGGATGCCAGATGTGGATATACAGCTTCATTTTTAATACAATTTGAAGAAAACAGTGTTTTCAAACATGTATTTCCTATTCTTCTTTTCAGATGGTCTTAACGTTTTAAGAACTTCGCCTTCTCAACGTAGTATTACATGCGGCATTTGAATTAGGCCTGGAACGCCTTTACTATATTTTGAATTCAAGAACACGCATGTTGGAAGAATTTTTTTAATGACGAATCCGTAGTTAGAACGGTATTGAACTCTAAATCCGTATAAATCACCAAATATCTACTGAAAATAATGTAATAAATCGTACAATTTTTAGTGTAACTTTTGAAAAGGTCCTATGTAACAAATGTAAACAAATCGAGGTAATGGATGAACAGTATTAGTTTTCAATCATTGAATGTATTGCAAAAACAATCGTTCAAGTATCTATCCTGTTCACATTTTAATCGCCGATACAGAAAATGACCAATGTACAGATTCGGATTACAAGCACTCGACTGTTACTTTGGACGCCACTTTCTTCCTACGCCCGATATGTCCGAAGTAACAAAGAAATCAAGTTGTACTTCGGTCGTTTTGAGTTTCTGTTTCTTTCGGGTGTTAGTATCGTTTTTAGTGCAATTTAACGAGTGATAACAATAATGATCTGCCTTTAGCACTAAGTGTAGGTATTTGGATTGTTTTCAGTAGTTATTTTGAAATGGTTATCGTGCAACGTAATTTGTCCAATGTACAAACGCGGTCTGTGAAACGTCCAATGTAACATTTTTCGCTACGAGGCTTCAACTTTAAACTAAAATCAAGGGTCAACAGCTTCGATTGGTTCTTCAGGGTTATTATTAACTGCTAGTAGTGAAAGTAGTGATAAATATCGATTCCTTTTGAGATAATTCACGGAGCAATGTTCCGATCTTCAGCTCCGTTTTTCTCGAGTTAACGTAGATGTTACATAGGACGTTTTCAAAAGTTACGCGATATTAGTTTTTTTGACGTAGGACTACGTCTTTCATTTCTGTACCGGGGTGTAAGTTCAAAGTTTTGAAAGCGAGAGTGACGCTTGACTGCAAGGTTTTGAACGTTTTACCTCTTCACCGGCTGAATGGAGTGGTATAATAATCACTTCATTCGAAAGATAAAATGTCAATGAGTTATATGATTGTCACTTATTGGTCCAAAAAATGTTTCAATAGCTTAAAAATTGCTTTGAAAGCAAGCTATCGAAATCATAACAATCTAGCTTGATGATGATGATTGGTTATCGCAATGTATAACCGAACACGGACGCAAAATCTAGGCACCTGGAGAAACCGTCATAACGAATACATGCAAGCTGTGATTACCTTTGCTCGCTTGCATTAGTGTTTGGTAAACTATAGCGGACACATGCAAGGCGTGAGTACTTTTACTCGCATCAGTTTCTGTTCTGCTTTCGTATGGAACAGTCATGAAAAATTGTTTGCGTGTGAATGCGTCCGAGCGAAGGAATATTCCCACCCATTTACGCATTCGACTTGGTGTTCCCGTGATGCAATTCAATAGCATCAGTTTCTGTTCTGCTTTCGCATGGAACAGTCATGAAAAATTGCCACATCACGATAAAAACGAAATGAATTTTATGCAAGGTTATATAGACTTCATTTCGTTTTCACCGTGAAATGGCGCCCTCAGTTTCTATTCAGCGCATGGAGTGATCTTGAAAAATCTCGTGTTATTCTCACGAAAACAAAAATGAATCATGTATCAAACATCTTCAGTTACTTTTACAAGGCCACTTAAATTCCATCGGTTCGTTATGGGACCACCAACAAGTTCGAAAGAGTTGAATTTTATGTTAATAACAATTCCATACTTATACTTCCACTAACAAGAAAAACTTTCAGCAATCTTTCAAAATATTCTTTCATTCATTATTTGATTCAGATGCAATTTCAAAAAAATGATTACCGAGTCAACGGTAGTCATACGTCTATCTTGCGGTTATATCACAGGTATAGCCCACTTATTGTTTTTCATTCTCACTTATTCAATATTATTCATTAAATCATACCGTTGAAATCACGACTATTTCTATATACATATACATTAGGGTGCCAATGAAAATTGTCATCTCTAATTTCAAAAAGTTACCTCATAAAAAATGCCACCCAAAGGGAGGATTAAAGGAAATCGGCGATTTCGGAAAAACATTTTTGATGCCAAATGTCTTAAAATTGCCTGCAACGTCGAGATCTAGTGTCACCTCGAAAAAAAATTTTTTGTCAAAAATCGACATTCTGGGACACTTTTTTTTCGGAATACGAAACGAAACGTATGGTTTTCGGTACCAATAAAAATACTTATCTCGATTTTTCATTCGGAACTTGTTGTGAAATGTTGATTTGCACGATAATATACCCTTTGCAAAATATTAGCTTATTCGAACTTCATTTATTAGTGTCACAGACGTAAAAATATGAGTTTTTTTTTTCGTTGAGATTTACTGTTATCACGAAAACAAAATTAGTAAAAACAAAAATTTTTTTTCTGGCACTTGGTCGTTTTTCCGTCTGGGAAGTCGATTTTTAACAAACAATTTTTTTGTTGAGATAACTGTAAATCTCGATGTGTCATGCAATTTCAAGACATTTGGCATCAAAATTTTTCTTTGAAAACTCTGATTTCCGCTGATTTTTTGGTTTTCAAAAAACTCAAATTTTAACGTCTGCGACACTAATAAATGAAGATCGAATGAGTTAATATTTTGCAAAGGGTATATTATCGTGCAAATCAATAATTCGCAACAAGTTCCGAATGAAAAATCGAGATAACTATTTTTAATGGTACCAAAAACCATACGTTTCGTTTCGTATTCAGAAAAAAGTCCCAGAGTATCGATTTTTGATAGTAATTTTTTTTTTCGAGGTGACACTAGATCTCGACATTTCATGCAATTTTAAGACATTTGATCTCAAAAATTTTTTTCGAAACTCCCGATTTCCTTTACTTTCCCCTTGAGTGATTTTTCGATTTTTAAAAAAACTCAAACTTTGACCGTTTTGCGCCACTCTCCCTTAAGTCCGATTGAGCTGAAATTCGGCATAGGGTGTTTTTTCGAGGTGGTAAACATTTTGTATAGGGTAACTTTTTGAAATTTTAGGGTTGATTTTTTCCCATACATCCATTGCCACCCAAATATACATATATCAAACCATCAAAATGGTTGCGAAAACATGTAAAGAACTATTTTCGTGTTATGTGAAGATATTTGAAAAAAAAATCACCTGGCATCCCTATTCGTGTCTACCAAACGGAGTGGCAGTTTGTGTGCGTGAAGCTTAGCATGTCGAAAATGTTTGGAACTGTCTGGTCATCCACAAAAGTTGTAAACAGAGCGATCGGCAGTGAGAGGCGTTGGAACCAAGGGATTGTTAAGATTGCCGCCTTTTAGTAGCCAGCATAGAAAATCATGAGCATAGAAATCATAACCTAAAATTAAAAATGAAGTGCTCCGCGCGATTCTTCAGCTGTGATTTTAATTGCAAATCGTCAAGAAAGCTTCCGGATGGGTATTCAAACATCGCTTGCCAAAAGAAACTATTCAACGTAAACAAATATTAACTCCAAACATTAAAAAACACGTGAGCCCCCTAAGCGCGAGCCCTGTTTTATGTTGCCTACGCTTAATTTGCATTGGATGGGATAGGGTTGCCAGAGCCCCGATTGGAACATACCATCATTAAGTCAGATGTCAGAAACAAATGAGTGTGTATCACAGTGCTGCAAGTCACCCATACATCGGAAGATGGACACTTGGTCAGGGAGAAAGTTTTTCTATCAAGAGTTGTTTTCATTGGAAAAATTACAACTAATCCTAATTTTGTTTAAAGTTAAGATAGCGGTTTAGCTTATCCAACAAAGTTTTAGATCTCATTAAAATCGAAGACTTCATCTTTCTATCTTTTACACTTTCAGAAATATATGGCATTTTTGTATGGAGACTCTTAAAAAAATAATGTTTTACTCGTAAAATTTTTGTGTGTTCTCGCGTTTAACATGTTTCCAAATAGAAGAAAGTTTGCAAAATATATCAGTCGCGATAATCAACACATTCAAATGTTACGATTGAAACATTCATATTATTTTCCAAAGAAAACATGAAAAACTTGTTAGGAAAACTTTTTCCCTGTAGCAGTGCCCTTCTCCCGATGTATGGACGACTTGTTGTTGATTGTATGAGGAATTCGTTTCATATTTTTGATTGAAATCTTAAATAATTTGCTACATTTCAATCCTTAACCGATATTTTGTAGGCGTTATAGTTTTTGAGTTGAGATTTTCCGAATTTGAAAAGAACATGAGAAAAACTCAAAATTTCGAATAAAAAATCTCACTCAAAAACTATGAGACCTACGAAACATTGGTCAAAGAATTAAATGAAATGTAATAAAATAATTTATGTTTTTATTTGAAAATATCAAACAATTAAATAAAAGCATTGAAAAAATATTTTGAGAATTTAAAATTATTTTTCTCTAAAATATGTTTTTCTAAAATTTTGAAAAAATTTATATCAATTGTATATATATATATATATATATATATATATGTATATATATGTATATATGTATATATATATATATATATATATATATATATATATATATATATATATATATATATATATATATATATATATATATATATATATATATATATATATATATAAATATATATGTACATCGGAAGAAGAGCAGTGCTGCAGGGAAAAAAGTTTTCCTAACATACAAATTATTCATGTTTTCTTTGAAATACAATAGAACCCCGATTATCCGCGGAATAGTCCGCATACTATGAGTGTTTAAATCGTAACATTTTAGTGTATAGATTATAGCGATTGACATATTCTGCAAACTTTTTTCTATTTAGAAACACATCAAGAACATGTAGATCGCGAGTATTTACACACCAAAATTTTATGAGTAAAATATTATTTTTTCAGGAGTCTCAATACAAGAATGCCACATATTTTTGACAAAAGCTCATATTTTAATGAGATCTAAAACTTTGTCGAATGCGCTATATCGCTATCTTGACTTCAACAATATTTTGATTAGTTGTAATCCAAAGAAAACATGAGAAAGTGGTGGAACAGCTTTTTCCTTGTAAAAGTGTCCATCTCCCGATGTATGTGTTGGAAATTGTAAGGGCTATTCATATAATTTTGTTTAAGAAATAAAAAAATACGTTTTTGAGAAAACGATTTTTTAGTGTAACTTAAAAGAAAAATGTTATTTTCTTGAAAATTGGGGCAATTTGCTCCATTTCATCCTTTGTAGAGAATTTTGTAGATACCATTTAAAATACCATTAAAATTTATTTTTCATTTGCCCAGGATCAAACGCAAAACCAGTTGTTGGAGACAATATGTGCTTTATTTTGTCAAAAATTTAGATTTTTTAAAAATGTAGGTTTAGAGAGATTCTATTTTTAAATTTTTTTTTTTACTTTTTTAATCAAAAAAAGTTTTTTGACGTAGGCTTACGTCTTTTGGGAACATATTGGGGGTACGAATTGAAAATCGAAAATCGATCGCATTGTAACGAATGCCCAATTTAAAATGCTTATTACTCAGTCATTTGATGATGGATTGATGAAATTTTTGTGTCAATGGATTTGGGCACTCCATAACAATTCATAACAATGAATATCAAACAATTACAAAAACATCAACCGATATCCAAACGGGAATCCCGCGTTCTGATTGATCGAAATCGAAGATACAAGCAATTCTTCACAATGAATGAAATAATATATTTTTTGAAATTAACTATCAGCATTTAAAAATCTCAACCATTATCCGAACGGAAATCCCGTGTTCTGATTGGTCGATTCGGAAAATAAATTTTTGCTTCACATCCAGTTTATCTGTACTCTTTAGAAATGAGAATACGGGACTGTATGATTTTATTTGGTGTTTTTCGCAATGTTTTAGGCTATTTTCGGGGTTATATGGGGAAATTATGTAAAATATTTTATTTTTATTTTAGTTCAAAAATAACACTTGAAGCCTAATTTTCTCAAAAAATGTTTTTATGATTTTTTGATATGTTGCAGCGAACAACTAATGAAGTGTATTTTATTGCACAGTGCGCTAAGATGGAAAAATAATGGACAAAACTTTTTTTTTTATCCCAATAGTTTATTTTATTAGGCTCATTTAGCAATTCAGCTGTAACAAAGCCGAATTCATTCGTGTACATTT
Organism: Toxorhynchites rutilus septentrionalis; assembly: GCF_029784135.1. NCBI lineage: Eukaryota > Metazoa > Arthropoda > Insecta > Diptera > Culicidae > Toxorhynchites > Toxorhynchites rutilus. The sequence goes on from NC_073746.1 coordinate 84,439,888, forward strand.
TTTATCTTAAGATAACTTTTGTTGTGTATCACACTGTTACCATTTTAAGGCGTAAGAGTATCGCTATCTGTCGATAAACATTTGTTTTATCTATAACACAGTTGCCGTTTAGGCGTAAGAGAATTCCTATTCTATCGATGAACAACACATGTCGCTTTTTTTCGGCGTAAGAATATCACTATTGTTCGAATGTTCACAGTTGGGCTATTCACAGCGGGACTGTTTATATGAGGTTTCCTTTGTTGGGTTATTAAAAGTGCCAATTACCGACGCAGCAGACCGAGCGGTAAGGGATTGGGATTACCGCCACATGATGATTGTTGCGTGGACATAGTAGCTAGAATAACACACTAAGATGGTCAGTTGAGGGGCCCTGAGTTATGAGTTCATGATCGTGCGCTTAGTAGCGGACACGCAACCAATTAGGCTACGAAGACCCCCAAAAAATGAAACCGTTATCTTTTTTTTTGAAGTTCGATTTTTGAAAACTGTTGGAATGATTATAAAGGGTTTTTGACCCGATCTAATGAGAGTACGCATGATTTGCAATAAAAATGTGTATGACAAAATTTTAATAATTGCTATCGTTCTCGAGATACACAGATTTTAAAATTAAATTTACAAAAAATCATATACAGATACAGATCACATTTACAGTCCCGGATGTTTTTCGAGTTTATACAAATAAGAAAATTATTTCTCTGAAAGTTTTATACAATGAAATACAATGATAAAAGATCGCATTTTATTACAAATTTCTTATTGTTTCATAATGCCCAAATTTGTTTTTACTATCATTACATGAGCCTTTAGGTTTAATGTCTCTATAGTATATAATGTAGAAGTTGAAGTTGTTGATTGATTGATGCAAGCCGGAGGTACTTCTGTACCTACATGTTTTTCTTGCCCTCCGGAATGTGTTTTGTAATACGGACTACAAAAGCGGGTACGAACACAATGCTCTGGGTGGGTTATTCAAAATACCGTTTGATGATTAGGCAAAATGTTCATAATCATTTGCTGCGATAACGTCGATTTTAGAATTTTAGAATCACATATACGTTGGAAGTGCATGCCAACATCGAAACTGAATGCCAGAAGTTCAACAAATCAAGCAAATGCACGGTTCGAGAAGTACGTACACTTGAGAGAGGCAATAACTTCAAAGGGAAATGTAAAATACAATGATTGTTTGACAATTTTTCCGTTCACACATTTTAGAAGTATATATATGTATGATTTTTATATTGTAAATATAATAATAAAAAGGGCAAGACCAGTTTTTTTTAGATGAAAGTGTGCATTTATAAAAGTTGTCAATCTGTTCAGTTCGCAAATCATTCAAAAATTACATTACTTGCGAACGAAAATGTACCACCTACATGTGCAATGCCTAAGGATATCATCTGAACATCGAATCCTGATAAAGCGCCTGATCGTGAAACGTACGAAACAGCACACGATGATGGAAGCCTTGTGTTCCATCTCGGGCGCTATTCTCATCCAACTTCCCCATTGATCCAGAAACTATATCATCGAACGAACCCCTCTTTCTCTGGCGTGGAATGATAAATTTAGGCAATATTCGCTAAAAGTCAACCCAGCTGGCAGTAATGATACGCTTTTCCGAAAGGCACACCGATATAATGCAATTGCGCCCCAATGTATCTGTTCGTTCGTTCGTTCGTCACATCTCTTCACTTTGTTCGTTTCGCTATGCAAACTAAGCGGAACAAGTTGAGTGGTTCTATCACTCTCTGCATATCTCCACCGGATTCTCCTCATTTCGCAAGGAATCAGCGGAAACTTTATCGATACCACACACCCACGCCCCACCCCCTCAAATGCACCATGCACTGGTGGTGCAGCGAAATGCAGTTCGCCAACTTATGTGGCATGTGTGTCATTTATCATCCCGAGCACAGATAGACAGAGAGAGAGTGAGATATGTCGCTGGCAAACGTCACAACTTTGCGGCAAGTGATGTGCCTTTCCGACGATTTCTGGGTTTCTTGGTGCCATTCAGCGAAGCGCCGAAGCGCACGACGTGGAAGAGATCCATGTGTGTGGATTATTGGGATTCCACCATCCAGGAAGCTGTTTTAGCTCGGTTCGGTTTGATTTCAATTTGTCATCCGCGATTAGGACTGATTGGTTGAAATGGTTCAATTTGAAACAATTATCGGCACAGATGCACTATCGGCACAGATGCATTATCGGCATCTACCTATGAGTGTGCGACAGAGGATGGTTAAAAAGTGGTGGAATAGAGAGTTTTGTCATTATAAGCAGTTGAGAAAGTGTTCTTCAGAGCCAAACCTTGAACAAGAAATTGTAAGATTTCACGGCGTCTATGAGCTATTCAATTTACTGGGTACTTACATTTTTATAATCCATCAATCAACATTTTTGTAATCCATCAATTCCATGAAAAAGCCAGTGTTTGGAAATTTGTCAATTTGACCACAATGTATCATGCTACTCAACATTCACGACCAGTGATGGTAAAAAATCACATTCAACGATCAATGAATAAGTATATCCCTCTAGTCGGATGTTTTTAAATCAACCCCAGCAGGCGATGCTCTTTTATCCTTCATATGTACACAGAGAGAATACTTAGAACGGTGAGCTACCAAACCTCAAAAAAGCAATATAAAAGAGGAATCCCCACTGTATGCACTCTCGAAGCATTACTTCTACTACTCAAGGCTACTCGTGAGTGCAAGCCACAAACGATTAATCCCATCCCATAGAGCGGATGATGAGTTCTTGATCGGAAAGTGTACAAGAGACGATCAACTGGAATCTTACGATACCCGTCGAGGGATTTTTAATTCTCTATTGCACTGACCGCAGTGATTGGCGTGTCGATTTTATTTTGCTGTCATCTCTCGCCCGATAAACAGCAGACGGGAAATGGATGCAATTGATTAATTTTATTACCAGCAGATTTGGGCGAATCTCATCCCGCCAAAAATCGGTTTTTAGATTCCAATAATCCTGAACATTCACATTTCTCTTCAAATATTTTGCTTCTAATAAAGGGTGTGTCACATAAAATTGCATCACGGAAAAAAACGCTGTAGAAATTCGCCCAGTAGACCGATCCTTTTGAAAATTTTAGACAGTAAAATAAAAACTATTAAACAACTTTTGGCATTTTCTTTTTATTCATACTTCGAGCCCAAGCCCGTATGCTCGCACCTTCCTCTTTACCCCGTCCATAAGGTTCTGTACAACGTCAGGTTGTAGTTTTTTTGAACAGAAATCCATTTTCTCTTGAAGGCCGGCTCAGATTTGACAACTTTTGGGTTCTTCCGGAGGGCCTGCTTCATAATCGCCCAATATTTCTCTATTGGGAGAAGCTCCGGCGCGTCGGGCGGGTTCATTTCCTTTGGCACGAAGGTGACCCCGTTGGCTTCGTACCACTCCAACACGTCCTTTGAATAGTGGCACGAAGCGAGATCCGGCCAGAAGATGGTCGGGCCCTCGTGCTGCTTCAATAGTGGTAGTAAGCGCTTCTGTAGGCACTCCTAAAGGTAAACCTGCCCGTTTACCGTGCCGGTCATCACGAAGGGGACGCTCCGCTTTCCGCAAGAGCAGATCGCTTGCCACACCATGTACTTTTTGGCAAACTTGGATAGTTTCTGCTTGCGAATCTCCTCCGGAACGCTGAATTTGTCCTCTGCGGAGAAGAACAACAGGCCCGGCAGCTGACGAAAGTCCGCTTTGACGTAGGTTTCGTCGTCCATTACCAGGCAATGCGGCTTCGTCAGCATTTCGGTGTACAGCTTCCGGGCTTACGTCTTCCCCGCCATGTTTTGCCTTTCGTCGCGGTTAGGAGCCTTCTGAACTTTGTATGTACGCAGGCCCTCCCGCTGCTTGGTCCGCTGGACGAATGAACTTGACAAATTCAGCTTATTGGCGACATCCCGGACCGAACTTCTCGGATCACGTCTAAACTGCTTAACTACGCGCTTGTCATCTTTTTCACTGACGGAGCATCCATTTTTGCCGTTCTTCACCTTCCGGTCGATGGTTAGGTTCTCGAAGTATCGTTTTAGTACTCTGCTGACCGTGGATTGGACGATTCCCAGCATCTTACCGATGTCCCGATGTGACAACTCCGGATTCTTGAAATGAGTGCACAGAATTAATTCACGACGCTCTTTTTCGTTCGACGACATTTTTCCAAATTTACGAAAAATTGACAGTGAAGCATGTCAACGTGATCTATACACTCTTATCTGATTATAAGCGAAAGCAGAAGATATAATTCCTAAAAATTAAATTTCTACAGCGTTTTTTCCGTGATGCAATTTGATGTGACACACCCTTTAGTTTTATACATATATTTACTTCAAAAATCAAAAGAAAAGTTAATCGATGGAGCCTTTAGTGTAAAATTGAACGCATTTTCGCTTGATGCCCTCCATCAAAGTCTTTACAGTGTCATCCGGTACCAGTTTCTCAGTATTTTTCCATTTTCTTAAAATGTCCTTCTCGTCTTTGAGTGTCTTCTTACTCTTCCGAAGTTCCCGCTTCATTATTGCCCAGTACTACTCCACCGGGCGCAGCTCCGGACAGTTTGGCGGGCTCATGTCCTTTGGAACAAAATGTACAGAATTGGCCTCATATCACTCCAGGACACTTTTAGAATAGTGGCATGATGCCAAATCTGGCCAGAATAGCGGAGCTTCGTCGTGCTGCTGCAAGAACGGCAAAAGACGCTTCTCGAGGCACTCAGATTTGTAGATCTAGCCATTTACTGTGCCCTTGGTCACGAAAGGCTCACTCCCCAGTCCGCAAGAGCAGATGGCCTGCCAAACGATATATTTGGAGGCGAACTTCGACATTTTCTTCTTCTTAAATTTGTCGTCCACATCGAACTTGCTCTTGCCGGTGAAAACTCCAACCCCGGAATTTGCTTAAAATCGGCTTTTATATACGTTTCGTCGTCCATCACACAGCAGCCATATTTTGTCAGAATCTTCTCGTAGAGCTTCCGTGCCCGAGTTTTAGCCGTCGATTGTTGCCGCTCATCGCGGTTTGGGAAGTTCTGTACCTTGTATGTATGTAGTCCAGCTCTCTTCTTTGCATTCTGGACGTAGCTCTGCGACATGCCGATCTTTTTAGCCAAATCACGGCTTGAGACGTTGGGATTTGCGTTAATCATCCGCTTCACCTTTCCCTCCGTCTTTTTGTTCTCCGGTCCCGGTTTGCTTCCAGCTCCTTTGCCGTGGTCCAACGTCAACTGCTCCTGGAATCGCTTCAACACTCTGGAGACGGTTGAATGGTGAATGTTCAACATTTTCCCCAATTACCGGTGCGACAGGTCAGGAAATTCCAGGTGTTTGGAAAGAATTTGTTCTCTCGACTCGCGTTGGTTCACCTCCATTTTCGTTGAATCGAAAAACACGACTTCGAGTTTGACAGCATGTAGACAATACACATCAATGAGAAAGTGTGCAAAATTTGGTTGATTTTTACCCAATGGTAAAAAAGTTATGCCCTGTTGATTGTGTCGCAATAATTTAGTGTTCGCCCTTTACAGCTACATACACATTATCTTCAATAAAGCAATGTTGTTCCTCAAACTTAATCTCGTTGTAATTTCATAAATTTGTCAGACAATCTGGTTTCATGAAATTTTCTAGCACTGCTTTGGGAAGCCACGAAACAATTGAGGGTAGAGATAAAAAAGTTATGTACACAGTTTAACTTAAAGGAAGATATGACATGTGCGAACCGGAGCACTATCATGACAGAAAACTTTGGCATGAAAACCAGTATATTTATTACGAATAATGTAAAGAGTACAAAAATCCTGAAAAATCAGGATCATTTCAGAAAAATCAGGATAAATTGAGTAGTCTGGGAAATTCTGAAAAATCAGGAAGGTTGGCATCTCTGACAGTGACAACAAATCTGTTCCAATTCACTTCCGAATGTACTAACCACCTGGAGAATGGAAAACAAGTTGATGCCATCTACACCGATCTGAAACCGGATTTTGCTATGTAAGCTCTCTAAACCACTGGCTCAAATCCTACCTGGTTCAAATGAAAACCTCTTAATAAGAAAGAAGAGGAAGTAAGGTTCAGTCCTGTTCATCAAGTGCCTGTGGGAGATATTTTTCCTGGACGTTGTAGTTGTAGACTGAATAGTTGAACAAGCAAAATAAAGGGTGTGTCACATCAAATTGCATCACGGAAAAAACGCTGTAGAAATTTAATTTTTAGGAATTATATCTTCAGCTTTCGCTTATAATCAGATAAAAATGTATAGATCACGTTGGCCATGCTTCACTGTCAATTTTTCGTAAATTTGGAAAAATGTCGTCGAACGAAAAAGAGCGTCGTGAATTAATCCTGTGCACTCATTTCGAGAATCCGGAGTTGTCACATCGGGACATCGGTAAGATGCAGGTCCAATCCACGGTCAGCAGAGTACTAAAACGATACTTCGAGAACCTAACCATCGACCGGAAGGTGAAGAACGGCAAAAATGGATGCTCCGTCAGTGAAAAAGATCACAAGCGCGTAGTTAAGCAGCTTAGACGTGATCCGAGAAGTTCGGTCCGGGATGTCGCCAATAAGCTGAATTTGTCCAGTTCATTCGTCCAGCGGACCAAGCAGCGGGAGGGCCTGCGTACATACAAGGTTCAGAAGGCTCCTAACCGCGACGAAAGGCAAAACATGGTGGGGAAGACGCGAACCCGGAAGCTGTACACCGAAATGCTGACGAAGCCATATTGCCTGGTAATGGACGACGAAACCTACGTCAAAGCGGACTTTCGTCAGCTGCCGGGCCTGTTGTTCTTCTCCGCAGAGGACAAATTCAGCGTTCCGGAGGAGATTCGCAAGCAGAAACTATCCAAGTTTGCCAAAAAGTACATGGTGTGGCAAGCGATCTGCTCTTGCGGAAAGCGGAGCGCCCCCTTCGTGATGACCAGCACGGTAAACGGGCAGGTTTACCTTAAGGAGTGCCTATAGAAGCGCTTACTACCATTGAAGCAGCACGAGGGCCCGACCATCGCCGGATCTCGCTTCGTGCCACTATTCAAAGGACGTGTTGGAGTGGGACGAAGCCAACGGGGTCACCTTCGTGCCAAAGGAAATGAACCCACCCAACGCGCCGGAGCTTCGCCCAATAGAGAAATATTGGGCGATTATGAAGCAGGCCCTCCGGAAGAACCCAAAAGTTGTCAAATCGGAGGCGGACTTCAAGAGAAAATGGATTTCTGTTCAAAAAAAAAACTACAACCTTACGTTGTACAGAACCTTATGGACGGGGTAAAGAGGAAGGTGCGAGCATACGGGCTTGAGCTCGAAGTATGAATAATGAGAAAATGCCAAAAGTTGTTTAATAGTTTTTATTTTAATGTCTAAAATTTTCAAAAGGATCGGTCTACTGGGCGAATTTCTACAGCGTTTTTTCCGTGATGCAATTTGATGTGACACAATATAATGCGTTACAGCATCGAATATTTTCCGTTCGAATTCATATGGATTTCCATATTTGAAGCATTGATTGCTCTCGAAACTAAAGCGAAATTTTTCGTATTCTAGCTGCACAAAATTCTTTAAAATTTCATCCCATCATCAGCAGGGGACATTAAAGTTCACCTCGACTTTTCTACTTTCACTGGCAATTTCTCGCTTCAACACTCGCTTTTGCCCTTCGTCCTTTTTCAGACTGTTGGCTAGCTGGCGGTTATTGTGCGATTCTGTCGACAGATTGCGGTTTTACTGCTACTGCTGCTGTTATGCTGTTATCAGTGTGCATCGCAAACCCATCGTCAACACGAGATGCAGACACCAGTAATCACTAGGATCCTCGTCCCAACAGGGTGCCACCGCTACCTTTTTGCACCCGTTTTCTTACACTTTTCATTTCGGGGAGGGGGCTGCAGTCCGGTGAGTGTTGGTTAAATTCTCGGCGAAGATTTATGCTCTAAGATAGCAGCAGTTGAGCAAACCCCTTTGATGGTGCCAACTGTGGTGATGCTGGATGCTGTGAAAATAGCTAACGGTGGCTTGCGGGCGGTGTAAATACATTTTGCTCCCGGTGCCTTTAGTTTTAATTGGGTCATTATCACCCACATTTTGTCGTTCATTATTTTCAGACCGCAGTAAAAAAACAACCACGAGGTGAGGTGAAAAACCAACAAGTGGTTAGTGAAAGTTTTAATTGAATGACTGTTTATCGAGACGATGCGATAGCTTGATGCGCTGATTTATCACTCTACATTGGAAATTGTTTCAATCCATCAGTGACTTGCTGCTGATGAAAGTTTGAGAAATCAATCTGCTCTCAACTTTTACACATTCTGCGTATTCCGGCGTACGATACGATAAGCTTCCCTCTCAACTTACTCTTTTTCGCTGCGTCGAAAGCATTGTGCACCATTTAGACGAAATGGTTGTAAATTTTTAATTTCCCCGTTCCGTCACCAGGATGGGAAGGATGCTGAAGAATAATTAAAAACTTTGTTTCCGCCCGTCAAGTCGTCGTGAATTCACTGTTGCTAGCGCTGTTTTCCAATGGGACAATCAAAAGCTTAAAGAGTAAATTTTCATATTATGGAGTTGTTCCACAAAATAAAATCGGATGGTGAGTGCTTAAAAGCATACTTATAGAATTTGAACGATTTAAAAACTGTCATTCAAAACAAAGACTGGTTGACTGACAATCCTTCCAATTCCATATTCCAGGTGCTCTGATGAAGTTGATAATTTCAATTCAACTGAAACAGCAACATTGTGCCAATGCATCAGAACAGCCATCCGAGCTATGCGCTTCAACACAAAAGTATCTTCCGAAATTTGAAACCTTTATCAAACTATTGATGCGCACCCGGAACGATGAAACGATCGCCTGTACAATTTTGTTTGAAAATTATGCAAACATCTCGCGTTCGCCTCGTACAGAGCAACTGCAGCCATGCATAGTCCCGTGGACATTTTGGCAAGTTTTCAAATCACCATTTCCCTCCACGCAGGCAGGTATTTGTATCCGGTTTCGTGCTCACTGAACCGGTGAGACCAAAAATTGAATATTCATATTCGACGAGAATAGTTCATGAATAAAATACTTTTTTTGCATAAGAGTGGGAGAAAAAAGAAGTGGAACCGTCATTATCGCCCGACCAGAGTATGTTCAATGTTCACAGTTGCGTGCGGGAGACAGCAATTCTACAATCGCTCGAGCCCTCTTCGGATAGCTCTGCACTTTCCAGCAGCAGCATCAATGGATGTACCATTTGATATCACCTCTCGGTTCGGAATGTATTCAAATGACATCTGCTTGCAGTGAGCGAGTAGCGCATGAAAAAAAAAATCTCCAGCTTCGACGGTTAGTGATACCATGCAGTGTCTCTTTTCTAATATCTTTTTTTTCTGTTCTATTTTTGCGAACCGATATCCGGTAATGGTTGGAATGCAAATTGTATTCACCTTGGAGCTTATTGCAGCAAATCATGTCGAACAGAGCTTATTCTGGTATAAGTAGTGGCTTGTAGATGCAGTTCCATGCGTTACCAAGCATGATAGTGGTACACCGAAGGGAGTCTATCAGGTTGGAATAGTAATACGCTTGAGAACGGTAACCGTCCCATTCGTTACTTTGTAGAACGATTAGACAGGCTATTTCCCTATCAGGGAATTCCAGAGGGATTAATGCGTTCTGCAGGAATACCTCGTTTCAAACAAGGAATTAACTCATCTTCGATATCGATGAAGCGTCCATTTGACCTACTTTTATTCATCATGTCCTGCGAATCCGGATTCAGGATATCCGTTAATGAGGAGACAAAAGTCAATTAACACTTTCGTCGCCGAGAGCGATTCGATCGAGTTCCTTGCGGGGCCCAAATTCAACTCTCGGTGCGCTAGAGAAATAAGCGGGCAACGATAACAATGAGTTCGGGTTCGATTTAGGACTACATTTCTGTTGAATCAGAATGAAATTAACCAACTGCTGATTAGAAAACTTATAAAAATAATTTTTCAGCCAATTGTACAGTGTTGATAATAAAAAAAAATAAATTCAACCGAACGTACTCACTCCTATATACTACGGGGTTTTCCATTTCGGGCTTCCGAAAGTATACAGCCCTGCGCTGACAACCGTTTGACATAGCTGTCAACTGTCAATAGCTGTCAATAAAGCGTCATATCGTTAGTTAAATGTCTGCCATTTTACAATATGGATCGTTTTAGCATCGCACAACGTGTTAATTTTGTTAAATTATACTATAAAAATGATGAAAAACTGGCAAATGTTTTTCGAGCATTACGGACGGATTTTGGTTGTCATGGACGGCCTACAGAGCACACAATCGCTAATGTAGTGCGTAAATTCGAACAAACTGGATCCGTATCGGATATTGTGAAACCTGTGCATCATCGTAATGTGCGTTCGACCGAAAATATTGCTGCTGTTGCTGCCAGTGTGGAGGATGACCCGAATGTTTCGATTCCACGGCGTGCTCAGCAACTGGGCTTGTCAAACACATCATTGTGGTGAATTTTGCATGTGGACTTGCACCTACATCCATATAAAGTCCAACTGGTACAAAAATTTGAGGGTGGTGACCATGGAATGCGTCGGGCATACGTCGATTGGGTGAACGAAAAACAGCAGTAAAATGCTGAATTTTCGCATCAAATTTTCTTCATCGATGAGGCACATTACGAGCTCGGTGGCTATGTGAACACCCAAAATTTCCGTATACGGGGCCCAGAAAATCCACACGTGATTGTTGAGAGACCATTGCATCCGCCAAAAGTCACTGTTTGGTGCGCATTATGGTCTGGTGGAGTCATCGGGCCGTATTTCGTTGAAAATGAGGACGACGAGACGGTAACTGTGAATGGTGAGCGCTATGGCCGCATGTTAACCGATTTTTTTTTTTGCCACAAATTGAAGATATGGATACGGATGACATGTGGTTTCAGCAGGACGGCGCCACGTGCCACACAACACGACCGAACATGGCCATATTGCGAACGAAATTTGAGGGACGCATAAACAACTACAATTTCATTGAAAAATATGGCATATTTTGTTCAATCGATGTGAATACAGTAGAACCCCGATTATCCGTGGAATAGTCTGGCTAGCTCACCGCGGATTACGAAAATCGCGGATAACGCAATAAATGACTAAAAACGAGTCGCAAATACAAAAAAAAATATATTTCCGCATGAAAACTATGTTTCATCAATACATGAATCATTAAACTATCCATTTGTATGGTCGTGTACACCAGTGGTCAAATAATGTGAAAGTCATTATCAAAACAAAAAAAAAAAAACGAAAACCTACCACTCATTGACAAATTTAGGGAAGGTTCATAGAATTACTAAGAAACTCGCTTCCGCGGATAAACCGCTCCGCGGATCATCCGCTCGCGGATAATCGGGGTTCTACTGTATATCATACCAAGAACCTATGTCACTTTTGTGGGAAAATAATCGTCATGAAATATATCACATTTGGCAACTCCGATGTTTCACGTGATTCGTTTTTATTGTTCTTTGCGCTTGGTAGATAAACAGCTAAATTAAGAAGCGAGTTGACAAAGTTTTCTGAGAATGAGAACAATCATTGCGCAACTCGGATAGGCCCCTGTTTATTCAAAAAAAAAAATTTTTCCTAGGCGCACTGAACGGCGTAATAGTAGAGGAGATGTGTCTAAAACGAGCCTGCCGGGCAATTAGACCCGCCTGATTTTATCGTAAACCAGCAAGAATAGAAATGCAGTGGATATAGGCAATCGTGTTAGTTAATGATAGAATCCTATCATGCAAGTTGTACATTTGTAACATGCTTTAAAAAAATAAGAAAAATAATTTTCTTTGGAAGCGATTTTCGATGTAATTTTCTACATTCAGATTCAGAGGCGATAACTGTGGGTCATATTTATTGAGTCGAGTTCCCAGTGAATATCTCAGATGAAGAAAATGGAAAGAAAGGATTCTTTTCTTTCTCAATTTGATATTTTCCGTATCAGCTTACCATCGGGCAGTATGGCATGACCTCGATCGGGGCAATTTGCTCGCTTTCGGCCGTAAACACTCTCACGAAAGAAATAGCTTCTATGTGAGGGATGCCAGATGATGTTTTCAAATATCTCTGCATGGCACGAATAAATGTCTTCAAATGTATTCATAATGAACAAAAATGAGCAAACCATCACGATATTTCTAAATCATGTTAGATAAATCACACAAAAAATTGTTTTCACATACTTTGTAATGACCTCAGTATGTTTTCACAAAATTAAATGTCTTGAAAACGAAAATATGACTTCACATCTGGCATCTATATTATGTGCTCAGAGAATGCAGGGAAACAAGAGCGCGGACTGGAGAATTAATGCACGAATACTGGGAGAACACGTTCACCGGAGGATCGGTTTTTGCTCTTCGCTGGTTGGCATGAAGGGAATAAATAGATGGAATCTCTCATCCATACAAGCTGTTTTTCTGAGCACTTCTCCTATAAATCTGAAAGCGAGGAAAGTAGTGATGACAAAATAGTGAGAAGCATTAGAAGAAAAGGTTCGAGTATTATCTCAATGAGTTCCGACCATACTATATTAAATTAATTATTAAAGACTATAAAAGTTTTTAATATAAAATTGAATTTTTGAGAATAATTTTTTATGGTACATTCAAAATGTGATTTTTCTCAAACGGTTTATTGATTTTCCAATAACTTTGTTAAACTTCATATTTTAATCATGCATCTGGCTCAAAACCTTTGAGTAACCTCTCGTTTCTTCATGTTATGACAGTTAGAGCTGTGCAGTATTGTTAGCAATTGATATTGGAGCGATATAAACAAAGTGTTGTTTACATTGTACACTGCGTTTCACAACTATAGAACTATTAATTTTTTTCTGAGTTTCCAGAGATATGTGAGAAGTCGGTTAAATTTAAATATATAATGCAACGAAGTACTTCAGAACCATTTACTGTTGTTTTTGCATCAAAAACAATGTGATAAGTAGGTAATTTGGCATCAATCCATTAAATCCGAAAAATCATGGCATGGTTTGATGAATAAGGGCTTCAGATTCTGGACTGGTCAGCTTGTTTAATCCTATCAAGAACTTATGAGTGATCGTACGAATAGTAGATGCAGCTTACAAGCAGTATGAGTGATTTGAAGACCTTAAACGAGCAGTATCTTCTACGTAGAACGGGATACACACTACAACATGGCGCAACTTGGTCAAAACCGACCCAAATGAGTTATTTGATCTGATTGAGAACTAAAGATTACCTTCGAATTAGAAACTAATTGTAATTCATGTGAAATTGACGTTAATTTTGCAAAGGAAAGAGAGTTTTTCGATCAGCTTCTATAGTTATGAAACACTGGAATTTTACAAATGAAACACATATTTCTGCATTGCTCGAAAATTAATCAAGCAAATGAAATAAATGTTTTTATGGTGATCTGACACTCCTTTTCCATCCTTAAAGAAGGCGAGAGTAGGGTGCTGAGCGACTCGAGAACTAATCAAACAAATGGAATCAAACTTGGTATATGGAGGTTTTAGGGATCGATAAACTTTTCTGTCAGTGTTGCCACACGTACAGATTTATCTGGAAAGGTACAGACTTCTTAGTTATTTTTGATACAGATGCTGTACGGTACAGAGTACAGATATTTCGTCAAGAAGTATAGATTGGTACAGATTTTTTTCCGCGTGTGAATTTTTTTACATTCGAACCAAGCAACATTAAGGTACAATGTACTTTTACGTCGAAGTATCGCTTGGAACGATTTTTAAAAAATAATGAATTCGTAATAGTACGCAATCTAGATTCATAAAAAACAATGTATAAGCATTATGAAACACACGAAGGGCTTGCACATGTAAATGTAGTATTTGTAGTAAATAAATAAGTATTTTTTCATGCTAAATTTCTACAACGAATATTTTCGATGGTACAGATTTTTGAACGAAAAAGTATAGATGAGAAAGATTTTTAACCCCTCTGGTATAGATTTAAATGTGGCAACACTGGTTTCTATGGTAGTTCGACACTCCTCCTACAAATATCTGCATAATTCGAGAACTTATCAAGTCAACTGAGCCATATATGTCATGTGAAGGTTTTAGGGGACACGAAACGTTTCTATGATGGCTCGACACACTTACCCCCACTCTAAAGGGAGCTGCCATATAAATGAAACAAACTTATGCATAACTCGAGAACTAATCAAATAAATGGAGCCAAATTTGGGATGTGAGGGTTTTTGGGTACGAGAAATGTTTCTATGATGGTATGACACCCCTTCCTCCTCCCATAAAAATAATGCACTTATTTCAACCAAACATATTCCAAGCAAACATGACAATTGAAATTTTCGGAAAACTCTGAAGGAAAATTCGAAAAATTCAATTCGCATGTATTCTACAATTAAATATTGACAAACGTTGTTAGGCAACGTTAATCGAAAATAATCTGATATTATAATGTCGAGTTTTGGTAGAAGTACTGAAATTTTATAGTAAATAAACATTTTAATGGGTAGATTAGAAGATCAATCAATGAACAGTTCTGCGATTGGACCCATGAACGTAGTAAGAAAACGTGAATGTGATAACGAAAAATCAATTTTGGGCGGGACGAAGTTTGCCGGATCAGCTAGTTTATTATAAAAACAACATTTTTCATTGCATTTCCATTATTTAGCGGGATTCAATTCATAAAACTGAAACTAAACATTTTATTTCAAGGGCACGCAAAATAAAAATAGAAATCAAGTATGAAAGCCCGAGTTCGAGAAATAACAAATTACGCAATAAAAGCAAAATAGTTAAAAACATTAATATTTGGTGTGGCCTTCTGAAGCTTCAATGACCTGTTGGTGATGTTTGGGCATACTATCGATCATGTTCTGGAGGTGCTGAGGATCAACTTCGTTTCACGCCTTCTGGAGAGCCTTGAAAGAAGTGTCCTTATTAGTCACATCATCTTTTACTACTTTGTTGTCGAGGAGGGCCCACAGATCCTCAATCGAGTTGAGATCAGGATTTTGTGGTAGTCATTCAAGGCGTTTTATTTTGCGTGAAAGGAAATAGGCTTTGGTCTTCTTAGCAGCATGCTTCGGGTCGTTGCCCTGTAGGAAAACGAAGTTGTTTCATATGCCAGTTTTTGGAGCGATTCCTTAAGGTTGTCCTTAAGGGTCTCAATGTAGACATCTGCTGTCATGATTTCGTGAATTTGCACCAGATTTCTAACACCAGCCCAGGATAAGCATTCCAACACAATTACATTGTTTCCTCCGTGCTTGACTGTAGCCTGCAAATGACGTTCTTAAATCATTCGTCATCGTTCCGCCACACTCTTTTGTGCCGCTTCTTGTTGAAAAGCTCAAATTTCTATTCGTCAGTCCTAAGAAGGGGAACCGCGGGTAAGACGGAGAGTGGGGGTATGATGAACAGGTTGATTTGTATAGTTGTATTATGAATTTCGAATTTCTATTGATGGGCACCCCTTCTACATGCTATTCTATAATATTCAAACCATTCTGTGACAATGAATACTGATTAAAAGTGGAATAGGGGAACAAAAAACGAAAATCAAATTGATTCCGCGGGTGGATGTAATTTTTCCGGCTTCGATATTAAGCATTTAGAGTGGTTTAATTGCAAAATTTAATTTTCTGATGTATATATATTTGGGTTTGTGAGTTGACAGAGAAGCGATATTAGGTATGTACGGAAAAGTAAATTCTTTCGTAAGTGGTAAATTTAAATTATTGAATCAATTTCACTGGTGGGGTTAAAATGGACAGTCACATTCATTATCACATCCAATGCAGGATAGAAATGGAAGGGAAGAATATTTAACTCTTTTTTATATTGCTTTCTCTCTCTCACAAACACTGAGAGAGAGCGAAATTATTCCTCTCGCGAGCGATAAACTTCTGCGCTTCATATATTATCAAACTGTCCATATTCCCCACATTACATGTCCATTATACCCGTTTCGATAAAAATGTTGTACTTTTCGGCTTGTTTTAGTTTCAGTAAAAAACATGGGAAAACAATCTATCTATATATATAAAAATGGAGTGATGTCAGTCTGTCTTTCTGTCTGTCTGATTCTTATGGACTCGGAGAATACTGAACCGATCGTCATGAAAATTGTTATGAAGGGGTTTTTGGAGCCGGGGAAGGTTTTCATGACAGCTTGAGACCCCTCCCCCCTCTCTAAGGAGGACTGTCATACAAATGAAACACAAAATTTCTGCATTACTCGAGAATTAATCAAGCAAACGAAATCAAATTTGGCATGTGTAGGTTTTAGGGTGCAATAAATGTTTCTATGGTGGTTAGACATTCCTCCCCCCTCTCTAAGAGAGGGCTGCCATACAAATAAACCGGAAGTTTTTGCATTACTCGAGAATTAATTAAGCAAATGAAACGTAATTAGGCATGTGTAGGTTTTCTTAGGGGAAGGGGGGGGGGGTTGTTTGCCATACAAATGAAAGACAATTTTCTGCATATCTCGAAAACTAATCAAGAAAATGCCACATTTGGCATGCGAATGGTTTTAGGGGACACAAAACGTTTCTATGGTGAATAGACACTCCTCCAGTCGCTCTGAGGGGGGAGGGGGGCTGCCATACAAATGATGCATACATTTCCGCATAATTCAAGGACTAATCAAGCAAACGGAACTAAATTTGGCATATGGGGAAGAAACAATTCTAAGGTGATTAGACACTCCCCCCCCTCTTATGAGCTCCCATACAAATGAAACACAAATTTCTGCATAACTCGAGAATTAATCAAGCAAACGAAACCAAATGTGGCATCTGATTTCTGCAGAAAATTCATAACTTTTCAACCATTGAGCCGATTTCAAAAATTGACATATCAAATGATACCTTATTCTTCTATGAATCAACTTCAACCTGTCATTCAATAAACTCAGAACTTTCATTATAAAGCTGAGAAAATTTTCCACAATTCGTTCGTTCAAAACAAATTACTATCTTATCACAATTTTTTCGCAATTTTAAATCTCTCAAATGGAACTGTCAAAATGATAGATCAAAGAACAAAAAACAGGAAAAATTGACAAATAATGGGGAGTAAATGATAAAGCAAAGGTAATCATGGATTTTTAATAACCATATCAGAAAAAAATATTGAATTGAATTGAATTGATTGTTGAATTTTGATAAAATTGCACTGAATAGTTAATATAATGACAATAATAATATTTGAATAAACTTATTTAATTATGAACATGTCTCTATAAACATTCCCATCTTATCATTCTTCATTAAAGACCTTGCGTCAGGACAGCTAGAAATCGATACACTTTGGGAACTCGCGACATCTGCTATATGCAGTTGATCTATATGTTTGTGAAACGGGCTAGCATAAGAATTTAATGCTTTTGTGTGTTTTTTTTCTTTTTCGTTATTAGTTTGTTTGTCTTGTCCCTTCATCTCACCGTCGCCCACCCTCGACAGATAGTCGAACACCAGATGCTATCCCTGGTCTTTATGCACAATGCTACAGTGCGTGCGGCAACTCTCGGTTGAGACAACGATACCTCATATCCATATCCCTAATCTGATTCATCCCACAAATATTGTTGCCCCTCTATCCTCGAGTAAACCGCGAGTAATCGGTCGAAACCTACTAAACATCGATTTAAGTAGAAATTCTGTAAAAACAAATTATGAATTAGTGGCTCCGCAAAGCTCATGCGATTGAGCCTTACAAATAAATGAATTGGAAAAAAAATCGATACACTCTCAAATCAAGTATGCCCGAAAAAATGTATTCTTCATGAAAACAAGGATTGAAAATGTGGACACTTCTTAGTCAGTGAATTGTATGGAGTTCCACTGCTGTGCTGGAAGGTTGTAAATAATATCGCACAGCCCTAGCTGTCATAACATGTGGAAACGAGGGTTTATGGAAGTCATGTAAGGAAGAAAACAAAATCTAACAAAAATGGCAAAACTTGTTAATAACATTAAATAGCTATAGTTAACAAACAAGTTTATGAAATTATGGTAGTAGGTTTTGATGAAATAGTCCAGAAATTTAGAACAGTTTTTAAATATGTAAGGTGGGCTTTAATGCATTTTACTTGTACAAAACGCGAGGAAAAATATGATTTCGTGATTATGGAAGTTTTCGATCAGGGGTGCCACTTGTTCAAAGATTCAAGATAAGGTCGAATTCAACACAAATTTAATATCATAATATTTTGGTGTTGAAGGCAAGAGCGATATTTAAAATTACCATAAATTGATTTAACTCTTTGTGGTCGCTTGTCTGCTCTCAGTCACCATTCCTTTTTTACCGTTCTGGTCGTTTGTCTGCTCTCAGCCACCACAGAAAAACACCATGCTAATCTTATATTTGACTCAACCAAGTATCAGCTTATGCTTTTTCTAAACGAAGTTCGATGTCTAGTGTCTTGTTCACGAATCAATACGGTGCTCCTATGAGTAATAGATAACGGTACTCAGTGTCAAACAAAGTAGTCACCCACACAAGACAACGCACAGTGCGTTGAATGTATATGATTGCGGGACAAACAACGTAACAGCAGAATTTAGTCATTGTAACACTTTGGTGTGATGGAAAAGATTGTTCATAAGTATCAGAAATACTGTTTGCTTAAATGTCTCATGTTATTTGAATAATCGCATGAGTATCTCAAGAGACAAAATTTTTTTTTATCTAAAGTAAAGTGAAAAGTTCTGCTCATTTCGAATACACTGAAATCATTATTTGAGTATCTACTGGTTTGAATTTTAATCTAATGTAAACAAAATCTTTTCTAAATATTCCATATTCCTAGCAATAATTACACATTTATTGCATCAATGGCAAAAGTGTATCATATCCAAGAGATAATAAAAACAAAAGTATGTGTTGATTATACTTCATATGATTTACTCTTGGAGACTGTTTCCTGAGATTAATGTATTAAGATGCTTCAAATGTGGAGAATTTGGACACAAGAGCACGGATTGCAAACAAAATTTTGAAACGTGCTCAAGGTGTAGTCAGAAACACAAGACATCTGAATGCAAGTCAACTGTGTTGAAATGTGTTAATTGTTTGAAAATGAATAAAGAACGGAAATTGAATTTGGACGTCAATCATGCCGCATTTAGCTCTGAATGTTTAGTATATCAGAAACTTTTTGATTTGAAAAAAAGCAGCTTGCATTTCAATAAATAGCAACCAGGTTCCAGAAGAATTGTGAACTAATATTATATTTTGTATTTGAATATTGCAGGACTGTCAACAAACTACGTAGCGTTACGTCAGATTGTTGAGGAAAAGCGTCCATTTCTAGTCCTTTTGTCTGAAACACACATTGTTGAAATAGAATCATTTGATCAGTATAGTATTCCGGGATATAATGTTGCTGCGTGTTTATCACATTCTAGGCACACTGGCGGTGTTGCTATTTATGTCAAAGAATCAGTTCAATTCAATCTTCGCCTCAACGAAGTGTTTGATGGTAACTGGTTCTTGGGCATTACAGTTGAACATGGCATGAAGATGGGTAATTTTGGTGTTTTGTATCATAGTCCCAGCTCAAGCGACTTGCGTTTTGTGAAATTTTAGAAAACTGGCTTGAAATGTTCCTTGACTCTAGCAAATTGAATATATTAGCTGGTGATTTCAATATTAATTGGCGTGATGACTACAATTCGAACCATTTGAAGCGTGTATCCGATTTCTTCAATTTGAAACAAACAGTACATGAATTTACGCGCATTTCCAGGCACAGTAAAACTTTAATTGATCTTGTTTATTCCAATTTTGATACTATTTACACAGTCACGGATACCAATTTGAAAATAACCGATCATGAGACTTTAATTATCAATATTGTAGATAATCTCGTGGTAAATGAAGATGTTGTGAAATTAAAGTGCTGGAGGAAATATTCGAAGCATGCTGTTTCGAATCTCGTAGTGAGAAGCCTGGATTTTCCATTCGAGGTCGGTAATTTAGATGAATCATCAGCTGTTCTAACTAATACCTTGAAAGAGTGTACAAATCGGCTTGTTACGCAAAAATTTGTTCCTATGAAAAACTCGAACAGCTGGTACAATTTGGATCTTTTACGCCTTAAACGTGAGAGAGACAGATGGTACAAGAAATTTTGTAGAACAAATGATGGAAATCATTGGAATATGTACACAAACGCGCGAAATATATATTCACAGTCGATTAAGAAAACTCGTTGTGAATATATTCAGATCATTCTTCGCCGATTGCCCGTAGTAACCAGACGAAGGAAAGTCGCGTCCAAGTTCCGTTATCGGTTACAGCGTGATTGTTGTTTTTTTGCCGCTGAAGAGTTCATTTCGCTATCTGGATAGTGAGTGAAGTGCCCTGCCTGCAAGTGGATAGAGGCTTTCATCCTCGGAAAGCCAAGCATTGGTTTTTGTTTTGTCGCTGCTTCGCCGACATTGGAGATTTCGCCGAGTCATCGTGCCAACAGTGACAGTGCGGGTAAGCTTTCACCGACGACTGTGTGTAGTGGTGTCGTAGGCACATTTCCACCATCAACGAGCTTTCAGCACGCTGCCGTTCATCTGCACTGGAGTGCGTTCATAGGTGAATAACATTAAATATACTGAGAGAAAATATTTAATAATTATAAGTTTTTTTTTTTGGTTTTTGTGAATTATTTTATTGTGAAATATTGTTTAAAAAAATACTTAGAATATAAGTGAAAATTTAAAATGGCAGAGAGTGGGGGACCTTCGGATATGGAGGTCTCTGACTCTAGTTCCCTCCTAACGGATAAAAAAAAGTCACTCAAACGTGTTCCAAATACGGAAGATACTTCTTCTGGGGACGAGTCAGCTAACCCTACCAAGCCTCCCTCCAAAAAACTAGCAAATCTCCCATCTGCCCTTAACGATCCCACTCTACCTTCAACCTCGTCTTCTCCCTCTGTTCTTCCCGCTCCTTCTCAACCTTCGCCTTCCCACTCTCAATCCCCGTCCTCGCCTTCCCCCTCTGTTATTCCCACTCCCCGTGTAAAGGTCTATCCAGAAGATGCGCCCGGAACTGGTCCCTGGGTTGTTTTCTTCAGGCCTAAGCCAAATGGAAAGGCGTTGAGAGTCATGCAGATCGCGAAAGATCTGGCAAGGTATACCTCCGTTTCGGAAATTTTGAAGGTTAGACCAAACAAATTGTGAGTTGTCGTGAATGATCGAAAAGACGCAAACAAGATTGTTGTCGATCAGCATTTTACAATTGAGTATCGGGTCTACATTCCCTCTCACATAGTCGAAATTGAGGGTGTGATAACCGAAACGGGCTTGACGTGCGAATACATTACGAGTGAAGGTACTGGCCGTTTTAAAAAACTGCCCTCGACGACTGTTAAGATCTTGGGTTGCCGCCAGCTCGGAACAGTCTCCCATGAAGGAGAAGAAAAGAAATTTACGCCGTCCAACTCGTTTCGAGTCACCTTCGCTGGTTCAGCTCTCCCTGACTACGTGATGGTAGATAAATTGAGGTTAGCCGTGCGACTTTTTATTCCAAAGCCAATGACTTGTGTAAAGTGCAAGTCAGTTGGTCACACGGCTGCTTATTGTGCCAATAAAGAACGATGTGCCACTTGCGGAGAACAACATGAGGGGAAATCCTGCAGTGCGACTGAGCATAAGTGTCCATATTGCGGGGGATCCCCACACGTGCTCTCAGCTTGTGAAACATACAAGGCTCGCTGGGAGAAACA
The DNA here is from genome assembly GCF_029784135.1 of Toxorhynchites rutilus septentrionalis. NCBI lineage: Eukaryota > Metazoa > Arthropoda > Insecta > Diptera > Culicidae > Toxorhynchites > Toxorhynchites rutilus. The sequence continues at coordinate 84,461,673 of NC_073746.1, forward strand.
GAAGCGCTCTTTGAGGGAACGCTCTAAACGCACTTTCGCAGAAATTTTGAAGGGCGCTTCTCCACTGGCTCAAGAACAACAACCAATCAATACACACAATGTCTTCGCTACGTTGCCAGTTGACGAAATGGAAGCGGATACAGCTAACGGGGGCACGCCGTTTTTTTCTCAAGGGAATCCCCGGCGCAAAAATGTGACCACTCCCAAAGTTCAAGGACAAGTCCCTCCGGTGATACCCCCTGTTAGCTTGCCCAAAAAATCGAGTGCAGCGGATAAGCAAAATCAGGTCCCTCCTGGCCTCCGTGGTAATAGTTCACCTTCGAACGACCCAGCACTCGAGGGGACATCAAAAACCCCAACTGTCCCTGTTTTTCCGTCAAGTTCAACTTCCCAATCGGGATTTATAAAGTTGTCTGACCTTGTGGATCAAATCTTCACGTGTTTTAATGTTTCCGACTCCATCAGAACCATTGTCACCGCAATGCTTCCAGTACTAAAGACAATTTTGCAGCAATTGAAGCAAACATGGCCCCTCCTTGCAATGATTATCTCTCTTGATGTCTAATTTAAATAGAGAGGTCGGAGATATCACTGTTTTACAGTGGAATTGTCGTAGTCTTATCCCTAAATTGGATACATTCAAATTTCTAATTCATAAACTCAATTGTGATGTTTTTGCTCTATCCGAAACCTGGCTCTCTTCTCAAAATGATCTCTCTTTCCACGATTTTAATATAATACGCTTGGACCGCGATGACAGATACGGAGGGGTACTATTGGGGATCAATAAGTGCCACTCATTTTTTCGAATTGACCTTCCATCTATTGGAGGGATCGAAGCTGTTGCTTGTCATGCAAACATCAGAGGCAAAGACCTCTGTATTGTCAGCTTGTATTGGCCTCCGAGAGCTGCGGTTAGCCGCAAGCAACTTGTTGACATGTGCTCACTCCTTTCTGAGCCACGATTAATCTTGGGAGACTTCAACTCTCACGGAACTGCCTGGGGGGAACCGTACGACGATAATCGTTCGTCGTTGATATATGACCTTTGTAACAGCTTCAATATGACCGTTTTGAATACTGGGGAAACAACACGTGTACCTAAACCTCCTGCTAACCCAAGTGCTCTTGACCTCTCGCTTTGCTCGAATTCACTATCGTTAGATTGCAAGTGGAATGTAATCCAGGATCCCAACGGTAGTGACCACTTGCCAATCAAAATTACTATCACCAATGGGTTGAATTCTTCTGAATCAATAAACATGGCATACGACCTCACAAGACACATTGACTGGAAAAAATATGCGGACGCGATTGCTCTAGCCATCAATTCCAGAGATGGTTTGCCTCCATTGGAGGAGTATAACTTCATTTCTCGTTTGATATATGACAGCGCGGTTCGCGCTCAAACGAAACCCATCCCAGGTTCCACTATTCGTCGAAGGCCTCCCAATCCATGGTGGGATGGCCAGTGTTCCAAGCTTTATGGAGATAAATCGAATGCATTTAAAGCTTTTCGGAAACGTGGAACCCCTGAAAATTTTCAGACGTATTTGGACCTTGAAAATCAATTTAAAAACTTGATCAAAGGGAAAAAACGTGCTTATTGGCGAAATTTCGTGGGAGGTTTGTCACGAGAAACGTCAATGAAAAAATTATGGACAGTGGCTCGAAACATGAGAAATCGCTCTTCATCCAATGAAAGCGAGGAATATTCACATCGATGGATTTTTAATTTTGCACGAAAGGTTTGTCCCGATTCCGCTCCTGTGCAAAAAATTGTTAGAGATATACCACATGATAGGTGCGATCTTGATTCCGAGTTTTCGATGGTAGAATTCTCTCTTGCTCTGCTTTCATGTAACAATTCTGCTCCGGGATCGGATAGAATTAAGTTCAACTTGCTGAAAAACCTCCCTGATGTGGCGAAACATCGCTTGTTGAATTTATTCAATCGGTTTCTGGAGCATAATATTGTTCCAGATGATTGGAGACAAGTGCGAATTATAGCTATTCAAAAACCCGGAAAACCCGCGTCCGACTTCAATTCGTACCGCCCAATAGCAATGCTGTCTTGTATACGGAAATTGTTGGAGAAAATGATCTTGTTTCGCCTTGATCATTGGGTTGAAACGAATGGCTTACTCTCAGATACACAATATGGGTTCCGCAGGGGCAAGGGGACGAATGATTGTCTTGCGTTGCTTTCTTCAGAAATTCAAATGGCTTACGCCGAAAAAAAACAAATGGCTTCAGTATTCTTGGACATAAAGGGGGCCTTTGATTCTGTTTCAATAGAGGTTTTGTCAGACAAATTACAATCTCGGGGTCTGCCGCCTCTATTGAATAATATGTTATATAACTTGCTTTGTGAGAAACATTTGAACTTTTCTCACGGAGATTCGGCAGTAAGTCGGGTCTCTTACATGGGACTCCCCCAGGGCTCATGTTTAAGCCCCCTTTTGTACAACTTCTACGTAAGCGACATTGACAATTGCCTTACACAAAATTGCAGCCTAAGACAACTTGCAGATGATGGAGTGGTGTCTGTCGTAGGATCAAACGAATCCGACCTGCAAGAATCCTTACAAGATACTTTGAACAATTTTTCAACCTGGGCCATTGGGCTAGGGATCGAATTCTCCACGGAGAAAACAGAGATGGTGGTTTTTTCTAGGAAGCATAAACCAGCAAAACCAAAGCTTCAACTTTTGGGTAAACCGATCACTCATGCTATGTCATTCAAGTATCTTGGGGTTTGGTTCGACTCCAAATGTACTTGGGGGGCCCATATTAGGTATCTGAGTAAAAAATGCCAACAAAGAATAAACTTTCTCCGTACAATTACCGGCACCTGGTGGGGAGCCCATCCCGAAGATCTTATAATGTTGTATCGAACAACTATTCTCTCAGTGATGGAGTATGGCAGTTTCTGTTTTCAATCAGCTGCCAAAACACACCTCATTAAACTCGAGCGAATTCAGTATCTTTGTCTCCGTATCGCGTTGGGATGTATGCCCTCAACGCATACCATGAGTCTCGAGGTTTTGGCAGGCCTACTCCCACTAAAAGATCGCTTCAATTTATTATCTCTTCGGTTCTTCATCCGGTGTAAGGTCATGAACCCATTGGTGATCGGAAATTTTGAGCAGCTGATCGAGCTAAATTTTCACTCCGGATTCATGAGTTCATATCATGAATTCATCTCCATGCAGGTTGATCCTTCTTCGTATATTCCCAACCGTGTTTGTTTCCCTGACTACATCAATTCCTCTGTGCATTTTGATCTGTCCATGAAGCAAGATATCCATGGATATTCAGATTACCAACGATCGAGGATCGCTCCAACGATCTTCGATGAAAAGTATGGGGGTATCAATTGTGATAATATGTACTTTACTGATGGGTCCACTATAAACGAGTCCACAGGATTTGGAGTGTTCAACGAATTTTTTAGCACCTCACACAGTCTTCAGAATCCTTGCTCAGTGTATATTGCTGAATTGGCAGCAATACATTGGGCGCTGGACAGCGTCGCCTCACGACCTGTTGAACACTATTACATTGTAACGGATAGTCTTAGCTCTGTCGAAGCTATCCGTTCAGTGAGGCCGGAAAAGCACTCGCCGTACTTCCTTGAGAGAATACGAGAAATTTTGAGTGCTTTATCCAGACGCTGTTATGTCATTACCTTTGTTTGGGTCCCTTCACATTGCTCAATTCTGGGTAATGAGAGGGCTGACTCATTAGCAAAGGTAGGTGCAATTGAAGGCGATATTTATCAGCGTCAAATCGCCTTCAATGAATTTTATTCTTTAGTCCGCAAAAATACCATAGTTAACTGGCAACGCAAATGGAACGAAGATGAATTGGGCCGGTGGCTCCACTCGATTATCCCTAAGGTTAGCCTTAAACCATGGTTCAAAAGTCTGGACTTGAGTCGGGACTTTATTCGCACCTTCTCCCGACTCATGTCCAATCACTGTTCGTTAGATGCGCTACTCTTTCGTATTAATCTTGCCGACAACAATCTTTGTGTTTGTGGCCAAGGTTACCACGACATCGAGCACGTTGTTTGGTCGTGCGAGCTGTATCTTGTCGCCAGATCGAATTTAGTAGTCACCCTTCGGGCCCGAGGAAGGCAGCCCATGGTGCCGGTGAGAGATGTGTTGGCTCGGTTAGACCTTGATTACATGTCCCAAATATATGTATTCCTTAAAGCTATCGATCTTCGTGTGTGATTGTCCTTATACCCTTAGTTTTTCCTTTTCCTTTTCCTTTGTGAGAGATCGGATCCCTTCTTAAGAATAAGATGAAATGTAAATACATATTAGATATAAGATAGGTTTAAGAATTGAGTGTGATGAGTGTGATTGAGAGTGTGAGTGTGATCATTGTCAACATATCCTCATATCCCCTCCTTTTCCTGAAGAAAATATGTCACCCTTCTAAACTCGAGTTGACCGCGAGTAATCGGTTTCCTATATTATTAACATTAGAATTAAGGAAAAATGTATATATACTAGTAACAATACAGTAAGGAGTTCGGCTCCTTTAAACCTATGTAACTGAGCCTGTAAAAATAAACGATTTAAATAAAAATTAAAAAAAAAAATATATTCAGAGGAAGATTGATCTGCATCAAAGCAACAGCAAGGAGTTATGGAAAATTTTGAAATCTTTATTAAAACCTAGTAATAGCAAACCGCGGTCCATAACTTTTAATGACACATTTGAACAGTCTGAACAGGCTATAGCATCTAAGTTTAACGATTATTTTGTCAATAGTGTTTCATTGATCAATCAGTCCATTGAATTGGTTGATGAACCTGATGAAATAAAACAGCCGGTTAACAGTAGTTGTAGATTTGAAAGTTTTCACCCAATTACATTAAATGAACTTAGAACTATTTGCTTTTCTTTAGGAAAAACGGCTGGAGTGGATAATGTCAATGCTAGAGTTATTCAAGATTGCTTTCATGTCATCGATCACATCTTGCTGGACCTTATTAATAAATCTTTGCTAACTGGGCATGTGCCTAAGGTGTGGAAGGAATCTTTAATAGTTCCAATTCAAAAGGTTGCTGGAACGATTAAAGCCGAAGAGTTTCGTCCCATCAATATGTTGCACACGCTAGAGAAAATATTAGAAGTAGTCGTTAAAGGCCAGCTGCTGGAATATTTAAATTGCAATGCTTTGCTAATACCAGAACAATCGGGATATCGGGAAGGTCATTCCTGTGAAACCGCATTGAACTTGGTATTAGCAAAATGGAAAGAGAAACTGTGCAAAGAGAATATCATTGCTGTTTTTTTGGATCTAAAACGCGCTTTCGAAACAATTTCTAGGCCCTTGTTGTTGAACACGATTAAGCGCTTTGGATTTACGAGTACTGCATATAAATGGTTCGAAAGCTATTTAAATGACAGAACTCAACGGACTATTTTTAATGATACAATTACGAATCTCCTAGGGAATAATCTTGGAGTACCTCAGGGAAGTGTATTAGGGCCCCTTTTATTTATTATGTATATCAATGACATGCGAAGAGTTTTACGATTTTGTGATATCAATCTTTTTGCAGATGACACTGTGTTATTCATTGCAGCTAATGATTTAGATCAGGTCGTTTTACATTTGAATGGAGATTTACATTCTTTAAGTAGATGGTTGAAGTATAAGCAATTGAAATTGAACATAAGTAAAACTAAATATATGGTAATCTCGCGAAATCGTTTAAATGAAAACGTCTCCATCGTTATTGATAATGAGACTATTGATCGAGTTCGGGACATTAAATATCTTGGCGTGATTATTGATGACAAACTCAAGTTCAACACTCACATTGACAATGTCATCAAGAAAATTGCCAAGAAGTATGGAATCTTATGTCGATTGAAAAACGATTTAACTATTTGCAGCAAAATACAGCTATACAAATCAATCATCTCTCCTCATTTAGACTTTTGCTCTTCCATTTTATTTTTAGCCAATGACACACAAATATCGAGATTATAGCGCTTGCAAAACAAAATAATGCGGTTGATACTAATATGTAACAGATTCACTTCCTCATCTTTAATGTTGGACGCTCTGCAATGGTTATCCGTGAAGCAAAGAATTGTTTATTTAACTATGGTGTTCATTTTTAAAGTAATTAACGGTTTGCTGCCTCGATATTTGTGTGATCGAGTTGAAAGAGGAAGTGACTTTCATAGTTATAACACTAGAAACGCGAATGAAATAAGAACACCTAATTTCTTGTCATGTGCTTCACAAAATTCGTTGTACTTCAAAGGAATAAATGTGTTCAACTCGATGCCAAGACATATTAAATGCGCAACAACACTTACAGAATTTAAGAGGCACTGTATTTCACATGTAAAAGCTGTGTTCTCTTAACAGCTGAACGAGTTTTTGTTTATTTTTACTGACGAAGTTTTATACGAACGGATAATTTAATGTGGACAATTTTTTTGCAGTTTGTTTTCAATATTTTCAATGAATCTGACGAGGTTTTTTTTTGAACGGATTATATTATGTAGATTATTTAATTTTTTTTTAAATCATCATTTTTTAAAATTTGTATTGATCTCTATTATGTCTGTCATGATCTTGGTGATGATGGACTATTTTTATTTTTATTTTGTCGTTCTTATAGTTGTATTAGTTTAAAAAAATAAAATAAAAGTAGTCTACAAAAGTTTGAGCGTCGCGCGCGAGACACATATATAAAGGATATTAAATTGAAAGTTTTTTTTAAGTGCCGGTCTAGGAATTTTTCGAAAAGGAAATTTTCTCGATTTCTCTGAATGAGGGTATTCACAGTCAATCTAAAACAAGGCTGGCGGTTGGACTTGCGCTCTGGTGGACCACTTGGCTGCAAGGGCCTCGTCGGGACAGTATCGGCTCTGTGGCGGACATGACTGAGTATTGGCTTTTTTGGACATTGCAGTTTTTTGAACTTATATCTGTAAATAAAATCAGTTCGTTTTTCATGTTTGCTAAACTGATTTCAATATTGAAAAAAAAATTATCTTTTAGATAACTCGTCTTTCTCAAACCTCTGTAGGGGAAGGAGGCGGGACCATCATCATCATTATCATCATTATGTTTCAGTATATAGTTAAAATAAATGAAAGAATGTTTATTTTTCATAATTTTGCATGTATCACTGCTTTTTCAAGGAAAAATAATTCCGACCAGTACGACACCCATGCCCAAATTTAATACGACCGCAAAGGGTTAATCAATTGTAGCGCTCAGTTAGAGCATCATATTGTTGAAAACAGCGCTGATTCTAATGGTCGATATCAGTTTTTGTTATATACAAAGCAGCAACTCGACTTCTATTTGTCTGTTGTTCATGAATTCATGACGGGAAGCCAGAAAATTATACCTCTAACTGAGGCAATCATTAACGGGCCACATTATAAAAAGTTGTGTTTGCCATGGAACGCATTTCGTATTTTACAAACAAATATATTTTTCGAATATAATTTGGGATGTGAGGGTTTTTGAATACGAGAAATGTTTCTATGATGGTATGACACAACAACACCCTTCCTCTTCTGGAAAGGAGAGGGGGTCCCATAAAATAATGCACATATTTCAACCAAACATGACGATTGAAATTTTTTCGGAAAACTCTAAAGGAAAATGGGAAGATTCGAAAAATTCAATTCGCATGTGTTCTACAATTACATATTGGCAAGCGTTGTTAGTCTGTTTGATGTTTGCGGTAACAAAATTGATCTGGAAATGGATTTTAAAGTGATAAAACGCACACCTATATTGTCTTCTATCTATATAAATAAAAATAGATCGCTGAATGTGTTGGTAAGAGCAAAACTCAAGAAAGGAATTGTCCGATTTAGGGCTGTCTTTATTCTATTATATTGTCTGTACCAAACATTTAATCCATGTAATGGAGAAACATGTTGTTTGCAAGTGGATGAAAAATTTTGCACAAGAATTGTGTCTGATTTGCGATTGGACCCATGAACGTGCGCTTAGTAAGAAAACGTGGATGTGATAACGAAAAATAAATTTTGGGCGGGACGAAGTTTGCCGGGTCAGCTAGTAGTGTATATACACACTTTCTCAACGTTCATATTGGTGCAACAATAGACAACGCCCGCTAAGGAGTAACTGCGGACAAAGCAGCTCAAAAGTCTTGTGCAAGGCCATGAATCACTTATTCATGAGCAATGGTTCATAAAGATTCTCGCATTTGCAGGCCAAGAGGCTAAACCAACTTTCGGCGGCTATGTTTCAAGCCACAAACCTAATAATAATAACGAAACTGTACCTACACTTCACCTTACCTCACCCTGATGGACGATGCAACGATGGAAGGTGTAGCGCTCCTAGTTGTAAAAGTAGTATCCCGGTGCTTTAAAGTATAGTTCCCAACAATTTGTAGCACAGTTTTGCCGTCACAACGTCTTTTTAGGAGGGGGCCTTCCTTCCGTTCCGGTTGGTCGGATCACTTAAACTGCAACAAACTCCTTCTTCGGAGCGTTTTCTCCCGAGACTATCCGTAATGGATGCAGTCATTTTTTGTTGTTGTTGTTGTCTAGCGTTTGGGAAAATGTGGAAAAGTTTCGCACTGGGTCCTTCCGCCAAGCGCGCGAGGGCAACGATGGCGGCCGCAATGCAAAAGGCGAGTGCTTCTGCTCGGGTTGCGGCGCGGGAAAACTACTATAAGTGTTCATACGTAGAGAGAGGTGGCTCGGTAAATAAGTACTTAGTCTGGATTGAAACATTGCCCAACAACACCACGGATGGAACTGGATGCGAGGTGCGAGGAATTCTTTCAGCCAGAGCGAGACGACGCCTTAAAAAGGCACGTGGATGATTTACGAGATCGGATGATAAAACTTGCAAACTACCGAAACCCAAAATTCCGAGCACGGAAGTGGAGGAATGAAGTGGGGAAAGGTATAACATTCTTACAAAAGAGGTAACTTTGGTTAACCCTCCTGTACTCGCGTGCAAAGTCATAACACGTATACTCGCGCACGGTGTCACAGACCGAAAATTTAACTTCTCTGTAATGTTGCCATTGTGTATTTTCAGGCTGTATTGGCATTTATTTGAAGAAGAGGGTATGATTGAATGAAAAAACTCCAAAAAATATGTTTTCTTCGTCTTTGTTATGTTTTAACAGTCATCTAATTCAGCCTCCTCAAAATAGAGTAATTTTTGATACTCCAACACAAATAACGAAATTCGAATTTTTCACTGTTATTAATTAAAAGTAAACAACTGAATATAATTCATGGAAGTATAAAGAGCTATAAAATAACATAAAAACGTATTAATCGATTGTGGTTTCATTGAAGTAAGAATCAGAACATAGCATAATTGCATGCTCGAAACAAACATATTTTTTACATTTCATTCAATTGTTGCGTGTTTTTCAGGTCTTTTGTCGAAGAAAAGAATATATAACGAACTTCCAAAGGGTGTGTCACATCAAATTGCATCACGGAAAAAACGCTGTAAAAATTCGCCCAGTAGACCGATCCTTTTGAAAATTTTAGTCAGTAAAATAAAAACTATTAAACAACTTTTGGCATTTTCTTTTTATTCATACTTCGAGCCCAAGCCCGTATGCTCGCACCTTCCTCTTTACCCCGTCCATAAGGTTCTGTACAACGTCAGGTTGTAGTTATTTTTGAACAGAAATCCATTTTCTCTTGAAGTCCGCCTCCGATTTGACAACTTTTGGGTTCTTCCGGAGGGCCTGCTTCATAATCGCCCAATATTTCTCTATTGGGCGAAACTCCGGCGCGTTGGGCGGGTTCATTTCCTTTGGCACGTAGGTGACCCCGTTGGCTTCGTACCACTCCAACACGTCCTTTAAATAGTGGCACGAAGCGAGATCCGGCCAGAAGATGGTCGGACCCTCGTGCTGCTTCAATAGTGGTAGTAAGCGCTTCTGTAGGCACTCCTTAAGGTAAACCTGCCCGTTTACCGTGCCGGTCATCACGAAGGGGGCGCTCCGCTTTCCGTAAGAGCAGATCGCTTGCCACACCATGTACTTTTCGGCAAACTTGGATAGTTTCTGCTTGCGAATCTCCTCCGGAACGCTGAATTTGTCCTCTGCGGAGAAGAACAACAGGCCCGGCAGCTGACGAAAGTCCGCTTTGACGTAGGTTTCGTCGTCCATTACCAGGCAATATGGCTTCGTCAGCATTTCGATGTACAGCTTCCGGGCTCGCGTCTCCCCCACCATGTTTTGCCTTTCGTCGCGGTTAGGAGCCTTCTGAACCTTGTATGTACGCAGGCCCTCCCGCTGCTTGGTCCGCTGGACGAATGAACTTGACAAATTCAGCTTATTGGCGACATCCCGGACCGAACTTCTCGGATCACGTCTAAACTGCTTAACTACGCGCTTGTGATCTTTTTCACTGACGGAGCATCCATTTTTGCCGTTCTTCACCTTCCGGTCGATGGTTAGGTTCTCGAAGTATCGTTTTAGTACTCTGCTGACCGTGGATTGGACGATTCCCAGCATCTTACCCCGATGTGACAACTCCGGATTCTCGAAATGAGTGCGCAGGATTAATTCACGACGCTCTTTTTCGTTCGACGACATTTTTCCAAATTTACGAAAAATTGACAGTGAAGCATGGCCAACGTGATCTATACACTCTTATCTGATTATAAGCGAAAGCTGAAGATATAATTCCTAAAAATTAAATTTCTACAGCGTTTTTTCCGTGATGCAATTTGATGTGACACACCCTTTAGATAATTACCAGATGATAAAGGTTCTGGAATATAAAGTTTGCATATTTCTAACATCCTTTGTCTCTGTTTTCTTGGTAAACTGAGAATTAATGCCTTTTTTTTAGATGGGGCATAAAAAAGTTATATAAAAGGATCTTGGAACTTCCTTTTCTTTTTCTTGTATTCTTGTCGATATTGTCCATTATAAAAAAATATCCCCGAAACTGTAACTGTTAAAAATTACCATAAGCTACCGATTAGTTTATAGTTTACTGTTTACGATTCTTCCACAAGTGAAATTATTTCACAAGTGTGTACATGTATGACTATTATATTCAGCGAATAACTATGCGAAAGTCAAACATTTATATTTTGTTTTTGAACGTATGAATCTAACGATGAATAGTTAATATATGGATCCGTTCAATCCAGTTACAAAAGCGACTGATATCAAATAAGAATAATCCGGAAATGATCTTATGCATTATATTCAATAAATATTCCACGCCACTAACATTAATTTATACATTTCATTCAACAATATTCTAGAATATGAAAAAAGGCACTTGTCCAAAAAAGTTACTCCTATACTCGCGTCGGTGTGTCAGACCGAACTTGTTAAAAAAGTGGCATACGTCCCCTTTGTACCAACACATGCGCTAAACGATGACGAACGACGAATAACGAAGCTAGAGAAAACCGCAAAGTCGTAGTGTTGATATTTTCTGAGAAATGAACGAATTATTGATTTCTCGGTCTGACAGACCAATGCGCGAGTTTAGGAGTGTTAAACAAAGCGGTAAAGAAAACTTTATATTGTGTGCCAGTAGATTACTCTCAATGAAAGAGATTCAAACACATACGGTAAATCAAATTGTAGGCACAAAGATCTAAAAATGTTACCAGCATAATTAAAAATAATAAGCCAGAGGCACAATAGGAATGTTTATGTTTGTTATTTAGCTTACCTTACGAATTAACCATCAAATGGGAAATTCATAAAACTCTGTGTGAATAGGCCCAGAATGGAGTGTAGAACAAATGAATACCAAATAAGGCTCTACAAAATGGAAGAAAGCTCAAATCCCTCCCAATAGGTCACTGACGATGAAAAACAGAAACTCCAACCAGCACACAAACACATAATCACCAATCGTCTTCCCTGGAGCAGAGCTTTCCCCGCTCGGGATGTTTGGTAGGGCGGGTCGAATAAATGTTGAACACTAATCATTCTACCATAAATTTAAATATTTATTCTTCTTTCCTCGACTGGTTTTGCAACTCTGGACCAAACCAGAAGAACCCAGTTTTAGGGGGGAGGCTCGTCCCATTTCGAGGTCGGAAAGAAAGGACAGATATTCTCTTCCATTGTAGAACTTCCGGCCACACTCCGGCTCAACTCTGCTCTCCATAGCGACTCGAAAAGTGTAAAAATCTATGGGAAAAAGTGGAAACTAAAAGAAACCCTATCATAAATATTCCATTCGAGCAAACAATAAACGGCACATGAAGGGGTGTGGAACGGAAAAATAGAGGGGACAGACAGCGTCGTCGTTTTCCAGCATTCGGAAAAGCCCCATTTCTCGGAATAAAGCTCACATTCCATTGCCCGGTGAGGGTGGCTGCTGCTGCTGCTGTTCTGTTGGGATATTTGCCTTTGCTTTTGCACACTATTTGCTGTTCACGACCTGACCGGAGACTTTTGTTGACACACTCCGAAGACTTCTATTTTTTTTTAAGGGAGAGAACCGAGCGAAAATAACAACTTGTATTACAATTTACTAATGTCATTTCACAGCCGCTTTTGGTTCCGGTCAGTCCCGGTTACAGGGGCAAGGGCTGTGCGGCTAGCAGGTGCCAAAGTGGACAGCAAAGGCAAATACTTAAGCTGACACTACATGTTGGTCTATTTTTAAACACGCATGGCAAATATTTCCTCTTTGTGTGTATATATATATATGGGGCAAGCGTCCGTCCGGAACGATAGATACGTGTAGAAATGAATAGAATGCTAATTGAGTTGCCGTTTCCCAGAGTCGTTTGGGTTGACATATCACGGGCTGACACCGGAAGGAACCGGGGCAAATTTGTAGAAGAGACCAGTACAGGCTCATTTTGTCATTCGATGCTATTTTACGTGTGATTGTGATGCATGTTGAGCCTAATAGCTGCAATTGTTAGTTATGGTGTTGGGAATTTTGCGGTCGAACTTTTGGGAAAAAAGACGCAATGACAATTTTTTTGACGATGCAAACGTTCTGACAGATTGCTGTTGGAAAATTAAAATTATTTCTCATTAACTGTGTTTGTGATCAATCTTAAAGTAATGCAAAAAAAAAAGACGGTGGTTAATGTCGGGGACATAACCGGAGAGACGTAATGCTACACCAAGGGCTGTCGATCTAATAACTTTTATTATTATTATTATTATTCTTTATTTAGTAACTTAAGATCTACATCTTTTGAATTGTTACAATGATATTACCTGTGGCGGAACAACAACATCAAAAGTAAAACTTCAAATTTAAATAACAAAAATAATAACAAAACACATATTTTCATTTCTAATTAAAGTGCTCAAAACAACTCTTCCTAAACAAACTCTCAGATCTGACCATTGTCAGCTCATTTGGCAAACAATTCCAAAAAGCGATACCTCTCACGAAAAAAGAATTTCACATAAACTTTTTAGAGCGTGTCCCTCTCAATGGATTTAGCTTGGAAAATAAATAGTCGGGCATCCCACAGTTTATCAGTTTGAACAAAAACAGGCTACAGCGTAGTTTACAAAAATTTTCAAACGGATATCCAATCAAGATGCTTTGTAAGTGCGAAACATGTGCATAGTTGAAAACATATCGTACGCAAGCATTTAGTGCAACGCGTAGTCGTTCACACGCGGTGGCCGATGTTTGCATCAACCATTAGTCACATGCAACGTAATGTGGAAAAATCAAGCTTTTGAACAATTTTAATTTTATGTCCCTACTCACAAGCGATGCTTTCATTTGAAGAAATCTAAGTTTTGCGTATATCTTTCCACATTGGCGGAGTATCAAATTATCCCACTTGAGATTAGATGTGATTTTATACCCAAGACAGTTGGCGGTTTCAACAAATGCTAGTGGGGTACTATTCAAATGTAGTAAAGGTTTTCGAACATTTAAATTGTTTCCATTCACAAGCATAGCATACGATTTTATAGTGTTCAATTTGAGGTTATTTTTTTCTGACCAATTGTACAAGTATCTGAGATCTTCATTTATTTTCCGAGTAACATCCTCCAGCTTGCAGTCAGAACAATCGAAGTACAGTTGAACATCATTAGCATAAATATGTATATTACAATACTTGAGAATGGAAGCAAGATCATTTATATAAAGGGAAAATAAAATAGGTCCTAATATCGATCCTTGAGGAACTCCAGATGTAATCGGTAATAGATTTGAAAAACAATTATTGTTGAAAACCTTCTGACAGCGTCCAGTCACATAGGACTCGATCAAACGAACGGAATCTGAGGAAAACCCAAAGTTATTAATAAGCTTTGCACAAAGCGCTTCGTGAGAGATTGTGTCAAAAGCCTTTGAAAAATCTAGTAAAATCAGGACTACTGGGTTTCCTCTATCCAAAATAACACCTATGTCACCAAAAACTTTGAGCATAGTAGTTTTGGTACAATGTTTTGAACGATATCCAGACTGGACCATAGTGAGAAGTTCGTTGTAATGAATATAACGACAAATTTGAAATTTCACAATACGCTCAAATACCTTGGATAAAGCACACAGAATACTGATAGGACGAAGGTTGTCAAACGAGTTTTTAGATGCATTTTTCTTAATAGGTATAACTTTCGCACATTTCCATGTTGAAGGAAATCTGCTCGATCGAATAATCGAATTGAAAAGATAAACAATCTGGTCCAAAACTTGAGGCAAAATAATCTTGATAAATTTTAACGGTATTTCATCTAGACCAATTGCATCTGGTTTTACTTCATACATCGCATTTATAACGTCAATTTCACTGATTAGATTGAAGTGGAAAGAACTTCTATGGGGTCGGGCTACCACTAAAGAATTACTAACGTAGTTTGTAGAAAAATTATTCGCAAATGATTGATTGATCTCATCGGCATCGAAGCAATTTGAAGAATCAATGGATGTTTTGAAAATCTCTTGATTTCTAAGTGTTTTCCATAATTGTTTGGGTGGCAGCTGAGGATTTAATCTTTGGTTGAAGTATTGTGCTTTTGTAGTACGAATCATGGTAGTAACTCTGTTACTAAGTTGTTTAAACAAATCATGATGTTCTTCTAAACGGGTAGCTTTCCATTGCTTGAATGCCAAAACACGGTCAATCATGGCTCTGCTGATTGAATTATTGAACCAAGGATTCGCTCTTTGATTAGGAAAAAATGTCTTAATAGAAACGTATAAGATGTTTGATTTTTTCATTGAAGGATCAATCATAATAATCATCCCAGTCAATAGCATCACACTCTTCTCTTAACCCATCAACATCCATGCGATGATAGTCACGGAATCTAACAGCGCTCACATTATTCACTGTATTGAAATTCAACGTTGCAAATACAATATCGTGATTGGAAAAAGGGGGGCTTCAATCTGGTTGAACTTGAGTATGCAAGATGCACTATTTGTCAACATGAGATCTAATTGCGAACAACCATTTCTGTAGAAAAAAGTTGGCTCAGTTCCTACATTGTGCATATCATAAGTCGTAAGAGCGTCTTTAAGCCTTAAGCTTCTATGAGGATCTAACATGTTTGTATTGAAGTCTCCGAGAAAAAAAAGATAATTGTAATAAGGACCGAACTCAGAAAGGAGTGAGCTTATTTCGCTAGTGCAGTCAGTTTCAGGAGGGTTATAGAATGCTCCCAGTAAAATTTTGTTGTTATCGAGTTCTAATTCCAATAGCAAATATTAAGTTTCAATCGTATAGATATCGGACATTGATTTCTTTAGTACTTTGAAATTAATTCCAGTCTTTATGTGAACTAAAACGCCTCCACCAAGTCGACCAACTCTATCGTTGCGAACTGCACTGTAGCCATTCATATTTATCACATCATCTTCTACAGACTCATTCAACCAAGACTGACTGATACATACAACATCAACATTTGTGTGCACAATTTGCTTCAATTCATCGAGTTTTTCCAAACGACGAGCACACACGCTTTGACAGTTAATGGAGCACACAGATAACTTCCCCGCAACAAACGCAGATCTCATTACTATCCCCGGAATACACAGGGTCGTGGAGGTATCATTCCTTATGATGTCATCCATGATAGCAGTTATGAATATAGAGCACAAGGAAGAGAATTGTTTTGAGAAATTCATTGGCAGTAACTGATACAATGTCTGTTTCCATAATTATTCTATAAATCTCAAACACAAGATGTCAAAAAAACAACATAGAAATCAGATAAAAATCGCCAAAAAAAATTATCATCCAACCTCAGAAACAATAATGTTAACGGTATCCTACAAAGCAACAACAGGCAGCAATTACAACAGCAGCAGCATCAAGTTCAACAGAATCCATCTAACGTGCAGTATATTATCTAATTCGCTTTCCAACGATATCTTCATCTCACGATCGCCTGACTTCTGCCGAATGTAAACAACTCCTTCTCTCGTATATACCGCCTGCAGTTTTCCATCCTTTTTCAGTTTAAGCGCTTTCGTCCGAATACTCCTGGATGCATGGGTGAGATTTGAATTGACATAGACTCGTTTGTTGACCGAGAATCCAATATCCGATAGTGATAGTGAGCGAGACTGAAGATAACGTGAGAAGAACTCATTTTTTTTGAGTGTTGAAGGCAATTAGCAGCAGAATGACAGATATTGAGCCGTCGTACAAGCTCCCTTTGGAGAAGCGGCGGATATCTAGCAGAGGAAAACCTTCGTCGGTATATCCGAGCTTGCGACACCATCCATGAACATATTGCAGCAGATTTTCCCCTTTGACGTAAGGTTCACCAGTGATGATAAGATCATTTCTTCTGGTCGTTCTCTCCACAGCTTGTGATGCCTCAACTTTGTTGTTTCGTACAGATTCGGTTAACTCACCGACGATGGGTTTGGTTTCATCTCTCAGTTTCTCGATATCTGCTATCAGATCCGATTTTAAGTTCTGCATCTGAGTGGTGAGTTTATCTCCCAATTTTTTAATACCATCTTTCGTGCTGCGCTGGTATCCGTTGAACTGGGATTTCATCAAGTTCACGAGCTCAGATACAGTCATATCTTTGTTTTCACTCGACTTTGAAAGAGTGTTACTACGAAGGCGTTTCGCTCCCACTTCTTCGTCAGATATTTCGATCGTATATTAACGGGAGGCATTCAAACTTCTCTTGTTCTTCCGAACTGCTCGAAATATGGCTATTTTTCCACAGAAATATTGTAGAAAAATCCAGTCAATCAAATTTGATTTTGTGTGAAATCATAGACTGGAATATCGAGATCAATGCACAGCAGTAATGGTGCCACAACCACAATCCAACAGCGATGTTTTGACGGTTTTTAATGGGAAATTGCAACGTGAATTTGCAACTTGCGCGACGACCGAATTATACCTGTATCATTGTTTATGACGATACAGTACTTATCGAATATTCGTGTAGCTTTTCTGTATCTTTATGTAAATTACATATCCATTACATAGCAATCGCAGTGGAACAAGTTTTTCCAGTTTTCAACCAATGAATACTGCTCTCACTGCTTCCTTCTCTCCATCAGGGATGCCATAATAATGTTTTTGGCCTGGTTGGTCTTCGAATTAATCTGAGTGTAATCAGGTGTTTCAGTTTATTTTGTTCGACAATCAATCAATAGCAGAGAGTACACTCGACAAAAAAAAATCAGAGGAACAGAGTACGAAGTCGATATTCTTTTGAAATGCTCTAACATCGTGAAAATTCTACGCATGAAGATGGAATACATTTCATTTTGAAGCTTCAATTTTCAAGTTTTGGAATAATTCACGAAAATATGTTTATTTAGGTGTGTGTAGATCTAAAGAACAAAACTATTGGTAAGAAATAAAAAGACGGGTGGGTAATATCGGGGACATAACCGGAGTGACGTAGGACTATACAAAGGAGACAGCTTTTGTTAAATATGTATTTTAAATATATTGTTTTATTTTCTTCTCCTACGTGAGTACCTACCTTTCTACCTGAAAAATGGATTAGTTTACTGTTTTCTCTTTATGAATATGTTGATGGTTCTGAAAAGAACCTTTGGTGTTGTGTTTTTGTTATCACTCGATATTCCCATCTTGTTCGGTTAAACCTTCCTGTTTAGCTATTGCGTTTGCCACTCGCCACAGCTTTCACCGTTGGAAAATTTCTTCCCATCCAGCTTGTGACATGTTGTTCAGTAAATTACATTTAATGCGACGTGCCGGAGAAACACTTTGCCACTCACTGAAACTAATTGTTGCCTTGATGAGCGCCGAACCGAAGCTGCTCTGTTCTTGAAGCGGGTTTTCTGATTGTCGTGAGCAGTTTTGCAAGCCAACTCGATCACTTCGGCGGCCGAAACTATATAACGCCGGCTAGGTGGACTGGTGCACTGGTACTAACGCGCTCGGCCTAGCTACTCTTGCTGAGCAATTGGCGGATACACCTACGGGGAACTGCACACCTGCACGGTTCGAGTGGGACTTTGCCTTTCCCTTAACTTGTCCTCCTTTGTTACGTCCACGATGACGATGCCGTACAACCACACGGGTTTACGGTTTGAAAGAAAATAAGATATTTTTTCGGGGTCCGCGTGTTTTATACTCTAGCGGTACACACTCACAGGATAGAGACAAATCGGCAGACTCAGCCAGAGGGGCGAGTCCAACGAGACGAACGAATGAGCGTTAAAAGGGAGCGATGGCAAAAAAATACATTCATTACGATTTGTTCGCTCGTTGGATTCACATGCAGGCTAAAAAGGGGACCTTTTCAGGATCACAAAATTATCTTCAATCTAAAGAGTTTATTGTTTTGTTATCACTCGATATCCCCATCTTGTTCGGCTAAACCTTTCTGTTTAGCGATTGCATTTGCTACTCGCCACAGCTTTCACAGTTGGAACATTTCTTCCCATCCAGCTTGTGACATATTTTACAGTAAATTACATTCAATGGCACGTCGCATTACCACCACTCAGTATCGGATTGGAGGTAATTTTAACCTGTAATTGAACATTTGCGATGACAGTGGTACAGTGTCAACTTTCAATGTGGGGTCATAATTTGGACCCCGAACTCTATGTTTACAAAAATGTCCAATTAAATATGTCGCATTACAGGTCCGTCCAATTAGCTAAATGTCGAGATAAGTGTAAATTACAGACTTTCAATCTAGAAGCAATTTAAGAATTGGTGGAAATCAATAAGCTCAGAACAACTGCCAAACTCACATACTCATCATATCCTGGCAAACAAATTATGAAAAAATCAATTTGTGTTTTATTATTATTTTGGATATTGTTTTAGAAAGCATTGTACTGTATTTCCTAAACTTTTTTTTTGGAAGGTTTAATGGCCCTGAAAAGCGCCTTGTTTTATGGAATGGTTCCAATTTAGAAAACTTAGTACTCGTGGTTTTGAAAAAAAACCATTTCGAACGCCCTCGATGCCGCCTTGTTCTGGATTTGCCACCAAAGCAGTTTGTATAAAGAACAAACTTTTTTCTTCTGCTACCTGATGCCGTTTTGCGATTGCGTTTGCCACTCGCCACTCGCTGCAGCTGCCTGTTGTCTTGATGTCCACCGAACCGAATGTGTTCTGTTCCGAATGTGGGTTTTCTTATCGTTGCGAGCAGCTTTGCCAGCTAACTCGATCACTTCGGCGGCCGAAACTATATAACGCCGGCTAGGTGGACTGGTGCACTGGTACTAACGCGCTCGGCCTGGCTACCCTTGCGGGGAACTCCAGATCAACACGGTTCGAGCGGGATTTTGCCCTTCCCTTCACTTTTCCTCCTTTACCATGTCCAGACATGGCTGCTTGGGTTGGTTTGTTGATGTGTTGTAATGCGAACCGATGTGGTGTACGGCTTGAATGAGAATGATCGTTACGGCAGCGGAGCGGGGATTTTTAAGCTGACTGGCTGGCTCGAGAATGACGCATGTGTGAGACGGCGACCAATGTTTCGTTCATTTTTTTCTTTTTCCTTTCCAATCGTGCTTCATTCTATTTCGCTGCTGCTCTGGTTGCCCGTTTTGGTCGGTACGATTTGAGGAGCACAAAATGGACCAATCAAAAATGGGCACATAGTGCATTTTGACAATGCTTGATATTTCACAATTATTCAATTATTTATCTCAAGAAAAATGAAATGTTATTCGTTATGATAGATGCGTAGATATATTTCCTATCAATTGATGCAAAAACCTTTGCGATCTATTGAGAAATGCTCGAGTTATGAGCGTTCCAAATCTTGCATTTTTTCCTACTTGTTCAGTGCCTAGATTTCCATTTCACCCTCTATATCTTCCGGTTAGACGTAGTCCTACGTCAAAAAACGATTTCTTTCTAATAACCGGTACCGGTAAGAGTACCGGTAAGTTTCTTCGTTTTTTTTTTAAATTAATGCCCAATGCTCAATCACCTATCGCTAGTCACAACTTTTTTCCATCTTTCTGGCAATTCACGGATCCCTTTGCGGATATAATTGACCGGTTTGTTGGCTAACCATGAATCGATCCAATTTTAGGCTTCATCAAAATTGGAGTGGGTGCTGGTAAACCAGGCCACGTTGCATCGATCGAATAATGTAGTAATCGCTCGGAGCAATGTCTGGAGAATACGGCAAGTGGGATAGATCCCCCGTAATGGTTTCATTCGGTTTTAGCAGCTCATGGTACACCACACCTAGCTAGTCCCACCAAATAGACAGCATAATCTTCTCGCCATGAATATTCCGCGCGGCCGACGATGTTGATGCATGGGCGGGGTATCCATACGTTGCCCGACGTTTAGGATTGTCGTAATGGACCCACTTTTCATCGTCAGTAACGATTCGGTGCAAAAAAAAAAAACTCTTTTATTTATTCCGTTGGAGCAGTTGTTCGCACATGTAAAAAACGGCGCTCGACGTCTCGTGGCTTCAATTCATATGGCACCCAATGTCCTATGTTTCGGGTCATTCCCATTGCGACCGGATATGGTTTGGTGAGCTACTCCAAGTGTATCTGCAAGTTCTCGTTGCGATTGTGACGGATCTTGATCGAGTAAAGCCTCAAATTCTTCATCTTCAAACTTTCTTGGTGGTCCGGAACGTTCTTCGTCTTCCAAGTCAAAATTACCACTTTTCAATCGTGCAAACCACGTCTGACACGTTCGCTCGGTTGGAGCGTGGTCATCAGAAACTTCCACCAAAATTCGATGACTTTCCGCAGCTTTTTACTTCATATCGAAGTAATGATGTAACACTTCCCGCAAAAACACTCTCGTTGGTACGAAATGTTTACGCTTGTTTACGCTTGTTTACGCTTCAACTTTCTGACGTATACTGAAAAAGACGCGCAATGACAGTAGCTTTCCAACGAATGTTTGGAAATTTGATTCACTGGAATAATAATCAAGTTACGCCATCTGTTGTAAAACCGAAGAAACTTACCGGTACACCTAATAGAAGGGGGTTATATCTGTCATATAACCGCAAGGTTAACGTAGGACTCTTATTGGCATAGCAATCATTTGGTCGAAGTTGCATCTAAATCAATTCTAAATAAATGGATGAATGGATATATTGTGTTCCCCTTGGAATTGCCTTGCGCTCTGTTCAAATACAAATGAAATAATATTATTTCCTTTGAGGTCTCTTTTTGATGTTCGACATTCAAATCATCAAGACAAACTTTTTCAATCCTCCGTACATCCGAAATATTTGTGTTACCCCTCGAAGGGTGACACCAGAGGCGGACCACCGCTTCCCCCCCCCCCTACATTACGCCACTGCTCCTGGTGCTGATGTTGGGTTGGATTACCCTGTTTCTTTTCGGGTTTTTCCTTTTGGTTCATGATGTTAAATGCTTCCAGGTTAGAAAATGACTGATCGATTCGGAGAGGAGTAGATAATTTTTAATGGATATTGACTGGCAGGGGAATCACAAAGGGGTGGGCCTTGTGACGCAATGTTATGCTTTCCTTCTGGAATTGTATACAGAGTATACGAAGTGTTCCATTGTATCAAGCAAATTCGTTTTATGTGATAGCAGCATTAGGAAAGACTGTTGTCTGCTCGTTAGCCTATGTGAGACTGAGGTGGCTTGTTTTCTCATTTTTCTTATTTTCTTGGATAGAATGCTTTTCGCAGTGTATAGTCACGATTGTTTTCGCAGAAATATATGTGTACTCAAAATGTATTTCACTGCTATTCTAGTCACTTCTTTTGGTCGGTACAATTTGAGGAGCACAATTTGACTAATTTAAAACGAGGGACTGAGTGCATTTAGATAATGTTTAACATTTTACAATTATTCAAATGATTATCTAAAAAATATAATTTACTTTGTTGTGATGGATGCGTAGAAATATACTTGGGCAAACTTCGTCCCGCCCAAAATTTATTTTCGTTATCACATCCACGTTTTCTTACTAAGCTTACTAAACTCGTCATTATAATATCAGATTATTTTCAGACACAATTCTCGTGCAAGATTTTTCATCCACTTGCAAATAACATGTTTCTCCGTTACATGGCGCTATGATTAATTCCTTCATTGAAAAACAATCAACAGTTTAGAACGCTTTATCAGGTTCATTAGATAGGTTTTTATCATTGTAATTATTTTTGTTAATTATTACGTATATTTGGAAGGTATAATATAAATTTTCATCTGTTGATATACCTGAGAGCTGAGAAATTAAAAAAAAATTTTGATTTTCATGATTTTTGACTTAGGATTGCGAATTTAAATTTCTTGTGCCGTCATAATTTTCATGTATAACTATGAATCAGCCGCGTTTCGATTTGGTTGCTCGAAATGCAAAAAACAGTGCTTGCTTTATATTACATCCGTGTTATGGCACCCTCTGTTTACAAAGTATTGAAACGGGGGAGAATATAAAAATGCCATTTGCGATTTCTCTTCTGCGAGAAGAGAGAAGAGAAAAGAGAGAAGAGAGAAGAGAAGAGAAGAGAGAAGGAGAGAAGAGAGAAGAGAGAAGAGAGAGAGAGAGAGAGAGGAGAAGAGAGAAGAGAGAAGAGAGAAGAGAGAAGAGAGAAGAGAGAAGAGAGAAGAGAGAAGAGAGAAGAGAGAAGAGAGAAGAGAGAAAGAGAGAAGAGAGAAGAGAGAAGAGAGAAGAGAGAAGAGAGAAGAGAGAAGAGAGAAGAGAGAAGAGAGAAGAGAGAAGAGAGAAGAGAGAAGAGAGAAGAGGAGAAGAGAGAAGGAGAGAAGAGAGAAGAGAGAAGAGAGAAGAGAGAAGAGAGAAGAGAGAGAAGAGAGAAGAGAGAGAGAGAGGAGAAGAGGAGAGAGGAGAGAAGGAGAGAAGAGAGAAGAGGAGAAGAGAGGAAGAGAGAAGAGAGAAGGAGAGAAGAGTGAGTATCCTTCATTTAGACAACCACTGTCTACTAACCTCAATGAGGTCTTACAGAAATGATGTAGAAAATTTCGTTATTTTTTATTTTTTTTCGAAACATGTTAAATGTGTCAATTTTGCACAGTTGTCCTGAACGGTTTTAGTAATAAAGTGCTGATGTGTTCCTAGTAAAGAAATGCAACCACCTAACAAGAAGTAAACTCCTAATGTGTGACTGGAAGTGTCACATAGTTGTTGTTTCCAGGAACTTTCCGATCGAGCTGGTATTATTCATTCATTGAAGTGTGTTAAATAATTCCAGTAGCTCCGAAATACAACGTTTTTAATGCATTTTAACGATTTTCACTTATCCTTACGTATAACAAATAATGCGTATAATCTCGTTATCTCATCTAATTGCTAATAAGATAGGTGAAATTTAAAAAAAAAAAAACTCCGCCAACATGATACCTCGTTCAAGCCTGGTGATCCGAAAATAGGATATGTTCCGGTGAAAATTTTGTCACGTCGCGCTCAATCAAAAATTGGCTCTCGGTACAGTTTTCGGAGCATCGGAAGCTGTTCAACTATTCGACACGCGAATCTATGCCTCCGGAACAGTCATTCAAATCACAATCAAATTCCCATTCGCACACATTTTTTCTCATTCTTCCTTCTACACACTTTTTGTTTCACTTCCGGGAACCGAATATTTTCAGTCGCGCCTGAGTTTTTAGGTGTGACGATTTGATAATTTTTTCAGCGATCTTGTTTCTGTCGAATTCTATGTGTGTGTCCAACTGTGTGACAGGGGAATAATTTTTTTTCGAAGTCCGTTCAACATTGTTTCCGCGATGGATCAAATGAATATAAAATGCATCAGGACACACTGCTAGCAAAACAGTTATCATTAGCAATACCGTTCTAGAACAGCTGACTCTTCGCAGTTTTAATAAGCCTGTTTTGTAAGCTTCAGGTATCGGCTATAAGAAACAGAACAACAAGCTCGTTACTTTCCTCGACGGCAATAACAAACGTCATTTGCAACTAATGACCATCGTTAGCCTCGTTTTGCTATGCTTATTGCAATTTAAACGTCGTTTAAACTACCCCCGAGGGGAAAGCAATCGGCGAGCTGAGCTAAAGAATGGAAATTTAATCCTTACCATCCAATGGGACGCAGAGAGTACTCCAATCACAAAATGGGTGAATTTATTTTTAATAACTTTTCATCACATCTCTTGAAATTGATCTTTATAATGCATTTCGATTTTAATTTTCGTCTTTCTTCTGGATGAAAACTTTTTTTTTCAGGTGAAATGAGACACTCCTCCGGCTGAGAAAGTTTTCAAGAGTGAAGTTGTTGAAAGCGGGAATTTATGCGATTATCAGGGAAATTTACATTCATCTTCAATCTTCATTATTGGACTCGCATCCGGCAGTGGTGGGTTGTTTCCCGAACGGTTTATTTTCCACGTGTGCGCCAGCAGCGTTTATTCATCATCTCACCTTTAATTATCTTCATGTTGAGAAAATGCTCAGAATTCGTTAAGCCGGAACGGGAAACAATGTTGACATCATACAGCCGGAGAACCCGACCTACTTAGGACGAAGCGAGGTTGAACTTGCAACACTAAAGCGTTTATGGAAAAGCTCTCATGATTTACTGCTCAACGCAAACAATGCTGCCTTCGCTGCAGACACGTACCTATATATCAACGTGTAATTCCGGCCGCAGCAACTCGCAGTCTCTCTCTCTTGCTCTCTCATTGCCTTGCAAGACACCACACGAACGCGCCCAGGACCATGGGAAAACGCAGGATCTCATTTTGTACGGCGATGAAAAATTGTTCAGCCTCGTAAATCAGGGCCGAAATGATTAATTATTCGGTGAATATAATGAGTTGTACCGAAAGGATGAGGAGGAGTAGTCCTTTTGTAACCGTGTCATATTTGAGTGCTGCGAGCGGATGCGGGAGTAGTGATATGTTTGATATGTTTTGTTTATAAATCACACGAGCAGATATGTAACTTGTGGTAGGCTACCTAAGCTATACCAACCAAATACATGTGCTCCGTCGTCGATTGTCGCTTAGGAATGTTAGCACAAGAACTACAACTAGCAATGTTTCTAGCTAAACAAATAGAAGTTTGAGATTACTGCACATATAGTAGTTTCCCTAGTGTTTCCCAGAACAGATCATAGCATTGAATCAACGGATTTATACTGCAAAACAAGACAAGAAAGCTTCCATTTCACTACTTTAGTATCTTTTCAAAGCTTTTTTTTTTGGTTTTACTCTATTATTGTTTAGTTTTCAATTATTATTGTATATTATTGTATATAGACGAATTTCATGCCATCTCGTCTTAGGAGTTGGCAGCACCATCTCGGATAGCAGTGAAACGTTGTGGGTGTACAGATATGGTTCATTTAAGCAACTCTGCATACTTAAAATATTAAATCTTAAAAAAAGAATTAGACTACTTTTTAAAAAAGGAAAAAAAAATCTTATTTTTTCACAAAAAATTATAACTCAAAAACTGTGATACCTGTATAATTTTGGTCAAAGTATGAAATGTAGAATGTTGGAATTTTCATAAAAAAATAAAGAAAAAAAATTCGCTTATTAAAAAATATTGTAAAATCAAAACTCATTTTTGTCAAAAAATTATTTTTTTAAATTCTCAAAAAACTTTCCCTTTAAAGGTGCCTATCTTCCGGGTGACTTGTTGGAAATTATAAGGGCTATGTATATTAATTTTTTCAGAGTTTTAAAAACACTTGTTCTCGAGAAAAATTAATTTCAATTTTCAAAATATTTTTTTTCAATGAAATATTTTTTGAAAAATTTGTTTGATATTTTAAAATAAAACTAATTAAATAATTTCCCCCTTCCATTCTTTAACCAACCTTTTATTAGGTCTAATAGTTTTTTCGAAAAATACTAAAAATTTCAAAAAAAAATCATACAACAACTATCAGTCTTACAAAAAAATAGTCAAAGAATGAAATGTTGAAACTTCTACAGGAGAAAAGATTTTCGAACAACAACTTTTTCATGTTTTTCTTGAAAAATTACTATTAGTGCTAAACTCGTAGCATGTATAAACTAGCTGACCCTGCAAACTTCCTCTCGCCCGAAATGGTTTTTTGTTATAGATACTTTCAAACATTCACGTTTTCTTACTAAGCGAACTTCCTTGGGTTCAATCGCGGAACTGTTTATTGATTCATTTTGACTTTTTACAAATTCCTTTTACTATGAAATACCTAGAACTTTTTCCAAAACTCGTCATATATAATATCAAATTATTTTCAATCACTTGCAAATAAAATGTTTCTTCCTCGAGTTTTACCCTTACCCCTTTGCTTGATCAGTTTTCGAGTTATGCAGAAATTTGAGTTTCATTTGTATGACAGCATCCCCTTAGAGAAGAGGGAGGGGTCTCCAGCCACCATAGAAACATTTATTGCCCCCTTAAACCTTCACATGCCAAATTTTGTGTTTCATCTGTATGGCATGTAGCGGTCCGGTGTAGACCGATAATGAGAACACCGCTAGCTTAAAAACGTAGACCGAATCACGTGGTCTTGAAAGAATTCAAATTCGGTTCCCTTTGAGCGAGTGGCTTATGCGCCACCTCATGAGAGAACCACTCGCCAGTGCTCGATTTGCCCAGCTTGTGAGACTCATTTTTCAGAAGGTCCTATTGCTTTTTGAGAGATATCGGAACTCAATCTAGTAATCTTCAAGTTTTCCCGCGTCAGACTTACGAATTTCAAACCTAAACGTCCACAATTCCGAACTCCACCCTAAACTACGGAGTGCTTCACTATAGAAGCTTTCTCCAAACACTTCCCAATCTATACGCTCGTTGTCGCCACCGTCCCTGAAGGGGAAACGTAACACTACACAATTTGAAAATTAACTAAACGAAACACGAACGCGAAAATTCCTGAAGCATCACCACCCACAATGTCCTTCGGGAGATCTATACTAGCTCCATAATTAACATAAACGCATTTATTACAATTCTATAACATTTATTCTAACCTAGGTTTTCATTCTTTTGTTCCTTTATCTGTACTCCCTCATGTACTCAATTTTAGTAGCTTTTGGACGTCACATGTGCACACGGACATAATACCAGGGACAGACATACAACTGTACTTGCGCTGTAAGGGTACAGCGTTGTACAGGTACTATCGTACCATGACAGACATACTTTAGTTGTACATTGTACCATATGTCAAACTGACAATCAGAATTTTTTCCAAATTTCACCACATATTTCAATGAAAAAGGTTTTTATTTAGCGTCTAAACTATCAAACACAACAAATATGTTTCCAATCTGAGTTATTAACTCAAGAGAAAGTCAGTGAAAAGAATGTTTACCAAGTGTTTTGATTCGATTTGTTCATGCTACCGACCACTAGCCGTCTATGGCGCTGGGCACAGTACAACTGTAGCCATGTACAGCGGTAAAACAGGTCGGTACAGGTACAGCGATTGTACCGAGTTGCTTGCATGGTTCTAGCGCTGTACATGGTGACAGACATACAATTTTCGAAGTACAACGGTAGTACAGCTGTATGTCTGTCATAAGTATAAAACACAGAGAATTTACTCACGGGAAAAATCCACGGTGCTCGGGTTATCGGATTGCCTACTTTTTGGCGAACAAATTATTTGAATATGCGAAGCGTATTTGAATTTAATTGGCGGAAGTGAACCTTGAATTATGGCAAGTGTGAACTAACATAATAAATAACGAAGAATTAACAACGGAAAAATTAAGATTTCTATGAATAAATAAATAACGAAAATAATTGAATAATTTATAAATATAATAAATACAATAAATATAATAAATATAAGTCAATAAGTACAAATGGGAAATTACAAATGAAAAGCTAAATACATATCATACACCTATTACAGGCAGCCTCCCTTAAGGAGGGAAGAGGGGTCTCAAACTATCATTAAAATTCTTTCCCGGTCCTAAAACTCCTACCTACAAATTTTCACGCTGATCGGTTCAGTTGTTTCCAAGTCCATAAGAATCAGAAAGACAGGCAGACATCACTCCAGTTTTCCCAAAATTTATTCTTTGTTATCACCTTCAAACATTCACGTTTTCTTACTTACTAAGTTCATGAGTCCAATCGCAGAACTGTTCATTGATTGATCTTGTAATCGACCCCGTTGAGTCTACCTTTCTCTAAAAAAATCCTAGTACTTCTACCAAGACTCATCATTATAATATCTGATTATTTTCAGACACAATCCTCGTTCAAGATTTTTCAACCACTTGCAAATAACATGTTTATCCGTTACATGGAATAAATGTTTGATACAAAAAGTATGATAGAATAAAGACAGCTCTAAATCGGACAATTCCTTTCTCGAGTTTTGCTCTTATCAACACATTCGGTGATCCATTTTTATTTATATAGATAAAAGAAGATGTAGGAGTGCGTTTTATCACATTAAAAAAATTTCAATTGTCATGTTTGGTTGGAATATGTTTGGTTGAAATATGTGTATCATTTTTACGGGAACCCCTCTCCATTTCAGAGAAGGGAGGGGTGTCATACCACCATAGAAACATTTCTCATATTCAAAAACCTTCACATGCCAAATTTGGCTCCATTTGATTGATTAATTTTCGAGTTATGCAGAAATTTGTGTTTCATTTTTATGGTGGCCTCCTCTTAGAGAGGAGGGAGGAGTGTCGAACCACCATAGAAACGTTTATCGATCGATCTAAAACCTCTATATGCTAAGTTCAATTCCATTTGTTTGATTGTTTTTCTGCACCCTCTGCTCCTCCTCTTTAGAGAGGAGAAAGGAGTGTCTAACCACCATAAAAACATTTATTGCACCCTAAAACCTCAATATGCCTAATTTTGTTTTATTTTCTTGATTAATTTCCGAGTAATGCTGATATTTGTGTTTCATTTGTATGGCAGCCCCCCCAAAGAGAGGACGAGGAGTATCTAACCACCACAGAATCATTTATTGCACCCTAAAACCTCCAGATGCCTAATTAGGTTGCATTTGCTTCATTGATTCTCGAGTAATGTAGAAATTTGTGTTCCATTTGTACGGCAGATCCCCCCCCCCCCCTTAGAGAAGGTGGAGGGGTCTCAAACTATCAGGAAAACCTTCCCCGGCCCCAAAAACTCCTACATACCAATTTTCATGTCGATCGGTTCAGTAGTTTTCGAGTCCATAAGAATCAGAAAGACAGGCAGACATCACTCCAGTTTTCCCAAAATTTGTTCTTTGTTATCACCTTCAAACATTCACGTTTTCTTACTTACTAAGTTCATGAGTCCAATCGCAGAACTGTTCATTGATTGATCTTGTAATCGACCCCGTGGAGTCTACCTTTCACTAAAAAAAATCCTAGTACTTCTACCAAGACTCATCATTATAATATCTGATTATTTTCAGACACAATCCTCGTTCAAGATTTTTCAACCACTTGCAAATAACATGTTTATCCGTTACATGGAATAAATGTTTGATACAGAAAGTATGATAGAATAAAGACAGCTCTAAATCGGACAATTCCTTTCTCGAGTTTTGCTCTTATCAACACATTCGGTGATCCATTTTTATTTATATAGATAAAAGAAGATGTAGGAGTGCGTTTTATCACAATAAAAAAAATTCAATTGTCATGTTTGGTTGGAATATGTTTGGTTGAAATATGTGTATCATTTTTACGGGACCCCTCTCCATTTCAGAAAAGGGAGGGGTGTCATACCACCATAGAAACATTTCTCATATTCAAAAACCTTCACATGCCAAATTTGGCTCCATTTGATTGATTAATTTTCGAGTTATTCAGAAATTTGTGTTTCATTTTTATGGTGGCCTCCTCTTAGAGAGGAGGGAGGAGTGTCGAACCACCATAGAAACGTTTATCGATCGATCTAAAACCTCTATATGCTAAGTTCAATTCCATTTGTTTGATTGTTTTTCTGCACCCTCTGCTCCTTCTCTTTAGAGAGGAGAAAGGAGTGTCTAACCACCATAAAAACATTTATTGCACCCTAAAACCTCAATATGCCTAATTTTGTTTTATTTTCTTGATTAATTTCCGAGTAATGCTGATATTTGTGTTTCATTTGTATGGCAGCCCCCCCAAAGAGAGGACGAGGAGTATCTAACCACCACAGAATCATTTATTGCACCCTAAAACCTCCAGATGCCTAATTAGGTTGCATTTGCTTCATTGATTCTCGAGTAATGTAGAAATTTGTGTTCCATTTGTACGGCAGATCCCCCCCCCCCTTAGAGAAGGTGGAGGGGTCTCAAACTATCAGGAAAACCTTCCCCGGCCCCAAAAACTCCTACATACCAATTTTCATGTCGATCGGTTCAGTAGTTTTCGAGTCCATAAGAATCAGACAGACAGACAGAAATCCATTTTTATATATATAGATGAACAAAATGGGTCCTAAAACACTTCCCTGTGGCACCCCTAATGAGTTACCAATGGGATCGGAAACAGAATCATTGAAACGAGTCTTTTGAGTTCTGTCGCATAAATAGCTTTCAAACCATTTGTACGCCATTCCTACAATTCCAATGCGCTTCAATGTTTGTAACAACAAGAGCCTAGAAATTGTTTCAAAAGCGCGTTTAAGATCCAGAAAGACTGCAAATATAGTCTCTTTCGCCTCGATGTTCTCTTTCCATTTTGTTAACACCAGGTTCAGTGCGATTTCACAAGAGTGCCCCTCTCGATATCCCCACTGTTATGGTATTAGCAAATTGTTGTTATCTATTAAAAAAATTCAGCCTATCTTTCACAACAAGTTCTAACAGTTTCTCTAATATGTGTAGCATGTTGATAGATTGGCTCCAATTCGCAGAGATTTAAATACCAGGTCGAGCAGATCGTGTCCAATGACATGAAAACTATCTTGAATTACTTTTGCGTTGACATTATCAGTACCAGCCGATTTTTTCAATGAAAAACAAATACCTTTCAAATCAGCAAGAGCGATCGGTGAAAAACAATCTAGTCTGCAATTGATAATAATCAGCTGTATTATTTCGACAGATTCACTATCCAACTCAATACTTTGGTTGATCAGTAGAACAGTATTAACGAAATAACTGTTAAATTTGTCTGCAATAATTTGGTCTGACTGTTCTTTTGACCCTCCGAAAACTATGGAACGCGGTATACTATTTTCAGAATTTTTAAGAATTTAATATTTAATATTTTCCATAGTCCTTTGCTATTATTTAGATGTTCATCGATTTTCCTCTGAATATATTCACATCTAGTCTTTTTCAAGGCCTGTGAGTATATGTTTCGCGCCAGAGTGTACATATTCCAATCATTTTCTAAATGAGTTCTTACAAACTTTCTGTGCTTTTTGTCTCTTTTGCGTTTGAGGCGCAGCAGATCCAAAGAGTACCAGCTGTTCGAATTACTTAAATCAATACACTTTTCAACTACTAATTTATTCATATACTCTTTCAAAGTATTAGTTAGAACAGCTGCTTTTTCATTCAGATGTCCAGTCGTTGCTTCAAAATCCAGGCCTGGCCGACATAAGTTGGAACATAGCTTCTCGAGAATATTGTTTCCAGCATTTGATCTTTACTTTGTTTCTATGACAATCCTTCTGTCCATTCTCAATGTTAACAAAAATTGTCTGATGGTCAGTTATTTTAAATTTGACATCTGTCGAAGAATGAACAGTAGCAAAATTTGAAAAGACGTGATCAATTAGAGTTCTGCTACGTTTAGAAATTCGAGTAGCTTCGATAACCGTTTGTTTTAAGTTGAAATAATACGATAATTGCTTCAACTGATTCGAATTTCGCACATTAATCAATGTTAAAATCGCCAGCAATTACATTTAATTTACTGCAATCAACGACATTTTCCCACCGGTTCTCCAAAATTTCAAAAAAAACTAGTCACTGGAAGTAGGGGAATGGTACACAATTCCACAATTTCCCATCTGCATGCCTCTTTCAACTTAAATAGTCAAAAACCAATTATTTTCAACAGATTCGTTTATCCGAATGTTGAGTTTAACTGATTCTTTTGCATAAATTGCAACATCTCCAGTGTGTTTGGAGTGGGACAAGCAAAAAGCAACGTTATAACCCGGTATGTTGTACTGGTCAAATGAATCTTCATTGACTAGGTGAGTTTCAGCAAGAAAAACCATTTGAGGTCGCATGTTTTCTACAAGTAATCTCATTTCTGCGTAATTTGTAGAAAGCCCAGCTATATTCAAATAGATTATTGCTAACTTACTTTCACGTGTACTTTTCATAAATTGCTATTTAGTTGTTTGAAAAATGTTGCTCTTTTTCTTCTCCAATAGTCTCCGATACACAGGACACTGTAATATAAGCTGGATGATTTTCATCCAAATTCAATTTTTGTTCTTTATTTATTTTACAACAATTGATGCATTTCCATTCTGTTGATGAGTACTCAGATGTTTTATGTTTCTCAGTACATCTAGAACATGTTTGTTCTTTGTTGCAAACTTTACTCTTATGTCCGTATTCTCCACATTTAAAACAACGTAAAATAAACGTAAAGGCCTCAACCACGGTACATCTATCCCACCCGATGCATACTTTTTGAGCAGGTTGACGTAAGTATTATGGTCAACTTCAATGATTGTATTTTATTTGTTATACTTCAAGCGTGGATTTTCATATTCTACAGCAACTTTAACATCCTTCATCGAAATGTTTCCATTTTTGACTCTTCAAATAATTGATGAAAACACCATAGGAATATCGATCACACATCCCAATAATATTCAATCTTGGTTTTATTGATTTTGGTATGAATGTGCTACACCTTTCTACAAGATTGTTTTCCATTTTTTTACGGAATTTCAGCTATGTTCCTGAGTTCTTTATTATGCGTTATATCGAAGTTTCCCTGTATTAGTGAAAAAAAAAAACTAGAGACTGTTTATAACCGAGTCCGCCTTGTGCAACTTCCGTCTACAGTCATCTCAATCTTTTTCCACAATCAGTACATTTTCCAAACAAGCCGACACATTCTCAATCCCTGCCGGAATTTGTTCTATGGTTTTTAGAAGATCGCCACACTGGAAGATACTCGTTGAATTAAACGGATAGATCAATAAGCTCTGTATAAATCCTCTGATTTATTAAAGGCACGCTGGATATACGTTCAAAAATACGCAAAATACTCTACCTTCAGACAATCGCACGAAAAAAAAATTGCGTTACTGGTAAAAATCAAGTGTTAGGAATGATCGATTTTTGAGTACCAATTCAACCTCAAAATTCACAATTGGTGATGAAAAATGTTTCATTTCCCTGTCTTTTATCACATATAGGGGAGGTGGAGGTAAAACGGTAATGTTAAGAAGAACTTCAATCATATCTTTGGAAACTCATGTTTCCCAAAACTTAGATGCAGTTTCTTGTTATTCAATATACTGTTTTTCTACCTAATTGTCCAAATATTTTACAAAAAAGAGTTTTTCAATGTTTTTCACTGAAATTCAAACAGACCGAAAAGTATAACATTATACATCAGCAAGCCATGGAATAAAGGTGACGTATAATTTTCATCATAACGAATATTTCAGATTTTCTTTGTGATTTTTCTTTCTCTAAGACATTTCAGCGTTTTGAAAACCTTTTCCGGAAGAAATAGTGCAGTTACTGGACCCATTTGTTCAGCGAGTGAAATTCCCCGAAGAAGATATTCGATTTTTGCATTTTCAAGTACTTTCGGTGTGTGAAGCTGTATTGAACCTTGGAACAGGATTTTTGAAGATTTCTTGCCACTGGAAAATATAAAGCAGCTAAGTTTTTGTTTTGTTTTATTCTATTTATCTGTTTCTTTATTTATTTAATTATATTTTTTTTAATACATATATAATTATTTTAACTTATGTGCGTGTTAGACGTTTTATGCTCTTTCTACTCTCAGTTTTGTTTCACAATTTTTTCTAAATGGAGGGGAACGAAACCTCCGATGTTGATATGACCATCGTAGATACTCCTCATAATTGTTTTTCTGAAGTTCGTCCTTCAAAGAAAAAGAAGAATCAATTACTGTCAAATTCGACACCCAACCCAACAAAAAATTCTACACATCCAACAAATGATCCTGTTTCACTCACCTCGGTTCAAAATTCAATTAATTCTCTTCAGCATTCAATCATTGAGAATGTTC
This sequence comes from Toxorhynchites rutilus septentrionalis, assembly GCF_029784135.1. Lineage (NCBI taxonomy): Eukaryota > Metazoa > Arthropoda > Insecta > Diptera > Culicidae > Toxorhynchites > Toxorhynchites rutilus. The sequence continues at coordinate 84,496,200 of NC_073746.1, forward strand.
CTTCCAAGAATCTTTCTCGAATTCGACAATACCAGAACGTTTCGGGATCATTGAAAACACGTTGGGTGGTATTCTTCCGTCCCAAAGGGAAACCTTTAAGGGTGACCCAAATTTGCAAAGACTTGAAGTCTAAGTACTCAAGTGTCTTGGAAATTACAAAAGTGAATAAAGACAAACTTCGTATTGTGCTCTCGGATTGCAAAGACGCTAATGCGATTGTTAATAATTCTTTGTTCACTTATGAATATCGAGTGTATATTCCGGCACACATTGTTGAAATCGATGGTGTGGTTTCGGAAAAATCTCTACAACTAAAAGATTTCGAAAACGCAGAGGGTATTTTTCATGATGTAAAACTTCCTCAAGTGAAAATTTTGGAAGTAAGATCCCTGAATTCATTTTTAATGGATGGTAACGAAAAGAAATATTTCCCATCTGGTTCTTTCAGAATCTCCTTTGAGGGCACAGCTCTTCCAAATTATGTGCTCATTGATAAGCTTCGTCTTCCAGTTCGATTATTTACTCCCAAAATTATGACATGTACTAATTGCAAACAGTTAGGTCACACTAAAACCTTCTGTTGCAATAAAATTAAATGTTCTAAATGTGGAGTCGACCATGATGAAAGCACTTGCAATAAGGATGCTGATAAATGCATTCTTTGTGGAGGTGTTCCTCACACAGTTAAGGAATGTCCAAAATACAAATCCCGTTCTATTAAACATAAACAATCACTTAAGGATCGTTCTAAGCGAACCTTTGCTGATATTCTTAAGGCAGCTTCACCTCAGGTATCCGAGGTTTCAGAAAATCGTTTCTCTGTTTTATCAGAGGATGATGAATCGAATACTACTTTCGATCCAATAATCGCGAGAAGAGCTAGAAAGAGAAAAAATACTTCCTCCTCCAAGCCTGCTAAAAAAAGAGGGTTATCCTCTAATCAACCAGAAGCTTCTTCTCATTTTTCTGCTCCTTCCAACAATAACCCTCCTGCTTGGGGATCCTCTAACTATGACGTTCATTTCCCTGAATTGTCATGTCATTCTAGATTCGCTTCTCAATCGGCTCCTGAACCCCAATCATTTACAGGAGGTATTTCTTTTTCTTCGATTGTTGGATGGATCTTTGATTTTCAGATTCAATGAAATGTCTCATTTCTGCTTGGCTCCCTACTCAGTTAGTCAGTTAGCTAAGCAAATGGTTTCAAAGTGGCCCCTTCCTCTCCTTCATTAATTTCGATGCCTAATTTATTGAATGAGTCAGAGCTAATTCTATTTATGATCTATGCGATGAATTCAACATGACAATTTTGAATACAGGTGATATAACAAGAATTGTTCCATCACCAGGCCGCGCAAGTCGCTTAGATCTATCCCTTTGTTCTTCCTCTTTATCATTAGATTGTTATTGGAAGGTTATCCAAGATCCACATGGAAGTGATCATTTGCCAATCACCGTTTCTATTTCGAATTATTCTGAATCGTCAGGAACTATGAATGTTCAGCATGATTTATCTAGAAACATTGATTGGAAGAGATATTCTTCAATTATTTCAGAATCAGTGGCATTAGTTCATGAGTTACCCCCGTTAGAAGAGTATAATTTTCTAGCTGGATTAATTCATGATAGTGCTATTGATGCTCAGACGAAACGTTTTCCTGTGAATTCGTTTCGCAGTCGTCCTCCTAATCTGTGGTGGGATCAAGATTGCACAGATCTTTATAAAGAAAAATCGAATGCGTTCAAGGATTGGCGTAAATCGGGTTCCGGCGAACGTTACGACAATTACATTTATCTGGAGCGTAAATTCAAAAGCTTCATAAAAGCCAAAAAAAGAGGTTATTGGCGTAATTTTGTAAATGGGCTTTCCCGAGAGTCTTCTTTGAGCACTCTTTGGAGAGTTGCCAGACAAATGAGAAATTCTTCTCATTCAAATGAACAGATTGAATATTCTGAAAGGTGGATTTTTGACTTTGCCAAGAAGATATGCCCAGATTCAGCCCCCGCTCCATCTCCCTTCCTGGAGACATCTGATGATATTGCTCCTCCATTCAGTATGGCTGAATTTTCGCTTGCACTCCTGTCATGTAACAATTCGGCTCCGGGGTCAGATAGGATCAAATTCAACTTATTGAAAAACCTTCCTGATAATGCGAAGAAACGTTTGTTAAAATTGTTCAATGTTTTTCTTGAGCAGAACGTTGTTCCGCATGAGTGGCGACAGATCAAAGTTATAGCTATTCTGAAACCTGGTAAACCTGCGTCTGATTATAATTCTTATAGACCAATTGCAATGCTCTCTTGCATTCGAAAATTATTAGAGAAAATGATTCTATGTCGCTTAGACAGCTGGATAGAATCCAACAACCTTCTCTCACCTTCGCAGTTCGGGTTTCGTAGAGGCAAAGGAACTAATGATTGTCTTGCTCTGCTTTCATCAGAGGTTGACATCGCCTTGAGTAAAAAGCAACAAATGGCATCAGTGTTCCTAGACATCAAGGATGCCTTTGATTCAGTTTCCATTGAGGTTCTTTTTGAAAAACTTCATCTAAATGGGTTTTCTCCAAAATTAAATAGTTTTCTGTTTAACCTTATGCGTGAAAAACATATGAGTTTTTCCCATGGTTCTTCGTCAGCTTTACGAATTAGCTACATGGGTCTCCCTCAAGGCTCATGTCTTAGTCCAATCCTTTACAACTTTTATGTAAATGACATTGATGTTTGTTTATCAGGTAATTGTACTTTGAGACAATATGCAGATGATTGCGTAGTGTCGGTAATGGGCAAAGACAGTATTGATCTGTATAATCCCTTGCAGATTTCTCTTGATAATTTGGTTGATTGGGCTTGTAAATTGGGTTTTGAGTTTTCTACTGAAAAGTCAGAGATGGTTGTGTTTTTAAGAAAACACCATCCTGCTCAACTGCAACTTAAACTTTTGGGTAGAACAATTAGGCTCTCTTTGTCATTCAAGTATTTAGGAGTTATGTTTGACACATAGGCTACTTGAAACAAAAATGTCAGAAACGAATAAATTTTCTTCGATCCATAACAGGGACTTGGTGGGGGCCCATCCTGACGACTTAATTAGGTTGTATAAAACAACCGTTCTATCTGTTATGGAGTATGGAAGTTTTTGCTTCAGATCCGCTGCCCGTACTCATATTCTGCAACTGGAGAGAATTCAATATCGCTGTTTGCGTATTGCTCTAGGATGTATGCAGTCAACGCATACAATGAGCCTAGAAATTTTAGCTGGCATCCTTCCTCTTTCTGTGCGCTTTTTCGAGTTATCATTCCGTTTTTTGATACGTTGTGAAACACTCAATCTGATAGTGAGAGAAAACTTTGAAAAAATGCTAACCTTAGGTACTCAATCTAAGCGAATGTTACTATATCATGAATTTCTGACCCTGGAAAGCCCATCGGATTCATCTGGTTTCCAATCCATTCCTTCAATTTTGTTCAATCCTTCTATTAATTTTGACTTGACAATGAAAGTTTATGTTAGTGGTATTTCAGGTGATCTCCGCCAAATAGTTATGCCTGCAATATTCTTGTCAAGATATAAACATATTGACTCAACCAAAACTTTTTTTACTGATGGATCCAGTCTTCATGGTTCCACAGGCTTTGGGGTATTTAATATTGACTTCTCCACATTCCGTAAGCTTAGTTTACCTTGTTCGGTGTTTGTTGCGGAATTGGCTGCGATATACACTGTTTTACAACATATTCAGTCCTTGTCACCCGAACATTTTTACATCTTTTCTGATAGTCTCAGCTCTTTAGAGGCACTTCGTTCGGTAAGGTCTAGATATTCTTCGTATTTCTTGTCTGGAATCCAACAGCTTTTAAGTGTTTTGATGAGTAGAATATTTAATATCACTTTTGTATGGATTCCCTCTCATTGTTCGATACCAGGAAATGAAAAAGCAGATTTTCTAGCTAAAAAGGGCGCAATGGAAGGAGTCTTATTTCATAGGCCCATTACTTTTGATGAATATCTCAATATTCCTCGTGAACGTGCACTTGAATCTTGGCAGACAAGTTGGAATGGAAGTGATAAAGGTCGGTGGCTGTATTCTATCATTCCTAAAGTTTCCCTCAAATCATGGTTCAAAGGATATAATTATTCTCGTGATTTCATACGGGTAGTGTGCAGACTAATGTCTAATCATTATTCCTCGAATGCACATCTTTTCCGAATTAATATTAGTGATAGTAACTTATGTGTTTGCGGTATAGGTTATCACGATATTGATCACATTGTGTGGTATTGCTCTGAATGACACCCTATGTTTCGATCCGCGACGTTCTGGCTACACGCAAGCTACACGCTATTTCGTTGATATATTATTTCCTCAAGTCCATACACTTTCAAGTATGAGTATGTGTGTATTTTTTCTGTTATTTTTAATTATCGTTTACATCTCCAACTTTTTTTGTTTTTTGTTATTAATAATTCTATTATTTACCAATAATCTATGGTTTTGATGTCTTCATTTTTCTCCAACTATTTCCCTCAGAACTTAAACACATTCAGATTCACGCATTCGCACGCAATCTTCAAGGAGGTGGTTATCTCTATCAAAAAATCCTCAAGAAGAAGCCTCAAATATTATTTTATTATGTATTGTTATATAATTATTTATATTGTATCATTTCTTGAAAAAACTATAGGGTTTTTATGCCTTTTTGAGAAAGAACATTTACATAGTTCTACTCACAAGGGCTTTTCCCTATTCACAAACACGGTTCATTGATGCTTAACGTTGCTGAGCCAATTGAAAATAAATGATTTAAAAAAAAAGAAAGAAAAGTATAACATTTTTTTCGATGCGGGTAAAATGGACATATAGTATGGGTAATATGGACAGGTTTGTAATACATGAAGCGTGGAGGTTTATCGATCGCGAGAGAAATAATTTTATTCAACCAAGGTTTGAACTCATCACGAATGTCCGTTAAATGAGGAAAAAATCGAATTAATCCATCTAGAAGTGATATCGTGCTTTTCAGCAGTATAAACGGACAGACCCTCAACTATTTTGCTTTTGGTTCCAGTCAGCTTCTAAACAGTCCACATTTGGCGATTTAATTTCCATTTATAGGCAGGGCATTCCTTAGGAATAGATTAAACAGACTTTTCTCAGTCCATCTCACTCCCACTGGCAATTGTTCTTTTTACCCCACCAATTTAAATTTTCCACTCAAAAATTAATTTACTTATCCGTACATACCTAATATCGCTTCTCTGTTAATTCACAAACCGAAATATAACCATTAGCGAATTGAATTTTGATATTAAACCATTCAAAATGCTTAACATCGAAGCAGCTAAAATTACATCCACACGCGGAATCATGTATGATTTTCGGTTTTTGTTTCCCTTTTCCACTTTTGATCTGTATTCATTGCCATAGGGTGCCTTAAATAAAGGGTGTGTCACATCAAATTGCATTACGGAAAAAACGCTGTAGAAATTCGCCCAGTAGACCGATTCTTTTGAAAATTTTAGACAGTAAAATAAAAACTATAAAACAACTTTTGGCATTTTCTTCTTATTCATACTTCGAGCCCAAGCCAGTATGCACGCACCTTCCTCTTTACCCCGTCCATAAGGTTCTGTACAACGTCCGGTTGTAGTTTTTTTTTGAACAGAAATCCATTTTCTCTTGAAGTCCGCCTCCGATTTGACAACTTTTGGGTTCTTCCGGAGGGCCTGCTTCATAATCGCCCAATATTTCTCTATTGGGCGACGTTCCGGCGCGTTGGGCGGGTTCATTTCCTTTGGCACTAAGGTGACCCCGTTGGCTTCGTACCACTCCAACACGTACTTTGAATAGTGGCACGAAGCGAGATCCGGCCAGAAGATGGTCGGGCCCTCGTGCTGCTTCAATAGTGGTAGTAAGCGCTTCTTTAGGCACTCCTTAAGGTAAACCTGCCCGTTTACCGTGCCGGTCATCACGAAGAGGGGCGCTCCGCTTTCCGCAAGAGCAGATCGCTTGCCACACCATGTACTTTTTGGCAAACTTGGATAGTTTCTGCTTGCGAATCTCCTCCGGAACGCTGAATTTGTCCTCTGCGGAGAAGAACAACAGGCCCGGCAGCTGACGAAAGTCCGCTTTGACGTAGGTTTCGTCGTCCATTACCAGGTAATGCGGCTTCGTCACCATTTCGGTGTACAGCTTCCGGGCTCGCGTCTTCCCCACCATGTTTTGCCTTTCGTCGCGGTTAGGAGCCTTCTGAACCTTGTATGTACGCAGGCCCTCCCGCTGCTTGGTCCGCTGGACGAATGAACTTGACAAATTCAGCTTTTTGGCGACATCCCGGACCGAACTTCTCGGATCACGTCTAAACTGCTTAACTACGCGCTTGTGATCTTTTTCACTGACGGAGCATCATTTTTGCCGTTCTTCACCTTCCGGTCGATGGTTAGGTTCTCGAAGTATCGTTTTAGTACTTCGCTGACCGTGGATTGGACGATTCCCAGCATCTTACCGATGTCCCGATGTGACAACTCCGGATTCTCGAAATGAGTGCACAGGATTAATTCACGACGCTCTTTTTCGTTCGACGACATTTTTCCAAATTTACGAAAAATTGACAGTGAAGCATGGCCAACGTGATCTATACACTCTTATCTGATTATAAGCGAAAGCAGAAGATATAATTCCTAAAAATTAAATTTCTACAGCGTTTTTTCCGTGACGCAATTTGATGTGACACACCCTTTATTATAGAATAACATGCAGAAGGTGTTCTCATTAACAGAAATCTGAAATTCAAAATGTAACTATACAAATTAAACACCTGTCCATTTTACTCCCAATGTCCGTATTACCGCGTTTCCCAGTTTCCGTCAAATGTCACATCTTAAGTTTCATATAGTTATCCCATCATTGAAATCAAAGATGTAGTCCTACATCAAAATCCTAAAATGGGCTTTTCCCTAGTCCAAAATAAAATAAAAAATTAAATAAATCCATCGTATCCATAGTTTTGGTTTTTAAAACGTACTTTTTCACTTCACTTGCCATGTCATGAAACGATATGCAAACTGTTTTCTCTCGGTTACATCAAATCTTCCAAATACATGAACTAGTCCCGATATCCATCGAGGTCGTATCGAACCGAAAATGTTTTGAATGTCACAGATGTCACCATTACGAACGCACCGTCATTTCACCAAATTCCGGAAGCAATGATGGCCGTGAACCCAGCGTTGCGAGATGCAGTATAAGTTTTGATATCATACACCAAGCTGGTAATAAAACTTTCAAATCGTCAACCGCTTACGACCGGTATATTTACGAGGAAAGCCTGTACATAAAACAGATCGAAGCGCATTCGGATTTTATCTAAATTTGGTTATAACCTCGAGCAATTCTGTTTCAACTTTTCGCCAAGTGTTTGGGTGTCGTAATCCTCATTTTATTTGATGATGCGTACTGTTGGGATAATTTCAACTGTCTACACTGGTCTGATTTGCGTAACGTTTGACTGTTTATTTGCTTCGATAACTTTTGGCGAAAGATGTGCCCGTTATGTGAATGCTAATTTATTCTTCAACTACGCATAGCATCCAGCGATGAGAATCACCCGAAACCACATTAGCAGGAGGAAGGTGCAGCACTCTAAAACCAACACAAATAATAGAGCCACGAGAGCACGCTAATTTTCTCATTTGGCGTAAAATTGCAATTTCACGTGCTACGAGCCGCGGCTGCCGTCGTTGTCGCCTGCGAAATATTCGGGAGCTCACTAATTTGAATTTATTTGTGGATTTGCGCACCGCCTCAGAGAACCAAACAAAGCAGACAAGAGAGCATAAATCCTTCGGTGTAAAAACAAACGACAAACAACCGACGGTGGCTTTCGGAGCGAAGAAAATTTTCCATTTACCATTTTCCGTTTTCCGCGTGCAGCCGGCCAACTTGGCTGTGACATTCCCGGTCGAAACACACCGTTTCCCTGTGTGTGCCTCGCGAGACGAATATTTTAATTAAAGAAACAATGGTTGTAAAGTTTGTGAAATTTTACCCTCGGGGTGACGCTTCCCTTTCGTCTGGCGCCCGGCGATAGATGGGACTTAAAACTTGTGCACTGTATATTGCCACTGTGGCATAGGACATTCTAGGGTTACGTTTCGGAACTATTATAATCTCCTTCCGATGTCGGATAAGGGTGGATGATGGGACCGAAGAGCTAACATAACTTTAAAGTTTCCTCCCTAAACTTGGAATTTAATGTACACATAGTTTCGCTTCTGAGATCCTGTAGAACCAATCGAATGTCACAAATTGATTCGACTGCTCAGATGACACCTATAAATGGTGCTCATCCAACAATGCAATTTCCAATGCTTCTTGCCTCTGAACTAGGCCGTGCGGGTTATATATTCATCCTTGGTGAGAATGATGCCAATGGTAGTTTGAACATCCACAGCAGCCACGATCTGACGTTTGCCTTTTCAACAACAACAGTCTGAGTGCCTATGCAGTTAGTAGTAAACAGCACATGCAGCACTGAGAGCATAACGATTTGTTTGTCCCAAAGTGGTACTCGTATTGCCTCGAATGGTTGCGGTCCAATCGATGGTCTGGAATCGACAGCAGCTCTTCCAATAGTTGAACACATTCACATGGAAGAATAGTTCGTATGCAGTATGCAGTGGGGGATGATTGCGTGCATCAAAGTGCATCCAATAGGGGTAGGAACGTTTTTGTGCGCCGAATGTGCACTTGAAATCTCAGCTTTAGAATATATGAACATACACGAATACGTGTGTTTGCCTATGCAGGAAGTGATTAGCACGGATCCAGCAGTCAATTCTATTCATACAATTCGATGCACTAGGTTTGGATGAAAATTTGCGTCAATGGCGTAGTTTTTTGTTTGTTCAAAAGTGTTGTATAGGGTAGGGCGAGGCTGGTTGGTCATATGGGTAAGTTGGTCAGTGACGATATCTTGGAATCTGGAATGAGCAATTAGCGATCTATGGATGAAAAATAGCGAATTGCTGATGCAATAAAATAAGCAAATTGGAAAAACTTTTTATCAAGTAGATTTAAAAATACGAACATGATGCCGATTTTTCCAAAAATCATTCACTGTTTGCGCCTTATGAAATTGGTTCTGAAAATGGTAAATAATCATGAAAAAATCGGTTCTAACGTAAAACTAAAGTATATTGTATGTATTTGTTTTAAATGTTAATGGAAATCGCTTTTAAAATTATTTTTACTGAATTTTTATAAATATTTTTTTTCATATATAGAGGAACTAGTTGGTCACACTAATTGCTCGTTTGAGAACAACGCATATAAAATGTTCAGGTATGCCGTGTTTTATTACGCACGCTATAAACAATTATGTAAAGCATATGATTACTGCTAAACTCAGTGTATTTGAAACGAGACAACCTGATACCAACCACAGCACAAACCACTTGCAATATGATTTTCATATTTGTATTTTTGCTGTAATATTACCTTTAAATAAAGACTGCCCCAGAAAGTATGGACGCAGTCAGAAACCGCTGCCATTTCACAATACTTTATATTTGGTCCTTTTTTTTTGGCTGCGTCCCGTTGTTTACTTTTGTCTCTCAGCACCTGTGCAGTGGCATATTTTTTCTAGCAGTGTTTTTCCAAAATGCGTGGCCTTTCAGCAGAACAACGGCGAAAAATTGTGCACAAATGGTGTACAGAACCCGGATTGTCATTAAGAAAGTTAGCAAAAATCGAAGGTGTTGGTGAGAAAGCCGTGCGAACAGCGATCAGGAAATTCAGTGAGGATAACTCTTTTGAGGATAAACCGAAAACAGGTCGAAAAAAAGGTCCTGCCAGTCCTCGTTTGGATAAATGTATAATGAAGGCGTTCGAGCAAAAGAAAGAGGTATCCGAACGGGATGTGGCCAAAAAAGTTGGCACGTCGAAATCAAACGTTCATCGCGCAAAAGAACGTTTGAATCTGCGAACATATAAGAAGCAGAAGCAGCCAAAACGAACCCCAAAACAAGAAGCATCGATCAGGCCCAGAGTGCGAAAGCTGTACGATACGATGCTTGCTGGGAATTCGAAGTGCATAATAATGGACGATGAAACATACGTTAAATTCGACTATAAATCCTTGCCGGGGCCACAGTATTATACGGCGCGAGAAGGGCAAGTATTAGACAAGTCTGAAACATCCGTTCGAGTCGAAAAATTTGGTAAAAAGGCTATGGACTGGTAAGCTATCTGTGGCTGCGGTAAAATTTCGCAACCGTTCATTACAACTGCTTCAATGAACAGCGAAATTTACATCAAGGAGTGTTTAAAAAACGGCTTCTACCCATGATTCGTAGCCACAACGATCCTGTTGTTTTCTGGCCGGATTTAGCGTCATGCCATAACGCGAAACTAACGGTAGAGTGGTATACCTCAAAAGATATAACATTCGTTCCAAAGGACATGAATCCCCCTAATTGCCCGGAGTTCGCCTTATTGAAGAATTTTGGGCATCGACGAAGGCACATCTTAGGAAACATGTATCTCCAGCAGAAACCATTCAACAATTTGAAAAGGACTGGAAAAAAGTGTCTAGACTCGTCGCTAAGAAGTCTGTGCTGAACCTCATGAGGAACGTTCGCAAGAAGGTGCGCCAGCTTGCATACAATCGATAGATAGCAGAAATTGAGAACACCGGGCTGTTGTACTAATCTTATGTTAACAATATGTCGAAGAAAAACTTAACATTTGTGTTTTATTTATACTAAAATCTGGGTGCGTCAATACTTTCTGGGGCACTCTTTATATTAAACGCTATCATTGAATAACAGAACTCACAATAATGCATCGATTAATGTAGCATACCTGCAGGTTATTTCAATATACTTTGGGGCGAACGATACAAATGTCATCAAAACAAATGCAAGCAAGTGTTTTTTTTTCAAATGTCTTCACATGGTACGAGAAAATGTCTTCAGATGTCTTCACCATAACATCTGAGGAAAGTTCTTCACACAAAAACGGAACTGTGATAACTCTGTTTGTTTATTTCAGCTTTGAAGTTTTGTTTGTAACTCAAACCATATCCATGAAACTAATTGTAGAAAAAGTATGTAACCGAAAAACCTTCGATTTGTGAAGTGGTCGTTCGAAAGATCTAGGTTAATCTATCTATAGGCCCAAAATAATAGTATTGCAATGTCACAATCATTCGAATTTTCGAGCGCAAATGAACTAATGTCTTCTAGAGACAATGTGTATTCAGACCGCTTCGTTAGCCCAGACTAAAGCCCTACTTTTTTGACGATATTTTCCGTCAATAGTTTCATGGAAATAAAATCTTTTAAAAATCCACGTACGCTATCATACTGAAATATCTTCATATATTTTATCATGCCTTCGAAATGTTTTCACAACATCAAATGTCTTTAAAATGAAGACATGGCTTCAAACCTGGCATCTCTGATGCGCTACAAAGTAGAAGAGAGACGAAATCGCTAGAAAAGATTTCTTGACTAATTCCCAACAACGATGAGAATTTGATATTTTCATTAATTTGTTTTTCTACTTGACTACAATGATATTTGTTAACTATTTTTGTTTTGATTTGATTATTTAATTTATAATGAAGGACACTTCTATTGGAAAAACGTTCATTTTTTGCTCAAAAATAAGATGCCTATTATTGACCAACTTACCCAGTGCGAGGGGTTAGTCAATTTATTCTGAAATATAATGACATTAATTAAAAGAAAAATGTCAAATAAATGATTCTCTGGTTATTTTGCATGTAAAGGCTAAACGGTAAGCTTCACTGTGGTACACAACATTGTAATGTAAAACTTCGTACTACAAAGTTAAAGCCAAATTTATTCAAAAATGACCAACTAGCCCCGCCCTACCCTACTAATCCACTATCTCTATACAAAAAAAAAATTGTTTCATAAATAGAAATTTGTGGGTAGTGGTGTTCAGGGCACGACTGTTAACGTTGGACTACGGAATAACTTCAGTTAATTATTTTTTTTACTTACCATATCATTTTCGAATGCATCGAACTTTGGGAATTAATTCTTTGAGATATATTTTAGTGGCCCATGAAAGCAGGGTTGTCACATCTACAGAATATCCGAAAGAAAAATCCAAATAACTATTTTTATTGGCACCAAAAATCATCCGTTTTGCCACGTATTCCGAAAAAAAAACCAGAGTGTCGATTTTTGACAATTTTTTTTTCGAGATGACATTAAATCTTGACGTCTCATGCAATTTAAGATATTTGGCATCATTTTTTTTTAAACCCCGATTTCGTTTACTCCCCCCTTGGGTGATTTTCAAAAAACTCAAACTTTGACCGCTTTCGCCACTTTCCCATAAGTCCGATTGAGCTGAAATTTTGCATAGGGTGTTTTTTTGAGCTGGCTAGCTTTTTTTATGGGGTAAGCTTTTGAAATTTTAGGGTCGATTTTTTCCCATGCATTCATTGGCACCCTAGTATACATATTCCTGAATGCCTAAACTTCAGAAACATGAAGATTTTCTTTTTATTTTTTCAAATTTCCAGACTAGAATATTGCCTCAATCCAATTTATATGTTCTAAAAATGAGAATGAAAATGGAAAACGGTCAAAATCGCTCTGTGGTGCGGGAAATATTTCATTCACAACAACATATCAACTGTCTGAAGCAATTCCGCTCTCGATCTCTTCGTCTGGTAAAAACTCTGCATCAGTATTAAAAAAGTCTGTTCAATGCTTGCTAACACCAGCGGGACTAGGATAGAAATTCCATTTAAAATTTTTTTGTTTCAAACTTTGTTCCACAATGTATATCCACTAGGGTGCCAATAAATGTATGGGAAAAAATCGACTCTTAAATTCCAAAAAGTTACCCTATACAAAATGTTCATCACCTCGAAAAAACATCCTATGCCAAATATCAGCTCAATCGGACTTAAGGGAGAGTGGCGCAAGGCCGTCAATTTTTTTTGTAAATCGAAAAATCACCCAAAGGGGGAGTAAAGGAAATCGGGGTTCTCAAGAAAAAAAATTGATGCCAAATGTCTTAAAATTGCATGAAACGTCTGAAACGATCTAGTGTCATCTCGAAAATTATTTTTTTTTGTCAAAAATCGATACTCTGGGACTTAGTTTATGAGCTAATATTTTGCATAGGGTATATTATCTTGCAAATCAACTTTTCGCAGCAAGTTCCGAATGGAAAATCAAGATAACTATTTTTATTGGCACCTAAAACCATACGTTTGTCTCGTATTCCGGAAGAAAACTAAGTCCCAGAGTGCCCATTTTTGATAAAAAAAATTTTTCGAGATTACACTAGATTTCGACGTTTCATGCAATTTTAAGATATTTGGCATCTAAAAATTTTTTTCAAAAAATCCGATTTCTTTTACTCCCCCCTAGGGTGATTTTTCTATTTTCAAAAAAACTCAAACTTTGCGCCACTCTCCCTTAAGTCCGATTGAGCTGATATTCGGCATAGGGTTTTTTTTCGAGGTGGTAAACCTTTTTTGATTGGGTAACTTTTTGAAATTAGGGATGACTATTTTCATTGGCACCCTTATATCCACACACACTAAATGATTACCCAAAATTCTGCTTTCGAAGTCAATATTGGGTCGAATACAATGTCAACGATCGATACCTTGCAATTGTTTCATCGACTTTTTGTATGTGTTTGATGGACAATTTGACGCCACTTTTTCGCCAACATGTGCGAAACATCGACCTGCTTGCAGCGGTACTAGATACATATTAAGGTATTTTTTGAATTTATTTAAGTGAACAGAAAAATAATGAAACACCATTGATCACAAATAACAACTTTATTTTACATTCATTGTCATTATCATGTCATTATCTCAAAACCCCATCAATATGGGTATCAAATAAAAAAAAAACTTAATTAGTAGAACCCAGTTATACATGAGAAATGCAGTCCAAAATGGCCGCCACAACAAAATGGCGATCGATTATATACAGTATCTGATTCCTTTTCACTGTATATAATCGAATCCTGTATATAATCGAGTCAAAAAAAAAATTATTCGTTTTTTGCATGTATTTTTCGTTTTTTAAATATAAAGGAGGATTCTCACATGAAAAAAATAAATTTATCCAGATTTTCTCACGAGGTGATAGACGTTCATATTTGATGAAAAAATACCTTCTACGCATATGTTCGAATTTCAGCAATGACAGAGTTATAGGACTTTTTTTCTGTTTCGGACTCTGATGCCTCAAACTGGCTCTGCATTAAAAAGTACGCTATGGAAGACGATTCTGTAGCTTTCATTTGAAAGATGAGAAAATTTAGTACAGTATATAGTAGTGGAACATCTAAATTAGTGGATTTCAATAACCCTTTGGAAGGGAAAATCTCAAAAGTTAATAATTTTAAATGTGTTATTAATTTTATCCTAAAAAATTGTATGAAACTAGATTGTATTTATCAATTAAAATGAAGCTCTCTAACCGCTCTATAATTTGATCTTTGACATCCAACATCCAAATTCAAGCAAAATCTTCAAAAATCACAATTTTTACTGTACATGTAATAGCCACTTAAATTTCACCTTAACGATGAAAGGTCACATATCTTCTTGAAATATTCATATTTGGAATATAAAAACAGGAAGTGTGTTATATCTATGGTATAACCGCAAGGGTGACGTAGGACTAGCGTTGATTTAGAGATCATTTGTTTGAAGTTGAATCTAAATCCATCCTGAATGAATGGATAAATAAATATTTGGGTGACTTCAAAAACGAGAGCGTTACGTTGGAGGCTCAAAGTTTTTCATGTTATGCATCCAATATTGGATACGAAAATTTTCTACTGATGGGGAAGAATAATTTTCAGAAGCTTTCCTGTTAATTGCGATTGATTGAAAAATCACAAAACCAAATGTATTTGATTGCAGTGTTATATGGATAGAAAACATTAGAATAAACTATTTCGCTTCAATGTATTTTTCAATTCCCAGGGGAACTGGCAGAGTATTTTTCAGCAACAATTAATTCTTTTCAGATTTTCCTCGATACTCGAAGCCCACCAGTGGTTAATACTAACTCGATAACCACCTGTTAGTAGCATTTGATGGAACAATATTTGGTCGCAATGTTACACGGATAGAAAACATTAAAATAAACTCTTTCACATGAATGTATTTTTCAATTCCCAGGGGAACTGGCAGATTATTTTTCAGCAATGATTAGTTCTTTCCAGCCCTCCAGTGGTTATTGCTAACTCGATAACCACCTGTTAATAGCACTTGATGGAAAAATATTTGGTCACAGTGTTACACGGATAGAAAACATTAAAATAAACTCTTTCACATGAATGTATTTTTCAATTCCCAGGGAACTGGCAGATTATTTTTCAGCAACGATTAGATCTTTCCGGAATTTTCTCGATGCTGAATGGCATCCAAACGAAAATATTCCTTTCAGTTTGGTCTGTAAAAAACTTTTCTGAACTCTTATCTATCAAATTTGGAGCCCTGAAAAGGGCCGTTGATTTTATGCTAAGCTAATAGCACGCTCTCCTCGGATACAATGGGCCAGCTGGATGTCCTTGGGCATGATGTGACGTGTTTTGCATGGACAGCACACAAATTGTTATTTTCGAATAGGCCTCCTGCAGCATCATAACCGCGGAACTTTGGAAGCGCAAATCGGTTTTGAAGTCCTGAGCAATTCCACGAATCAAATGCTGCAAAGGTAGATGGCGGATCAGCAATTCGGTCGACTTCTGATAGCGACGAATTTCACGCAAAGTTCCCGGTCGACAGCGATGTGGTCACACTCCCCGCGGCTGGTGCACTTATCCGAGCTGCTTTCGTGGTGCCTTACCACCGAAAGACTAACGAGCTGTGGGCTTGGTCCCACACAAACGAGTCCTCACGGTG
This sequence comes from Toxorhynchites rutilus septentrionalis, assembly GCF_029784135.1. Taxonomy (NCBI): domain Eukaryota; kingdom Metazoa; phylum Arthropoda; class Insecta; order Diptera; family Culicidae; genus Toxorhynchites; species Toxorhynchites rutilus. Next base: position 84,512,127 of record NC_073746.1, read on the forward strand.
CGAGAGTAGAGTAAGAAATGAACGAAAGCAAAGGAAGCGTCATTTTATAAACCATGAAAGTATAAAATGTAAACCCCACCCTTATTATATTCGTAGCTTACTCTGAGAGAGAAACGAATAACATCGAAGTAAGTATACAGTCATTCTTTGTGTGGACACCAACTGGACAACATCGTTGCTGGACGGGCTGGACGGCGAGGGATCGAGTGCCTTTCTCAAGGCAAGAGGGCGGAGGTGGTAGCGCTGGAGTAAAATAGAGTAGTGTTTTCAAAGGGCCTTTCTCAAGGCTAGAGACGAATGAACTGAAAAAGTTTAAAGTCTCTATAATACAATACCATTACCATTACCATTACCAAGTATACAGTAAGCTTATATAATAAAGAGGGTGGGGTTTACATTCTGACTAGAGACGAATGAACTCTCAGAGTTTAAAGTCTCTCTAATTCAATACCTTCCTTCCCTTACATTCTGAACTTTTATGGCTTATAATAAGATGCTTCCTTTGCTTTCGTTCATTTCTTATTCTACTCTCGCACCGTGAGGACTCGTTTGTGTGGGACCAAGCACACAGCTCGTTAGTCTTTCGGTGGTAAGGCACATGAAAGCAGCTCGGATAAGCGCACCAGCAGCAGGATAGGTGAAGAAGCCACATCGCTATCGACCGGGAACTTTGCGTGAAATTCGTCACTATCAGAAGTCGACCGAATTGCTGATCCGCCATCTACCTTTGCAGCATTTGATTCGTGGAATTGCTCAGGATTTCAAAACCGACTTGCGCTTTCAAAGTTCCGCGGTTATGACGCTGCAGGAGGCCTATTCGAAGATACCAATCTGTGTGCTATCCATGCAAAACGCGTCACATCATGCCCAAGGACATCCAGCTGGCCCATCGTATCCGAGGAGAGCGTGCTATTAGCTTAGCATAAATTCAACGGCCCTTTTCAGGGTTCCAAATTTGATGGATAAGAGTTCAGAAAACTTTTTTGCAGGCCGAACTGAAGAAGCATTTAACGAAAATCGTTGTGTCGATGATAATTCGATACCGATAAGTGCCATGGATATGGATTTGATAATGAAGAATATGAAATATATAACATGATGTAGTGAATATATCCCCATATCAAAGAAATCACTTTGATGAGACTGTTTGCCGTTTGTTGTTTTTAATTGTTGGGACGAGGGGATTATTTTTGCTGAGTAAATTCCAAGAAAAAATCCATCCCTTCTTTAAGCGTGATTCATTCTGCTTCGGATCATTTCATACAAAAGATAAAGTGTCCAAGAGTTATATGATTGCTATCTATTGACTTGAAAAATTGTTTCAATAGCTTAATAATAGCTTCGAAAACAGGTTATTGAAATCATTCGTATCCGTATGTAGCGCACCCTCTTGGAAACCCATTAATCTTATTGGAATGTGAGATGAGGAAGCTCATACTCACGTTTATGCATTATGCTGTACTCTTCTAATTAATTTCGTTTTTGCAGGCCGAACTGAAAAATTTTCAGTCGAGTTAACTCTCTTTTACAGCAATGTTTTTGAATCCGGACGCTTTTTAATCCGGACACTTTGCATTACATTCAATATCATATCACAGCCATAACATTTTTTTCATGTTGAATTTATGCGATTAATAGTTACTAATATAGTTACTGATAGTTACTTGATAGTTACTAATCAATCGTATTAATTCAACATGCATAAAATGTTGTGGCTGCGGTATGATATTAAATGTAACGCAAAGTGTCCGGATTCAAATAAATTACTGTATACTTACTTCGATGTTATTCGTTTCTCTCTCAGGCTAAGCTACGAATATAATAAAGAGGGTGGGGTTTACATTTTATACTTTTATGGTTTATAATATGATGTTTCCTTTGCTTTCGTTCATTTCTTACTCTACTCTCGCACCGTGAGGACTCGTTTGTGTGGGACCAAGCACACAGCTCGTTAGTCTTTCGGTGGTAAGGCACCACGAAAGCAGCTCGGATAAGTGCACCAGCCGCGGGGAGTGTGACCACATCGCTATCGACCGGGAACTTTGCGTGAAATTCGTCGCTATCAGAAGTCGACCGAATTGCTGATCCGCCATCTACCTTTGCAGCATTTGATTCGTGGAATTGCTCAGGACTTCAAAACCGATTTGCGCTTTCAAAGTTCCGCGGTTATGACGCTGCCGGAGGCCTATTCGAAGATACCAATCTATGTGCTATCCATGCAAAACGCGTCACATCATGCCCAAGGACATCCAGCTGGCCCATCGTATCCGAGGAGAGCGTGCTATTAGCTTAGCATATAATCAACGGCTCTTTTCAAGGCTCCAAATTTGATGGATAAGAGTTCAGAAAAGTTTTTTGCAGGCCGAACTGAAATGAGCATTTAGCGAAAATCGTGGTGTCAATGATAATTCGATACCGATAGTGGCCATGGATATGGATTTGATAATGAAGAATATGAAATACATGACATTATGTAGTGAATATTTCCCCATATCGAAGAAATCACTTTGATGAAACTGCATTATAAAATTATTTGTGTACGAATGCCGCAATCGATAGGCGACTCTAATTTGCGCTGGGTTATTTCCTCGGAGGACTCGATTCCTCCTTTGAGCAATAATAATCTCTTTATGGCAAAACGAAGTGGTATGAATCACATTATTCGAAAGATAAAATGAAGATGTTTTCTGCCAATTTTCTTCAACCTCCAAACATCTCTTTCTCCCGTTTGTCGTTTTTGCGTTCGCTAATCCTTTCTCACAACACACATTTCTCACTTGAGAAATTGTTGAGTAAACATCGTTTGCCAGTGCGCGTAGAGCGGGAATTCCTCAAGATTCATTGCACCTCTAATAAATTGCCGAAAGACGTGGTCTTACATTGATCACACTTGATTGAAAAATCCAAAACGAAATGTATTTGGTCGCAGCATTATATGAGTAAGAAGCAAATGATTACTCGAATATTACATGTTTTTGGCGATGTGAATTTTTTTCCGTTTTTCATGTTATGCATCCAACATTGGATACGAAAATTATCTACTGATGGGGAAAAATAATAGAAACCAAATGTATTTGGTTGCAGTGTTGTATGGATAGAAAACATTAAAATAAACTCTTTCGCATGAATGTATTTTTCATTTCCCAGGGGAACTGGTAGATTATTTTTCAGCAACGAGGATTCCGCGCGTGTATGTGTGTGTGTCGGCTGCTCCGATGTTTCAAGCGGAACCGTGGCATCACTCTTCTCCTGATGGATTCCCTTCTGGCCTAAGGTGTACAAACAGGCTCTTGGTAACACCGTTCATCAGCGCTTTCATGATAAACGAAGTGACCTTCATCACAACAGCGACAACATGCTCCAGTCGCTGTTCAATTATAACTGAGTGGGTTTACGAGCGGCGCTCGCTTATATACCGATTGGTGATTTCAATAGCCTATTTTGAAAGCAATTTTAAGGCTATTGAAACAAGTTTTTGGATGAAAAAGTAACAAGTATATGACGCGTAGACATTTTATCTTTCGAATGAAGTGTTTATCATACCATTTCGTTCAGTTGTTTAGGAGCTATTAACGCTCAAAATCTCGGTCTCCGGCGTAACGCTTTCGTTTTCGAAACTTTGATTTTACACCCCGGTATAGAAATGAAAGACGTAGTCCTACGTCAAAAAAAAAACAAACTGTATATAATCGAATCACATATAATCGAGTCTGTATATAATCGAGTCTGACCTGTATATATTTTTTTCCAAAACACAATCGATATGGGTATCAAATGAAAGAGCTGGCCTAGTAGAACACAGTTTTTAATGAGGAATGGAAATCCAAAATGGCCGCCCCCACAAAATGGCGGATTTAATATTTTCTCAAAACAAACCCCATCAAAATGGGTATCAAATGAAAGGGCTTGACTAGTAGTTATTTATAAAAAATGCAAACCCAAGATGGCTGCCACCACAAAATGGCAGATTGCATATTTTCTCAAAACAAACCCCATCAAAATGAGTATCAAGTGAAGAGGCTTGACCAGTAGATCACAGCTATTTAGGAAAATTCAAATCCAAGATGGCCAAGATGTTTTATTCAATTTGATCTGTTTTTATGTATGTTTGTAGGGTTGTCCCACGTTAATAACAATTTGACCCCGTCCCTTTTGATTTATTGATCTGAAATTTGGAACAAACTTTTATCTCATCTGTCATTATAATACTGTGTATTCCATTATCTTGAAAAATCCAATTTGGCCGCCGGTAAAAAATGGGTGAATGGCTTGACTTGGAGAACACACTACATTATGAACAACATCAATTCAAGAAGGTGTATGTATTTTTTTTTGTAATCCCCTCAATATTGGTATCGAATGAAATGATTTGACTAAAGAATACCGAATAGAATAATGACAGTCTACGTGATAGGTTTTTTGGGAAGAGACAATAGTCTCCTTTCCTGAATTCAATTTGAGGATATAGCTATTACGTTAGTATTGCTGCCAGAATATAAATCATAAGTTCATAAGAAAAGTTTCACCGGGAAGCTTCTTCAGAACCAAATTAAGAATTCTGTCAATTTCAGCCGTCTCCTAGTTTTTCGTTATGTTAAATCGTAGATTAAGGGGTTAAGATAAAGGGTTTCAGAGTTCAAAATTTTGCGTGGAAGTTTCGGAGAGGACTGGTTCAGATCGGGGTCAGAGCAGGGTCTTTTTCATTCCATTGGTTTATTTGATTTGGGTTCAATAGAATTTTAGCTGTAACAGAATCGGAATTAACATTTCGGCATAAGAATATTGTATTTGTTCCGTTGGACCGGACATTAAAAAGAGTTGATATGATGCTTCCTTTGTGGTGTTATCAATAGCACAAATAGTTCGATGTTTCATGTTACAGGCATCAGAGCGTGTGTGGATGGAGAGAGACCAGCATTTCGATCGTGATTCAATCTTCGGCATGGTAACCACCGGAGTCTGTTGGCTGGCGTCATCGATCCTCAGGCTCGTCATTAACGAAGGGGGGATTCACTTGTTCCGTTTGAGTTACACGGCCTGGGGAAATGAGGTCTGTATATTCTAAACGATGTCTATTCCCTTTTAATCCATCTTATTCTGATTCACCTGTTTATCTGCAAATGAAACCAAAATGGAAAACTTTAAATCAACTGTAAAGGGTGTGTCACATCAAATTGCATCACGGAAGAAACGCTGTAGAAATTTAATTTTTAGGAATTATATCTTCAGCTTTCCCTTATAATCAGATAAGAGTGTATAGATCACGTTGGACATGCTTCACTGTCAATTTTTCGTAAATTTGGAAAAATGTCGTCGAACGAAAAAGAGCGTCGTGAATTAATCCTGTGCACTCATTTCGAGAATCCGGAGTTGTCACATCGGGACATCGGTAAGATGCTGGGAATCGTCCAATCCACGGTCAGCAGAGTACTAAAACGATACTTCGAGAACCTAACCATCGACCGGAAGGTGAAGAACGGCAAAAATGGATGCTCCGTCAGTGAAAAAGATCACAAGCGCGTAGTTAAGCAGTTTAGACGTGATCCGAGAAGTTCGGTCCGGGATGTCGCCAAAAAGCTGAATTTGTCAAGTTCATTCGTCCAGCGGACCAAGCAGCGGGAGGGCCTGCGTACATACAAGGTTCAGAAGGCTCCTAACCGCGACGAAAGGCAAAACATGGTGGGGAAGACGCGAGCCCGGAAGCTGTACACCGAAATGCTGACGAAGCCGCATTGCCTGGTAATGGACGACGAAACCTACGTCAAAGCGGACTTTCGTCAGCTGCCGGGCCTGTTGTTCTTCTCCGCAGAGGACAAATTCAGCGTTCCGGAGGAGATTCGCAAGCAGAAACTATCCAAGTTTGCCAAAAAGTACATGGTGTGGCAAGCGATCTGCTCTTGCGGAAAGCGGAGCACCCCCTTCGTGATGACCGGCACGGTAAACGGGCAGGTTTACCTTAAGGAGTGCCTACAGAAGCGCTTACTACCACTATTGAAGCAGCACGAGGGCCCGACCATCTTCTGGCCGGATCTCGCTTCATGCCACTATTCAAAGGACGTGTTGGAGTGGTACGAAGCCAACGGGGTCACCTTCGTGCCAAAGGAAATGAACCCGCCCAACGCGCCAGAGCTTCGCCCAATAGAAATATTGGGCGATTATGAAGCAGGCCCTCCGGAAGAACCCAAAAGTTGTCAAATCGGAGGCGGACTTCAAGAGAAAATGGATTTCTGTTCAAAAAAAAAAAATATAAAGGGTTGTATCCAGGACACGACCGCATATTTTAGACGTAGAACTACGCAATTACATTATGGAATCCTCTTGTTTGCCACTTCGAATGTTATTTTAGAATGCATCGAAATTTTTGTAATAGATTATGTTCTTCTCTACAAATAAAATTGATGAATATTTACGTTTGATATGATGCCTAGGACTACCAAATATGTGAACGGAAGAATTGTCAAACGATCATTGTGTTTTATATTTCATAAAAAGACGGGTGGGTAATGTCGGGGACATAACCGGAGTGACGTAGGACTATACAAAAGGGACAGCTTTTGTTAAATATATATTTTAAATATATTGTTTTATTTTCTTCTCCTACGTGAATACCTATCTATCCACCTGAAAAATGGATTAGTTTACTGTTTACTCTTTATGAACATGTTGATGGTTCTGAAAAGAACCTTTGGTGTTGTGTTTTTGTTATCACTCGATATTCCCATCTTGTTCGGTTAAACCTTCCTGTTTAGCTATTGCGTTTGCCACTCGCCACAGCTATCACAGTTGGAAAATTTCTTCCCATCCAGCTTGTGACATGTTGTTCAGTAAATTACATTTAATGCGACGTGCCGGAGAAACACTTTGCCACTCACTGAAACTAATTGTTGCCTTGATGAGCGCCGAACCGAAGCTGCTCTGTACTTGATGCGGGTTTTCTGATTGTCGTGAGCAGCTTTGCAAACCAACTCGAGCACTCCGACGGCCGAAACTCTATAATCGCTGTTAAGTATACTGGTGCTCCGGCACCAATCCGTTCGGCCTAGTTACCCTTGCGGAGCAATCAGTGAATGCGACCAACAGGGAACTGGAGACCTGCACGGTTCGAGTGAGACTTTGCCTTTCCCTTAACTTGTCCTCCTTTGTTACGTCCACGATGCCGATGCCGTACAACCACACGGGTTTACGGTTTGAAAGAAAATAAGATATTTTTTTGGGGTCCGCGTGTTTTATACTCTAGCGGTACACACTCACAGGATAGAGACAAATTGGCAGACTCAGCCAGAGGGGCGAGTCCAACGAGACGAACGAATGAGCGTTAAAAGGGAGCGATGGCAAAAAATACATTGCACTTCTGAAGCTCCTCAACAAAGTCTGGGACAGTGGAACCCTCCCCAGTTGCTGGAAAGAGGGTTTAATGATCTGTATCCCGAAACCAGACATGAACAATCATCTTCTCGACAATTTCCGCCCCATCACTCTTCTAAGTTGTGTTGGGAAAGTCATGGAAAAAATAATAAATCGACGCTTAACGACCTTTCTCGAGTCAAATAAGCTGATTGATTCCAGACAATTCGCATTCCGCCCGGGAAAAGGTACAGAAGATTGCCTCGTAGCAATCGAAAAAATCCTAGATCGAAAAATTACAGAACATAGATATCGTTTCCCTTGACCTATCCAAGGCCTTCGATCGGGCATGGAGATACCCAGTGCTGAAAAGCCTTTTCAACTGGGGGATTCGTGGGAGGTTAGGCCTCTTCATAAAAAGTTTCCTTGAAAACCGGTCTTTCAAAACCATCATCAACAACCATAGGTCTTCTTTAAAAATCCCTGAAAACGGTTTCCCCCAAGGCTCAGCACTTTCACCTACCCTTTCCAACATTGCTATGCAATCCATCTTCGAACTAATTCCCGATCACATAAAGATCATAGTCTATGCAGATGACATAACTCTTATCTCTACGAGCTGCTTCGGCTTAAATCAGAGAAAGAGGCTTCAAAAAACCTTAGACTCCATCCAAAACTGGGCTCTAAAAACAGGTTTTAAAATTTCCCCGGAATAATCCAAGCACATGTACATTGGAAAACATCTCAGTAGGAGAACCTATCTTCAACTTAACAAAATCCCGATCCCCACAACGAGGACATTGAAAATACTAGGAGTTATTTTTGATAAGAAACTCATCTTCTTACCACATTCCCAAAAGACCAAAATAGCCACCAGAATGAAGCTGAACATCATCAAGGTAAACGTTTGGTTGGTCCCAAAAATCCTATACGGAATAGGCACCTTCAGCCGCGGAGGGGACGGTGTGTCGACAAAAGCCATCACAAATAAAGCCATCCGTCACCTGTCACTTCCCGACAGTGACCACATTGTCCCACTAATACGCAGGGCCAAAACATCAAGTCCGTGAAAGTTGGGACATAGACTGGATAAACAGCCGTCCCACTCATCTTCATCAAATCAAAAATTCCACTCTCCCTTGGGAGGACCGTCTCAATAGAAGGGAAAGGCAAGTCCTTACCCGTCTTAGAATTGGGCACACTAACTTCACCCACTCACACTTGTTCTACAGAGCCGAAAAACCCCAATGTGCTTGCAACGTAGCACCCGTTTCCGTTAGCCATCTTCTATTAGAATGCCAACATACCAAAGATGCTCGAGCCCGACACAATATAGGTCAGAGTCTCCGAGATATCCTCAGTAGAGACGAGATCCAAGAAACCAATCTTATTGCGTTTCTGAAAGAAACCGACTTCTTTGGTAAAATCTAAATCGAAATACTAAGTACTTTCGAAATTGTTTATTTATTACAGTTCGCCACTTCACGGTCATGTATGCGTGTTCATGTGTGTATATACATGTATGTAACCACATACATATATATACACGCATCTATTAATACATATTCTCACATATATATTCCATTTATTACATTACTTAACTGATTTCCTAACTTTACAGCCACACTCACCAAGGAGGATAAATTCATTAAATAAACCTCTCCATTTTTCAGCTCTACTATATACCATTAAATTCAAAACCACTATATTTTATTATCTATTCAAACTGTATTTCATTTCATTGAAAAGATTTTAGTCGGAACGAAAATACCCCGACTTAAATTTATTTGCAATACCAATTTCTCCACGTTCCATTGATTAGAAGCCTGTGTTGTGGAAACACATTTCAGTCGGAACAAAAATACCCCCGACTTACATGTATTTGTAATGCTGATTTCCCCCAGGCACGTTGGTTTTGAAATATCTGTTAGGGAACACATTTCGGTAGGAACAAAAGCTCCCCCTACTTTCTGCATTTGCAAGACTGATTTCTCCAACGATGGTTGGTTTTGAAGTCTGTGTTAGGGAACACATTTTGGAGAAAACAAAAATCTCCTTTCTTCCATGTATTTGCAATGCCGATTCCCCCAAGACTGCTTGGTTTTGATGGCTGTGTTGGGAAAACCGTAGATCGGGCCAATCAAAACGAGGTAGTTTATGCGTTAAGATAACACCTAACATTTTACAGTTATTTAATTGTTTATCTAATGAAAAATAACATTTTATTAACTGCGAAGGATGCGTAGGAATATTCCCTATCAATTGATGCAATCATCTTTCCGATCCAGCAAGGAATATTCGAGTTATACACATTCGAAATCTTTCATTTTTTCCTGCATGTTCTGTGTTTAGGTTTTCATTTTAACCACCATCCCCCCGCCCCCTTCATATATTCCGGTTAGACTTAGTCCCACGTCAAAACCACATGATAACTAGTGAGGAGATATGTGTTCACAAGCTGTACATGCAAAAATGTCAACATCATTTGAAACGTAGAATACTTTCCAACTGAGACGGAAATACCTCAAGTATTGTTCACTGTTTTCTTTGATTATCCCGGTGTTGTGCACTTGGAACTCTTGACACTCAACGAATATTATCTTGGTGTGATGCCAGATTCATAGAAAGAAAGAATACTAACTATCACTGAATGAATTTCTCAGCGAAAAGGTTAAAAATATCAAAAGACCACAGTATTCACCTGATAACGATCCGGTTGATTTTTATCTTTACTCCCACCTAAAGTTGTCACTTCTATGCTTCCATTCAGAAGACCAAAAAGAGTGAACGGCAAGAAATGGGACCGATTCAAAACACTGCGTTTTGGAGATGTTTTTATAATTGGATTATTTGTTGAAAGATGTCTGAAGTCGGAATCTAAAATTTCGAGAACAATGGGCATTTGGTTTTCATTTTTTTCTGACCGTAGACTTACATTTTCAACTATATAACATGTTTAAATTATTAAACATGTGTTTTGATTGTTATAAAAAGCTTTTCAAAATCAGTTAATCAATTGTTAGAATATGGGTTGCATTTTAAATTTATAATTCACTGTTTGTTATATTTTTACACGGTTTTTTAAATTTACCCGGTTTATTTTTACGCGTATTTTGGAATTTACGCGGTTTTTTTTTCACGCGGATTTTGGAATTTACGCGGTGTTTTCTACGCGGTTTTTGGAATTTACGCGGTTTTCTTATACGCGGTTTTTGTTTATGCGGAACGTATCTCCCGCGTAAAAAGCGACTCCAGTGCACAATGGTCCAGGAGATGCATTCGAGTGGAAATTAGCAGTTAGAGCTCGACAGTTATTCTCTGGACAAAAACTGTCTTCGACAACGTTGTTACTCATGACAGAGCGCTCGCTTTTATGTTGTCAAAAATAGTGTGAACAAAATTTTCGATGAAATAAAAAATCTAACTTTCTTATCTTCATAGATAGAGGTAAACATTGTTAGACAATGTTGTAGCTCCAATTATTTGAGACATCTTTGTAGAACAAAGTTTTTCTCTATCTCTTGAAATAACCGATATAGCGCCTTTTTCCTATGTTACGTTAGGGTCACCATGAAAAAAAAAAGTTTTTTTGCTCTAACTTTTATGTTTCAAATTTTAAAAGGTGTGTCACATCAAATTGCATCACGGAAAAAACGCTGTAGAAATTCGCCCAGTAGACCGATCCTTTTGAAAATTTTAGACAGTAAAATAAAAACTATAAAACAACTTTTGGCATTTTCTTCTTATTCATACTTCGAGCCCAAGCCAGTATGCTCGCACTTTCCTCTTTACCCCGTCCATAAGGTTCTGTACAACGTCAGGTTGTAGTTTTTTTTGAACAGAAATCCATTTTCTCTTGAAGTCCGCTTCCGATTTGACAACTTTTGGGTTCTTCCGGAGGGCCTGCTTCATAATCACCCAATATTTCTCTATTGGGCGAAGCTCCGGCGCGTTGGGCGGGTTCATTTCCTTTGGCACGAAGGTGACCCCGTTGGCTTCGTACCACTCCAACACGTCCTTTGAATAGTGGCACGAAGCGAGATCCGGCCAGAAGATGGTCGGGCCCTCGTGCTGCTCAAATAGTGGTAGTAAGCGCTTCTGTAGGCACTCCTTAAGGTAAACCTGTCCGTTTACCGTGCCGGTCATCACGAAAGGGGCGCTCCGCTTTCCGCAAGAGCAGATCGCTTGCCACACCATGTACTTTTTGGCAAACTTGGATAGTTTCTGCTTGCGAATCTCCTCCGGAACGCTGAATTTGTCCTCTGCGGAGAAGAACAACAGGCCCGGCAGCTGACGAAAGTCCGCTTTGACGTAGGTTTCGTCGTCCATTACCAGGCAATGCGGCTTCGTCAGCATTTCGGTGTACAGCTTCCGGGCTCGCGTCTTCCCCACCATGTTTTGCCTTTCGTCGCGGTTAGGAGCCTTCTGAACCTTGTATGTACGCAGGCCCTCCCGCTGCTTGGTCCGCTGGACGAATGAACTTGACAAATTCAGCTAATTGGCGACATCCCGGACCGAACTTTTCGGATCACGTCTAAACTGCTTAACTACGCACTTGTGATCTTTTTCACTGACGGAGCATCCATTTTTGCCGTTCTTCACCTCCCGGTCGATGGTTAGGTTCTCGAAGTATCGTTTTAGTACTCTGCTGACCGTGGATTGGACGATTCCCAGCATCTTACCGATGTCCCGATGTGACAACTCCGGATTCTCGAAATGAGTGCGCAGGATTAATTCACGACGCTCTTTTTCGTTCGACGACATTTTTCCAAATTTACGAAAAATTTACAGTGAAGCATGGCCAACGTGATCTATACTCTCTTATCTGATTATAAGCGAAAGCTGAAGATATAATTCCTAAAAATTAAATTTCTACAGCGTTTTTTCCGTGATGCAATTTGATGTGACACACCCTTTACATGCAAACTGTCTTCGAAAGACTTTTAGAGCTTACTAATACAAACTTTTCGATACAGAACTTGTCAATATCTCAACTTATCTCAAAGTTATTGATATTTCTTCCCAAAAAAACATGCTCTTTTCATTCTTTCTGAGACAAACGCAAACAAAGATTATTGGCGGCATATTTCACTCTACATGATGTGTGATTTTCCAAACTATGTTATTTTTTGTGTTTGAGTAAATTAAAATTTAAATCATGAGTTTTTGGGTAAAAAACATTAATAACTTTGAGATAAGTTGAGATATTGACAAGTTCTGCATCGAAAAATGTTGGTATCGATAAGCTCTAAAAGTCGTACGAAGACAGTTTTGATGTGGAATTTGAAATATAAAAGTTAAATCAGAAAAAACACGTTTTTTCATAGTCACCCCAATGCAACTTAGAAAAAAGCACTAAATCGATTATTTTAAAAAAGAAAAAAGCTTTGTTCTACAAAGTTGTTTAAAATAACTGGGGCTACAACATTTTTGAACCATGTTTATCTCTATCTATAAAGATAAGAAAGTTAGATTTTTCATTTCATCGACAATTTTGGTCACCCTATTTTTGATAACATAAAAATGAGCGCTCTATCATATGTAACAACTTTGTCTAAGACAGTTTTTGAATAATAAATGTCAAGCTCTAAATGCTAATTTTCACTTAAATGCATCTCTTGGACCATTCTGCAGTGCACTGTATTATAGACTGAACTGTTGTGTAGGAGCTAATTTAATGGTTTACAACCAATTATGAACGAGTTTTCATAGATACTTATTGTTTAGGTGATTGTTTACTTATCAATTGAGCATAAAATGATGCATGAAATGATGACTGAAATATAAATTTCTAGATTTGTTTAGAGTCTGGGGTTAACAATCGAATTAAATGTACTTTTTTCGCCCTCTCCCGAAATTCTAGTCCATAACGCATGAGAATTGCATTGAAAATTAGAAGGGACATCGGAAGAAGGATCAAATTTATGGGATACGAATATTTCGAAGAGCCACAATCATATACAAGAATAAATAAGCTTTAGAAAAATAATTATCTGTATTTTACGATAGAGAATCGAATCATCAACATTTCTTTTTGTTATACTTTCATCCATATACTGACAATGAAGAAAATTATATATTCATGCGGGATTTGCCACACTTTGCATATGCTGTTAGAAAAAACACCTTCAATAATAGTTATTACATATGTACCCGTTCCTCATGGCAATAGTTCACGTAGTTTGCTGTGTTGTAATATGAACGCTATAATTAAAATCTAATACCGCGTTACCGCCTTTCCCATGTGTTCTAAACACGCTTCAAGACGTCTAAGTGGCAATTAAGGCTTTTCTACAGGTTCGACATGCGGTAGATTGAAGTGATGTTGACATGCAAAGAACAGGCTCACTTCAAACAAATGGGAAAAAGGTTAAATGTTTCTGATTTGGCGGAAGAAACACTTACCAGCGTTTTCAAATAAAGAATCTCACCGAGCCACTCCGGTTAAACCGACGGGGTGTTTGCTGTGGCACTGCAGGAAATTCCCAACCCAACATCCGTTCGCGTGTTAATCAACCATTACACTCGCTAAAATAATCTTATCTTCACCGAATGGTCGGCGCATAAGTAATGCTGTGAAGCGCCTCGGCGGTGGAACAAAACAAGCTCAACACGATGACGTTTTGTTTTTCTGTGTTTTAATTAAATTTTCCGGTAATCCTTTCGCTGCTTGTTGTATTTGGACAGCGCTGGCTCCCGCGAACTGCCCAAGAGAGTTGTGCGTGAGAGATTTTTTTCCTAGTTTCATCTGGACAAAGGGTACAAATGAAATTTTCTTCCTGGATTAGGGGTTATTTACATAAAGCAGTTTTAATTTCAAGCTAAAATGAATTAATCTTCGCCCTGTTTCGTAGAATAAAATTGGGGCTGTTTTGGCAACTGCAATCAAGTAACTGTTTGGACAGCTGTTTCGAGCGTTGTTCGGCTTTGAACGAAATTCAGGGCAAATTTAAAGCTTTTGCGAACTTTCCAGAGAGCATTCAGCAACATCATTGTACATTTCAGCACCTAATTTGCTTACCACACACGAGTACACATCCTGAGGTGGCTAATTTACCGTAGCGAACATTGCATTGTTTAGGTAAACCCAAAATGGGACGTCATAGCAAAGCGAGAGAAAGTTTTAAGAACCTAATTACACACCTTTGTGCTAAATCTGCCTGTGCCTTGTTGTTCGTTCTGCTGCCTGCTGGCAGGAATAGAGTCGACTGCCGATGAAAAGCCTCAAGTTTTTGACGACCACTCGGAGCAGTAAGCCTTTTTCAAATCTACTTATTTAGTCATAAAAGAGTAGCGGGCGTAAGTCACCGAAAATCTGGTGAACCCTCTTGAGCATATTTTTCACTTCTGCAACAATAAATGTGGATGTTTGTGGGGGTGGTGCAGCAGGAAGCCAGAGGCCCGTAAAACCGGGTTAAAAAAAAGAGTATTATCATCATCGTCATCACCCCGCCTCCACCATCATCATCTCCATCGACGTCATAATGAGGTGTAGAAAAGCGGTATTCATGTATTTATGTATACATGATAGTCATTCACAATCATATTCTTCGGTCTTATTACCAGACATGGTGGAAAGAGAATCAACGAGAGTACATGACGTCTGGAAGATGGAGAAAAAATGCACTCTAATACCAAGTTCAATGTATATATTTCTGTCTATCTTTTTATTCGAAATTGCGAGTCTTCGTTCTGGTAATATTGTTTTAAAATGTTATTACAAATGCTTGATGAAATAAATGGGGTAAGTCCAACATAAATTTCATTACCTAACCATCTACTAAGTTTTCTCTCACCTTTTCGCCCACAGGCTCTATCACCTTTGATGTTTCACTGGTAATCTCTTTCAGCAATACACACTGTTTGTGGAAATATTTCCGCTTATTCGCTTATTCACTCTTTTGTAGATCCCTCTTGACATCAATAACATTTACAAATTTTTTTCTTATCTTTTTGACGTAGAACTACGTCTTTCAGGAAGGGTGCCAAATCAGAAAACACGTTTCACGTTTTTATGAAATAAAGTTATCATGATTAACTATTTTCGCTGTGAACAAAATCTCATGATTTGCATACCAATCGAATCGAAAATTCTCCAAGATTTGTTTGATATGCTATACATTACAATTCCCTAATCTCTAAACGGTTTAAATTCATGGAAACTGGATGAACTTCTTTTTTTCTCATACATTTGTTCTGCCGATTTGTGTGCTATCCCTACCCGTATATCGAATGCTTATAACTCGAACATTTCTTAACAGATCGGAAAGATGTTTGCATCAATTGATAGGAAATATTTCTACGCGTCCATCACAATTAATAAAATGTTATTTTTCATGAGGCGAACAATTGAATAAATGTAAAATGTCAAGCGTTATCTAAACGACTCCAAACTGCCGAGTTTTGATTGGCCCGATTCACGATTTCCCCAACACAGACTTCAAAATCGATGTATTTGTGGAAATCCGCTTTGCAAATATACATGCAAGTTGGGGGTGTTTTTGTTCCCGCCGAGATGTGTTTTCCTGACACGTACTTCAAAATTAATGTATCTGGGGGAATCCACTTTGCAAATACTATATTTGGGGATATTTTTTGGTGTTGAGTACTTTTGTACTCGCATGTCGTTGTGCATATATATGGAATATGTTTCCCTAAAACGTACTTTAAAACTGAAAAGCCTGGGAAAATCGTCATTTCAGATACTAGAGGACCAATTCAGATGTTCGACATATTAAATTAAAGCCAATTAGCTGGCCTTTTTTGGAAAAATACTACGATCGCACAGAATTTGAATTATGTTTTCGTTATTATTGATTGTATTTCTTTTTTATAGTTTCCACGGTGTCCGGACCAAAGGCGCTATATTGTTTTATATTTTTCTGAAAAGCTGGAGATTTTTCACATAACATATCTCGAAACCAGGGAGGCGTTTTTTTTCGTTTGTGAGTTATGATTTTTCAAAGTTAACCGATGGTCCAAAAATCATTTTTCCCTTTTTTCCCAAAAATGACTATTTTCAAGAATGTATTACTTTTGAGCTACTGGACCGGTTCAGATGATCGACATATCAAATTAAAGCCTACCAGCTAGCCTTTTTTGAAAAAAACTCACTTTCCAATTAATTGGATTATAGTCACATACATTCAGTCTAGTCGCATAGAACGAAAACTGAAAACATGTTAACTTTGAAAAATCATAACTTAAGAACGACACCTTTTTGGTGTTCGAAAATATTATGTGAAAAAACCTCAGTTTTCAGAAAAAAATAAAAAAGGCGCCCGTGGTCCCGAAACGATGTAAGCTATAAATAAAATAAGTAAAACATAAAAAAAAAAAACATTTCAAGTTAAACGGTTTAATTGTGATTAAACATAATAATGTACTAAAAGCTAGAAAATATTTAGGCAAGTAGCAGTTAGCAGTTATCACACTTCTCCTTCATTAGCCTAGGGCATTGATAAGACTAAAATAAAATCGTCTGCTACTCGCGTAAATCTAACTGCTTCTTGCCTAATTATTTTCTAGTTTTTAGTACATTATGTTCAATCACAATTAAACCGTTTAACTTAAAAAGATTTTTTTTTACTTGTTTTATTTTCTAGTTTTTAGTACATTATCTGTTTCATTAGATTATTTCTCTACAATAAAATCATTGTATTGTATTCTATCAGTCAAATAATTTCATTTGATACCGATATTGAGTGGATTGCAGAAAAGACATAGTGTGTTCTCCAAGTCAATTTCGTTAGTTTGATACACATATCTCAATCAACCTTTTTTTGAGATGATATGGACTCAGCTATTTTGCAACGGCGGCCAAATTGGATTTTTCAAGATAAGCAGTTTTAAAATGACAGCAGAGATAAAGGTGTTTTATAAATTCGGTCAGTTCCTTTTGGTCAAATTTCTATTAATGTGGAACAACCCTACAGACATACAAACAGTTCAAGCTAAATAAAACCGTTTAATAAAGTAATTTACTATTTTGTGATTGCAGTAATCTTGGATTTGGATTTTTCATGATCTATTGTGATCTACTAGCCCTTTCATTTTTTCCCCATATTAATTGGGTTTTGAGAAAATATGTAGCCCGCCATTTGGTAGCGGCTGCCATCATGGATTTGCATTTTTCATAAATAACTGTGTTCTACTAGCCAATTTATAGTGGCAGCCATCTTGGGTTTATATTTTTTCATAAATAACTGTGTTCTACTAGTCAAGCCCTTTCATTTGATACCCATATTAATAAAGTTTTGAGAAAATATGTAGTCCACCATTTTGTAGTGGCAGCCATTGGATTTGCATTTTTCATTAATAACTGTGTTCTACTAGCCAAGCCGTTCCTTTTGATACCCATATTGATAAAGTTTTGAAAAAAATAACTGTGCTTTACTAGTCAAACCCTTTCATTTGATACCCATATTGATAAGGTTTTGAGAAAATATGTAATCCGCCATTTTGTAGCAGCCGCCATCTTGGATTTTCAAGATCATGAAATACGCAGTTTTATAATGACTACAGAGATAAAGGTGTGTTCAAAATTTCAGATCAATCGATCAACAGGAAGGGTTTAAAATTTCAATTAATGTGTTAAAGCGTTACAAACATACAAACATACAAACATACAAACATACAAGCATACAAACATACAAACATACAAATATAAAAAACATACAAACATACAAACATACAAACATACAAACATACAAACATACAAACATACAAACATACAAACATACAAACATACAAACATACAAACATACAAGCATACAAACATACAAATATACAAATATAAAAAACATACAAACAGATTACAGGGCAAGCTAAATAAAACCGTTTGAAAACAAATATAATCAATAATTACGAAAGCAAAATCCATTTTTATTCAAAGTGTAATATTTTTTGGAACAAGACTAGCTCATTTGCTTTATTCTTATATATCGATCATCTGAATCGGTCCAGTAGATCAAAAGTTATGATTTTTGTGGTGTAAAAAATGGAAAAAAAATATTTTTCGGACTTTGAAAAATCATAACTCAAAACGAAAAAAAAACGCCTCCCTGGTTTCGACATATTCTATGTGAAAAATCATTAACTTTCCAGAAAAAATATAAAAAAATATAGCACCTTTGGTCCCGAGACCATGCAAACTATAAAAAACAAATACAATCAGAAATAACGAAAACATAATTCAAATTCTGCAACTGTAGTATTTTTCCAAAAAAGACCAGATAATTGGCTTTTATTTTGTATATCGAACATCCGAATTGGCCCAGTGGTTCGAAAGTTATGAATTTTTGAAAAAAGGCATTTCTGGCAAAAATGCGAAAAAATTGATTTTTCGGACCACCCTAAAATGGAAATGGTCACCTTAACAAAAAAACAAAAAAATACTGGTCTAATAATTTGCGATAAAGAACAAAACTACCACTGTTGATGAAAATCTGAGAACCACTATATCGGTTTGGCATGGAATGGCAGTATCTCTATACAGGTAAACTTTTTTTTGTACGGGGGATAGGGACCATAAAAAATCGTGCAAAACTTCACCAGTAGCTTTAAACAATCGTGTTCGTTACACATTTTGAAAAAAACTTTTTTTGTGTGGTAGTGCGGTAGGGACCGCATAAAAAAAGTTTCCTCCAAGAAAATAACTCAAATCCACACCGTTCACCGTTCAATTTCCTTTTGTTTCCCTGCTTTGTGACGGGACAGTTTGCCTTTTCGGTTGCGCGTGGTTGTTTTGTGCTTTTGTTGCATGTCGAAACGTGTTGCTGTTACAAATCATGTCATGCAAACACTTAGAAAAACTTAGAGCATTTGATGGGAGGAAGGGAATGATTTCAGAAGTGGATATTCAAGACGCAAATATGCTTTTTTCGCGCTGAAATGCATATAAACCATCGAAAAAAAACTAAATGGACGATAACTTTGTCAGATATGCTTCTTTTCATATACCGCACAAAAAAAATCGCACAAAAAAACCGCACAAAAAAATCGCGCAAAAAAAAATCGCACAAAAAAAACCGCACCAAAACAGGTTTTACTGTATATATAAAAAAGGTCTGTTCGTTTGTACGCGTCAAAAACCCGAAAAGTACGGAACCGATTGAGCTCAAAGTTGGGCACAATATACAATCCACTTCAAGGAGTGTTGTTACGACATAAAAAGTTGGAAAATTTGACGAAAAATTATTATATATCTGACCAGAGCGCGTTTCTAAAATTGAGCTTCTAATGAAATGAAAATCAACTATTCAGTAATGAATATGTGTTATATGTGTGGAAACATCTTTTCTACACATGTTTGACAAAATCGTGAATAGAAATTGTGTTTCGAAGTGATTTAAAATTTATTGTGCTGTTCGTTTGTGTTCCCGTCAAAAATTTGAAAAGAGCGGAACCGATTGAGCTCAAACTATGATACAATATACAAAACAACCAAACACATTTAGGATTGTTGTTACACCATAAACAAATGAAAAATTCAACTCAGCCATTAAACCACAACGAGCCACAGCAAAGCGTGGCAGGGTACAGCTAGTATATACATATTTTTGGGACCTTTAAAAAAATACGTTTTTGAGAAAAATGAATTTTAATTTTTAAAATAATTTTTTTTAGCGAATTTTTTTTTCCAAATGTTTTTTGGTAATTTTTTGTGAAAATTTAAACAATTTCCTACACTTCAACCATTGACAAAATTTTGTAGGCATCATAGTTTTTAACCCTCTACCGCCCAAGTTTTTTATTTATCTACAAAAAACCTACTCCACTTTTATCTCGAATTTCCGATTTTCAACAGAAAATACTCCTAGCAGAAAGCTGCCAGCATAAAAACAATGTGTATGTGTGATAGACGAAAATATCCCAAAGACGTTCTAGTGGGGGTGAACATTGAAATAATGTCTGAATAATTTGAAAAGAGAATCCGCGAAGCCCGTCTAAAGGCCAAGATGGGGGCTTCTGGTTCGATTCTCGTTCGGGTCAGAAATTTTATCGTCATAGATCGTTTTTTTCTGGCTTGCACTGGTAAATGGGAATTGTCATGGGTGTGGTGGGATGAGCATTGGGCATTGCCAGTCCCCAAGAAAAGCCACTAAAACCCGGAAACAGTTCCTCTATGCGAATTGACGCCGCTATAAGCGTCTTTGCCCAGTCCTGGTGGTACTCGGGACGTAAAGCAGCAGTATCTCGATGGTACTCCTGCGAAGTAGTGGGGTTGGTCGCAGGCCTTGCAAGCCGTACCACTAAAACACCAAGCAACGAACGATACACAAGAATGATTGTGAATCAGGCCATGTTGTAAAGACGTTAAGCCAAAATAAATAAATAAATGCAAAAAATCTTAGAAGTTAATCATCAGTTAGAACATTAATTCTAGACATTTTATTTGTTCTCTGCCATCACTCGTCAGTGCGTCTCGTAATTACTCCCCTGAAAAACTCAACTCTTGAACATGAATAGTAGAAACCACTCTTCCACGACAAAGCCCGTGAATTCACGATACCGCACTCGTCTTTAATGCTGTTGTGTGTGGCACACTTCCATAAATCATGCTTCAAGTGCACGCTTTCGACCCAGTAGCCTATATAGCGCAGTGGTAGGACCAGCCGAAAGTCGTGACAAAGTCGTACAAAGTCGCTGCAGTGCTTCAAAGTTTACGCCGAAAACCGCACACAATCTACGGTACCATATTACACTGAATTTTGATGCATGCGAGGAGCAGCATATCGAAAGCGCATGATCCAAAATTTGGTGTGCATTTGGGTTCATTCTACTGCTGAGTTCATCTTCATGGTTCATTGCTAGTGTAGACTACGTCAACGAATCGAACCTGGCCCCTTTAGTATAATAGAACATTGCATTCTATCGTTTTCGATGGTGATATTTATTTTATTGAACTGTTAATGGTTAATATCAATCGTGAACCATTTAGAAATGGGAAAGATTCAAAGGCGGGCATATGATACACTAAATCGGAAATTTGTGTAAGGATGAACTATTGGTGATTGCATGAAATTTCTGAAAAAATAGGTTAGAACGTTCATTGTGATTCCGAAGAAATTGTTTAACGACTTTGGTTCGTAATAATTTTGACGATTCACTTCACGAATTATTATGTTACTATTATCGAATTGAACTTGAAAAAGTGAGCTAAGAGTTGCCACTTCATTCGCTTAAAATGACAAATTCACATGCCTTATTTTTCATGTACCTTTTCAATTATATCCCAGTATTGTCTTACGAGTACACAGTGACAGAAGAAACCTATGATGTCCCAAACGAGAGTCGGTGTCGGTTCAATTTTCATGTGGTAAACACATTGGGCTCCGTCCCAAGAAAAGACAGGGTTCTTGTGTGTAAAGCTGAGAATTCAGCAATTAAGTTGTCAATGACAATTCCAGCTGACACACTGTTTTGTTATTTAATTACGTTGCACAGTAGTTAATTTTACCCCCAAATTCAAACCCACAGGTGAGTGGGCTCTCTGTGGGACCAACCTCGTGATCCGGACACCCATCGGGCAGGGGAAAGCTCTTCCGACCAAGAAACACATTGTGGGCCATGTTCTCTTAATAACTGCTGACAGCGTGTGGAAGTATTTTACCGCACAAACCTGTTCATCATCGTGGTGTATTCAGAGTATGTGAGCACTCCATAATCTTGAAACAGGTTGTGAGATATCGTTCCTGTTACGAGTCATCTGTCGAAATAGTCATACGTGAAAATTTACTTTTCATTAAATAGTTCGCTAAACATACCTCATGGCTTTGCTGGGTAACTCGTTTGACATTGGGTCTGGTCTCCATTTGTTCTTGGTGTTGAAAGCAGTCGTAAAGCGTTGTCAAGTGCAGTGGAGCTAGCACTCTTGCTACGTAAATACTAGGGAATGCGAACTGGCACAAAGGGTTGTAGGTTGTGGTTTTCAAGAAATCCAATTATCCAATATGTTTGTATTTTCAATCCTTTCAACATTTTGGGTGTGTTATTGTTTCTAGTTCTCCATCTCACTTAGCTCAACATCTGATATTGAATTCCATGACGAATTCCGGTGGTCATCGTCATTCTGTTCAGCCTCGAGTTGAAACCCTAGCCAGCTCATCCGTTGGGAAATACCTTCAGCCTTTGCTATTATAGCCGTGATATGGCCAACATTTTGACCTCGCAAATTTGCATTACGGTTGTCCCATTTCGGTTGCCTCCGGTGATCTCTCGCCATCTCATACTCAAATAGGACCTTATGGCGGTGTTTATTCGTACATTCCTTTTTCCACGACCCATCCGAAATGCAGAGATACAGACGCGATGCGTGAGATATCATTTCAGTCTCCTCATCCTCATCCTCCCCGGTGGGGGAGAGGGCATTAGTCTGCTCTGCCGTTGCTGCCGGGAAAAAGCTGGCTCATGCCGTGAGTGTTTTAGGATGGTGGTGTCGTCCTGACCGTGCGGACAATTCCATAACAGGGAAAGAAGATGTGTGTGAGTGTCTGGTAAACCAAACTTGTCCGGAATTTAATTACGTTAGATTTATATGGGAAATTTATTATACGGAACTGTGGCACACAACGTGGCTGTCAGGTGGCGTGGGGAGCGGAGCCGAAATGAGTTATATTTGGATTATTACGATTGGGATGAAAAATGATTGCTTGTGTGTTGTTCATCTAGAGTTAGATGAAAATTGCGCTGTCTGTACAAGAGACAGCGAATGAAGCAACTAAATCAGTTATTTTGACTTTTTCTTTAACTACTACACTATGATTATGATTTATGCTTTCTTTCAGATACTCATCCTTAGGTAACATTTCAATCCTATTCAGATATGTACAATAATTTTATTTCTCAATTTAACACACCTTGCAAAATTTTCATTTTCCATACAGAGAAACTCAACGTCAAATTAAACGACCGCTGTTCTAACCTCTTAAATTATCATGCCAACTCGACTTGCCGTTGGCAGCACCATCTCAGATAGTAGTGCAACGTTGTGGGTGTAAAGACATGGGTTATTTAAGTAACTTTGCATACTTGAAATATTCGAAAAAAAATTATAACTTTAAAACTATGATACCTACAAAATTAATGTCAAAGAATGAAATGTAGGAAATTGTTTAAATTTTTACGAGAAAATACCAAAAACTTTTTGGAAAAAAAATTCGCTGAGAGAAAAGTTATTTTAAAAATTAAAATTAATTTTTCTCAAAAATGTATCTTTTTTAAATTCCCAAAAAAAAAAAAAAAATATATATATATATATATATATATATATATATATATATATATATATATATATATATATATATATATATATATATGAATAGCCCTTAAAATTTCCAACAAGTCGTCCACACATCGGAAGATGGGCACTTTGACAGGGAAAAAGTTTTTCTAACACCAACTTTTTTATATTTTCTTTGAAAAAAATACAACTAATCCTAGTTTTGTTTAAAGTCAAGATAGCGATATAGGGTATTCGACAAAGTTTCAGGTCCTAATCAAATGTGAACTTTTGTCGAAGACGTAAAGTTTCTATCTGTTATAGTTTTTGGAATACAAGTCATTTTTGTACTCCTGAAAAAAAATGTCCTGAAAAGACAGACTCCTGAAAAAATAATGTTTTGCCCGTAACATTTTTGTGTGCAAATTCTCACGTTTGACATGTTTGCAAATAGAGAAAAGTTTGCAGAGCATGTAAATTGCGATAATTTATACATACAAATGTTACGAATTAAACATTAATAGTATTTTTTCAAAGAAAAAAGTGAAAAAGTTGTTGTTCGAAAAAAATTCTCCATGTAAATGTGCCCATCGTTCGATGTATGGAAAATTTGTTGGAAATTCTAAGGGCTATTTGTATCTATTTTTTCAGAATTTTAAAAGCATTTGTTTCGAGAAAAATGAATTTTAATTTTCAAAATATTTTTTTTTAGTGAAATTTTTGAAACCTAAGTAATTTCCAACATTTAATTTTTTTGTATATGTTATAGTTTTTTAATTAAGATTTTTCGAAAAAAGTTGAAAAAACTCAAAATTAAAAAAAAATATTAGACCTACAAAATTTTAGTCGAAGAATGAAATGTAGGAAATTATATTGGTTTTCATTAAAAATTATCAAAAAAAAATTTGGAAAAAAAAATTTTGAAAATTAAAATTCATTTTTCTCGAAAACATATGCTTTTAAAATTCTGAAAGGAATCGATTAAAAAAAATTAAAATTAAAATTTCCAACAAGTTTTCCATACATCGGGCGATGGGCACATTTACATGGAAAAAGTTTTTCGAACTACAACTTTTTCATGTTTTTCTTTGAACATGTTTAATGTTCAATTCGTAACATTTTTTTTGTATAAATTATCGCATTTTTATTGCTCTGCTAACTTTTCTCTATTTAGAAACATGTCAAGAACATGTCAAACGTGAGAATTTACACACAAAAATGTTACGAGCAAAACATTATTTTTTTCAGGAGTCTTCATACAAAAATTACTTATATTCCAAAAAATTATAAAAGATAGAAAGTTGATGTCTTCGACAAAAGTTTATATTTTAACAAGATCTAGAACTTTGTCGAATACAATATATCTTGACTCTCAACAAAATTAGGATAAGTTGTATTTTTTTCAAAGAAAACATGAAAAAGTTGTTGTTCGAAAAACTTTTTCCCTGTAAAAGTGCCCACCTTCCGATGTATGGACGACATGTTGGAAATTGTAAGGGCATTCATATATATTTTTTGGGAATTTTAAAGAAACACATTTTTAAGAAAAAAATATTTTAATTTTTAAAATAACTTTTTTTTCAGCGAAATTTGTTTTTCCTACATTCCATTCTTTGACTAGAATTTTATAGGTATCATAGTTTTTAAGTTATAATTTTTTGTAAAAATTGAGAAAAATTTTTTTCGAGTATTTCAAGTTAAATGACCCATGTCTTTACACCTACAACGTTTCACTACTATCTGTGGGGCTCAGAGTGCAAGGGGTGTAAGTGACTTGATCGTTTTCTCTTCATCAACTTTTTATTTAGTTAATAACTCAACTGCAAAAACTTTCCAATTTAAGTTCGCTATTGAATCCGATAGATGAGGTTCTGACCTATTTTCCACGTTGGTAAATACAGCTGGGAATGTATTTGCTGCTAAGTTATGACCCAAAGAGAGAGTCGATGTAGAGAAATCGATCAACTCACTTACACCCCTTTCATTCTGAGCCCCTCATCTGAGATGGTGCTGCCAACTCCTAAGACGAGTTGGCATGAAATTCGTCTTTCATATGGTTATTTTTTATAACAACTGATAATAAGCGCATCCACAATCACTGACCTAGTTAACAAAAATATATGTGTAAAATATATACATATATAAATTGAAAGTCGTCTGATCGAAATAAAATGTTCGACGAAGGTCTGGGAAGGGAATTAATTTTCTTTTTCTGGTGTCTTTCATTAGTGGTGCCATATCAGAAAACAGATCACGTTTCAATGAAATAAAGTTATCGTTGTATCTATTTTTCCTTTGTATACCAGTCGAATCGGAAATTCTCCAAGATTTGTTTGGTATGCTATATACATTACAATCCCCTGGTGTTTAAAGTGTTTAATTTGATGGAAACTAGAAGCATTCCCATTTTCCCATACATTTGTTCTGTCCATTTTGCTCTAGGTTTGCGACGTAAAGTCCACGTTTTGACTTTCCGTTTGGCGGTTATCTAAGCAACATCATTGCCGGCGAGCGTCGACTGAAAATGCGTTGTCTTTCTCATTCTGCTCATTATGTGTCATCTACGTTTTCCCTCGAGAGAATATGTCACTCGCTGTGGATCCGGCATTGCAATCAACACATCGAGCCGAGCAATGGCAGAACAGGCGCAAATATAATGAAGGCGCAAGTTGGGTCATCATCGCCGGCTAACATGGAAAGTTATTTTTCTGCTGGGATGTTATCACTAGAACTACCAACTGGTCAAAATGACCGGTCGCGTCAATAGTTCACAAGTTTTTATCTTGTATTTTTTTATATTTTGCAATTTTGTTATGACCAGTGTTGCCACATTTTAATCTGTACCTGATGGGTTAAAAATATTACTCATCAGCACTTTTTCTTTCAAAAATCTGTACCATAGAAAATATTCGTTGTAGATGTAGAGAAAAATCAATGCTGTTAGCATAAAAAATGCACATTTATTTACTACAAATATCACATTGACATTTCATTCGTCATTCGTGTGTTTTATGATGCTTATACATAGTTTTCCTGAAACTAGATTGCATACTATCATTTATTAAAAGTTTTTTTAAGCCGCCGCACCAAGCCAAACTGCGGCGTAAAAGTAATCATGTACCTGAATGTAGCTTTGTTCAAAAGTAACAAATTTCACCCGCGGGAAAATCTGCACCAATCTGTGCTTTTTGACGAAAATCTGCACCCTGTTCCGTACAGAATCTGTACCAAAAATAACGAAAAAATCTGTACCTTTCCAGATAAATCTGTACGTGGTTATGACTTTTCCCAAATTCATGTGTTTGATAACTTTATACACTAGCTTGATATCCCACTTCCCATTTGTGTGATATATGTGGTTTATACCGACCGGTCATTTGGACCGGACGTTATTGTTAATGTTTCCTGTACGTAAATTGCTTAGAAACTATTCAATTATCAATTATCAAATATCCATCACGGCGCCAGTCAGTCAAAATTTTTGGTATAATCACTGTTGTGGAATCATGAAATTATGGAAATTTCCTAAATATGTTTCATCCAGCTTGGGTTAGCTGCTAATTGAATTGTTACTAGCCCTTAGACGGTGTCAGTCACTACTGTTACTATTAAACCGATAATAAACCGAAGAACGAAGAATGCATCCATACCATGAAATTTGAAGGTTAATTGTATGTATGAGGCGACTCGTCCGTGTGGAAGAAAAAAAAAGCTGATGTAGCTCGGATGCTCTTTCCCGGACCGACTTGTAATTGTTTATAAACTGGAGTCGCTTTTTACGCGGGGATAGTGCCGCGTAAACAAAAACCGCGTAAACTCCAAAATCCGCGTAAATTCCAAAAACTGCGTAAAAAGAAACCGGGTACTTTTCAAAATCCGTATACAAATCTAACAAACAGTGAATTATTAGTTTAAAATGCAACCCACATTCTAACAATTGATTTACTGATTTTTTTTGCATGCTACAAACATGATATCTGTATCTCCTTTTATTTCTCGGCTACTAATCAGCGATACAATACAAACTTATTTCGTGAAAAGTCACATCAATAGACCATTTGAATTTTTACGCGGTTGATGTGCGCTGTGTAAAAAAAACCGCGTAAATATCGAAATCCACGTAAATTCCGAAATCTGCGTAAATCCCAAAAACCGCGTAAATTTCGAAATCCACGTAAATTTCGAAATCTACGTAAATTCCGAAATCCGCGTAAATCCCAAAAACCGCGTAAAAAAAGCCGCGTAAAATGCGACTTCAGTGTATAGGTTCGGTATGGTTCGATGGTTCTTACAATTTTTTGGACAATTGTGTTGAATATACTTCTTTCAATTTACAGTTATTGTAGTTTTTGATACAAGTAAATTTGTGAATATTTTCATAATAATAATGGAAAATATATTTAGATTTCTTTTCAGTTATAAAACTTTACCCCAAAAATGCCTAGTCCTAGCCCTAGTCCGAAAATACCGAGAATTTTGGAGGACATAACAAATATTAAAGAAGACTTTTTCGATAGCGACCAAGGTGATTTTGATCCTGAGATTATAGCAACATATCATCCAGAAGACCAATCAGAAGAAGATTTGTGTGTTTCCTCAAACAGTACAAGCTAGGAAGAAAACATCCTTCATGTACGTAGATGAAAAAGATTCTTGAGAGTGTCGTAATCTTCAGATGAGAATCACCGCCAACAAGTTCTATCTGGACAAAAATTAATGCTGGATCCACTTCAGGAAGCAAATCAATAATGGTATTTTGAAAGCAGTATTTGGACCGGTAGCATATGAAAACTGAAACGTAATGAAGGGCACTGTAAGCAGTGCTTTTTTTTGAAAATCAACGAATGGTGAATCACATGAGAACTTGCACAAAATAGCTTCCTATTTTGTGCAAGAAAAATTTGAGCTATCATCAGAAAAAATACTTCGCTTCGATAAAAAAAAAGTGAACGGGGTGTACGATATTACAAACGGACAAGTTTGCAATGATATCTAATGTTTGGAATTCATTCATTGAAAATAGGCAGAATTGTTACGTTACGTTACGTTATTGATAATATTACAATGGATGAACAATTGTTTCCAACCAAAGCTAGATGCCGATTCACGCAGTACATGCCGAACAAACCCGATAAGTTCGAAATCAAATTTTCGTTGGCATCTGATCCCCAAAGTAAATACATTATAAATGGCTTCCCGTATTTGGGAAAGGATGAAACAAGACAGTCATCTATGCCTTTGAGTGAGTTTATCGTAATGAAATTTATTAAACCATTTACCGATGCCGGAAGATACGAAGTCACTAATAATTTTTTGTTAGCAAATCACTAGCATAAAAGTTATTGGAAAAACGGATCACTTTGGTTGGAACAATTCGGGAAAATAAAAGAGAAACCGAAACCGATCAAACAAAAAAAGGTAGTTTATCTCGATTTACATTAGAAATTTTTAAAACAGATAATTGCACTTTGACAGTATATAAAAGTAAGCCTACTAAAAAAGTACTTCTACTGAGCATGGAACATAATTCAGTCACCTTTGGAAAAGACTAGAAAAGACTACCTGACACTATCATATTTTACAATAAAACCAAATTTGGGGTAGACATAACGAATGAAATGGCCAGAAAATATAGTGTGAAGTCAGGATCTCGATAATGGCCTTTCCAGGTTTGTTCAGCAATTCCAAATGAAATCGTCCTAAAAATGCAGATCTTAAAAACATGTATTTTTGATTCGAATGAAAGTTTGTATTCCGGTTGGGTTGTAAGAAATATGAGTTTTCCACAGCAATTGTGATTTTTTTTTGACTCAAATGTAACTTTTGAAAATGGCGTATCGATTTTAGTAAGAGAAATCTTTGATTATTTATATCTCAAAAGCTATGAGTCGTACCGAAATAGTGTCTTAGAAATAGTTATAAAATATTGATGTTAAAATTTGAAAAAAAATACACTGGAGAAAAAAATAGTACTCTTTATTTTATTTCCAAAAAAAGTTTAATTTGCAATATCTAAAATATGTATTTTTTATTTTCTTTATTTTTTCATATAAAAAAGAAGTCATGTAAAAAATTTGAAAGATGAGTCTAAGATGGTAAAACTATTTTTGACAAACTTTGTGGAACATCGAATTTTATCGAATTTTCGAAACTTCGAATTTTTGTATGTTAACTATCATTTTTAGCCACAAATTATAAATCCTGATGTGATTTAAAAGAAAATTTAAATAAAAATAAAATAAAATAACATATATTTTTACCATAATGATGTATTTGGAAAAGTTGTTGAAAATTATGAGCATATTAATAAATTTTAATTTTATGAACATGATGGTATAACACTACAAACATATTAAAAGAGCCTGTTTACTATAAAAATGACAATAAATTAGAAATTTTTATTTTCAAACATCGAGAATGGCTGCATTGAGAAGGAGATTGATTAAGACCTGTTTTATTTTAAATCACATTAGAATTCATAATTTGTGGCTAAAAATGATTATTAACATTCGAAGTTTCCAAAATTTATAAAATTTCGATGTTCCACAAAGTTTGTCCAAAATAGCTTTACCATCTAGAGCTAATTTTTTAAATTTTCTACATTACTTCTATTTTATAAGAACAAATTAAAATATAAGAAATACATATTTTAAATATTGCAAATTAAAGTTTGTTTTTTTTTAAAAAAGAGTACTAATTTTTTTTTCTCAGTGTATATTTTTTACGTTTTAACATCAATACTCCTTAACTCTTTCGAAGACACTATCTCGGTAGAACTTATAGTTTTTGTGATATAAATTATCACAGGCTTCTACATTGGACCACTGAATTGAACTGCTTGAGCATGACCAAGGTTCCCTAGCTTTATGTTGCATCCTGGCAATAACAGACGGAATAAGTATATGTTTGATAATAAAATCGTGATCCGGTAGATTAACGCGATATTCGAGATACATGAAAATTGGCATGTAGGGGTTTTTAGGGTCGGGGAAGGTTCTTATGAAAGTTGACACACGAAACACAAGTTTCTGCATTATTCGAGAATTAATTAAGCAAATGAAACCAAATTTGGCATTTGGAGGTTTTAGGGTGCAATAAATGTTTTTACGATGGTTAGACATTCCACCCTCCTCTTTAAGGAGGAGCTGCCATGCAAACGAAACACAAATTTCTGTGTTACTCGAGAATTAATCAAGTAAAAGCGAGTAAAAACCAAATTAGGTATATGAAGGTTTTAGGGTAGGGGGCACGAAACGTTTCTATGGTGAATCGATACTTCTCCTTCCTCTCTTAGGGGGGCTGCCATTCAAATGAAACACATATTTCTGCATAGCTCGAATACTAATCAAGCAAATGGAGCCGAATTTGGCATGTGAAGGTTCTAGGGGGCACGAAACGTTTCTATGGTAGATAAACACTCCTCCCCTCTCTCTGAAGGGGAGGGGGCTGCCATGCAAATGAAGCATACATTTCTGCATAACTCAAGAACTAATCAAGCAAACGGAACCAAATATGGCATGTGGTGGTTTTAGGGGGGAAAGAAACATTTCTAAGGTAGTTCAACACTCTCCTCACCACTCTAAGGGTGCTCTCATAGAAATGAAACATTCCTGCATTACTCGAGAACTAATCAAGTAATTGGAACCAAATTTGGCATATGAAGGTTTTAGGGAGCAATAAATGTTTTTATGTTGGTTTCACAATCCTTTCTTCTCTCTAAAGAGAAGGAGGAGAGGGTGCTAAACAATTCGAGAACTAATGAAGCAAATAGAATTAAACTCTATATGTTCCAGGGATCGATAAACGTTTCTATGGTGGTTCGACATTCCTCCCTCCTCTCTAAGTGGAGGCTACCATACAAATGAAACACAAATTTCTGCATAACTCAAAAACCAATCAATCAATCAATCAAATGGAGCCAAATTTGGCATGTGAAGATTTTTGAATATGAGAAATGTTTCTATGATGGTATGACACCCCTCCCTTCTCTGAAATGGAGAGGGGGTCCCGTCGAAATAATACACATATTCCAACCAAACATGACAATTGATTTTTTTTAATGTGATAAAACGCACCCCTATATCTTCTTCTATCTATATAAATAAAAATGTATCACCAAATGTTGATAAGAGCAAAACTCGAGAAAGGAATTGTCCGATTTAGGGCTGTCTTTATTCATATTTTCTGCATCAAACATTTATTCCATGTAACGGAGAAACATGTTATTTGCAAGTGATTGAAAAATCTTGAACGAGAATTGTGTCTAAAAGTAATCTGTAAAAATGGATTTCTTCCTTCCCCAACTTTTTTTTTTTTTTTTTTTTTTTTTTCTTTATTTTTGAGACTTTCAGCCTCCTGGGCTGGTTCGTCTCAGTCCTTCCCCAACTGAATATTATCGTTGTTTATGTATGTAGCCGTAAGATTTGCATACGATATATTTGATATTTGACGTGATGTTCCATCGATATAACTTTACGTGGTATCTGAATTGCACTTAATCATGCCAAGTTTTTAGTAAGCGTCTAATAATACGACAACGCTATCTGATCGATAAGTAATCGCAAAAGAGGAACGGAAACAACCTTCTTTCAGTTGCTATAATGGCAAATGACCTGTAAGTGTTCATCTCTTGACCACGACACATTCCCGCCATTCAAGCAGCAGTTTGACTGCAGTGCCGGTATATCAGATGGCACTTTTTATCATTACCACTTCCTCCTTCGAGGTGCAGATGAAAAGTGTTGTCACACAGTATTTGAAATGTGCTGCACTGGCACTGCAAATAGAATAGGGGCAACTTCTTGGCAGAGATAACTGTGATACGACAACAGATTATCAATAAATTATCTATACGCACATATGTTTAACACACCAAACCATACATTATGGAATAGCTTGACACACTGTGAACGACGAACCCTATTATTCGAGACCAACTCTCGAAGAACAGGAAATGAAAGCGCATCCATATGATGCTACGGTCTATACATCACTGGAAACCTTCACTGTCTGTTTTCGTTTCTGTGATATGATTGCAGCCTGAGTGCATCTGAGTGCTATGGGATCCATTATGATTCTTTTTCACCCGAAAAAAACCATATAGCTTTCTGATTTCTCAAGTAACTTGTGAGCTTGACGTGTTTATGTGACCGGATAAGAGTTTGATCCATGGCGGATTTCTGCACCAAGAGGACCACTGTGGAATTTTTTTTATGAACTTACTGGCTCTCACAGCAACTTTGATACAACAAAGGCAACAATGGAAAGGATAAAAATTATATCAGTCTTCCATCAAAACCACCACCTTCCGTAACAAGATGGAAAACTCAATTTAAAACGGCAGTCACGAGCTACGAAAAGTCAATTTATCCATCAGCAGTAAATTTACAAACACCAAACTTTTCCAGCAACTTTCCTATTGTTCATCACGTTGTGGCCAAACAATTCGCTGGAACAACCGAACAAATTGGAAGACGACAGCATTGAATTTCAGTTGTTTCAAGCTTCATAACTCGTATTTTTCTTCTCCAAATTGAAAATGACAACGGCAGGACGAACTTGGTCGCAATTGTAACCTCTCTGGGTACGAAATGAAATATCGAAAGTTCGGTTCGAATTTAATTAAACGAATCGAGTTCAGTTGGGTGAAAATGACACTGCAGAGAGAGAGGGTGTCTGGCGTTGACAAACGATCAAACACAAACAAAAACAGCTGAGCAGCTCTAATTTGGCAATCGCAAACTCAAACTTTTACTTTGGCACACGCTTCGAAACACGGTGCGCCTCCACCAATCGTCAAGTACCAAATCTCGTCCCTCCACCAAGGCCCAAAACGACAAGAACAGCATAGTATAATATTACAGTTCTTCTGAATCGAGAGCAGAGTTTATTTTACGCCTCACCTACTGTTCAAACCACAAATCAGTTTGCTAGAAGCTGTATGTGCTGTGCATTGATTTGTAGCTCTGCTGTTTGCTACGTGCTTCGAGCGTATGTAATAACAAGGATGTGATCACATGGAATGTCCCGGGAGAACAGATTGCAATACAGCCCCATGAAGGATGGTCTTCAGTTTTCTAATTGGCGAGGTATTCACTCTCCAAATGCGAACGGAAAATGTGCACGCGTTCGTGGAATGTTATTCCGAGCTGTTACGCATTACGCGTATGGCTTGCATCGAAAATCTTGCTCCTGCTTCCATAAATAGGATCGGATCTAGGCTAGGATCGTTGTCTTTATGGGTAGATAGTAATTGACAATTATGATTGACAAAATTTGTGGATGCTTCATAGAGAAATTCCAAATGAAGTCGTTTCAAAAATGTAGATTTTAAAAACATGTATTTTTGATTCGAACGAAAGTTTGTATTCCGTTTGGGTTGGAGGAAATATGAGTTTTCCACAGCAATTGGGAATTTTTTTACTCAAGTGTAACTTTTCAATAGGGTGTATCGATTTCAGTAAGAGAAACCATTGATAGTTTATATCTCAAAAACAATGAGTTATACCGAAATATAGGAAAACCTGTTTTTGTGCGGTATATGAAGAGAAGTATATTTGACGAAGCTATCGTCCATTTAGTTTTATTCAATTTTGTTTTTCAGTACGGAAAAGCATATTTGCGGTCAAATTATCCATTTCTCAAAACATTCTCATTCTTCCATCAAATGCTCTAAGTTGTGCATGCCATTATTTCTAATAGCAACAAGTTTCGACATGCAACTAAAAACACAAAACAGCTTTGAGCAACCGAAAAGCCTGTCTCATCGCAAAGCAGTGAAACAAATGGAAATTGAACGATGAACGACATGGATTTAAGCTTTTTTCTTGGAGGAAAATTGTGTACCGAACACGACTTTTTAAATCTATTGGTGAAATTTTGCACGGTTTGATTTTCTGTGCGGTCCCTATTCCCGCACAAAAAAAGGTTTACCTGTAGTGTCTTTGAAAGAGTTATAGAGTATTAATGTTTAAACGTGACAAAAATACACACTGAGAAAAAAAAAAAAAGTTGTAAGGTCTGAGCCTAGGGGCACGGACGGGATCTTGACATAGGACTGTGAGTGTGTGTAGTAATTGTATTTAAGTTGAGTTTTTCATTGTTCAAAATCTGTATTTTTTGCTCTTTCGATACATGGATGCACTGGAAAACCCGTTTTCTATATGTACTTGTATCCTTTAAACAGGTTAGATGACATAACGTGGTAGAATTCAGTACCGCATTCTGTTCAAAAATGTACACAAAAATACCATTAAAGTCATTACTACCCTTTTATTCTGTTTATTCAATCATGCAGAAGAAGACAAAGAGTCATCATGTATCATTTTTAAACACAAGTCTAAATAGTTAAGACCTACATAAATATAAGCCTGAGTCAAATCAATCTATGACTACAAAAATATATTATAGATAAAAAGAGCATTATCTCCTTTGTTACCACGTTGTCCGGAACATTGTTTGTAATAACTTGCCCTGTAAGCCCTGTAAGATCGTGACCATTCAAGCTATCATAATCTGATTTACGTGGGTATACCCTTTCGATCTTCTAAATCAGCAGCCATTTAAATTCATTTATTGTATTTTTACATAACCAAACAACATACTCGATATTATGACATCCTGGACTACAATTGCACAAATTGTTAGTAGAGAGACCTACACGATAAAAACATGAATTGAGCACAAATTGATTGGACAACATACTATATAATATAAAATTAATGCCTATTATCGGTAAATGGAGAATAATT
Source organism: Toxorhynchites rutilus septentrionalis (assembly GCF_029784135.1). Lineage (NCBI taxonomy): Eukaryota > Metazoa > Arthropoda > Insecta > Diptera > Culicidae > Toxorhynchites > Toxorhynchites rutilus. The sequence goes on from NC_073746.1 coordinate 84,547,443, forward strand.
CATTTTACGCATCTCGACAGTACTCTCAATTGTCGCGTTCTCGATTGTGGGTATCGCAATGCGAATTTTTAGTGCCGCAGTGAATGTATCACTCACCACAAAAGGAATCGCTGACATGTGAAGACCTAGGATAGCAGATAAGTTTTCTATCTAACGATAGCACCCCTCTCTCATACACATACATATTGAATTTGCTTTTTTTTTCACACATCTACGGGTAACATGTGAAGTAGTTTCATTAATTCATCAGTTCATTTGTCTCATTCAAGAATTCATAACTTTGAATTCTGGAAATCAGATATTGAATGTCGTATTTCGAACATCGTATTTCATTTTAGATATCATAATCAGGTACTGGTTAGCAACGGCAAAACAAACGCGTAGTATAAAATTGAATATGTTTGCATATTGATCAGGCCCTGTGTTATTCGTGCAAAGTAGTGTAGGTTTTATGCTTACTGTGTGTTGCAAGTGATTTCAGTTTTTGGAAGTTAGGATCAAGACTTGTATAATTCAGACTTTTGCCTTATTTAATTCTTCGATTTATTAATTAATTAATTCTTTAATCCTTTATTAAGTTTCAAATCACAAATCATATGGTTCAATATAACGGAATATATGGTGGGTCGATTGGTTACAGAGGTTCTCTCGGTTGCAATCTTGGGTTTCCCGCAGAAGGCCCTCCGCCGTCGCGATTAGATTCCTAATCGTGACGGCGAGTGATGTCATTGCAAGGGGCCTGATGGGTGACCGGGAGGGCTCGATTGTTACTAGAGAGGTTTTTTTCGGTGACCTTCTCAGGTTTTCCAAAAATAACCAAATTAAAGTTGCGATACAGAGAGCCTGATTACGAGCGTCACTTCACGGTGAGAGCGAGATGATTTGTATGCAAGGTTTCATACACTTCATCTCGTTTTCGCCGTGGGGTGATGTTCGTGATCAGGCCCGAAGTAGGCGTGATGAACAGCGAAACATATCGCCGAGTCGATTGGCCTTGGAGGAGTTCTCTCGGTTACCTTCTCAGGTTTCCCAAAGTTATTTTTCTGCGATGAAATTTCGACTAAAAAGATGCGTTAAATAATCAAATAACAATAGCTGGTCCAATAAATTGTTTAGACTTTCCTTCTCAGGTAACCTAAAGATAATCTCTGCTACGCGTTGTGACACATGAAGTTTTTGTTTCGTCAAGTAGTCAATAGTTCACGTTTACATAATTACATCACTTACCGCAGTGAATCCTGATTTTTCTTAACCATTCCCACTAATAACTATCCCTGATAAACGTTAGGGAACCACGTTATAGAGGCGACCCTTCTGGCCTTCGGGCGGCGAATATCATACTAACATTCCTTCCCTTCCCCTGGTGACTGTAAGGACGTGGCCGGCGTGGGTGCAATTTGGTTGGTTCAGGTCAATCACGGAGAGCAACTACGAATTATACAGTCTACCCAAGCTCAAGCTCAAGCTCAATAATTCAATTTTACGCATCTACTCACATTATGAGCTAACGCCCGAATTCAGGTAAAAAGATTGCTCGTTGCGTCGGGGAGGAAGCGAGTGGACAATGCAATCGAAAGAAAACATACACAATTAAATCGTCAAATTGTTAACTTTTTTTACTATATTCACTGTTCATGTTTCAAGCAAAAAAAATTGTGGATAAATTTCCTGTCTAATGAAATATAACACAACATATGTCGCAATAACCATTTTGAGTAATATGCGTTTGAAAACTCTTAATAAATCGTTACATTTTTCGTAGAGTGACCCCCTATATAGAAATCAAAGCATAGTCCTATGTCAAAATTAGTATTATTTTATTATTTACAAAAAAAAACTAGAATTTGCAATATCTAAAATATCATTTTTTAAATTTATTTTTTTCAAAATGAAGTATACAAATTACGAATCCTGATTTAAAACAAAAAAGATCATTATCAATCTCCTTCTAAATGCACCTATTCTAAAGATATTTAAAAAAACATTTCTCTTGTGTTTTTATTGTCTTTTTTATACTAAATAGACTCTTTTAATATTAGGTTGGGGAAAAAGTTATACATTCTTTTCTCGGTAGCTGGCTTTAGTGATCAATATCTCGCGTAATATCGATCATACAATCTCAAATCGTTGTAAAGGTGACATTTCACACTAAAAAAAAATCTTTTGCTGTTTTTGTTTGTTCCATTCAGTTGTGAGTTACAGGGTGTTAACAATTGAGGCCAACAAAGAGACAATTCGGTACATTTTACATTTTTCCATCTATAGAGGCGAAAATGCAAGCCTGGCCGCTGCAATTGTGAATGGTGTTTAAGATGCCGATACTGCGATAGTAAAATACGTGCAATTCAATTTATTTAAAAAAAAAAAAAATAATTTTTCAAAATTTTTTTTTCGAATATTTTTTAAAATCAGATTTGTTTTAGTGCAATACACTAAATTGAGTTCTCTACTGTTAACAAATGGACCTTTTGAAGCTTGCGATTGACCAGAAATTGGCCAGAAGAAGAGACGTTGTGTTCCATCAGTATAACGCAAGGCCACACAATTCCGAGAGCTTGATTGGGATGTTTTAATGCATCCATCATATAGTCCGGACCTGGCGCCTAGTTACCACCTTTTTCTTGCATTGCAAAATTTCCTGAGTGATTAGAAATTGGGATCAAAAGAAGATTGTAAAAATCTATTTTCTAGAGTTTTTCGCCAATAAGGACCAAGACTTCTGTGATGTTCTTATTTGACCTAAATAGGACAATCCGAAGCATTTAAATATGCTATAGTATAGTTTTGAATTTCACCCAAAAATAATGGATTACTTTTTCCCCAACCTAATATGTTTGTCGTCATTTTATGAATTTCATGAATTCCATTATTCTATGAAATTATAATTTCCAACAACTTTTCCAAATACATTATTATGGTAATAATATATGTTTAGGAGTTACGTTGGAAAACATTTGAAGACATGTGAGTTAATCGCACTCTTGTTGCACAATCAAAACACCTCTAAACTTATCAGAAGGTCGTCAACTACAAGTGACCAAAGAAGGGGTGATAAAACCCCTTCTTGTGGGCAACCTTTCGTTGCAATCACATATGTTGACGACCCGCCCAGCTCCGAGGTGATTCGTCTATGTGTGAGCATGCCCTGGATTTATTTGACTATGCAGATATCGAATCGTCTTTTTCTCATCGCTTGTGCCATTGATAGATAAGAAGCATTATCAAAGGTACCTTCGGTGTCAAGAAACGTGCATAGAGCGGTTTCTATTGAAAAGAGAGATTTTTCAATTTTTGTTACATGCGTGTGTTGCCTGATTGGTAGGCAAACTGGTATTTAGATAATGGGCATTTGGACATGAATACAGACTTTATGTATTCATACAATACTTTTTCCATAGTTTTCAGCAGTATTGATGATAAACTAATTGGTCTAAATGCCTTTGGGAGTGATTTGTCACGATTCCCCGCTTTTGGAATGAAAACTACTCTAACAAGTCTCCATATCGAAGGAATGTGCTCTAGTATTAGACTTGCCTTAAAAATCTCGATTAGAGGTGGAATTAGTTTTGATTCTCTATTTTGAATCAGGGCTGGAAAAATTCCATCTGCACCTGCAGATTTGTAAGGAAGAAAGGATCTCACCGCGTTAACTACTCTGGCTCTCGCGAAGACTAATCCAGCAACTATGTTAGCGACATCCTTTGCACTTTCAGGTCTTGTGGGGTGCCATCGAGAGCATTTTGTGTCGCCATTATAACCAGGATTTGTATTTGAGTGCACAGATGTAGATCCCGGAAAGTGAGTCTTCATCAGTAAGTCTAGTACTTCTGAGGTAGTTTTTGTAAACGAACCGTCGTTCTTTTTAAAGGAACCTAGCCCGTTTGAGTGGTCTTTTGCCAGAGTCTTTTTGAGTCTAGTGACGTTTGGAGTACTTTCAATGCGTTCGCAGTTATATACCCATGATTTTCGTTTGGATCGTCTCAGTTCTCTGCTGTACTCAGTTAGAGCCGTTTTGTATTGAGACCAGTCCGAAGTAATTTTTGCTCTGTTGAACAGTTTCCGCGCTGTTTTGCGAAGCTTTTCAAGTCTTTTATTCCACCAAGGAACGTTTCCTGTCGAAGGAACTTTTCTTAGTGGGCAATTGTTGTTGTAGACAGAGACTATCGTTTCGTTTAATTCTTTTGAAGCTGATTCAACTGCTGAATCGACCGTATTTTTGAGTTTAGAGTTTTTGACTCGAGTTCAAGGGAATACCGATCCCAATTGTTTTTTTTAGGATCTCGGTATTCTCTATTAACTTCCATGCCACCATTCCATTCAAAAATAATGTGTCTATGATCAGACAAAGACGCCTCTTCGGAAACGTGCCAGTTATGAATTTTGTCAAAAATAACCGGGCTACACAGCGTTAGGTCTAAGACTTCTTGTCTGGTTGCGTTTATGAATGTTGGTTCATTTCCTTTGTTAGGGTGCTCATACACTGTTTGACCGAAGCCAAATATTTGACTATTTTTGACAGATAAAATTTTATCAACGTGTACTGATCAAATATTTTCGACACAAAACACGACGAGCAAATATTTAGTACTTGTTTGCTTAAACTTTTTTAGACCAATTTGTCAAACAATGTACTGACGTACGTTAAATATTTCAATCAAACTTTCTGTATGACAAACATAGTGATAATTGAAGAGTGGCAAACAAAATGGCAAGTGGCAAATAAAACTACCGAAAGGGATGCCAGATCTTTTTATTGTAATTTTTATTCATTCATTTCCAAATCAGTGAAAATCTGTGTAATCTGCGTATTTTCTATTTGAATTGTTCAGCCGAGTTTGTCATTCTTTATATTTCATCAACCCCAACGAAATTAATCAATGAATTTCAGGCCTGAGATACATTGAAAAAATTGAGCAATACGGATCAATATGTGCATCTGGCATTCATGCCTGAAAGTAAACATTAGTAAACTTTTCGCAATATGGCCGAAAGGTAAGTTTATTATTTTCTATAAAAGTTTATATTCTTATTGAGATTAATTGCTAGGTTTTCGGACACAATAATAATTCAAGATGAAGCGCACAATCTGCAGACAGTATGCGAGGAGTATGCATCAACACGGTTCGAATCACCCGACATTGCCTTCTGTATTGATGATATCAACTCGGTGATGCATACCTAACTCACTGCCGATTCCGAACAGCTGTCCAAATAAATTCAATATGCACCAACTGACTTGGTTAAAGGACCTGGTAATCAGGTTTGGAATTGATCTTCTCGAGAAGATTAACGTTAGTTTGTTTTTTTTTGGAGTTTCATAACATTCAATGAATTTATGCTTTCAGATAAAAGAAATCAACTTTGAAGTTTTAACCGATCTAATATAATTCAACACATGGCGGTAGTTTCCCGGAAGAGCTGGTTTAGGAGTTTCTGGCAATAGATACAACATCACGACACGTTCACGTTCCATCCCGTCACGTTGCGTCAATTATTCTTCCAAGCAGTCCTTATGCAAACATTCACATACGCCGGCAACGGCAACTTCGACTTGCCGTTGCTGGTGTATATGAATGTTTCAATAGGAATTCCATGGAAGAATAATTGACGCAACGTGACGTGACGGAACGTGAACGTGACGTGGATGTTATATGTGAATCGCACTTAAAGCAGAAAAGAAGTTCAACCGCTTTCAAGGCGCGCACAATCACCAGCGGGGAGAATCGTGAGCTGTTATCAATTAAACGGAGGTATGTGTATGTGTATATGTTTACATAGGTGTGCGATATATTTTTTAATAGTATAATTATCTCTATTTGAAAGAACATCATTAAGTGACTTTAATTTGGACAAATAATAAAAAATATAAAAATAAAAAAAAAACATTTTTTGGATAAACGGTTAGTACAAAGTCGGCAGAAATAGAGGGCTCACAACAAGATAAATATATTTTTCACAGACTCATTCTTTAATGCTGTTAAAATAGCATCTAGTACTTTGGGAACAATATGGAACAAAGTTGTTTCCGGGATCCTAAAAAGGTACTGTAGCGACACGAAATTGTCTCCGGTTGCCAAAAATCTCTATGTCAATGCACATCGCTTCCCGCATTTGTGTATTCTCTTTTTCTATTAAGGGTGTAGCGCTCGGGACAGTTTCACGTAAAATCGCGTTTGGGGTTTTTTGATCCACTCGTTCATCTGCAGCTGCGGTTAGGGACCCTCTCCAATTGTCTTAGGTGCAGCGGCTAGGACCACAGCCTTAGCACATAGCATATGACGTCTTCAGTGGCCGTTGTCATTAGAGATGAGCAAAACAGTTCACTTTGATGAACGGTTCAGTCACTAACCGTTCATCTAAGTGAATCAGTTCTTTTGAACCGTTCTTTCGCTCTTTCGTTCGGCGGTATTAAGAACAACATAGAATGTTAGCTGGAACCCAACACAGCTATTCATTGATATCGTTGGATTGGATAGTGTACTTATGGGGTTTACATTTTTGAAATTTAGTGAAGAAAGATAAGGTGCTTCTTCTTTAAAAGTAGCAAACTGTATGTGAAAATATGTTTATCGACCGACAAAAGTATATGTAATAATTTAATGCGAACAAAATTGTATTTTCGTATTTACTGTTTGGACAACACACAGGTTCCATGTTAGACCATATTTATTTCAGAGAAAAAAATCAGCAGCGATTTTCATTAACAATCTATCATACAAACAATCACGATAACACGTACACGCAATAGGCCAAACAATGGATTGAAAACAACGAAAAAACATTCTTCTCAACTTACCCTCACTATGAGATTTTATGTTTACATAATTCATTAATCGCCCCAGCTTCCCCCAGATTTTTTTCTCAGATAATCAGGAAGTATTACGCGGAATTGAAAGAATACATGAAATTGAAAAAAAGTTGCCTTTAAAACTACGAAAATCTAATTTAATTTTCAACCCAAAATTGAGTATACATTTACAAAATAAACCCTGCGTTACTTGCATTTTGCTCATAAATGACAATATCGTTTTATTTTTCTTACAAGCGTTCTCGTTACATTTATCCCTTCCGTTCAGCACAAATCAGTTCAGCTGCATTCGTTCGTTCGCAAACAGTTCGCCCGCAAACACTACGTTCCCAAACAGTTCGTTCACAAACAGTTCACTCTCAATCAGTTCTTTCCCATACAGTTCGTTCTGAATCAGTTCGTTCACAAACAGTTCACTCTCAATCAGTTCTCTCTCAAACAGTTCACTCGCAAACCGTTCACTCGCAAATCGAATCGTTCTTTCGGAATCAGTTCGTGGGGAGAACTACTGTTCTTTGAAAAAGAACGACCGTTCGTTCACTCTTTTCGGCGAACTAGTTCTTTTGTACCGTTCGTGAACGGTTTGCCCATCTCTACTCTCAATCTAGGTGGTGCGGACTCAATCCACTTCATTTTCAAGCAAATTCATGCATGTTTTCAAGCGATTTCTTGCAATAAATTTTCAGACCACCAGGGATGCCAGATTTACAAACATGTTTGTAAATTTACAGACATATCTGTAAAACACTTATTTTTGTTATACTTTTTGGATATAACAATATTTCACAGGTTTTTGAAAAAATAAGAGGCTCTATTCATCACATCAAAGATATTTCACTCACCATATGACATTTTTCCATAGTTTAGTTTGGAACTCACACACATAAGTACTTTTGCTCTGACATCATTGCACACGAAAGAGAGTATACGGTTATTCACAATTAATGAAAAATTTCATTCTCTGCAGGTAAGGAAAAATTTTGAACGAAAATTGTCTCTGATAATTATATTCTGTTCTAGATAAGATTGTTTTGCTGAAATGCAAGGAGATTTATTGAAAAATAGTTAAGTTAGGGTCAGGACTATGTCTTCTGAGTGTTTTAACAACATCGAATAAACATTTTCATTCTATTTTCATCAACTTACATTCGCTTTCGGGTCTGCTTATGACGAAATATGGGTTACTGTTCGATATTGTAACCACAGACATGATTCATGGCCGTGTTGTGATCTAAAACTTGTACAGCTTTGCATGGCGGATGGAAAATATACACTGCATTTTCTTATAAATTTCATCAACGATAAGACCGCAAGCCTTGGTGGATGTCCAATATATCAACGAAGAAATACTGATTTTTATAAAAATTAACAGCGCGTATGTATGTGTAGATCGTTGAAATATTTAAACACACTTACAACACATAAGTTATTAAGTGGTCCGAAAAATCAATTTCTTTTCACATTTTCCCAAAAATGACAAATGAAAATTATTAACTTTTGAATCACTGAACCGATTTAGATGATCGACATATAAAATTGAAACTAATGACAAAGCCTTTTATTGGAAAATATTTAACTTGCCAAAAAATTATTATATTTTAGTAATTATTGATTGTAGTAGTTTTTTATTTTTTTATGACTCTGGACTAGAGGGCGCTATATTTTTTAATATTTTATCTTGAAAGCTGAGGATTTTTTACATATCATATCTCGATATCAGAGATGCTATTTGTTCGTTTTTCAGATATGATTTTTTCAAATTTAACTGGTGGTTCGAAAAATCATTTTTCCCCCTTTGTCCAAAAATAACTTTCCGCAAAAATCATAACATCTGAACTACTGAACCGATTTAGATGATCGATATATTAAATTGAAGCCAATAAGCATAATTTGAAAAATATCACACTTGCGGGAAGATTGGATTCTAGTAGCATAGGTCTAGTTTAGTCACATATGAATATTGATCGAAGACTTAAAACATGTTAAATTTTTAAAATTATAACTTAAAAACGATAATTGTAGCATCTCTGATATCGAGATATGTTTGGTAAATAATCCTCAGCTTTCCATAAAAAAATATAAGAAAAAATAGAGCGCTCCTATCTTTATCCGAGAAAACTATGAAAAACTAACTCAATCAATAATTACAAAAACAAAAATTAAATTTTTCTCAAAAGTAATATTTTTTCAAAGAAAAATAACTCGTCAGCTTCAATTTGATATGTCGATGATATGAATCGGTCCTATAGTTCATAAGTTATGACTTTTTGTAGTGGGAAAAATGGGGAAAATTGTTTTTCGAACCATCGATTAGTTCTGAATATTTCAAAAACGAAAAAAATAGCATTTCTGATATTGAGATATTTTATGTAAAAAACTCTCAGCTTTCAAGAAAACATATAAAAAAAATATAGCGCCCCCAAGTCCAAAGCCATGAAAACATTAAAAAACGACTACAATCAATAATTACGAAAATAGGATCCATATTATCTGCAAGTTCAATATTTCTCAATTAAAGCTCATTGGCTTCAATTTGATATGTCGATCACATTTGATATGTGTTTGATATGTCGATCAAATTTATAACTTTCGAACCACTTAACCGATTTAAGTGGTTCGAAAGTTATAAATTTTTGAAAAAAGTCATTTTGGGAAAAGTGGAAAAAATAATTTTTTGGATCACCTTAAAATGGAAATGGGCACCCGAATGAAAAAAATAAAAAAAACACGAGTTTAATGTTTTGCGATAAAGAACAAAATTACCACTTTTGACGAAGATCTGAGAACCACTATATTGGTTTGGCATGGAATGGCTGTATATGTATACAAAATACAATCTTACGTGCATCGCGATGTACAAAGTATTAATGAATATGTGAAAATTAACGTTAAAAGACATTTCTATAGATCTGCACACTTTTACAGACTTTTCCACATTTTTAACAGACATTCACATATTTTTACAGACTTTTTTTTAAAATCATCTGGCATCTCTTCCTTCCACTTTTTATCGAATATTTTCAAATCGCAGGAGTAAACATTTACGTGACTTTGACTTCGTTTGTTTTTATTTCGTTCGGAAAAACGTTATGTCAAAGAGAGGGGACATTAAAAATGCGTTGCTTAGTGAAAGACTGAGATGCTCTTTCAGAGATGCAATGGTTAATTAAACAATTAACGGAAAAATGTAGTTCGTTCATTTTATAATTTTAATTATTTTTGCCCTTGACAACAATACCTCTTTTATAGTGTTGATTATCATAAGAAAAATAACACTCCTGATCGTTGGATCTCTTTTGACATTTCAATTGGATCTTTTTTGACAGCCGTTTTAATTCAGTCCGCACTACCTAGCTCTCAATCAGTTCTTTCCCATACAGTTCGTTCTGAATCAGTTCGTTCACAAACAGTTCACTCTCAATCAGTTCTCTCTCAAACAGTTCACTCGCAAACCGTTCACTCGCAAATCGAATCGTTCTTTCGGAATCAGTTCGTGGGGAGAACTACTGTTCTTTGAAAAAGAACGACCGTTTGACACTCTTTTCGGCGAACAAGTTCTTTTGTACCGTTCGTGAACGGTTTGCCCATCTCTAGTTGTCATTTACATTATTGTTTTTTCTTTGAAAAATGACAGCGAACGCACACAAAATATTATTCGACTCAACAAACAGTGTACTATGCTATAACTGTGTTTTTCATTCACTCCAAATAGCTGTATTTCGCCAAATAGTTTTATGTCAAATTTTTAACAAAAACAAATAGGTGTAATTATGACTATAAAATATTTTAGTCAAATATGGAATTTGTACAAAATTTTGACCAAATTTTATCTGTCAAAAAGTGTCTAATATTTGACCTCCGGTCAAACAGTGTACGGCTACCTTTAGCAATATCTATGTTGTTTGACGAGAGAAATTCTAAAAGACACTCACACCTCGGTAGTTAATGTCGGTACTTGCCCACATTGTGTGATGAGCGTTGGCATCACATCCGATTATGAAGTCCTTGTTGATTTCCCTACAGTAGTTAACCGCTACCTCTCGTGGGGGAACCTCAGGAACGTCGCCAGGAAAGTAAGCCGACGCAATTACGATGTCGGATTTTCCTTTGGCGGTTGGTACTTCCACTCTGATTGCGACGATGTCCCTTTGAATGAACTCTGTAATAGGAAAGCATTTAATGTTTGCATTTACTAAGACAGCAGCTCTTGGGGAGTCATGCTTGTCATCGTAGAACAACTTACATTACATTTTTTTGAACCCAAGGCTCTTGGATAAGAGCTAAATCCACAGCGTCTTTTGTAAACCTCCTGGATAACACGCTCGACGCTGCTTTAGCGTGATGGAGGTTTATTTGCAAAACTTTAGTGTTCTGCATTAGGTTGGGTCAACCGATCCGGGGGTTTATTTGGGAGAATCGGATCCCCATCTGTTTTGTTGTTGAAATTATTGTCAGGTTTTTTGCTTGTTCCAGTGTCCATGCTCGTTTTGGATCTGGCGTGATGGGGGGTTTGAAGAAACTCACTTTTTTCACTTGACGTAGTTGAAGTTTCTACCCTTTTTGCGATTGCTTTTAAGTTTGAACCGCTTGGGCCAGGAACAGTCAGATTGTCAAGTTCCTTGTTTTTCGGAGAAACTTCTCGAGGAAACTTCGATTTACCAGAAGCCCTGCTGATGACTTTTCGAGCATTTTGTGGCTCCTCAAGTATGGAGACACTGGGCTCAGAAGACTTCAGATTACCTGGGTTTTTGGAGTTATGAAGTTTCTCGTTTCTTGACACCAGATCTCCTTCGAGCACACTGGACTTTTTTTAAGTTGTGGTTTGGCGCTGCTTAGGATTAGATTTCCTCAGCTTAGTTTCGCCAAATCGGAAGTTTATTTTGAAGTGGTTGCTAACAAGTTGACGCATTAATGCTTCGTCGACTGTTAGCGTCCAATCCGCGTGGATTTCATTGGGATTGGATCTCTTGAGTATTCGCCATTTATCGGTGGAGAGATTCTCGTTTTGGCTCTCAATGAGGCTTTTGAGTCTCTCGTCGCTGTATGTTGCACTTTGTGGAAAAAAGGCATGAAGAATCTCTGGACGCGGAATATTTTTTGCGTCTAGAGCAACCAATTTTATGTTATCCTCTAGGGTTATCATGGGAACCACTTTCTTCAACCATTCCGAAGTTTGATAGTCTTTTCAAGAAATGATTAGATAACCCAACTTATATGAGCAGTTGAAAAACTTGGGTTTCACCAGTTCATTTCTTTGTTGCTCTATTGCAGTGAGTAGAGCATTCTGAATAGAATCTAGTTGAGCTGTAGTCAGTTCAGTGTTGGGATAGTTCTCCGGGAGAATACCAACTTTGATCTGCTCTAAGGCTTCTTTGAAGGACATTCCAGATTCGATAGTGGTTGTTGTGGTATTGTTTTGAAGAGTGTTTTGTGCAACTTTTTACTGCTCATTCTGCCCCGTTCTTTGTCGGGGGCAGAGATTTTGCTTCGATTTTTTAGGAATCGTTTTTTCATCACTACTAGGTAGCTCCGATCCTCGGGGGCGTTTTGTTGGTCCAGATATATGCTGACTCAGTGCTTTCAGCCGAGCTTCCTTTGCAGGAATCCCAGCTGCGACCAAGTTCTTCAGTTTTCTTCTCTAGCCCTTGGAGAGGTTCTTTTTCCACGAAGAGTGGACCTCGACTGAATCTACAACTTTAGATTCAGTTTTTGTAGTGACGCTACATTCGTCACTATCATCCTCTAGTGACTCACAACGAGTCGGAGTATTGAGGATGGAAGAGGAGCATGACTGAACATCCCCAGGTGCGTCACTCAGTACTTCATCCTCTTCAATACTCATAGAGTCGATCTCTATGGAGGTTTTTTTTTCCGACAGAGAGAGGCTGCCGGAACCCGAAGCTTTTTTTTATTGTTATCATTTGGATTATTCATAGAAGTCCCACGAGTCTCGCGGTAAAGAAGGTCCGCTACATCAGTGACCGGCTTAATGCAGCAAGGGCAGACGATACTGTGGAGGATGCCCTGGTGCTCCACAGGCTCCGTTATCGGCAGGGTTTAGACCCCCCCCTACCATTCATCCCTCGGCACGGGTCGCTTTACACCTTGGAATAGGGGTTTATCCATTACTTTCTTTCCATAATAACCATGGATAACAGCTATTACAACCATCCTCCTTCACTGGGGCTTCGGACCCACTGCTCTAGTTCTCAATAATTTCAGGTTCTTATTCGGACATGTTATTATTGGGATCCGTCATTCGCAGGCGGAATTGACTCGGGCGCTTAAAAAAAGGGTCAGCTAGTAAAAGAATAGAAAAATATGGGTCTAATATTTTGCAATAATAAACAAAACTGCCACTTTATGCGAAAATCTGAGAATCACTATTTCGGTTTGGCATGGAATGGCTGTATTTAAAGTAACTCAGAATCAAACATCGTTCATCGGTCGAACAAAATCCCTTATAGAGTGAATAACAGTGTGTCGAGAGTTCAATAGACACAGTATATATTTTGACCCAGGGATATCACGCACATCACTTCGTCTAGTTATTAAGTTTTTAATTATAATTCAGTACGTAAGCGTCATTTGGGTTCTGTATACCCGTTGATTTGTCGAATAAATAAATATCAGTATAGGGTAGGGCGAGGCTAGTTGGTCATAGGGGTATCTTGAAATCCGAGCGCTCAAAAAAATTGCGTTCTATGGATGGAAAATAGCCAACTTCTGATAAATAAGTAATAAAATAAGCAAATTGGAAAAAAAAGTCACAGGAGGGTTGTGTTTACGACACGACCACATAGTTGACGTAGGATTCCGTTAGTCTATCTGCTGCATGCTGATTTTGGATATGTTTGAAGAATAACATTGTTAAACTCTTCGATAATGATTTAGGTCCGTTTTGTCTGGTTGTTAAGTATTGTTTGTTCACTCCACCAGTGTCCATAATCGAGTGATAATGATAGAAGGATGGTGATTAGTCATTAGATGGTGCGTAGCACGTACCAAAGCCGCCCTCTGTGGTCCTGGACAAGATTTTTTTAATCTGTATTATAGTGACTTTCAACTCATTTGGCTGGTTCGTCACTTTTACTTTCATTTTTGGAAGAATGTCGGGAGTGCGAATTGAACTCGTGACCTTTAGCGTGAGAGGCATGGATGTTACCACTACGCCAGATCGCCTCCCCTCCTGGACGAGATGGCTCCTGTGTTATGTATGGATGAAATAAAGAAAAAAAGCTCATCAAAGTGATATAAGATAATTATCATTATCGAACACAAGTTTTCTCACCAGAAAAAAGTATTACTTTAGTATAGAGAAAATATATTTGAAATGGAAAAGGTAATTTCATTCATAACTTTTTATTTTCTGAGTGTTTATTCAACCCATTTCCTTTTCGCTTTAAACCCAACGGAACACGATGATACATGCCTCAATGCGAATTTCAATTGGGCTAACAGCACCCAATACGATGTGTAGAGCATATGTGAAATAACTTTTTCGTATATTCCTTAATTTTTCCAATTTTGCTCGTCGCATGAACTTTCCTTGAGAAAAAAATCGTTTCATATTTCAAGTCATTTTAACACAATATCTACCATATACAATTTTGCACTTACAGTTGTGCTAAAAGTTTTACAATATATGTTCGGTCATTGATATCAAATTTCACGAAGCAATCAACATAAAAGTTCCAAATTTTAATTTTATTTATATTCTATCAAGCATAAGTTCTATTCAGTTCATTGAAAGATCACTCTTCAATCAACCCATCGAAAGATTCTTATTGGAACGAAAAAACACATATTCATCGCTCCCAACTTATTCGCTAGCACGTATGCAATCAGCAATGCCCACGCTAGATACAATGAGCACTATCCATTTGTGCGCGTCGTTAGTTAAACCGACCACGAGGGTATTTACATGCTTATTTCCCCCAGACATCTTGGATTTGTCATCTCTGTTAGGGAATACATGTCGGTGGGAAAAAAGCTGCCCCTACTTTCATGTGTTTGCAATGCCGATTTCCCCCAGGCAGCTTGGTTTTGATATCTCTGTTAGGGACCCGCCGCATGTGTCGTCAATTTCGACCAATCAGAAGTGGGTATTTCCGTTAGGATAGGGGTTGAGATTTTTCAATTGTTCGATAGTTAGTTTCATGATATATATTATTTTATTCAAGGTTACAAATTGTTATGGAGTGCCGAAATTGCTTGACGCAAGAATCTCATCAATCCATCATGAAATGACTGAGCAATAAGAATTTGAAATTGGACAATTTTCACGGTGCGCTCGATTTTCGATTTTCAATTTGTACCCCAATATATTCCCGAAAGACGTAATCCTACGTCAAAAACATGTTATTGAGTAGGTTGAAAATTGGTTGAACATGGTGCCGTTTTTTCCAAAAAAATCATTCACTGTTTGCGCATCATAAAATTTGTTTTGAAAATGGTTAGTAATCATGAAAAAATCGGTTCTAACGGTTTAAAGGTTTATTGTATGTATTAGTTTTAAATCTTAATGGAAATCACTTTTAAAATTAGTTTTATTGATTTTTCATTAATATTCTTTTTCATATAAAGAGGGTCTAGTTGGTCACACAACAGCGGAGCTAGTTGGACATACGAATTGCTTGTTTGAGAGCAACACATAGTCAATTTTCAGGTATGCTGCGTTTAATTACGCAAGCTCGAAACAAATATAGAAGACATATGTTTTACTGCTAAACCCAGTGTATTTGAAACGAGACAACCTTATACAAACCACTGCGCACAAACCACTTAAAATATAATTGTCATATTTATATTTTTTTGCTGTAAAATTTTCAATAAATATAATAAACGCTAACATTGAATATCAGAACTCACAATAAAACATCGAGTAGTGTAGCATACCTGGAGGTTATTTCAATATACTTTGGGGCGAACGAAGCGAATGTCAAAACGAAAAATGCAGGCAAGAAACCGGCTGTGCGCCACAAATTCCGAATTCTGATATCAGCTACATGAAAGAGAGACGAATTGGTTGGGAAAGATTACCTGATTAATTTCCAACAACGGAGTTCTACGCTACCGATTAAAAAGCCTGAAGCTACTATTCTGAACCGAGCCAGACTTTTATGTAGTTTCCATATAGACAAAAAATGAGAATTTAAAATTTTCATTCATTTGAGTTTTTTATTTGACAACATGATATTCGTTAACTGTATTTGTTTTGTTTTGATTAATTAATTAATAATGGAGGAAACCTCTAATGAAAGAACGCTTACGGTCTGATCATAACGAAAATGACTATTATATGATATACATGCCCTTAATATTGACCACGTTACCCCGTGTGTGGGATTAAAGGGTGTGTCACATCAAATTGCATCACGGAAAAAACGCTGTAGAAATTCGCCCAGTAGATCGATCCTTTTGAAAATTTTAGACAGTAAAATCAAAACTATTAAATAACTTTTGGCATTTTCTTTTTATTCATATTTCGAGCCCAAGCCCGTATGCTCGCACCTTCCTCTTTACCCCGTCCATAAGGTTCTGTACAACGTCAGGTTGTAGTTTTTTTTGAACAGAAATCTATTTTCTCTTGAAGTCCGCCTCCGATTTGATAGCTTTTGGGTTCTCCCGGAGGGCCTGCTTCATAATCGCCCAATATTTCTCTATTGGGCGAAGCTCCGGCGCGTTGGGCGAGTTCATTTCCTTTGGCACGAAGGTGACCCCGTTGGCTTCGTACCACTCCAACACGTCCTTTAAATAGTGGCACGAAGCGAGATCCGGCCAGAAGATGGTCGGGCCCTCGTGCTGCTTCAATAGTGGTAGTAAGCGCTTCTGTAGGCACTCCTTAAGGTAAACCTGCTCGTTTACCGTGCCGGTCATCACGAAGGGGGCGCTCCGCTTTCCGCAAGAGCAGATCGCTTGCCACACCATGTACTTTTTGGCAAACTTGGATAGTTTCTGCTTGCGAATCTCCTCCGGAACGCTGAATTTGTCCTCTGCGGAGAAGAACAACAGGCCCGGCAGCTGACGAAAGTCCGCTTTGACGCAGGTTTCGTCGTCCATTACCAGGCAATGCGGCTTCGTCAGCATTTCGGTGTACAGCTTCCGGGCTCGCGTCTTCCCCACCATGTTTTGCCTTTCGTCACGGTTAGGAGCCTTCTGAACCTTGTATGTACGCAGGCCCTCCCGCTGCTTGTTCCGCTGGACGAATGAACTTGACAAATTCAGCTTATTGGCGACATCCCGGACCGAACTTCTCGGATCACGTCTAAGCTGCTTAACTACGCTACGCGCGATCTTTTTCACTGACGGAGCATCCATTTTTGTCGTTCTTCACCTTCCGGTCGATGGTTAGGTTCTCGAAGTATCGTTTTAGTACTCTGCTGACCGTGGATTGGACGATTCCCAGCATCTTACCGATGTCCCGATGTGACAACTCCGGATTCTCGAAATGAGTGCGCAGGATTAATTCACGACGCTCTTTTTCGTTCGACGACATTTTTCCAAATTTACGAAAAATTGGCAGTGAAGCATGACCAACGTGATCTATACACTCTTATCTGATTATAAGCGAAAGCTGAAGATATAATTCCTAAAAATTAAGTTTCTACAGCGGTTTTTCCGTGATGCAATTTGATGTGACACACCCTTTAGTTGGTCAATTAATTTTGAAATATAAGGACGTTGAATAAAAGAAAAATGTCAAATAAATGATTCTCTGGTTATTTTTCGTTGAAAGGGTGAAAGGTAACCTTCATTGTGGTACATAATATTCTAACGCAAGACTTCGTATTACAAAGTTATAACCAAATTTATTCAAAAACTAGCTGACCCGGCAAACTTCGTCGGCATCGTTGACATTATGTTTCGTTCTATCGACGTTAAATTGTATGTGACTCGCGTTCGAATGATAAAACCCCACGAAGCATATCGATATTCCGCGAAACTCCGAACCGATTTCGCGGAAAAGCAGACATGCAACAGAATCCCCCATTGTCCGACCCCAATTTTCCGCCACTCAAAGATTAAGACAGATTTTACTACCGCAGCATTTAATTAAAACGATGAGAGCTTAAATCACAGCATTCCATACAAAAGAAGGGATTTAACGAAGCAATTTGCGATGATAGGAAAACAAGGAAACACCATGCTCTGTCCTCATTCCGTCCTTCCCCTCCTTTCGTCGGGAGTGCCATAATCTTGTTGCAGGAAACTTTAATTTAGGATCACACTGAAGCACTCTTCGTAACACGAGCGTGAACGAGACTTGTGCAGTGTCAGTGGGGCTCTTTGTGTGTTCCACTCGTAGGGATAGGTTAGAGGTGCCTCCCATCCCCTTTCGTCATCGCCGACCAGCAACAACACTTCACCGGGAAGCTTTGCTTCGGAAACTTTTTAATCTTTGCTCTGCTTGCTCTGGGAGGAGCTTTTGATTTAT
This sequence comes from Toxorhynchites rutilus septentrionalis, assembly GCF_029784135.1. NCBI lineage: Eukaryota > Metazoa > Arthropoda > Insecta > Diptera > Culicidae > Toxorhynchites > Toxorhynchites rutilus. The sequence continues at coordinate 84,565,688 of NC_073746.1, forward strand.
GGTCCCATTTCTGGAAGTAGCAACTGCTGCCTGCGAGCCTTGAAATAAATTAATTGGCTCCCGATTTCAGCATGGTTTGTGCGTCTGCAGAAAGCTTGTATCTTAATTGAAGCGCTGCGGTGAACATCCTTAAACGCAGCGCCAATGTATTAGAATTTCTGCTGAGTAATACCCTAATTGAGTCACAATTGACAACGTCCGTGAAGGCAATCCTCAACAGATGCCGAACCAGTTGTGGTTTGCGATGTTGGCACAGCAAAATACAACTAAGGCGTAACTTTGTTTACTTGCTGGTTTCCGCAGGCGACTTGCGACAACAACCGTAAGGAAAAACTCAAAGAGACGATAATGATGTTAAGTCATTTTCTTCAGCACTTTGTAAATTTACTCTCGGCGGAGGAAAATTATTGTGTCGTTACAATTTACGGTTCCGTCTTCGTGTTGATTTCGTTGTTGCAGCAGCATAAGCGTCATAAACCACACGAATCGGGCGCGCGTCCCTTTCCCTCACCGGAATCGTTTCGCAATAAACAAACCCATTTTATGGCGTTGGCGTTAACGCAGTTTTAATTGCGATTGTCCTGGTGACGGACTAGAAATGGTTCGGTAATTGCTGCGCGAGCTTTTCTTCCTTTGTGGGGAGATCCTTTGTTGCTCGTGTTGTCGTCTTGTAAGCACCTAACGGTTTAGAAGATTAGAGTTAATTGATGCTGATGATGTTTTTCGTGTTTCAAACGGAATAATTTGCGCTTGCTGCTCTCCACTTTTATGGTCGTTAATATTTTTTATTTGATTTTAATACACTTGAAGTCATTCGGGTCTTTAGCTTTTGTAAAATAGAATAATTACAGATTTTCATCACCCTTGGCATTTGTTTTTTCCTAATTGTGATTATGTTCGGACTGAAAGCTCCATTTCTGAGTAATCATCCATTTCATATAAATGATTTTTATAGCATGTACATTAGGGTGGCAATGGATGTATGGAAAAAATTTCATCATCGAATTTTAAAAACCGACCATGGACATTTTGTTTATTGGTCCAATAAAATTATCTGTGAAAAGTTTCAGCTCAATCGGACATGATTTAGGGGTGCCTCAAAGCGCTCAAAGTTTTGATTCTTTGGCCACTCAGGCTATGTCCCAAAAAGTCGATTTTCGGCCAAAATTTTTTTTTCGAGATAACATCACTGCCCATGTTTGTATAGGAGACGTAAGGGACAAAATAAACAAAAAACGACTTTTCCGCCGTTATGCATTCTACGCAATGTAATACGTTTGCTCAACATGCAAACGAATATTTTTCATTCGAAAACATTTGAGCAGTTTTGAAAAAAACCTTTCCGAAAAATCACTGTTTGTCCGCATAACAGACGTAGTTCCATACAGCTTTCATAAATCATTCGAAAACTAACCATTATCAGTATTATGTGCTAAATCTACATTTGAATCACATTCTTTGTAGAGTCCAAACATGTCTGTCACGATAGTGTCTCATTCAGGGCTAGTTATTTTCGAAGATAATAAATGTGACTGAATTTCATACATACACCTCTCACTTTCACTACAGTCATTTTCGGTGGATTAATTTCAGTGTATCGGGGTGAAGTGGAAACGAAATATTCTCTACGCATACTGAAAAATTGATTCTTCTGTTTAGTCCCTTTCCTCTTTCGTTCTCTTACAAGTAGAGGAGATGTGTCTAAAATGCGCCTGCCGGGCAATTTGACCCACCTTATTTTCTCGTAAACCAGCAAGAATAGAAATGCAATGGATATAGGCAAACGTGCTAGTCAATGATAGAATCCTACCATGAAAGTTTTACATTTGTAACATGCTTTAAAAAAAATAAGAAAAATAATTTTCTTTGGAAGCGATTTTCGATGTAATTTTCTACATCACTTCTATAAGGTTTTTGTTGCTTAAACCCGATTCAGAGGCGATAACTGTGGGTCATATCTATTGAGTCGTGTTCCCAGTGAATATCTCAGGTGAAGAAAATGGTAAGAAAGAATTCTTTTCTTCCTTAATTTGATATTTTTCGCATCAGCTTACCATCGGGCAGTATGGCATACCCTCGATCGGGGCAATTTGCTCGCATTCGGCCGTAAACATTCTCACGAGAGAAATAGCTTGTATGTGAGGGATGCCAGATGATTTTTTCAAATATCATTGCATGGTACGAATAAATGTCTTCAACTGTAATCATAATGAACAAAAACGAGCAAACCATCACGATATTTCTAAATCATGTTCGATAAATCACACAAACAATTGTTTTCACATACTTTGGAAATGACCTCAGTATGTTTTCACAAAATTGAATGTCTTGACAACGAAAACATGTGTTCACATCTGGCATCTATATTATGTGCTCAGAGAATGCAGGAAAACAAGAGCGCGGACTGGAGAATTAATGCACGAATACTGGGAGAACACGCTCACCGGAGGAACGGTTTCTTCTCTTCGCTGGTGGGCATGAAGGAAATAGATTGATCGAATCTCTCATTCATACAAGCTGTATCTCTGAGCTTTATAGTCTCTGAGAGAAACAACTCATGGGCATATTATACTTCTGCTGGGCCATTTAACACCGTATGATTGGAAATTTAGAATTTGAGCGCCTTACAAAATAAAATTCGTAGCACTTTTGTTATTCAGTATCTAAAATACAGAACGAATACAGATGACTAAGGGTTAACTGATCAACGTACTGACATTGTTGTTACCTTACATTTTGAGAGCACGGTCAAGATAAATCCATTCTCGCTTAGGGGGTGCGTATTACACACTTCTCCTATATATTTTTTTTATTAAATCGTTTATTTTTACAGGCTCAGTTACATAAGTTTAAAGGAGCCAAACTCCTGACTGTATTGTTACAAGTATATATAAACATTTTTCCTTAATTCTAATGTTAATGGTGTAGAAAACCGATTACTCGCGGTCTACTCGAGTTTAGAAGGGTGACATATTTTCTTCAGGAAAAGGAAGGGATAAAAGGATATGTTAACAATGTTCACTCTCACATTCACACTCACATTCATTACACTCAATTCTTAAGCCTATCTTATATCTAATATGTATTTACATTTCACCTTATTCTATTGTTAATGAGAAGGGATTTGATTTCTCGCGAAGGAAAAGGAAAAGGAGAATATAAGGATATAAGGACAATCACGAAGATCGATAACTTTTAGGAAGACATATATTTGGGACATGTAATCAAGGTCTAAACCAGCCAACACATCTCTCACCGGCACATTGGGCTGCCTTCCTCTAGCCCGAAGAGAGTTTTCTAAATTCGATCTGGCAACAAGATACACCTCACACGACCAAACAACGTGTTCGATGTCGTGGTAACCTTGGCCACAGGCACAGATATTGCTGTCGGCGAGATCAAAACGAAAGAGTAGCGCGTTTAACGAACAGTGATTGGACATGAGTCGGGAGAAGGTGCGAATAAAGTCCCGACTCAAGTCCAGACTTTTGAACCATGGTTTGAAGCTAACCTTAGGGATAATTGAGTGGAGCCACCGGCCCAATTCATCTTCGTTCCATTTGCGTTGCCAGTTAACAATGGTATTTTTACGAACTAAAGAATAAAATTCATTGAAGGCGATTTGACGCTGGTAAATTTCGCCTTCAATTGCACCTACCTTTGCTAATGAGTCAGCCCTCTCATTACCCGGAATTAAGCAATGTGAAGGGACCCAGACAAAGGTAATGACATAACAGCGTCTGGATAAAACACTCAAAATTTCTCGTATTCTCTCAAGGAAGTACGGCGAGTGCTTTTCCGGCCTCACTGAACGGATAGCTTCGACAGAGCTAAGACTATCCGTTACAATGTAATAGTGTTCAACAGGTCGTGAGGCGACGCTGTCCAGCGACCAGTGTATTGCTGCCAATTCAGCAATATACACTGAGCAAGGATTCTGAAGACTGTGGGAGGTGCTAAAAAATTCGTTGAACACTCCAAATCCTGTGGACTCATTCATAGAGGACCCATCAGTAAAGCACATATTTTTTTTTCCAAAATATATATTTTTATCAAGGCTCATATGGCGTTAGCCTCACGGGGCCGGGAGTTCAATACTTTGACATTTTTTTTTATTATCTATGTTAGTAATATGTAACCGATTACTCGCGGTTGGCTCAAGGTTAGTATTACAAGTGTTTTCGTAATTCGGATGTTGCTGTCTCCAATGCTCTGTACGTGTGCCCGACTCGGGATACTTCCTATTGGGATGCAGCTGACCCTTGATCAGCAACGCCCCCCTAGTCTGTACCTCATATCTAGCGTGGTGCGTCTTTCTCGACTCGAGGAATCCAGGATAGAATGGTCACTAACCGGCGCAATCATCAGTTCATGTAGAGTTGTCATGAGCGGTACAACCTTTGGCTTTTGTTGAATCATCAGTGGACTGCACAACCTTTGACCCGTGTATCTGTAAAGAGTGTGTGTATGTATTGCCGCGACTAAGTAAAAGTTTATCGATCGGATAGGAGGGATATAAAACGGGGATACAACGAAGGAAACATCATTAAACGTTGACATCGGCGTTCCTGAGGAACAGGTATAGATGAAGCAGAAGATCAGGATCACGGCTACCTAAGATATCCCGGACGAGGATCTCCGATTGTCTGCCTTGTGCTCTCAGTGCTCTAGAGAGCTGAGAGCGAGCAGCATGGAACCGGATACACGACCAGACAACATGCTCGATGTCGTGGTAGCCATCGCCACAATCACAAAGATTGTTTGCTGCGAGCCCAATGCGATAGAGATGCGCGTTTAGGTTGTAGTGATTGGACATAAGCCGAGATATCACGCGAATGAAATCACGACTACCATTAAAAAACTGCGTATTCTATGATATTGATAAATTCAATTTGGCCGCCGCTAAGAAATGGCTGAATGACTTGACTTGGAGTGTACACTACATTATGTGCAACATAAATTCGAGAAGGTACATAGTCGACCATTTTGTGGCGGCGACCTTTTTGAATTTATGTTGCTCATAATGTAGTGTATTCTCCAAGTCAAGCCATTCATCCATTTTTTAGCGGCGGCCAAATTGAATTTTTCAAGATCATGGAATACGCAGTTTTATAATGGCAGTAGAATTAAAGGTATGTTCCACATTTCAAATCAATCAGTGATCAGGAACGAGGTCAAATTTCAATTAACGTGGGACAATCCTATCGACATACATACAAACAGGGCAAGCTGAATGAAACTATTTAAAGAAATTAGTAATTTGGGGACTGTAGCCATCTTGGATTTGGATTTTTCATGATCTGCTAGTCGAGCACTTTCATTTGATACTCGTATTGATATGGTTTTAAAAAAAAGTTGTGGTGGCGGCCATTTTGGTTTTGCATTTTTACTGTGTTCTACTAGTCAATCCATTTCATTTGATATACATATTGATGGGGTTCGGAGAAATTGTTAATCCGCCATTTTGTACCGGTCGCTATCTTGCATTTTCAAGATCATGGAATACGCAGTTTTATAATGACACCAGAGATAAAGATGTGTTCCAAATTTCAGATCAAAGGTCCACAAAATCACAAACATTTAGCTTGGACCCAAATAAAACCGATTAATGAATAAGTGCAAATCGTAATTATATTACGTTTACCGAGAGAAAATTGCTTTTTTTATGATTCGGTTATCCGGAGGATTCGATTATCCGGAGTGAAAAAAATTAATACTCCGGATAATCGAGTCGAGCTGTATTCAAAAAACTCTGAAGGAAAATAAGAAAATTAGAAAAATTGAACTCCCAAAGTTTCTACAATTACATCGTGATAAGCTATTTTAGTCCATTTGATGTTTGCGCTAATGAAATTGATCTTTGTTCGAAAGTGGAAAAGGATTTTCAGGAATCGCCAAATGTGTTGGTATGTTACGGAGAAACATACTATTTGCAAGTACACTGGACTCTTTTTTTTGCGATTTTTTTGCATGGTTTTTTTTACGTTATTCGCTCAAAGTGACGCGATTTTTTAGGCGATTTGCTTGAAATTACGCGATTTTTTTTTACACGATTTCCTCGAAATTACACGATTTTCGACCAGATCTGGAAATTTTCAGCGTGCCCACGCAAAAATACTTGCGCACGTACAAACGCACACAAAATGTACACAAGCACGCGCACCCACATACACAAACGCGTGCACACACACGCACACTCACGCGCAACATGCACAACTGCACGTAAGCAAGAAAAAACACACGCAAACACGCACACAAACACTCATAAAAAGGTGCGAACATACACAAACACACACACACACACACACAAATACAAGAGCAAGCACAAACCCACCCACACATGCGCGCACACAAACAAAGCACAAACACGGGCTGCCGGATACTCGGCTATCCGGACTCGAAGCTAACCGGATATTCGGTATCCAGTATCCGACCAAACCACTATCCTTTTAATCACTAATTTCACGCTTATTTACTACTAGTCTCTAAATCTCACTACTGAATCTCTAAATCTCAAAAAAAAAAATTTCAATATTTTTTTTGGTACTAAAATTTTTGATGAAATTTTTTTTTTATAACTTTTCTTGATACACCGTAGTAAGATGCACATTCAGTATTTTTTTCAAATTTTTATCTCGGATCTTTTGAGGATGGCGTGAAATAAACGAAAAAGTACGTTTTTCACTATAGATCCTACGTCAAACCACATAGGGGTTCGAATAAACCGCCAAAATTTCTTATTTAATATCCTTTACAATATTTGCCATACAGCTAGTGATTTGATTTGGGGGCACTTTTTACTCCCTTACCCGGCCAAATTGCGTTTTCCCTACACTAATGGTGTTGGTGATTACGTCTCCTAGGCGAACATGGGTAGACCAGATCTCGACGTTTTATGCATTTTTAAGTCATTTGGCATCGAAAAAAATTTCGATTTTCTAAATCTTCTTTACTCCTTCCTTGGAAGATTTTCGAGGATCAAAAAATCAAAAAAATTGAGAACTTTGAGGCACCCCTAAATCATGTCCGATTGAGCTGAAATTTTGCACAGGCTATTTTTTTGGGCCAATAAATAAGATGTACATGGTCGGTTCTTTCAATTCGATAATTTTTTTTCATACCTTCATTGCCTCCCAAAAGGTTGATTTTCGGTCAAAATTGTTTTTTTCGAGATGACATCAGATCTCGACGTTTTATGCATTTTTAAGTCATTTGGCATCGAAAAAAATTTCGATTTTCTAAATCTTCTTTACTCCTTCCTTGGAAGATTTTCGAGGATCAAAAAATCAAAAAAATTGAGAACTTTGAGGCACCCCTAAATCATGTCCGATTGAGCTGAAATTTTGCACAGGCTATTTTTTTGGGCCAATAAATAAGATGTACATGGTCGGTTCTTTCAATTCGATAATTTTTTTTCATACCTTCATTGCCTCCCAAAAGGTTGATTTTCGGTCAAAATTGTTTTTTTCGAGATGACATCAGATCTCGACGTTTTATGCATTTTTGAGTCAATTGGCTTAAAAGTCAATCGATTTTCCAAATTTTCTCCATTGGAAGATTTTTGTGGATCAAAAAATTAATTTCAACCTTTTTTACAACGGATCACTAACTTCCTCGTGTTCCTACTCCTTATGTTATATCTTTATTATAAATAATATATTGTTTGGATTACCGAAATAGAAGTAGGTTCCCCTGTTCTCTATTTCTTCCATTCAATGGTAGAAGGATCATTTTTCTTGAGAGTACGTCTAAGAAATGTGATTTTTCAGATGAATATTCAGTGGATCTATTTATTCTAAATCGAAGTTATTATTTTATGTGATAGGTTTTAGACTTTATGTTTTGCCTCAATGGGATGTAAGAATTCTAGCAAGAAGTGTTACTTTTTGACAGGAATATTTCTCGAAATAATTATTATCTGACCCCTTCATCCTGGGATAATTTATATTGCCGCCATAGCTGGTTGTGTCCCATTCACCCGAATACCACTCAACCCAAACACGTTTACCCGAATGTAACAAATACCCGAATGCAACAGATACCCGAATGGACATTTACCCGAATGAAAAAGGGAAAATTCCGATAAATTAGATTATAAGTTTAGTCGAATCTTCTGTTCATAAATAAGATTAAACCGAAACAACATGAAAAAGCAACAAAAATACGAAGTAAAATGAGAAATTGTAATGAGGAAATTCGAAAAAGATGTTGAAGACTTCGCTGTGTCATTTTTAGAAATTCGTGTAGGCCCAATTGACATGCCGTCTTCTTTCCTTTCCGTATTGCTCTTTAAGGCCAAGGCCAAGATTCCATAACCCATGCTCATACATTAATAAGCATGGGTTATGGAATATTCCGAAAATTAAGCGTCTAATGTTAACATAAAAAAATATCAAACCTAAATCCCAAGAAAATGGGAAAATTATTGATAAGATAAACATGGTACTTACGTATTTACCACCGCAGCGCAGTTTTTATCATGAACTTTTTATATCGTGATGAAATTTATTCTAAGTTCAAGGTAATGGGAGCGAAGTGCCCATTCAACGAGGACAAGGAACAAAGGCGGCACCAAGCCGCCGAGGTGACGCAATCCTAGTCGGCCGCCGACCCGCCGTCGGAAGTGGCGGCCTCTCGCAAGCAAACATGTGTTTCACTGATTGCCCGGATTATTTGAAACATATGAGACGATCCATTAGTTAGCACCCGGCATACGTTTACCTGGTGCATTACGTTTGCCCGGTTAACTATGCATGTCATGCATTTTGATTGCCTGGTTACGCCTCGGTTCGTTATCCTCGTTAGATCGAGACTTCGCCCCCCATTACAATGATCTCAGAATAAATTTTATTACGAAAAAATAAATTTATATTAAAAATTGCACTTCAGTGCCATAATAACGGGTATTTCAATAGGGACGCTACAAAATTAGGTCGATAGGGACAGCAAACGACGCCATATTTTTTCGCGCTCTTTTGACATTTCTCTTCAGTAAGGTTTGCCATTTCGTAATGGAAAGATATACAGTTCAACAAAGGATCGAGATTATTAAAATTTACTACCGGAATTCAGAGTCAATGGCCTCAACTTTAAGAGCGCTACGTCCATTTTATGGTCGTCATAATCGTGGAAAAATTTGACTCCACAGGCACAGTACAAATCCTTACAAGATTAAATTGACGCAAGAACTGAAGTCGCTTGACTACCAGAAACGTCGTGTGTTCGTGAATTGGACTGTGCAGCATCTTGAAAATGATTCGGATTTTAATCGAAAAATCATCTTCAGTGATGAGGCTCATTTCGTCAATAAGCAAAATATGCGTTATTGGTCAGGCAGCAATCTACACGTACTCCATGTGTCACCATTGCATCCCGAAAAAATACGGTTTGGTGCGGTTTATGACCCGGCGTCGTCATTGGGTCGTACTTCTTCCGTGATGATCAAAACCGGCACGTTACTGTGAATGGGAATCGCTACCGCTCACTGAATATTTTTGGCCCGAATCGGATATTATGGACTTTCAACAATATGTGGTTTCAACAGGACGGCGCCACAAGCCACACAGCGAATTTAACAATCGATTTATTGAAAACCAAGTTTGGTGAGCGTATTAGCTCACGAAATGGCCCAGTCAATTGGCCGCCTCGGTCGTGCGATTTGACGCCGTTAGACTATTTCCTGTGGGGCTACGTCAAGTCTATGGTTAATGCCAACAAGCCATCGACGATTGATGAACTTCGTACGAATATCGAACGTGAAATTGCACCAGTATCGGCCGATTTATGCTTGAAAACCGTCTGGACGTCTGGACTTTTGCAAGCGTCCTCGTGGTGGCCATGCAAAAGAACTCGAGTTCCATACATAATGGCATCAAATGTACTTTCACATGAATAAAGAGTTTCTTTGATATCCAAACCCGTTTTTGTTTTATTTTAAAAAACTTTTGTAGCGCTCTTATTGAAAAATCCGATAGTAACTGAGGTAGAACTGAGGTTTTTTACATAACATATCCAAAAATCAGAGTAGCGTTTTTTTTTTCAAAGTTCACCAATAGTCCGAAAATCATTTCTTTCCCCTTTTTTCCGAAAGTGGTTTTCTTTGAATGTTTTTTTAAGTCATTACTTTTGAACTACTAGACAGATTTAGATAATCGACATGCCAAATTGAATTCAATGAGCTAATATTCTTTAGAAAGAAAAAAAAGAAAAATGCCGAAAAATTGGATTTTGATTCCGTAATCATTTTTTTTTTCAACTAGCAATTATCGTGCCTTGGTTAAACCTCATTGGTTATGACATCGCCACTGTGCAGAGTTAATGATTTTCTTCTTGAAAGCTAGCGCTTTTCTACTTAACATATCCAAAAATCACAGAGAATCGTATCTTTTTTCGTTTTCGGGCTATGATTTTTCAGTTTTTCCCTAAAGAAAAATTAAAAAAAATATAAAACTACCACTTTTCACAAAAATCTGAAAAGCACTATGTTGGTTTAGTCTGGAATGGCTGATTTTTTGAGTCAATAATGCTGCGTAATATGTGTTTGAAATATCATAAACATTCGTTACAAGTTTTTTTTTTACATGACATATCCAAAAACCAGAGTTGTGTGAATCAATTTTGATGATTGCTTTTGTATCTCGTAAATTAATAAGATTGAATTCATGTAATACATCTTTCCCGGACTATAATAAGGAACTCCGTATCGGTATCCATTGTGATTGGATTCAATATTTTGATAAGACAATTTTAGAAATCAATTGCCTACTTTTAAGGGAAATGTTTAAAAATGTTGTTTTTTGTGGTTTTCGAGGTGTCGATGCCTAAGTAAACCTAGCTTTTTATATAATTTATTGAAAGCTGAGACCTTAAAAAAAAACTTCAAAATATTGAAATCTCTGGACCATTTTTTTAAATTTTTGATATATCCATTTGAATCAGATATCCGTTTTCCCCTATTTTTATGCTGATTCGAAAAATATACTGATATATACGGCACTATTTTTTTCGGACTCGATTATATACACTTTTATCTGAAAGCACCGGGATTTTTTTATTTAAACAAACAGTGCATACGATAACCGGTTTATTTTTTTTTCTTATGTTGGTACGACCTTAAGACGCACATCTGTCAGGTTTTAGTGCCATCCGATTATTAGTGTTTGCCTGTACGTCACAAACGGCCGGAAATGTGATCCGACAATTCTTCGATTTTGCATGATGATAACGCGCCATCGCACCGAGCCCGAATTGTACTGATTTATTTGATCAAACATCAAGTAAATACCATCGAGCAAGCACCATATTCACATGATATGGCCCCGTGCGACTTTTTTCGTTCCCCATATTGAAGTTGCCACTTCGTGGAAAGAGATTACAGTCGATCGTGGGGAATGCGACGAGAGAACTAAAGGCCATCCCTTCGTCGGCCTACCAGGGATGCATGGAGGACTGATTTAAGCGTTGACACATGTGTGAAACATGATGAAACTGTTAATAGTGATCGTTACCGAAAATAATTGATCGAATAGAGCCTTGCTCTACCCAAAAAGGGGCGGATTATCAGACACACAAAAAGGCAACGCAAAATTCGATTTTCCTCATAGCAATGTCCGGTCACATTAAGCTAGTTGTGCAACAAAAGGTGAAGCTACCCAATTGAGTTCAAGAACTGCACGGGACTTATTAATCAAACTTGACCCCTTCCAATTACAATGTGTGTCATCGATGAAAAACGCATTCGCTGAGCTTGCATTCATAAAAGTTCTCGTTTCTCACGAAAATGTGCGAAAATCAATTTTTGTGGTATTCAGAAATAACTCGAAAGATGTGAAAATGGGCTTCCAATGGTAATTACATCGAATTAACCCTTTGCGGTCATGTTAAATTTGGGCATGGGTATCGTACTGGTCGGAATTATTTTTCCTTGGAAAAGCAAAGATACATGCAAGATTATGAAATATAAACATTTTTCTCTTGTGAGCTTTATAGTCGTATATGTATTATAGGGTAGCAATGGATGCGTGGAATTTTTTTTTGGAATTTGACATGACCATTTTCCCTGTCACCCTAATGTATTGCATAACAATGTATTTTAATGTAATGTTTTGTATAAAACATATTTTTTATAATTCGTCTTCGTGTGAAATCATTCGAAACAGTCTCTAAGAGTAAATCATATGAAGTATAATCAATACATAATTATATTTATACTATACGTTGGATATGAGACACTTTTGCCATTAATGCAATAAATATGTAAGGGGAGGGGGCACATTCGGACCTTTTTTTTTTCTTGATTTTTAATATTTTTTGTGATCTTAAAAAAAGTCCTGGATTCATCCTGGTTGCCATTTGGACATCAATGTATCATCTGAGCGTGTCAGAGGTGTGCGTTGATGCGGTTTATTCGAATTTTTGAAAATTGTCCTCTTGTCCAAATGTGCTCCATGTGTGGGGCAATTTCGGACAACGAAAAAAAATTAAAACTTTATTTTTATCAATAATTATTTCCGTTTCCTCTTAATTTCAGCATATTCTGCATTTTCTTGTTTATCAGTATTTGTCTGAAAGAAAACTGCGAGGAAACTGAGAGTCAGTAAAAATTCGAGATTTTGCCTTCTTCCGTTTTCGAGTAGTGGTTTTCCGCGGTGAAGTTCTTGGTAAAGGCTCAACATTTTCCGGGGACAAAGTTGTCGAAGTAAAATCTATCTGTGCTGTAAACGTAATGTTTTGCAGCATTGTTACCCGATGAGTCAGTTGCTACCTCCGCTCCAGTAGGTGAAATCATTTGAGCATTCGAAATCCTTGTCTGAAAAAACCTTCTTTGAGAATGGATAGCAACCTGTCATTTTGAATCCAGCTAGGATATTATTCAGATTGAAAGAAGCATTTTAAGCCGATGGAACTATACCTGAAAGGTCGTGTATAGAAATAGTTTTTCCATGATGGTTGTGTAGCCAATCGTTCTAGGTAACTGAGAGCTTTTGTTTGAAAGGGCCAAAAACTGAAACATCCAGCGATTGTAAGCGATTTGTGACATAAGGTGGAAAAGATATATGAATTGTGCAATTCAACTCAACAATATTTAATTGTCTCCAAAGTGCAATGACTTTTCCATTGATTTTTGATTTTTTGAAATTGATTCGTTTACGTTACTTTTTGCTACCTTTTTCCTTTCCTTTTCCTTCTTTTTAATGTTCCAGAACATTGAGAAACAATTTTCCCGTTATGCAACCGTTAGTTGGCATATTAGCAAAGACAATGGACCCAGTTGGACTACCTGTGAGCTAGAATCATGAAAACGTTCTATTTGAAACTAGTTCGATAGCTCTTTCCATCTCATGTTGGTTGATGCTAGTTCTATCGGTTTTCTTTTTGTAGTTTCGAACCATCATTAGGTCTGAGGATCAAACTGAATTGATGTTTGTTGGTAAACAACAATCAGACACAAATTTTATGAGTTATCAAACAGTGTCCGAATGTGCCCCGTGAACGATGTCCGATTGTGCCCCACCACCACCCGAAGACGAATCATAATTTTATCTAATAAATAGACCTTTATTTCCCCGTTGTATGTACGTTTTTTTCATTTCATATTAGTTACTAACTGAGGTGGTGTACTTAAATTTCTAAATCCTTCACAGAGGAATTAGGGAAATACTTACAACTTCAAGCTCAAAAGTTTCGAAACGTGTATGAAAAAGAGCACTGTGTTGTTTTCGTAAGTAATAAACGATCAGGAGATGTCAAACCATATAACAGCTGTTGGTTGAAGGGCTGTTAACTTGTTTATATTTTTAATTTGGTTGAAAATTGTACCACTTAATTTTTACAAGCGTTGTCCGAAAGTGCCCCCCGTCCGAAACTGCCCCCCTTTCCCCTAATTAATTCCAGCAATGTGTATCCGAAACGATCAGCACATTTCACTTCTGACAAACAAAGATTGTTTTACATGAGATTATTCAGATGACATAAGACACTTATGCAAACAATTATTCTTTTTAAAAAAAATAATTCAGTATAATTTAAACCAGTAGTTACTCAGATAATGATTTCTGCGTATTCGAAATGTTCAGAACTTTCACTTAAGATGAACAAAGATTTTATCGCTTGAGACACTTATGCCATTATTAAAATAACATGAGACATTTATGCAAACAGTAGTTCTGATATTTATGAACAATCTTTCCCATCACATCAAAGTGTTACAATGGCTAAATTCTGCTGTTATGATTTTAGTCACACATTCCACATTGACCACTTTGTTTGATACTGAGTACCAGGTCACGGCATAGTCATAGTCAAGTGAGGATAGTCGGCTGACTAACCGACTGACAATATCCGTAGTCAGTTAGTAGGGTAACATGGGGTGAGTTGGACATACGGGGTGATTTGGACCACTCCATTATCTCAAAAACTACAGCTCAACTTGGATTTTTTATAATGTTATCTTCTTTCATTAATGAACCGTGTGTAACTAACGTAGAAGGGGGTCTCCGTAGCCACATTGGTTGCGCGTTCGCTTAGTGAGCGATCGATCGTGAGTTCAAAACTCAGGGCCCTCATTGACCATCTTTGTGTTGTTACAGAATAGCTACGTCCACGCAACAATCATCAGCGATGGAGATCGATCCACGGTCGAAATAAGATCGATTCATCCATACAACTGCTCTGCTCTGCAAGACACATCGGGCTGCTGTTCTATAAATAACTCAACAATGATCGATCAACTGTCTCCGCTGTCCGGTGGTCCAACTGGATAATGGAAGAACAGAAAAGAATACTCTTACGCCTAAATGGCTACTGTGTGAATGTACCATATGTAATGGTATAGAAGGAATACTGGCGAATGACAACTGTGTAATGTGCTAATTATAGATATGATCAAGACGGGTCTATGGTACTAGGTGAGGCCGTTTCGTCACTAAGTTGGTTAGGGGAGCGGTATATGAAAACAGCACGGAAGAAAGTAGAAGGGGAATTATTTGCTTGTAGCTTGAAAGAGACAGACTGATCACGAGCGAGCTTCGGCAATAGCGTATTGTGTTTTGTTTACAAACAAAACACAGTAGACTTCCAAGATGGCTGAAGAGTGGTTTTAGCAAGTTGGCCCACCTTAGTATATACTTCTAGGCGCCTTGGATATGATAACCATGTGACATGTACACGATTAAAATTCGGCTCTGTTACATCTAAAATGCGAATGATCCTTAAAAATAATAAATAAATGGGATAAAAAAAAACTAACGCAGAAAAACTTTGGTAAAATTCGACAGGTGGAAAGAAATGGTAGCATGAACACAGCAAGCACTTTGATTGTCAAAAAATGTGAATTTTCCGATCGTGGTTTTAAGGTTTTTCCTGCTGATTAAACAAACTTTTCGTGTGTTGTGCAGTAAAGTTCTGTTCGTTTCCGGAAGAGGAACAATTTGATGCAGCGAAACTGTAAGTTTGATAACAATAAATGAAATTAATTGCTTTTTCATTTTTGCATGTTGTGTGGGGTGACATGGACACGTTTTTGCTGGTTTGGTTGACGGCATCCCTTGCATCCACTGGCTTGATCGTCTTCACCGTATTTTTCCATTTCATCATTGGTTGTCGAATCTTCAGCCATTCCGCTCGAATGTTTGTTTTTTCTTGGGATTTTCATGTGTCTACACTTGTTCTCTTATTTCTTATTTCCTATATGTTTCTCCTTCTTCGAGAACTTATAGTTTTAACTGTAATCTTTTCAATTGCCTAAACTTTCGGGGAACTTTCTGCTCCAGAGAATATCTTTAAGCTCCCTGGTATTCATGCAGGGGATGTGTTTCGCTTCAGTATCACTCTTTTCGAACATGTCGCGAAAGTGTACTTCTGATTTGCTCTCTTAATTTCTCTTTCATTACACTCATGAACTATACCAACTGGATGAGAACATATTAATAGGTTTTACTATGAGGTACACCGGGTCGAGTTGAAATTCGGGGTAAGTTAAAACGGGAATCATAACCTTCACTAGGAATGATGGATTGACGCGATAAAAATATATAAAGTAAAAATTATCTTTCAGCCCACCTTATGACAGCCATTACCCGAGTATTGGAATGCATTAACGCAATCCGCGCCTTTGTTTACTCTTACTTGATCCGTGAAATCAAAACAAACATTTTTGCGCGCTGACTGAATCAGCCCAAAAACACTGATTTTTTCAAAAATACCGCCCGAATCGCACGTCAGGTAATCAAATAGGAATAACCAAGTGTAGTGGTTTTGAAAACCAAACTGAAAAATCTTTTTCCGTATAGCTCTGAGCGTTCAAACTCACCCCATGGTTTTTTCCAACCCTGGGGTAAATTGAAACCAGTGAAAATCGACTATTTTTAAAACATTACTGCAGATGCCGGACGTTATTTGTCGATGATTACTGTATGATTGAATGACAATAAATTAAAAAAATATGAATCATTTATATTTCGTTCCTCAGTATGTTCTACATAATTTCTGAATACACGGACATAATACAAGTAGGGACTCCTTCTTCCCTACACAACATGAAAGAAATCGTCATTTGCATAAACATGTTTAGATTTAGTTGGATTTATTCCTAAACAATTTTGGACAAGCCACCCCCTCCTCCCTTTTCGAGTGTTTTACGTTATATTTGAATATTTGAATGATCCCATAAACCTCAATAGTGGCCGTTTCGAGTGACTCTACTCTGACATGGCCGTCTAAAATAGTATTCTTGATGTTATTGTTTCGTATATTAATTTGTAGTATGTTGTGTCCATTTTGTGTGTATTAGACTACTCCCCCACATCTCACGTATACCAAAACCCTTTTTTCCAAATGTTTATATGTAATTCTTTCAATTTAGTGTTTCATAAATCAGTTGTAGATAGTTCGAGAAGCAAAACCGCACATTAAACTCATGATGGTTCCGCGTTTCAACTTACCCCGCTCTACGAGACAACGGGAAACAATATAAATTAAAACTAAACATTTTCAAAATTGATATTTTTCGAAGCATCCAGTGTGAATCCCTATTTTTTTTTATCGAAAGTCATCTGTTATACCTTGTATATGCTGCAAACAGATTTCAATTTAGTGATCTAGTGATTTTTTAAGATAACTTTCAAGATGAACTTCGAAAAAATCGTTCCAACTTGCCCCGGTGTACCTTACAATTATATCCTGGAATCGTCAAAAAATATTTTAGATGTTTACAATTTAGAGGGTTGGTGAAGAACCCCTCTTCACTACCAAAAAAATGTGACGCAAGTAATACTATCTTGATCATCTTTTGTGGTTATTTTCTTTTTCGAAGTTCCGAAACCATTCGAAGATTTCAAATTTCCCATGAAACACTGTTGACTTTTTGTGTATAAATTCTGCTTATAGAAGGTGAAGTGGAAGGCATTCAAACTTGCGGCTTATTGTACCGCTTCCAAAATTCAGACACAGAATGCAGATATGAAAATCCACTTTTGAGTCGGCAGATACCGTTCTGAGCTTCCATTTATTCATTTATTCAGTGATCTCAAATCACTGATGTTCGTTTTAAAGTTGAGATTCAACATACGGGGCTTAGATTCAAATTTCATTTGCATGCTTCAGATGCCATTTTCAATTTTGAATTTTATATTTCGCCTAAGATTTAGATGTTATATTCCTACACCTGGTCCAAAATAATTGGCTTAATATTATCCTAGGAAAATAAATGTATATCTGAAAATTAAATGTACAATATACAATATATAAATAGCTTTGGAGTCTTTTAGTTTCATCGCACTGTTTTAGTGTATGTATGTGTAACGAACAAAAATGTCAGATAAGAAAAAAACATTTTTTTTTGTTTTTTATAGTTTTTACTGACAATATTTTCGTAACCAAAACATTTCGATAGCCAAATATTAAACTAACTCAATCATTCAATTTTCATTTTCTTGACGGAGCATGCCAGTGAGACTTTTTACTAAAGATATGTGTTGGATTGAATGAAAAATTACTTCAGGTTGTTGATAAAAAAATTTGAAAATCTTAATTTTCAAAAATTTTCGTAATTGAATAATATTCTATTTTCAAACCCAAGCTGTCAAACTAGATATCGTTGTTGTTGAGTCCAAGCGAAACTCGCACCGTAAAATCGAAATCATTCATTACGCGAAACAAGAGTTTGACTGACAAGCAGCAGCAGCAGAGTTGAAGTAGTGATTATCGCTTTCTCGGAAGTACGACTCAACTTTTCCCCGCCGTCCATTATCGTAGACGCAGTTCAACAATTTTCTAACCGTCGCTACCTGTTAATGGTGAACACAAATCGCTGTCGCCATCAAAGGGGAGAGAGAAAGTGTGTGTGTGCTATCAGCTCAAATTTGTCCTTGATCCGTGGAATATGCTGTTCAACTCAGCCGACGTCATTTGGTATAATAAATTCGGTTATAAACTTAACATCTAGGTAAAACACTTGTCGGGATCCCGTCAACATGGTACAATAATCCTTCACCATCGGAGTGAAAGCAAAACAATCGCTTAGGGGGTAATATTTTCTGTTCCTTTAATCGAACGTTTCCCTCCGGAAGAATGGGAACCCCCTGTGATGGTGCTGAGCGCTTCATTCAATTAGAATTTATCCCCACGTCGTCAGAACCCTAGAACGATTCTCTAGAAAGGTTCCCGTTCGAAGAAAATAAGTAACAATTAGGAACTCGTACCGCCGCCACCTCGAGAAGGTTTAGAGGAAGGCAAACCATTAAGACGCTTTATGGTTGATCCGGTATTGTCGGTCGGGAAGGAGGAGTGCGTGGGACAGGGACACGATGGGACCCAAGGCGGGCACAAGCAAAAAAAAAAAGAAATCCAAAAAAACATGTACAAAATCAGCAAATAGACGACAGGGCCCATTTATGCGAAAAATAGTCGTCGACAAGTAATAAAATTGGCACATAAATTTTACTGCCCCTATCGTCTGGCGTGTTTTTGCACGGCCTTTCGTCGACCTTTTCTGTTTATACGCATCCGTACGTACTGGAGGGATATAAGGATGATGGCTTAATCTCGGGAAAAACCATAGGAACCGACGCCGAAATGGGTATAATTTGGAGATTTGAATATCTTCCACGGGGTAAGAGGTTTTAGGACTATTGTAAATCTTCTAGTAGACAACATCTAGCATTGCGCTGAATAACTGTATACCTGGGTTTCCCCAAAATTCGATAAATCCTGGAAAGCCAGATATTCTTGGAAAATATACTATTTTCATTCCGTAGAATGGTGTTGAACATCCAACAGAATGGAATAATCAAGTTTGATATGCTAATCTGGTCGATTGTACATCTTCAATAAGTCGAAACACGATACCAAACATAACTTATGTATGTAATGTTGGTGTGACTATATGTTTTCTCTGCGATTGATACTTGAGACGAAGAATTGTATAATTAAGAATTTATTTACATTGGAAGAGGGCTCAACAATACATCCCATATCATATGACTCTCGTAAAACCGGAATAATATTTTCTCTCAGACTAAGTCGGTTGTAACTTCATTGCTTTCCAAAAGATATCGGTAAAATTATGATATGCCGAAAATTGACAATCCGTCGAAGGTTCGTTTGCATTTTATTACCCCAGGTAGACACCAGCAATCGCTCAGTACAGTAATTACTTGCGAATTCGCTCTCGGTACCCCCCGAGTTATGTGGGTACCTGCAATCAGGTATCGATCTCGGATTGGTATTTAAAGAGCCCCCGGCACATTGATCGTCTTCAGTTTACAGTGATCCTTCCTAGTGTTAGCATTCTACCTAGATACTAGCGAAAGTGAAGAATGCAGTTGTTGGGGGTTTTACAAACCATCGAAGTTTGGGGCGATTGTCGGACTAGTCGCTGTGTGCTAAAAGTGACTAGACCGAACACTCGCGTCCTAAAACTCGATCAGTTCATCGGTGGATTTTGAAGAGTGCACATCGGTGCCCGGAGGTGGTGATGACGATAAGACTTCTGTCTTAGCTTCTTTGGTGTTCTACCTTATGATTATAGGAATGCAAATCATAAAGCTAGACCATCACTGCAGTTAGTGCGGAACCATTCAACTCGAGGAAGTGATTAACAGTGTTCGTATGTGTGTTTTTGTGCATTATCTCGGCTGGGAGATAGAAGGAACTCCCGGTGTGATATAAGTTTCGAGCATATCACAGCAGTAGTTACCTGGTATTTCTTCGTCGAACTGCATCGGATAGCAGGGATAGAGTGATCGGAAATACAACAGAGCCTCACCCCGAGGGTTGCTTACGTTAAAGGAACTTCTGCTGAGATCTGAGTTGGAACCATATCACAGTAGTTGTTCTTAAACGTCGGTATACCACAAGCAACAACTACATCAACATCCGAGTGATTCATGTGTATATTGTTGAATGTTGTGGGTTGTTGGATACATCCTGTGAGTGCCCAATTTGTGCGACTAACTAGGTTCAGTTGTTTGGGTTGGCAAGAACCACTGGGCTTAGTTTGTCGCATAACAGGCAGTAAACGACGGATGGCATTTCATTGTGATTTTGAGTTTGTGTAAAATTCAATATTTCGATACAAATGGTTTGTTCGTTTATACTCCTATTTAGAAGTAGCCATGCATCAAATTGTTCAAAAGTTATGTTTACTATGAAAATGTTTCATTTACATAAATGATGTTTTTGGCTTGTATTTTTTCAGTACGGGGCAAGAGTGCCAATCTTATAAAAATATAATTTTTGATGAAAAAAGCACTGTGAAATTCACGGTGGTTCCAAAGAACGCAAACTCAAGTTCTGGTGGCGTTCACGAAAACCGGCAAACCAATCTTCTTCGGCCAATTTGGATGTTTCGTCGGAAGAGTGATCTAGATTATTTCACTCTGCGATTTTATACCCTAGGTTCGGAATGTCGTGTGTTATCGGCCCATAAAATAACTACTGCATATTAAGGATGTGATTCACGAGTTACTCCTCCTGTTGTTTAGGAAACACAGTTTTAAAACAGCCTAATTTCTGCACATATTTGGCCAATGTTCTTCTGGGCAAACTATATTCCTCCACAGCTCGTCTCCATGATTTACAGAATGTACGGCAACAACCATAGCCACTGGTTTCGGAACGTAATCCGTTCATATTTACAAACCATGACCACAACAAACACAACCACGATTACGCTATTTGCGTTTGACAGATCGAATTCGAAGTTACGACTATGGCATTTTTACCCCGGTAATAATGGCTCCTTTTGCCCCGGAAGTTGAGAGATAACAAATTAATTTTTATTGAAATAAATGCGTACGATTTAAATTAGTTCATACAGTAAGTTGAAGAAAAATGATTATTCTATTTGTATTTACGGGTGGAGTCTTGCAAACGTATAGAAACTGAGGTTATTTCGTTAATTTGCGCCTGTGCGTTCTTATATAGATTGCAGTTGTAAGAAGCTCGGTTAGTATTTATCTGTTTTCCAATAAACAATATTTAAGGCTCTGGCTGATAATATCTGAGATGAATGCAGTATCTTTATAAAACAAAGTTTTGTAGTTAAAAAATGGGTGGGTTATATCTATGATATAACCGCAAGGTTGACGTGGGACTACCTTAGCTTAGGAATTATTTGTTTGTATTGATTTAATTTTTGATTGAATGAAATAATTTCGGAATTCAATTGAATTCAATATACTTGCAATTCATGCATTTGGATAGATTATGTTCTTCGTTACAAGTAAAATTAATGACAGTCCTTTTACGTTTGGTATAATGACATTTTGGTTTTGAAGTCTGTTTTAGACAAACACATTTCAGTCGGAACAAAAATGCCCCCGATTTGCATGTATTTGCATTTCCGAGTTCTCCTGACACCTTCGTTTAGAAATCTGTAATAGGTAAACACATTTCAACCGGAATAAAAATGCCCCCGAATTGCATGTATTTGCAATGCCAATTTCCCCACGCTCCTTGGATTTAAAGTCTGTGTTAGAGAAACACATTTCAGTCGGAAGAAAAATACACTCGACCTGCATGAATTTGCAATGCGAATTTCCCCAGACACCTTGGTTCTGAAGTTTATGTTGGGGAAACACATTGCAGCCGGATCAAAAATGCCCCCGACTTGCATGTATTTACAATACCAAATTTCCCACGTTCCATGGATTTGAAGTCCGTGTTAGGGAAACACATTTCAGTCGGAACAAATATACCCCTGACTTTCATATATTTGCAGAATGGATTCCCCCAGGCACATTGATTTTGAAGTCCGTGTTAGGGAAACACAGCTCGGTTGGAACAAAAATACCCTCTACTTGCATGTATATTTGCTAAGCGGATTTCCACAAATACATCGATTTTGAAGTCTGTGTTCGGGAAACCGTAAATCGGGCCAATCAAAACTAGGCAGTTAGGGCGTTTAGATAACGCTTGACATTTCACAGTTATTCAATTGTTTATCTAATGAAAAATAACATTTTATTAATTGCAATAGAAGCGTAGAAATATTCCGTATCCATTGATGCAAACATCTTTCCGATCCAGTAAGAAATGTTCGAGTTATAAGCATTTGGAATCTTTCATTTTTTTCTGCATGTTCTGTGCTTAGGTTTTCATTTTACCCCCCATATACTCCGGTTAGACGTAGTCCCACGTCAATAATTGTAAAAGATGGAAATAGGCAAAATAATCAGATGGGCACTCTTGCCCCAGGTTCCCCTAGATGTTGCATTTCTTATTGCTTGAGTTTATTGACATCATATTGATTCATTCATAACTTAGGCTTCCTTCATAATATTCCCTTTTCATGGGCATTTCAAAAAACAGCATTCAACATAGAGAAACTTTTTTTCTGCTTCGCACGAAGGACATTTAGTACGATTCAAACCTTTTCTGTATTATAACACTTAAAAAAATGTCAAACATCATGCTTGCAAACCATTTGTATCAGATTTATTTATTTAAATCATGTAATAAATGCATCTTGATGATCTCAATTCTGATTATGGTTTGTCCAATTCGCTGATGTTAGTTTGTCTACATGATCACTATGGCAACCGCACGGCGCGCTGCGGTTTGTTTATGTTGTCCTTCGTGGGTAGCAGAAATAACGTTTCTCGGTTTTGAGTGCCACTTTTAGAATGCCCATGAAAAGGCAATATTCTGAAGAAAGCCTAAATTAGGAATGGATTAATGTGGTGACAGTAAACTCAAACAATGAGAAGTGCTACAGGAAATTCGAATTTTTTCATTCAAAGATTTCATTCAGATTTCTAAAGCCGGACAAACCATGATCATTATTCGAACAAACCATAATCAGAGGTGGAAAAACTATGATAATAATTTTTCTTATAGGGAAATCGTTAGAAAACATTTAAATTTTGGTAATTTGAACACCTTATGGTATTATTAGCAACTAGATACTTGAGGCTTTTTAACAAACCCAAACTCGTCTTGATTATATGTGATTTAATGAAAAAAAATCGATTTGCACTTACTACAGGGTGGGCCATTTAAAGTGGAAGGATTTGTTTTTGCAATAGCAAAGTAAAGAAGTGGAATTTTAAATTTTTTTTTTGAAATTCATTTATTTTGGTCCAAGGAGATTTGTTCTAACTACTTTTTGATTATGATATCTCGTAAATGACCGCCTCTGGCCTTGACCGCAAAATGTGCCCTTTTTTCGGCATTTTCCATCACTTTGCCCAATGTTTCGGCCGATATGGCAGCAATTTTTTGTCGGATATTGTCTTTCAGCGCAGCCAGGGTCCTTGGTTTACCAGTGTATACCTTGGATTTTAAATATCCCCATAAAAAAAAGTCAGGAGGCGTCAAATCAGGTGATCTCGGTGGCCAGTCATAATCGCCGTTTTTCGATATTAATCTTCCGGGGAACATTTCGCGCAATAATTTGGTCGTGGCAGCCGCTGTATGGCATGTAGCGCCGTCCTGTTGGAACCAGTAATTGTCCAATTCATTTTCACGAACAAATGGCAATAAAAAGATGCCTAACTCTTGCGAACGATGGCGACCTGATGTCGATGGAGTCTCTGCAACACTGGCTCGAACGGCATCAATATTCTCGTCGAAACGTCTTGGTCGTTGTCTGGATAGATGACTGGCATTACCAACACTACCAGACGATATAAATTTGGCATATAATCGACGTATAGTGTTGTCTCCAGGCGATGTTTTAACTTTATTTTTATTTTTCCACGCACGTTTAGTTAACACAATTGAGAAGTTATTTTGAATGTACAGCTGAACAATTTCAGCGCGTTGTTTAGGTGTGTATTGTTCCATGGTTAAAATTGTACTGAAATGACGCTTCCAACGCGGTATGACATTTGTTAATCTGACATCTCTGTCAAAAGTTATGGGGTTGCCAGATGCTTCCACTTTAAATGGCCCACTCTGTAGTTGCATAAAAATATTCTAAATCGGACAATCCAAAATCATTTACCCTACTCGTTAACAGGAGAAAATATTGGTTTGCGTCCCTTACCGGTGATAATTTTCAAGGTTCCCTCGTATTTTTACTTTTTTATGATTTTTTGCATTGATTTTCCACAACAAAAATACATTATCATTGCTCGTGTAATAATATCCGATTCCTTCCTCCAATGTTTAATTTTGAACAAAGCACTTTAATAAATCAGTGAAAACAAAAAACAAACGCCACCCAAGCTGTTGTTGAGTGTCACATTGACGAAAAATCATACTAACCCGTAATGATTCGGTAAATTTGTTTGAAGAAATAAAATATATAAGCTCAATTTTGCAATACAAAAAAATAGTTATGCTTTCATTTTTTTGGATTTAATAATAATAATCACTTTTATGTACACTAACAAGATTTGACATTCGCTATCCAACTCTTGACGAGTAAAGTTCAGTGTCGTTATTGTGCGTTGCCACTTTTACTATTGTGCGATTGGTATAGTGTACGAGTGAAGGTCATTGCTGTCCGCTTTCGAATTGACCTTTTGTGAAGTGGAACAAAGGAAGCAGCGCTCTTGCAGCTTGCAGCCCTTGGCGGCTGTTGAACATTGGCATAACGGGATCGCCATCGTGTGGCTGTCGTTAACGGGAATTATCATCACGTGACCGTGTGAGCTATTCTTGCGCTATTGTGTTGATCCATAGCGCGTAGCCTCTGTCTCTCCCTGGTTAGGGCAGTAGAGCGCAGTATCGGAACAACTTTTATATTAAGGTACACATATTTAATATTAATATTATTGTTCAACTCATATGTTCATTGCTTAATATTATCATCATAATTTTTTGTTTGTTTGTTTTGTTATTTTTTTTTTGAGATTATTGTTAAAATCAATAATAGATTAGAAATAAGACAAAAATTTTTGTAAAATGGAGAATAGTGGAGGATCTCCAGAGATGGAGATCTCCGATAATGAATCCCATTCAAGATCTGGGAAAAAACATAAACGAGTCCCTCAAAAAGAAGATAATTCTTCTGGGGACGAATCTGCTCATCCTTCCAAGCCCCCCTCTAAGAAAATAGCAAGCCTCCCTTCTGAACCCACTGTTACTTCCACTCCCCCTCTCCCATCATCGATTTCGCTTCTCCCTTCTGATGTTTCCGATCCAACCCAATCCTCGTCCTCGTCCTCGTCCTCGTCTTCTCCCTCTGTTGTCTCCGCTCCACGTGTCAGAGTTTATCCAGAAGATGCACCTGGAACTGGCCCGTGGGTTGTTTTCCTCCGGCCAAAACCAAAAGGAAAAAGCCTTAACGTGATTCAGATCATGAAAGATCTGGCCAGATACACTTCTGTATCTGAAATTCGCAGGGTTAGACCGAACAAATTGCGGGTTGTCGTGAATGAACGGAAACACGCAAACGAGATTGTTGCTGACCAACACTTCACTCTCGAATATAGAACATTTATACCCTCCCATAACGTAGAAATTGAGGGGGTGATAACTGAAACGGGTCTGACGAGCGAACAAATAAAAAAAGAAGGAAAAGGCAAGTTCAAGAAGCTTCCCTCAATGGAAGTAAAGATCTTGGACTGTCGCCAACTCGGGAAACTCTCCCATGATGGGAACCAAACTAAATTTACGCCGTCAGACTCGTTTCGAGTCACCTTTGCTGGTGCCGCCCTCCCTGACTACGTTATGGTGGACAAATTGAGACTACCTGTGCGACTCTTTGTGCCAAAGCCCATGACTTGCAACAAATGCAAGTCAGTTGGTCACACTTCAGATTATTGTGCCAACAAGGAGCGCTGTGCCACTTGCGGAGAGCAACATGAGGGGAAATCCTGCAGTGCGACTGAGCATAAGTGTCCATATTGCGGAGGATCACCACACGCGCTCTCAGCTTGTGAAACTTACAAGAGTCGCTGGGAGAAACAGAAGCGCTCTTTAAAGGAACGCTCGAAGCGCACTTTTGCGGAAATTTTAAAGGGCGCTTCTCCACTGGCCCAACAACAACAACAACCAATCTCAACACACAATATCTTTTCCACGTTGCCAGTTGATGAAATGGAAGCGGACACAGCTAGCGGGGGCACACCGTTTATTTTCAAAGGGAATCCTCGGCGCAAAAATGTGACCACTCCCAAAGTTCAAGAACAAGTCCCCCCGGTGATACCCCCAGTTAGCTTGCCTAAAAAATCGAGTGCAGCGGACAAGCAAAATCAGGTTTCTCCTGGCTTCCGTGGTAATAGTTCACCTTCGAACGACCCAGCACTCGAGGGAACACCAAAAACCCCAACTGTCCCTGTTTTTCCGTCAAGTTCAACTTCCCAATCGGGATTTATAAAGTTGTCTGACCTTTTGGATCAAATCTTCAAGTGTTTTAATGTTTCCGACTCCATCAGAACCCTTGTCATCTCAATGCTTCCAGTATTAAAGACAATTTTACAGCAATTGATGCAAACATGGCCCCTCCTTGCAATGATTATCTCTCTTGATGTCTAATTCAAATAGAGAGGTCGGAGATATCACTGTTTTACAGTGGAATTGTCGTAGTCTTATCCCTAAATTGGATACATTCAAATTTTTAATTCATAAGTTCAATTGTGATGTTTTTGCTCTGTCCGAAACTTGGCTTTCTTCGCGAGATGATCTCTCTTTCCATGATTTCAATATTATACGCTTGGACCGTGATGACAGATACGGAGGGGTGTTATTGGGGATCAATAAGTGCCACTCATTTTTTCGAATTGACCTTCCACCTATTGGAGGGATTGAAGCTGTTGCTTGTCATGCAAACATCAGAGGAAAAGACCTCTGTATTGTCAGCTTGTATTGGCCTCCGAGAGCTGCGGTTAGCCGCAAGCAACTTGTTGACATGTGCTCACTTCTTCCTGAGCCACGATTGATCTTGGGAGACTTCAACTCTCACGGAACTGCCTGGGGGGAACAGTACGACGACAATCGTTCATCGTTGATATATGATCTTTGTAACAGCTTCAATATGACCGTTTTGAATACTGGGGAAACAACACGTATTCCTAAACCTCCTGCTAAACCAAGTGCTCATGACCTCTCGCTTTGCTCGAATTCACTATCGTTAGATTGCAAGTGGAATGTAATCCAGGACCCCAACGGTAGTGATCACTTGCCAATCAAAATTTCCATCACCATTGGGTCGAATTCTTCTGAATCTATAAACATGGCATATGACCTCACAAGACACATTGACTGGAAAAAATATACGGACGCGATTGCTCTAGCCATCAATTCCAGAGATGGTTTACCTCCATTGGAGGAGTATAACTTCCTTTCTCGTTTGATCTATGACAGCGCGGTTCGTGCTCAAACGAAACCCATCCCAAGTTCCACTATTCGTCGAAGGCCTCCCAATCTATGGTGGGATAGCATATGTTCCAAGCTTTATGAAGATAAATCGAATGCATTTAAAGCTTTTCGGAAACGTGGAACCCCTGAAAATTTTCAGACGTATTTGGACCTTGAAAATCAATTTAAAAACTTGATCAAAGGGAAAAAACGTGCTTATTGGCGAAATTTCGTGGGAGGTTTGTCACGAGAAACGTCAATGAAAAAATTATGGAAAGTGGCTCGAAACATGAGAAATCGCTCTTAAACGAATGAAAGCGAAGAATATTCACATCGATGGATTTTGAATTTTGCACGGAAGGTTTGTCCTGATTCCGCTCCTGTGCAAAAAATTGTTCGAGATATACCACAAGATAGGTGCGATCTTGATTCCGAGTTTTCGATGGTAGAATTCTCTCTTGCTCTGCTTTCATGTAACAATTCTGCTCCGGGATCGGATAGAATTATGTTCAACTTGCTGAAAAACCTCCCTGATGTGGCGAAACATCGCTTGTTGAATTTATTCAATCGGTTTCTGGAGAATAATATTGTTCCAGATGATTGGAGACAAGTACGAGTTATAGCTATTCAAAAACCCGGAAAACCCGCGTCCGACTTCAATTCGTACCGCCCAATAGCAATGCTGTCTTGTATACGGAAATTGTTGGAGAAAATGATCTTTTTTCGCCTTGATCGATGGATTGAAACGAATGGCCTACTCTCAGATACACAATATGGGTTCCGCAGGGGCAAGGGGACGAATGATTGTCTTGCGTTGCTTTCTTCAGAAATTCAAATGGCTTACGCCGAAAAAAAAACAAATGGCTTCAGTATTCTTGGACATAAAGGGGGCCTTTGATTCTGTTTCAATAGAGGTTTTGTCAGACAAATTACACTCTCGGGGTCTGCCGCCTCTATTGAATAATATGTTATATAACTTGCTTTGTGAGAAGCATTTGAACATTTCTCACGGAGATTCGGCAGTAAGTCGGGTCTCTTACATGGGACTCCCCCAGGGCTCATGTTTAAGCCCCCTTTTGTACAACTTCTATGTAAGCGACATCGACAATTGCTTTACACAAAATTGCAGCTTAAGACAACTTGCAGATGATGGAGTGGTGTCTGTCGTAGGATCAAACGAATCCGACCTGCAAGGACCCTTACAAGATACTTTGAACAATTTTTCAACCTGGGCCATTGGGCTAGGGATCGAATTCTCCACGGAGAAAACAGAGATGGTGGTTTTTTCTAGGAAGCATAGACCAGCAAAACCAAAGCTTCAACTTTTGGGTAAACCGATCACTCATGCTATGTCATTCAAGTATCTTGGGGTCTGGTTCGACTCCAAATGCACTTGGGGGCCCATATTAGGTATCTGAGTAAAAAATGTCAACAAAGAATAAACTTTCTCCGTACAATTACCGGCACCTGGTGGGGAGCCCATCCCGAAGATCTTATTATGTTGTATCGAACAACTATTCTCTCAGTGATGGAGTATGGCAGTTTCTGTTTTCAATCAGCTGCCAAAACACACCTCATTAAACTCGAGCGAATTCAGTATCTTTGTCTCCGTATCGCGTTGGGATGTATGCCCTCAACGCATACCATGAGTCTCGAGGTTTTGGCAGGCCTACTCCCACTAAAAGATCGCTTCAATTTATTATCTCTTCGGTTCCTCATCCGGTGTAAGGTTATGAATCCATTGGTGATCGGAAATTTTGAGCGATTGATCGAGCTAAATTTTCATTCTGGATTCATGAATTCATATCATGAATTCACCTCTATGCAGGTTGTTCCTTCTTCGTATATTCCCAACCGTGTTTGTTTTCCTGACTACATCAATTCCTCTGTACATTTCGATCTGTTCATGAAGGAGAAAATCCATGAAAATCCAGATTATCTTAGATTGGGGTTCGTTCCTACAATCTTCAATGCAAAGTATGGGCGTATCAATTGTGATAATATATACTTTACTGATGGGTCCTCTATGAATGAGTCCACAGGATTTGGAGTGTTCAACGTATTTTTTAGCACCTCACACAGTCTTCAGAATCCTTGCTCGGTATATATTGCTGAATTGGCAGCGATATACTGGGCGCTGGACAGCGTCGCCTCACGACCTGTTGAACACTATTACATTGTAACGGATAGTCTTCGCTCTGTCGAAGCTATCCGTTCAGTGAGGCCGGAAAAGCACTCGCCGTACTTCCTTGAGAGAATACGAGAAATTTTGAGTGCTTTATCCAGACGCTGTTATGTCATTACCTTTATCTGGGTCCCTTCACATTGCTCAATTCCGGGTAATGAGAGGGCTGACTCATTGGCAAAGGTAGGTGCAATTGAAGGCGATATTTATCAGCGTCAAATCGCCTTCAATGAATTTTATTCTTTAGTTCGCAAAAATACCATCGCTAACTGGCAACGCAAGTGGAATGAAGATGAATTGGGCCGGTGGTTTCACTCGATTATCCCTAAGGTTAGCCTCAAACCGTGGTTCAAAAGTCTAGACTTGAGTCGGGACTTTATCCGCACCTTCTCCCGACTCATGTCCAATCACTGTTCGTTAGATGCACTACTCTTTCGTTTCAATCTTGCCAGCAGCAATCTCTGCGTTTGTGGCCAAGGTTATCACGACATCGAGCACA
Organism: Toxorhynchites rutilus septentrionalis; assembly: GCF_029784135.1. Lineage (NCBI taxonomy): Eukaryota > Metazoa > Arthropoda > Insecta > Diptera > Culicidae > Toxorhynchites > Toxorhynchites rutilus. The sequence continues at coordinate 84,596,119 of NC_073746.1, forward strand.
TTGTTTGGTCGTGCGAGGTGTATCTGGTCGCCAGATCGAATTTAGAAAACTCCCTTCGGGCCCGAGGAAGACAGCCCAATGTGCCGGTGAGAGATGTGTTGGCTCGGTTAGACCTTGATTACATGTCCCATATATATGTTTTCCTTAAAGCTATTGATCTTCGTGTGTGATTGTCCCTACATCCTTATACCCTCCTTTCCTTCCTTTGCGGGTAATTCGTCCCCTTGCTATAAATAGTAGAATAAGTTGAAATGTAAATAAACTATAGATATACGAATAGATTTAAGAATTGAGTGCTCATCAACATTGTTACAATTTCCTTATATCCCATCCTTCTCCTAAAAATATGTCACCTTTCTAAACTCGAGTACACCGCGAGTATTCGGTTTTCCACCTTACTAACCATAGATGTAAGAAAATTGTTTGTTTCTATATATATATAGTTTTAAAAATATATTTAAGAATTCGGCTCCTTTAAACTTAAGTAACTGAGCCTGTAAAAATAAACGAATTAAAAAAAAAAACAAGATTTGACGTTCAAAAAAATGTCATTAAAATTGAAACATTGGATGTTAAACCTCTTGAACCGGATAATGGCTGGTTGGTTCATTAGGCTCATTTCATGAGGTTAGACATCAATGAATCAAATTTTAGATTAAGTTTTAGGATAATAGTTATAACGTTATCTGAATAAACACTAGCTATAATTTTTTTTCATCAAATTCTTCGAAATTAATTTAATTTGTAAAAAACCAACCTTTGAGCGTGTTTGAAAAAACTACATAATTATATTTAAAATATTTAAAGTGTACGAAATTAAAGCAACGCTGTAGTCCGGATTCGAAGCACTTTCTTCGCTGCAATACGCAGCACCAGAAACGCATCGAAATGTACAATTGTACGCGCGTCACTTAAGCGGAAATGGATCTGGATGAAACGCGTGAACTTAACAGGCGACTGAGACGACGAGACGAATTGATAACTCTGGAAGATCTCATCGAATGAAAAACACTTGTATATCGTATGACAATTCATTGGCGAAAGAGAGCCTGAGTGTGGATTACAGGGCAATTTTATAGTGTCCTGTGCCTATTGTTTTACGGCACAGCGTTTGTCGAGAATTGTTCTCGGACAGTGGTCAGTGACCACTGATGACGATTTTGTCATATCGTCGCGTGAGTGTTATGTAAGTGTGTGACAATGAATTTCAACTTAATTTTATTTCGATTCTGAACATAAAGTTTTCGCTATTTTTATGTTCTCTGCTCTCGTTTAACCAAACTTCAATGTCTATATGCCATTGCATGAACCATTAAATACACGTTTGAAGAGCAGTGTGTAGGCCTTGGTTTCATTTCGTAATTTATGAGAAACAAGCAGTTGAAAAACAGGTTTTTTGAAGGGTTGTCACGTCACAAAAACATTTTTTTAAGTTTATAGATGAACTTAGGTACAAACATTCTTATACTCGGGTTTCTCTTAGCAAACAACGAGGGTCAACATTCACGTTTTCTTACTTACGATAATGGGTCCAACCGCAGAACAGTTCATTGATTCATCTTCTAATTGACCCTTTACAATTTACTTTCAATATAAATTACCTAGTACTTCTGCCAAAACTCGTCATTATAATATCAGATTATTTTCAGACACAATTCACGTTCAAGATTTTTCAATCACTTGCAAATAACATGTTTTTCCGTTACATCGAATAAATGTTTGATACAGAAAATATGATAGAATGAAGATAGCCCTAAATCGGATAATTCCTTCTTCGAGTTTTGGTCTTATCAACACATTCGGCGATCCATTTTTATTTATATAGATAGAATAAGATATAGGAGTGCGTTTTATCACTTTAAAATCCATTTCAAAATCAATTTCGTTGACGCAACCATCAAATGGACTATGACGCTTCTCACTAGGTTATTATAGAACATATAGGTATTGAATTTTCCCAATTTTCCCATTCCCTTTCCGAGTTTTCCAAAAATTTTCAATTGTCATGTTTGGTTAAAATATTTGTAATATTTTTATGGGACCCCCTCTCCATTCCAGAGGAGGGAGGGGTGTCATACCATCATAGAAATATTTCTCGTACCCAAAAACCATCACATCCCAAATTTGATTCCGTTTGCGAGTTATGCGAGTGTCAAACCACTATAGAAACATTTATTGCCCTTTATATTGTTGTAATTCATTAGTTCTCGAGTTCTGCAGCATTCCCCCTTGTTTGATTAATTCTCGAGTTTTGCTGAAATTTGTGTTTCTTCCGCTCCGCAGATTAAATAGCCGAGAGTTCAGAAAAATTACAAGTCCTAGTTGTAGAATGCCAAGGGGCCATTGAATTCCGCCCGTAAAATTTCTTGCAAAGTAATTCGCCGAATATTCGCTTCACATTTGCAATTTTTTTTAGAGGAGCTGGACCCCAAAGAAGTATTTGGGAATTACGACGCATATATGGCATTGCGTATTATTAATTCTGCACTGGTTGCTATAATTTATTTATTTTCTTTTTCATTCATTTTTATTTTTAATAACGGGAAATTTACAGTTAATAGTACTTTTCTAAAAAAACACACGAAAATGTTTTTCTTGGAAAAACTCTTTTCCTGCAAAAGTGCCCATCTTCCGATGTATGAATGACCTGTTGGAAATTGTAAGGGCTATCCATATTAATTTTTTCATAATTTAGATTTTCAAAATATTTTGATTTTTTAAAAATTTTGTTTGATATTATTTAGATTAACACTTTTTTTTAATCAAAACTCTTTTTTCTGAAAAACATGTTTTTTTAATTCTGAAAAAACATGGATTGCCCTTACAATTTACAACGAGTCACCCATACATCAGAAGATGGGCACTTTTACAGGGAAAGAGTTTTTTCAACAATAACTTTTTTGTGTTTTTTTTAAATTACTATTAATGTTTAACTTGTAACATTTTTATGTATAAATAATAGCGATTTATGTGTTCTGCCTACTTTTTTCTATTTAGAAACATGTCAAGAACATGTCGAATGCGAGAATTTACACACGACAATGTAACGAGTAAAACATTACTTTTTCAGTAGTCTCTATACAAAAATGCAATGTATTTCAGAAACTTTAAAAGATAGAAAATTGATGTCTTCGATAAAAGTTCATATTTTAATTAGATCTAAAACTTTGTTGAATACGCTATATCACTATCTTGATTTTAAACAAAATTAGGATCAATTGCATATTTTCCAAAGAAAACATGAAAAATTGTTGTTAGAAAAAGGCTCACCCTGGTTACCCTGTAAAAGTGCCCATCTTCCAATGTATGGACAACTTGTTGGAAATTATGAGGGCTATTCACATTTTTTTTGGTAATTTTCAAAAATCCGTTTTGGGAAAAACGAATTTCATTCTTTAAAATAATTTTTCTTCAGTGTAATTTTTATTAAATTTTTTTTTTCGAAAATTCAAACAATTTCCTACGGAATTTTGTAGATATTCTAGTTTTTGAGTTATAGATTTTTGTAAAAAATAAAGAAAACATTTTTGGGCCTTTTCAAAAAGTAGTCTGATTCTTTTTCGAAGATTCCAAGTATGCAAAGTTGCTAAAATGGCCAATACCTTTACACTCACAACGTTTCACTGCAATCTGAAATGATGATGCCAACTCTTAAGACGAGTTGGCATGAAATCCATCATATGAAATTTTACTTCTGGTTCTAGATTTTTCTGCTATTCGATTTGCAAATAATTCATACGATATTTCATGTGCATGTTCAGATTGGAAGCAAATACGTCTACTTCACCAGCTATTGATATTTTTTTATATAGGGTAGAAGCACCAATTTTAGCAGTAGTATCAAATTTAATATGAGTTAGTTTTCTTATTGAGTAATTCCAAATGAAATCGACAAATGACAAAACATGAGTATTTTTGAAAGTGTGTATTTCGTTTGGGTTAGAGGAAATATGAGTTTTCCACAGCAATTGGGAATTTTTTGACTCAAGCGTAGCTTTTGAAAAGGGCGTATCGATTTGAGTAAGAGAAATCTTTGATAATTTATATCTCAAAAACTATGAGTCGTACCGAAATAGTGTATTAGAAAGAGTTATAGAGTATTGATGGTTGAATATGAAAAAAATGTACAATAAGAAAAAAAATTAATACTCTTTTTTTATTTACAAAATAAAAATTCAATTTGCAATATCCAATATACATATTTTTTAATTTTTTTCTAATTTTTTTCATACAAAATAGAAGTTATGCGAAAAATTTAAAAAATAAGCCCAAGATGGTAAAACTATTTTTGACGAACTTTGTGGAACATCAAATTTTTAGGAATTTTCGAAACTTCGAATTTTTGTATGTTAACAATCATTTTTAGCCACAAATCTAAAAATCCTGATGTGATTTAAAACAAAAAAAGGTTATTATCAATCTCCTTCTAAATGTAGCCATTCTCGAAATATTTAAAAAAATATTTCTAATGTATTGTCTTTTTTATAGTAAATAATCCCTTTTAATATGTTTCTCTTGTTATACCGTCATGATCATGAAATTTTATGAATTTGCTTATAATTTCCAACAACTTTTCCAAATACATCATCATGGTTCATTTTTTGACTGAAGCGTAACTTTTGAAAAGGGCGTATCGATTTGAGTAAGAGAAATCTTTGATAATTTATATCTCAAAAAATATGAGTCGTACCGAAATAGTGTCTTAGAAAGAGTTATAGAGTGTTGTTGGCTCAATTTGAAAAAAAATATACACTGAGAAGAAAAATTAGTACTCATTTTTTATTTACAAAATTAAATTTTAATTTGCGATAGCAAATAATATGTATTTTCGATATTTTTTTCAATTTTCCATATAAAATAGAAGTCATGTAGAAAATTTAAAAAATGGGCCCAAGATGGTAAAACTATTTTTGACGAACTTTGTGGAACATCGAATTTTTAGGAATTTTCGAAACTTTTGGTATATTAGCAATCATTCTCAGCCATAAATTATGAATTCCGATGTGATTTGAAACATAAAAGGTTATTATCAATCTCCTTCTAAATGCAACCATTCTCGAGATATTTAAAAAAATATTTTTTCAATTTATAATCTTTTTTATAGTAAATAATCTCTTTTAATATGTTTGTCGTGTTATACCGTCATGTTCATGAAATTTTATGAATTTTCTTATAATTTCCAAGATTTTTTTTGATTGATTGAAGTTTGTATTAAGATAAAAAAGAATTTTTTAGTTTCGCTACGTTTTGTATTAACCCACATGTCTTCGAATGTTTCGTAACGTAACTCCTAAACATATGTCTTTACCATAACGATGTATTTGGAAAAGTTGTTGGAAATTATAAGCAAATTCATAAAATTTCATGAACATGATGGTATAACACGACAAACATATTAAAAGGGATTATTTACTATAAAAAAGACGGGTGGGTAATGTCGGGGACATAACCGGAGTGACGTAGGACTATACAAAGGGGACAGCTTTTGTTAAATATATATTTTAAATATATTGTTTTATTTTCTTCTCCTACGTGAATACCTACCTATCTAACTGAAAAATGGATTAGTTTACTGTTTACTCTTTATGAATATGTTGAGGGTTGAAAAGAACCTTTGGTGTTGTGTTTTTGTTATCACTCGATATTCCCATCTTGTTCGGTTAAACCTTCCTGTTTAGCTATTGCGTTTGCCACTCGCCACAGCTTTCACAGTTGGAAAATTTCTTCGTATCCAGCTTGTGACATATTGTTCAGTAAATTACATTTAATGCGACGTGCCGGAGAAACACTTTGCCACTCACTGAAACTAATTGTTGCCTTGATGAGCGCCGAACCTAAGCTGCTCTGTTCTTGAGGCGGGTTTTCTGATTGTCGTGAGCAGCTTTGCAAGCCAACTCGAGCACTCCGACGGCCGAAACTCTATAATCGCTGTTAGGTATACTGGTGCTCCGGCACCAATCCGTTCGGCCTAGTTACCCTTGCGGAGCAATCAGTGAATGCGACCAACAGAGAACTGGAGACCTGCACGGTTCGAGTGAGACTTTGCCTTTCCCTTAACTTGTCCTCCTTTGTTACGTCCACGATGCCGATGCCGTACAACCACACGGGTTTACGGTTTGAAAGAAAATAAGATATTTTTTTGGGGTCCGCGTGTTTTATACTCTAGCGGTACACACTCACAGGATAGAGACAAATCGGCAGACTCAGCCAGAGGGGCGAGTCCAACGAGACGAACGAATGAGCGTTAAAAGGGAGCGATGGCAAAAAAATACATTCATTACGATTTGTTCGCTCGTTGGATTCACATGCAGGCTAAAAAGGGTCCTTTTCAGGATCACAAAATTATCTTCAATCTAAAGAGTTTATTGTTTTGTTGTCACTCGATATCCCCATCTTGTTCGGCTAAACCTTTCTGTTTAGCGATTGCATTTGCCACTCGCCTCAGCTTTCACAGTTGGAAAATTTCTTCCCATCCAGCTTGTGACATATTTTACAGTAAATTACATTCAATGCAACGTACCGAAGCGCCACTCAGTGTCGCATTGGAGGCGATTTTAACCTGTAATTGAACATTTGCGATGACTGTGGTACAGTGTCGACTTTCAATGTGCGGTCATAATTTGGATCTCTATGTTTACAAAAATGTCCAACTAAATAAGTCGCATTACATGTCCGTCCAATTAGCTAAATGTCGAACTAATTGTAAATTACTGTACTTTCAATCTGGAAACAATTTAAGAGTTGGTGAAAATTGAATAATCTTGAAAGTTCCCAACTATCAATAAGCTCAGAACTACTGCCAAATTCACATACTTATCAGATCCTGGCAAACAAATTATGAAAACATCAATTTGTGTTTTATTATTATTTTGGATAATGTTTTAGAACGCATTGAACTTTATTTCCTAAACTCTTTTTTGGAAGGTTTAATGGCCCTGAAAAGCGCCTTGTTTTATGGAATGGTTCCAATTTAGAAAACTTAGTACTCGTGGTTTTGAAAAAAAACCATTTCGAACGCCCTCGATGCCGCCTTGTTCTGGATTTGCCACCAAAGCAGATTGTAAAAAGAACAAACTTTTTTCTTCTGCTACCTGCTGCCGTTTTGCGATTGCGTTTGCCACTCGCCACTCGCTGCAACTGCCTGTTGTTGTCTTGATGTGTTCTGTTCTGAATGCGGTTTTTCTTATCGTCGCGAGCAGCTTTACCAACCAACTCGATCACTTCGGCGGCCGAAACTATATAACGACGACTAGATGGACTGGTGCACTGGTACTAACGCGCTCGGCCTAACTACCCTTGCGGGGAACTCCATATCAACACGGTTCGAGCGGGATTTTGCCTTTCCTTTCACTTTTCCTCCTTTACCATGTCCAGACATGGGTGCTTGGGTTGGTTTGTTGATGTGTTGTGATGCGAACCGATGTGGTGTACGGTTTGAATGAGAATGATCGTTACGGCAGCGGAGCGGGGATTTTTAAGCTGACTGGCTGGCTCGAGAATTACGCATGTGTGAGACTGCGACCAATGTTTCGTTCATTTTTTTCTTTTTCCTTTCCAATCGTGCTTCATTCTATTTCGCTGCTGCTCTGGTTGCCCGTTTTGGTCGGTACGATTTGAGTAGCACAAAATGAACCAATCAAAAATGGGCACATAGTGAATTTTGAGAATGCTTGATATTTCACAATTATTCAATTATTTATCTCAAGAAAAATGAAATGTTATTCGTTATGATAGATGCGTAGATATATTTCCTATCAATTGATGCAAAAACCTTTGCGATCTATTGAGAAATGCTCGAGTTATAAGCGTTCCAAATCTTGCATTTTTTCCTACTTGTTCAGTGCCTAGATTTCCATTTCACCCCCTATATCTTCCGGTTAGACGTAGTCCTACGTCAAAAGACAATGAATTAGAAACATTTTTTTAAATATTTCTGAGAATGGCTACATTTAGAAGGAGATTGATAATAACCTTTTTTATTTTAAATCACATCAGGATTCCTAATTTGTGGCTAAAAATGATTGTTAACATACAAAAAATTCGATGTTTCGAAAATTCCTAAAAATTCGATGTTCCACAAAGTTCGTCAAAAATAGTTTTACCATTTTGGGTCCATATTTTTTAATTTTCTGCATGACTTCTATTTTGTATGAAAAAATTGAAAAAAAAAATTAAAAAATATGTATTTTGGATATGGCAAATTGAATTTTTATTTTGTAAATAGAGAAAAGAGTACTATTTTTTTTCTCAGTGTACATTGTTTTCATATTCAACCATCAATACTCAATACTCTATAACACTATTTCGGTACGACTCTTAGTTTTTGAGATATAAATTATCAAAGATTTCTCTTACTAAAATCGATACGCCCTTTTCAAAAGATACGCTTGAGTCAAAAAATTCCCAATTGCTATGAAAAACTCATATTTCCTCCAACCCAAACGGAATGCACACATTCATTGGAATCAAAAATACATGTTTTTAAAATCTGCATTTTTAGGACGATTTCATTTGGAATTGATGTATTAGTTTAGAAAAATTGATTATTTTTAATGACCATAATATTTTTTGAACATTATTAAACTCTTTTTTGTCGATGCCGGTACCTGATTTGATACCAAACTTTTTTTGTGAAAAATATAGTTTGAAAATAGTTTGTCCCATTGCTTTTTTGTTTTTTAGCCTTTTCCAGAGGATTGATTACGTGATCAGAATAATGAGATATCCACAATGTAAAGCGATTGTTTTGTTACAAACACATTGATGACGTATGAATTACAACCTGTTTGACGCTTTTATTCGATAAATTTACACAATTCAATCGAACAAGATTTGTTTTTTTTTGTATTTCATGAAAACAACTGATATCTAGGTACCAATTATTGTGGCATACGAAAGCTGCACTGCTCCATTTTCTACCATAGAGCAATTTCACACCAATTGAGTCGGAACATAGTCAATATTGACAAAAACCATGTTTCTGTCAGTTTTTTTAATCAATGCAATTTTTTTTTCATTTTGAATTTTGAAAACTACCTTTCGATTTGCGGTGCGATTATTTTCTATTGAATCATTCAATATCAAAGACGAACGGGTAATTTCTCATCCAAACAGAAATATCTATGTTCAGAAAGGTCTTACAGGAACTACACCTACGGGAACTTTCTAGAAACCAAATGAAAGCTAATTGATGAGGTTGATTTGATTTGCGATTGAATTGGTTAGCAAAAATTTGTGTTAGTTCACAAAATGTTAGAAAAAACAAAATTAAATCGATTTTTTTTTATTTCTTCCTGATATTTTTATGCATCTACACATACCAAGATTAAAGTGAGTTCTTAAAATATTCCAAAACTCGAAAATTCAAGTTTCAAAATGATGTACATCCCATCGGCGTTGGTTTTTCACGAAGTTACAGCATTTCAAAAATCACCCAAAAAATTTAACTTCGCACTCCCTTTAATCGTTTTTTCTTTATGGGTGGGTTTTTTCATTATGGAAAAAACAATTAAATAAATTTTTATCAACACGAAGTAATTTTTTACAAATGTGATAAAAAACAACTAATTTAGATGTTTCACAACTATATTCTATACTCATCTTTCTAATCTTTCAAATGGAAGAAACCGAATCGTTCTACGTACCTTAATTTTTGAAGTAGATCCAGTTCAAGGCGAATAGAGCCCGAAACAAAAAAGGAGTTCAACAACTCTGTCATTGTTGATATTCGAACATATGCGGAGAAGGCTCTTTTTATCAAATATGATCCTCCTTAACCTTCTGAATATTTTCGGATATATGTAATTTTTTATGCGAGAAAAGTATTTTCTGACTTCAAATGGATGAATAAAAAATTAAATTCTTCAACAATAATTTTGTTAAGGCATGGTCCACTAAGCATTGGGTAACTTAATTTATTCTATAGCAACGCCTCTGATGGTCGGCATCGTAATGTTTTGACATCCTTTTATTTTGAAAGTGTTCCTCTGAAAAATTCCATCACTATACGTGGAGTTGCATGCGAGATGTTGCACAGACGGTCAGGTATTGGAAAAAGCTAACCACCGAGATCGATCAGCAATGGTGCAACAGAAGATGGCAGAAAATCCCAAGATAGTTGGCTGCTTCGCACTTTTCTTATGTCAAATCAATCCCGAAGTTAATTCATTAGTTTTGGATTCTGCGTGGAACATACTTTACATGTACGAATTATGACAGTCTGTGTTGGTCACAAGCTGTCCTTGAAAAATTAATTGTCTGTACAACTTTGGTCATCAAGTGTAAAATTTGCAACGTGTGCTGATTTTAGAGCTGGCCAAAACTAATTTCAAATTTTAGATATGGTTGAAAGTCCTGCTTCTGCGAATTCGGAAGGGAGGTGGTATTTCAGGAATACAGAATGCTGTCTCGAATAACCAAAACCGCACACAGTGCCGGCTACTTTAACTTGACCAGTTTCATCTTCACGTCACGTAAGCTTTTCTAACTTCCCTCCCAGAGCACCAACAATTCGGCAGCACAGCCCGATTCGCGTCACTTCACAAAAGGACCCTAAATGTAACAATACACACACAGCACAGTCCGTCCCATCCTGCAGCGGGAGACAGCGCATCCAGTGCCGAGTTGTGGGGCTGCGGCTAATAGAGTTGAAACTTTCGTCCTGCTCAGTTCATTATCATTTAGTTTTGGTTCGTTTGAACGGAAACTTTTCCCGCCCAGCACTGAACACTCAGACATAATAAATGCAAAATTACGGAGCCGGATCGGTTTCTGGGTTACCAATCCGGGGCCTCGAAACAAACAGTTAGCCAGGAACAAAAATATATACGAATATTTTTGGAAGTTAGGAAATGAAATTTGAACTTTCCTGACTTCGCTGTGTCCAAGAGTATAGGTAATAGGATTTTGGGAAGTTTTTCGACTGAGCCTGAGCAGAACGTTAATAATTGTGCGATAATCTAATGGTTCTGTTTAGGTCCGAAGCACACCGCTATTTGCGTACCTCGCGGGGATCGCTAGAGAGCCAACTATCTGTCGCGACTAAGTGCACACTGAAATTGAATAAAAATCAATAATCTCAATTAAAAAAGTGCTTCTGGGTCTATAAACTGTAGCGAATAATTTCCACTGACTGCAGTCTGCAGTGCAAGGAAGCAACACTGAAATCTCGCAGTCGACTCGAGTGCATATTGTCTACGTGCTTACCTTCACATTGCCTCGGAGGCAGACAGACGGCAGGGTACTTTGCACCGCAAATCCATTGTACCCACCCCCACCCCGCCTAGTTTGGTTGCACACTCCGGGAGAAAAGGAGAACTTTTTATTCACACACTCATGAATCTGTGATAAATCGTTAAAGCGTGTTAATTACTTCAAAGCGTTTCACCTCCGTCCATTTCTTGGTCCCTCGGGAGGTGGCGTGCGTGTCAGTTCTGATGGGAAAGTTTCTCTTCCCTTTTTGTCAGTTAGACTGTGGTTGTTTTTAGTACCGTGGATTTTTTTTTCTAGCTTAAAGTGTGTATTTCTTTTTCTTCCAATTTTTCATTTATTATTTTTCCCAGGGAATACCAACAATTGTATAAAAATTCCGATTACGAAGTGTATGGATACGATGCCGGGGAAGCACAGAGATTCGTGTCTAAGTGAATGAAACCACACACGCTCTTGGGCGCGTTGCTGACAGTGCTTTGAACTGTCTCCGACACATACGGTGCGACATATTCGCAGCGTCTCGTTCAGAAAGCGTTTGTTGTTTTCAATGCACAGTGCTAGACGCGACCAGAGGTGCCAAATCTAAGGAGATATCAATTAATCTACGGATGTTCGGATTCGGCAGAAATACGTATCCGTAGGGGAAATCAGGGAAAAACCAACATCCCCTTATTGTTTGAGGTAGAAGCAATTTTTTGAAAATTTTCCGATGTCCCCTGTACACACTTGTCATTTCTTACGTTTCGAGATATCTTACATCTGCGGAAGTTACTTTGCTGTCAAAACAAACAACAAAACGGAACCGGCCAGCAAACATGAGACAGTCCATGTAAAATTTCGCTCGTGGAATTTAAGTGTTTATGGCGGCAAATTGTGAAAAATTCGATACTTTTATGAACTTAATTCATCGTAGATTATTGTTCAACGTAGTTTGCGAGATGGTAGGTGGTGTTGTTGCTTATCGATTCTCGGAAACATTTTTTTAAAATTTCGAGTCCATTCGGGGTAACACTGACACTTTCATTTAGGGTAAAACCGGCATCTGGTTTGTGTTTCACAGACAGGAAAAATGCGTTCTTACTTTTTGTAGATGCCTGTTATATTCGAAAGACAAAACGGCAGAGCTGAACTAATAAAACAGCCAAACCAACGTTGAATCGGGCACGTTGGCAAAATAGCCTGGCAGAGTTCATGGTATTCCTTCATTAAACACCCATCCGCACATTTCACGTGGATGCTAACCTAAACTAGGATCTTAAAGTGTCCACATAGTATATAGATAACCTCTTAATATTTTGAAATTATTGTAACAAGTTTTCATTCGTTTCTTCAAAGGTGTCGGTTTTACCCGACAGGGTGTCGATTTCACCCGCATTCCCATTTATTTCACCTGAAAACATCAATTTTTGTATTCTATCAAAATTCGAGTACTAATTAAAAAAATGATCAACACATACTGTAGAATGGTCCATGAAGTTGAAGAGAGGTTTTGTAACGATTTGAAGTCGAAGACACATGGTAGATCTTGGAAATATGTGGAAATCCTAAGGATGTCGGTTTTACCCTGATTTCACCCTACATAAAATCTACGGAATATAACGCATTATTTACAGATTTGTTTTATCAATGTATATACCATGTTTCATAATATTGGAACTACTGATTTTTTTTTAAATTTCAGAGATATATGAGAGCTCGATTGGAATGATGCAATGATAAAAACTGTCCATATAATTCATAATCTATCAGTTTAAAATAACAGCAACATGACGTGGTTTATTGACCAGGAGGTTTCTGGATTGGACAGTTTGTCAATCAGATCGAATAGAACCAATCGAGAACTTTTGAAGAGTGATAATATGAAGAGTATATGCAGATAACAAGCAGTTCGGGAGTGACGGATATCCTAAACGAGTGGTTTTATTTGCGTGGAATAAGATATAATTTTGGGAAGAGGCAGTTTATAATTCAACTGACTTCTTACATATCTCTGGAAACTCAGAAAAAAATAGTGGTTCTATAGTTATGAAACGCAGTGTGTACAGTAGGGTGTCAATGAATGTATGGGAAAAACTCGACCCTAAAATTTCAAAAATATACCCTACACAAAATGTTCACCACCGCGAAAAAACGTGTGAGTTTTTTGAAAATCGAAAAATTACCTAAGGGGGGAAGGAAATTACAAAAAATTACAATTACAAAAAAAAAATCGAGATAACTGTAAATCTCGACAAGTAATGCAATTTTAAGACATTTGGCATCGAATTTTTTTTTAAATCTCGATTTCCGGTGATTTTTCATTTTTCAAAAAAACTCAAATTTTAACGTTTGTGACACCAGCAAATGAAGTCAGAATGAGCTAATATTTTAGGGGGAGTCTTGGGTGATTTTTCGATTTCCAAATAACCCAAACTTTGACCGCTTTGCGCCACTCTCCCGATTGAGCTAAAATTTGGCATAGGGTGTTTTTTCGAGGTGGTGCACATTTTTTATGTGGTAACTTTTTGAAATTCGAGATGACCATTTTCATTGGCACCCTAGTATACAGTGAAAAGAAATTGGAGGCTGTATGTAATCGAATTTATCCTGTAAATCTTTATACATAATTCTAGTTAATATTATATTTTTAATTTCACTATTTTTTTAAAATGAAATGTCATAAAAAACGTACGAAAAAGCAAGTTTCTTCTTCAAACTGCCATCATTTTGTCTAAATAATTTTTTAGAGTTGTCCGCGATTCATACGATAGCGGCATCTTTACTGATTCTGAATCTGTTCGACTTTTTTGTTTCAGATAACCAGAATGACTGGAATTTTCTCCAACTTGTGATTATACTTATTTCGATTTTTTTTCGAATTAGTACTTGTTGTGCTGTTGAAAAACAACCAAACAAACTATGAAATAATTGGTAGTAAAAATATTCTTTGTTTTATTTATTCAGAGCTTTAGTACTCTCGAATTCTTGCCTCTTCACTAGATTACTCCCTTAAATAAACTTGTGATTTTCAGGGATTTTCCTTTTCCGCTCAGTTTTAACCTATCATGCATGGCCCGAACATTAAATTTGGCACTTTGACATTGTGTTTTCTTTGGTCAAAATAAAGAAAAACAATATGCACTCCGGAAGATATTGATTTGCAAATATTTGGATTTATTCCTGAAAAAATAGATGTGAAATTGTCGAAATATAGTACTTGTTCGCTAACTCTTCTGGTAAGGCAACTCTATTATAGAATTTCAACCACTAAATGGGGTGACATGTCAATCGTCAAAACGGATCTTCAATGAATGTTTGATTGACACTAAATAAATCAGAAAGGATACGACCGCATTGTCGACGTAAGACTAGAAATTATTGCAAAAAAAAAAAATCATTTTAGAAGTTTAAGAATGAACATGCCGACGAATGCAAAATTACATCTCCAACTTCCCAAAAAACTTAATTTTTCAAAGAAATAATTGGCAACTCAAACAGAAACAAATGGTTGAGGAAATATCACTCAATTCTCTCACATTCCGCGCCGTGATTCAATGTCTTCAGTAAGCGTCTCAGCACCAAACGAGTCGTCACGAGTGATAATATCAATCGAAAATTCGATTTAATCCAATGCAGTGATCGCTATGAAAATGCGCGAGAAAGTAATGTGACACCTTCAATAGCATCGTACCGGAACACATCGTTCGCAAATGTCGTTCCGGCAATGATTATGTACTATGGGCAAATTATTTTAAGTTTATTCCGTTTTATGATGAAGGGCTTTTTCGCTGCATGCGAATTCTTCGTCTTTGAATGCTTTGATATGGCTGGCTCCGGTATTGTAACGTGCTGCAACGACATGAAAATCGATGCGGAGGTTCAACGGAATAAATTTGCTTTGCTGTTTTACAATATCTTCCATTCTTTCCACTCTCCTATCGAACTGTGTGCATATGTGTATGGTACCAGCATCTGAAATGAATGTTGTCTGCTCGCTAGTTGGATTGAGACTGTGATTTCGAGTCGCGAATGGGTTACTTATACCGAACAACGTAATCGGCACGATACGTTTCATGCAAGATAAATATTTTTGCGTGTATTTTAAATGTGTATCAAGATTCGGTCGCGATTATTCATTTTATTTCTATTTAGATTCATTCCAACGATTAAATGTCGTCAATATATGGTAAGAAAGTTAGAGCTTTGTACATTTACGATGGTTTCAAAACGTGATTGGACCAAAGTCATTGATAATCTTCGAAAATTCTAAGTTTGATAATGCATACAGGTTATGAATACTGTGGATAATGTTGATGAAATGGATATCATATTGAGTTGGATGATATCATTGATTATGTAAGAGCCGATACGAGAAGGATTTGTAGTATTTTTAGCGCAAAACATGCTACTCATCGTTTATCTAGTTGAAAAAAATTAAAGTTATGACAAGACATTTTTCAAAATATACATACCACATTGTAAACTGGCGATTTTCTAAACTTTTTAGTGTAGAAGAATACGTGAAACCGGGAAATTTGAAGTTAAATTCTGATTTTTCTAAAAAAGTTTGAACGAATTTCATACGAATTGATTTCAACAACATCATTTTACTCGCTACGCCATCTGGTTGTAAATCCAACGTAAATTCGTCAATTGCAAAATAGATGCCAGATGTGGGTACTTTTGTACTCGCTTAGGTTTCTGCAAATCGGAATGTTTCCCTAACAGACCTTAAAACCATGGAGCCTGTGGAAATCGGCATAGCAAATTAGATGCAAGCAGCGGGAACCTTTGTACTCGTTTGCGTTTTTGCAAATTGTAATGTTTCCCTAACACAGATTTCAAAAACATGGAGCCTGGGGGATTTGGCATTGCAAAATAGATGCAAACTACGGGTACTTTTGTACTCGGTTGCATTTTTACATTTTTTGTGCTTTACCAATACAGATTCCGAAACCAAGAAGTCAACATTGCAGATATATTCAAGTCGGCAACACTTTTATATCCCCATGCATTTTTACACTCCGGAATTCGTTTTGCTATCACGGTCTACAAAAGCGGGTACAAATGTTACGCTTTGGCTCGATTATTTGAGGCTGCATTGGAAGATATCTCTTCATGTCGCCAGCTCACTGAACTTTTGTGCATACCGTTTGATGATCAGGCAAAAATGTTGATAACTATTTGCTGCGATAACTACTACCATAATGCATGAATTGACATAAATTGGGATTTGTTTGTAATTGAATTCGTAAATAGTTTCATTCATTCAGTAGTTTAATCAATAATTTGATCAATACAATACACACAAATGATAGCTCTGCGCAGCGGCGATATCATACCCATTGAGGAACATTCGAAGTGGGATTATTGCTAATTGAAGAAATACAATTGATTACTAAGCCAACGGCAGTCCTACGTCAACCTTGCGGTTATATCATAGGTACATTAAACATTCACTAACTGGGCGAAAAGGGAAGATCAGTTATCGACTTCGCGTTTTAACTGGTCCGACATGTTAAACGTCAAATAAAATCGAGGGGAACTTCAATGAATTGTTTGAGTCGCGTTGTTCATGTAATTGGATAAACAAAAGGATTCCAATTGAAGTTTCCGCCTTCAATGAATTTTATTCTTTAGTCCGCAAAAATACCATCGCTAACTGGCAACGCAAGTGGAATGAAGATGAATTGGGCCGGTGGTTTCACTCGATTATCCCAAAGGTTAGCCTTAAACCGTGGTTCAAAAGTCTGGACTTGAGTCGGGACTTTATTCGCACCTTCTCCCGACTCATGTCCAATCACTGTTCGTTAGATGCACTACTCTTTCGTTTCAATCTTGCCAGCAGCAATCTCTGCGTTTGTGGCCAAGGTTATCACGACATCGAGCACATTGTTTGGTCGTGCGAGGTGTATCTTGTTGCCAGATCGAATTTAGAAAACTCCCTTCGGGCCCGAGGAAGACAGCCCAATGTGCCGGTGAGAGATGTGTTGGCTCGGTTAGACCTTGATTACATGTCCCATATATATGTTTTCCTTAAAGCTATAGATCTTCGTGTGTGATTGCCCCTACATCCTTATACCCTCCTTTCCTTCCTTTGCGGGTAATTCATCCCCTTGCTATAAATAGTAGATTAAGTTGAAATGTAAATACACTATAGATATACGAATAGATTTATAAATTGAGTGTTCATCAACATTGTTACAATTTCCTTATATCCCATCCTTCTCCTAAAAATATGTCACCCTTCTAAACTCGAGTACACCGCGAGTAATCGGTTTTCCACCTTACTAACCATAGATGTAAGAAAATTGTTTATATATATAGTTTTAAAATTATATTTAAGAATTCGGCTCCTTTAAACTTAAGTAACTGAGCCTGTAAAAATAAACGAATTAAAAAAAAAAAATTGAAGTTTCGCATTGAGTGCGACAACAGGTATGAAATATAATTTGAGAAAATTATTTCTCTGTAGTTTAATCAATGTTTTTGTCATGTGAAAATAATGTCAATTTTCATAACATTTCAAATTACATTCGAATGCCCCTCACAGCTAATCTTCCATTTGAATATGGCGTCGATTGTTTACGAAATTTTGCTTTTTAACTGGTCCAAGGACCAGTTAACGTTCGCCCAGTTGAACAGTAGACCAGTTAAACCAGGACCAGATAGCGAACAATTACTGTATAACCCATTCATAGTTTTTGTTTCTAGTATGAAACGATCTAAGCCAAAGCAAAAGACCATATTAACGCACGTTATTGGTGAGCGGGAAGGTAGATTCATGTGCATTTTCGATTACAAATGCACTTGAATGCTGACAAGGAAGTGAGTAGAAGTGAAGAAAAAATCATACATACACCCAGATTAAGTCTATTTTAACTCACTCGTTATTTTGTTTCGTGCGATCCTTCCAAAGGAGTATTCATGCACCGAATTTTGATTTCCACTCTTTGTTTTGTTATGTTCACTCTCAGTCCCGAATGAAGATGGTCGCAGAATGAGATATGATTCATCGTGCAATCTTACGATTGCTTGCTGCATTCTTTTCGCCATGATTATTCCAAGCAGATACAAAAGTGATTTATAATTAGGTGTGGAGAAATGAGCGAATGAACTTTTCCATACCTGGTCCGATGTATCACCTAGAATTGGAATTGGGTTTTCTCAGCTGTCTGAATTCGGAAACGAGCGCATTAAGGAGTGTGTCACATCAAATTGCATCACGGAAAAAACGCTGTAGAAATTCGCCCAGTAGACCGATTCTTTTGAAAATTTTAGACAGTAAAATAAAAACTATTAAACAACTTTTGGCATTTTTTTTATTCATACTTCGAGCCCAAGCCCGTATGCTCGCACCTTCCTCTTTACTCCGTCCATAAGGTTCTGTACAACGTCAGGTTGTAGTTTTTTTTTAACAGAAATCCAGTTTCTCTTGAAGTCCGCCTCCGATTTGACAACTTTTGGGTTCTTCCGGAGGGCCTGCTTCATAATCGCCCAATATTTCTCTATTGGGCGAAGCTCCGGCGCGTTGGGCGGGTTCATTTCCTTTGGCACGAAGGTGACCCCGTTGGCCTCGTACCACTCCAACACGTCCTTTGAATAGTGGCACGAAGCGAGATCCGGCCAGAAGATGGTCGGGCCCTCGTGCTGCTTCAATAGTGTTAGTAAGCGCTTCTGTAGGCACTCCTTAAGGTAAACCTGCCCGTTTACCGTGCCGGTCATCACGAAGGGGGCGCTCCGCTTTCCGCAAGAGCAGATCGCTTGCCACACCATGTACTTTTTGGCAAACTTGGATAGTTTCTGATTGCGAATCTCCTCCGGAACGCTGAATTTGTCCTCTGTGGAGAAGAACAACAGGCCCGGCAGTTGACGAAAGTCCGCTTTGACGTAGGTTTCGTCGTCCATTACCAGGCAATGCGGCTTCATCAGCATTTCGGTGTACAGCTTCCGGGCTCGCGTCTTCCCCACCATGTTTTGCCTTTCGTCGCGGTTAGGAGCCTTCTGAACCTTGTATGTACGCAGGTCCTCCCGCTGCTTGGTCCGCTGGACGAATGAACTTGACAAATTCAGCTTATTGGCGACATCCCGGACCGAACTTCTCGGATCACGTCTAAACTGCTTAACTACGCGCTTGTGATCTTTTTCACTGACGGAGCATCCATTTTTGCCGTTCTTCACCTTCCGGTCGATGGTTAGGTTCTCGAAGTATCGTTTTAGTACTCTGCTGACCGTGGATTGGACGATTCCCAGCATCTTACCGATGTCCCGATGTGACAACTCCGGATTCTCGAAATGAGTGCACAGAATTAATTCACGACGCTCTTTTTCGTTCGACGACATTTTTCCAAATTTACGAAAAATTGACAGTGAAGCATGTCAACGTGATCTATACACTCTTATCTGATTATAAGCGAAAGCTGAAGATATAATTCCTAAAAATTAAATTTCTACAGCGTTTTTTCCGTGATGCAATTTGATGTGACACACCCTTTAGCAGACTATTGTCGGGTAGATACGAGAAGTCTCTCGTAAATTCATGGTTAATACAAGTGGGGTTGGTCACCTAATCTCAAAAGCAAACGACTGTTTAATAATGTAGGCTTGAAGCTGAAAATATAGATTATTTCAGTTTTATAATTATGATCAATTTTATCTCACGGTTTCAGTGCAGGTATAGTATAAACTGGAGGTTTTTTTGTCATTTATGCACGTTTTAAGTTCGCTGTAAATATATTTTGGTAGTATAGTAGTTTTATCAGTTTTTAGACTTTCCCCAATTTCATTTAATTTGAACGCACGGCACTGTACTCTTTTTATACGTCTGATCAGCTTATAATTAGTCATAATGCGGTGAAGACTAATCATTTTCCACCGGTTTAACATTCCTCTTATTCGCTTGTCACCAGGGTTGCCATAATAAAATCCGTGGTTTTGGTCTCTACAAGTCTTTTTATCTGAGTTTTTTTCTCAGAAAATCTGTATCGAAATCTGTATTAAACCTTTGCGGTCGTTTGTTTGCTCCCAGCCACAGCAAAGAAGTATACGAATATTATAATTTATGCACACCTTTTTTTAAACGAATGCTAATGTCATGTTAACTTATTCACGAACCAAAACGGTGCTGCTATGAATAATAGATAACGGTACTCAGTATAAACAAAATTTTTCATCCATGCTTGGGAAAGAGGAGTCTGAATCGGGCAGTCGTCGGGCGCGGACGTGTTTTTTTGTTACTCCGCGCACAGTTTCGTTTGAACTGTTTTTTTTCCTTCATAGTGTGGATCGGAGGGCTTGAGCTACGCCCTAAACTAGATGTGCGAGTTTATGCTGTGTTAATTATATTTTGAATTTACGAGAAAGTGTGCCATCAAACCAGCGGAATTTTCTGATGAAAAAATGATTGGTGAAGTGAAATATTAAACGAAGCCACTACCATCTCACTCGTCGCGTGTCGCGTGTTGTGATATTGTGTTCTCTTTCCAATGCGTGTATGATTTGTGGCGAAAGGTCTGCTTGCCTTCCTCTGATAGAGATATGAAAATGTATAAGTGTTCGTTTTTGAGTGCGATGTTATTGCGTTGTAGTGGATATATCACAAGCAAAAGTATCTTCGTTATGGATGAACAGCTAAGTTTTTTCATTTCATTCTCTTACACATAGCTTATTTTTTCTCATAATTTACACTTTACCCCATACATACAACTTGAATGTTGGTTACTTGTTTAGTTATATTCATAACAGTCCGCAAAATTACGATTGCATTCATGTTCTTAGTGTTAGGCCTCTATCGAACTATTATTTTAATTTAGTTTTCTATCTCGCAGGGGGGAGAAGCTCCGCGATTGATATCTCCACCTTTGCCCATTCTGTATCAAGAGATAGCAATTCAACAGGAATCGTGGCTCTGCCGAGGTGGAAGGTGTTGGAGTGTGGGAGAAAGAGAAGTGAACGGGATAGATGTTGCCCCGTGTGCCAAGTGAACAATGAGAACAAAAAAACGAAGAAGGTTCCTAAATTAAACTCTCGGCTCAAAGCTCTAGAATTATAAAAACTCAAAACTTAAAATTCTAATGGTTGAAATTTTAAAGGGCAACTTAATTTTTATTTTTCGTTCTATCATAGTGAATGGCTCTCATGATTACACCCAATTTTTTTTTATGTAAAAAGCCGTGTTGATTGGATAATTTGCGGCCCCAAGGAACCAACAAGGAACTCATCGTGTTAAGGGAGAGTGGGTAAGTTACAGTGGAACCTCGATTATCCGCGAGCGGAGCGGATTATGTGCGACAGCGAGTTCCTTTGTAAATCCATGGGCCTTCCCGGAATTTGTCAGTTAGTGATTGACTCATGCACTTTTATTTTGATCATGGCTCTCACATTTTCTGACTACTGGTGTACACAACATTCAATATGGATAGTTGAATGATTTCTGCATTTTTAAAACATAGTTTCCATGCTGGAAAATCTTTTTTTTCGCTTTCGTTATTCGCGATGAGCTAGCCAGACTATTCCGCGGATAATTGGGATCTACTGTATATGGAAAAAGTAGAGTAAAGAGAAAAATATCTGACGCTTCCAAGGTTGGTGGTTACTGCCGTAGTAGAACAGACCAAAATGACATTTCCGCGAAAAATGGTGCAGCTGGGTCTGGTTATATAGTAGAACGCTGATTATTCGCGGAACTTGATTGACGGAATCGCCACGAATAATTAAAACAGTTAAATTAAATGAAGAAGGCTAAAAATGAGAAATGATTCAATTATAAATTTTGTTTCATTTTACTTATTTTTTTCAATCTATTTTTCACTATTATTTCTGCTAATGCTGATGGGTCATCTATTATAATTGTTTTAATATTTATATAAAAATATTCAATAACATGCTTGATTTGATATAAAAATCTCAAAATTTGATGCTTTGAGCCCAGCGTTGGCCCCTAGGGGCTGGCGTTAAGTTTTTTTGGTGGAGTGTGCTGACTGACTGGGACTGACAGTTGTAAAATAATAAAATAAGAATATATACGGTTTGTTTTCGGATGTTTCGCAAAGTGTGACTAGTTTCTAGTCGAATTGCTTCCCGACCGACACTGATGTTGTGCAGATGCGCGCTGAATGGGAGCGCAGCAGAAAAGAGTTGGGGCTTAACGTGTTAAAATCTATATACTAAAAATTTTAAAAAACCAAAATTAAAAATACTAAAAGATAATATTAAAATAAATTCTAAAAATCCAAGAATCAAAAAATTAAAATCTTAAAATCTGAAAATTTCAAAATTTTAATATTTTAAATCTAAAATTTGAAAACTTTAAAATTTAAAAAAATAAAATTTAAAAATTTAAAAAATTTAAAATTCAAAATTTAAAAAATTTAAAAAAAATTAAATTTAAGATTTTAGAATCACATCACTTACCACGGTGAATCCTGATTTTTTCTTAACCATTCCCACTAACAACTATCCCTTCCATGATAAACGCTAGGGAACCACGCTATAAAGGCGACCCTTCTGGCCTTCGGGCGGTGAATATCATACTAACATTCCTTCCCTTCCCCTGGTGACTGTAAGGACGTGGCCGGCGTCGTTATTGACCATTCAAAGCTCGAATCACCGAAAATTGCACAAGAGAATGATTTGCTAGTCCCAAGCGTCATTTTGTGTGTTCTTCGTTCAATTTGGTTGGTTCAGGTCAATCACGGAGAGCAACTACGAATTGTACAGTCTACCCAAGCTCAAGCTCAAGCTCAAGCTACGGCACTGTGTAGATGTAAAGAGCATTGTTCTGTATGTTTAAACAGAACCATAAAAGGCGAAAAACGCCAAATTAAATATTTTGTTGATACATGCGAAAACCAGGACTGATTTTTGGGGACTATTTCGAAAGATATCACACGGAGAAGAATTATAGCAAATATTTTTCAAACTTAAACATGAAAACATTGTTTAGTAAGTTTACAAAAAATATAGGAATCTTGTGCGCCTTTTATAATCCACAATTCAAACATCACGACTTTTTCAAGTAAAAATAACTGCGTCCAGTACGACACACATGTCGTAATTTAATACGACCGCAAAAGGATAAATGTATAAGCTCAATTTTGAAGCATAATCTTGACCATGTTATTGGTATCCACGTAAAAAATCACGTTCACTGTGCCTTAGTAGGAAAAAAAGGTTTTATTTATTGTAAAGCTAGCCGATGACACAGATTTTTGCATTATTTCGCCTTAGATTGAACATGAGAGGGCAGTACTACATGCTACATATGAATACCACAAGACTCTCATTCAGACTGATTTTTTTGTTCATAAAAGACTATTATTGTTTATTTTCATCGAATTCATTCTAAAAAACAGTATAAATTCACTTTTTGTTTTCTAAGTAATTCGAATATGTGGAATCAGGATGGAAATTCGTTTAGCCGCATCCTAAAATTTCAATAAAAGAAAATTTGTGCGGCAAATTTCGAGTCCAATCGGTAGCTAATATTTAGTATGTCCACCTCCATTCCTGGATTGCTGCCTTGAGACTGGAAATGTTGTCAAATTGTCATTCGTTTGCATAGACCATCTCGGCCAAGATTCTCCCTAGGTTCTCTATGGGATTGCAATCGACTGCCAGCAGGTCATTCAAGAAGCGGAATATCCTTCTCGGCAAACCATGCCTTCGATTGCTTGGAAACGTGGATCTATGCATAATCCTGCTGAAAAAACGACATCCTCGGTAGCGTTATCTATATATATAAAAATGGAGTGATGTCTGTCTGTCTGTCTGATTCTTATAGACTCGGAAACTACTGAACCGATCGACATGAAAATTGGCATGTAGGGGTTTTTGGGCCCGGGGAAGGTTTTCGTGATATTTTGAGACCCCTCCCCCCTCTCTAAGGGGGGGCTGCCATACAAATGAAACACAAATTTCTGCATTACTCGGAAATTAACCAAGCAAACGAAACCAAAGTTGGCATGTGGAGGTTTTAGGATGCAATAAATGTTTCTATGGTGATAAGATACTCATTCCCCCTCTCTTAGAGGGGGCTGCCATACAAATGAAACACAATTTTTCGCATTACTCGGAAATTAATCAATCAAACGAAACCAAAGTTGGCATGTGAAAGTTTTAGGGTGCAATAAATGTTTCTATGATGGTTAGACAGTCCTTCCCCCACTCAAAGGGGGGGCTGCCATACAAATGAAACACAAATTTCTGCATTACTCGAGAATTAATCAAGCAAATGGAACCAAATTTGGCATGTGGAGGTTTTAGGATGCAATAAATGTTTCTATGGTGTTAAGATACTCCTTCCCCCTCTCTTAGAGGGGGCTGCCGTACAAATGAAACACAAATTTTTGCATTACCCGAGAATTAATCAAGCAAATTAAACCAAATTAGGCATATGGAAACTTTAGGGTGCAATTAATGTTTCTATGGTGGTTAGATACCCCTCCCCCCTCTCTTAGGGGTGGCTGCCATACAAATAAAACAAAAATTTCTGCATTACTCGAGAATTAATCAAGTAAATGGGCGGGACGAAGTTTGCCGGGTTAGCTAGTTCTCAATATGGCCAATCAAAACGTCCTCCAGTGATTGAAAATACTTTTCGGAGTTCATTCGGGTGAAAATGAAACAAATGGGAAGCTTGCTGTGATAGGAAACGGCTTCCCACACTGTCAAATTTCCGCCTCCAAAGTTTCGCTTCGATCTCACGACATGCAGTTTACTTAAATTGTACCAATAGCAACTGTAACAGTCCGGACCATCCAAATTGAACTTTTTTCGCCGGAAAATACAACCTTCCTCCAAATGAGATGGTTCTGCTTATGGGTGGCGGTCAGTTTCGGCTTCCCTTGAAGTTTCTTCCACATGATGTTTGGTGACTCATTCTAGATGCGCGCAATATTCCTCTTCTTTACTGGAACAACCGATTCTGCCTTAATGTATGAGCAGGACATCGTTTCCTGGTTGCTTCGTGTCTTATTCGACCTTTAAGACGCAAAGTAACTTTGGTGTTTTTTTTTTTTGGTCGTTGTATCCCATATTTCTGGCACTATTTAGAAATTCCGTACCACAGCGATAAGAAAACTTTTGTTCACTGAATATCTTTATTATTTTCCGCCCCTCTTCCGTCAATAGAATACCTTTCGTCATTCCTTTAAATTCTACGTAAATCTCTAATCTGACCAATTTCTTACGTTGCACTAATTTAATATTTATCTTGTAAATTGAACATTCCCAAGTATTTTTTCAAAAACCACAGATAAAGGCTTGGTGATTATGCGAAAACTCAATTTTTATGCCCTGCGGCTAAATGTATGTCTCGGGAAAACACGACGTTTGAATGTTTATATCCACCGATGCCGCCTTGTGTGTGTGTGTGTGTGTGTGTGTGTGTGTGTGATTGTGACGCACGTCCTTTCAATAAAATTGATTTAAATATACTACCACTACAGCAAATAAGTATCCCGATAAAAAGAACATTCCTAGTTGTTTTGTGAGTGTTTCAAGTTTTTTTTTCAAATGCGGCTGAACGAATGTCTATCACTGTATATGAATAAAAGTGGTGAGTTGGGAAAAATATTATTGAGATCAAGCCATAACGAATATAGGTCATTTTGAAAAATCTGTAAATCTGTATGAAAATCGGAAAACTCTGTAATCTGTATCGACAGATTTTCGGTTTCGAAATGTTTGAATAATCTGTATAAATACAGATTATTCTGTAGATATGGTAACCCTACTTGTCGCCCGCGAGAGTTTCATTGAGTCAGACCTGTTGGAGAGCGTATCGTATTGTATCATATATTGGATTGATCTCCAGATAGGTCAAGTGTCTTCCCGGGATATTCACTCGTGATATCAATTTATTAATCGAGATTGATAATTGAATTAAAACAGAAATTCCTCAATATAATATATTCTCAATATATCCAGATAACTCGTCCAGAAATTCCGTCATTTAATAAGTTTCAAGGAGACAGTTTTGTTTTCCAGAACTCTTTTAATTATTAAAAACAAACATTCATATCCGAAGCCATTCTTCTCAGTAGTAGTTCAACAACTTCCTTATTTGAAAAATAAATATTTTTCGATGTATTGCATAGAATCAAATGTTCGTAAAAATCCTTAGGAAATTAGGAAAATTCAAGGGGCTTCCACGAAACAAAACTGGCATCTCTCTCTCCACATCATCGTTATGATGATGCCCTGCAGACCCGCGCCCTATTGAATCTGATGTCCTTACGATGCTGCGGAACGCACACCATGGTCGCGGTGTGAAACTCCTGCTGAGATGCCGAGTGAAGTAATGCTTGACGACGGCGTCGACGGTTACTACAATGGAGGAGTTGTCTTTGCTTGTCCCGACACGTCATCGTTCTTTTTTTCCCCGCCGCCGGCAGCTTCACACGATCAAATTGAACACTAAAATTTAATTAAGGAAGGCCCTTGATGGCACATGTGACGCGCGCTCTCTCTCTCTGGCTCACCCGCTGAGTTCTGGCTTGTAGCCTCCGAACAGGAAACGTTTAACATGTGAGTTTAATTCCATTATCATAAAGTGCTCTTGAGGGCGGCGGCCTGGTTCATTCACACATTCGCTCAAAACCACCCGCGCTTCGCACGCCATGGCTTTTGAGTCATTCATTGAAGGGTAAAAGAATCAAAGTGTATGGAAATATCCCTCTGCTTTGAGCTGTATGAAAAAAATGGTACCTGTCGGCAGCCCTATCATTTTCCATTGAAGACTGTTAATGAGTTTGAAAACTAGTCTCACACCGTTCGTGTCGATGTTTAAAACCACTTATGCATGGATGTCACGAGGGAATTTGGAAGACAGCTCACTAAAACGATTTGATTTATATATGAGTAAATTGCACTATGAACTTATAATGTTCGTGGTATTAACATCATGATCTTACTCAAACCGGGTGAAGGTTATCATAATCAACTTATTCAAATTATCAATTCGCTATTAGATTTTTCAAAGATATCGACTTCTTACAAATGTTAGTAAGGGGCTGTCCACATACCACGTGGACAACTTTAGGGGGGGTAGGGTTCGCGAAAATGTCCACGGTTGTCCACGGTGGGGGAGGAGGGGTTTTAGATAATATCCACGTGGACACGATACATATTTTTTCAATGTTGTGTTTATGAAGAAAAGTGTTGAGCTGCTTGAGTGCGTCAAACATCCATATTTTTTTCATATGGCTGAACTTCTTCCCTGGAATGTGTATACTGAAATTCATCCATATGAACTGAGAGCGATCGATTTATTTCCATTGATAGGAAAGAATCACGCATTCCACTAGAACGAACGAAATTTTATTTAATTTTTTGAACCGATTTTTAAAAAGTACCAGAAACAGTTCTACTATAGTATTTCTATTGTATAGTGTTGATTGTATAGTTGATTTTTCAAGTAATTTCAAAGATTACTTAAAATTTTCGACTTCACACTGTGTACCTCAAATTTTTTTTTCGGATGTATTAAAAGTGTGCTCCCTTGGCCGAGTGGTTAGCGCCATAACTAACATGCCGGGTGTTCGGGTTCGATTCCCGTTCTGGTCGGGGGAATTTTCCGTCAAAGAAATTTCCTCCGACTTGCACTGTGATCACGCGTATTCTAGAGCTTGCCACTCAGAATGCATTCAAGGCGTGTTATTTGGCATAGAAATCTCAACTAAGTACTAATAAAAATGACGCAAGTAATACTACGTTGAGACGGCGAAGTTCCTCTAGGAACGTTAGTGCCATTGAAGAAGAAGAAAAGACATTTTACTGTGTCAGATTGGATTGGGAAAAAATCTGTATTACGAGCTTCTACTCTCCCAGATGGAATCCCCTTCCTCACGGGCTCTGCTCGGAAAATGCCAACATCTCAATTCTTAGTTGGCTTAAGAAACTGTTGAAGTGCCTAAATCTCAGCTTTCAGTAGAGTTACATTTTTATCAATAGAAAATATGGAATATAACATAGAAAATTCATTTATTCTTTTCAAAAATGGAGGGATGTCCACGTGGACAAGATGGGAGGGGTATCAGGAATGTCCACACTTGTCCACGGAGGGGAAGGGGGGGGGGTGTCTAAAATCGTGCTTTTTCTGTCCACGTGGTATCTGGACAGCCCCTAATTCATTAGTGTGTCAAAACATAAATTATTTATGTTGAAATTATACGTTCTGAATAAACATCGCTTGAATTATTTAATGTCAACTGAGAGAAGACCAGAGCTAAGTTTAATTTGGAGTCAGTTTTCTGCATACTTCAAATATATGTTATATGACGGCAATCAACTTGGATTAAGAATGCAAATTCTCGTAGAGCCATAAGAACCATAAAAGTCAGAAAATAAAAATCATTAATAGCGTCCAAATAAAAAAGGCATTCAGAAATTTAATTTCTCCGGCGTTTCTGATAACATTACTCCGAAGAAAAA
This sequence comes from Toxorhynchites rutilus septentrionalis, assembly GCF_029784135.1. NCBI lineage: Eukaryota > Metazoa > Arthropoda > Insecta > Diptera > Culicidae > Toxorhynchites > Toxorhynchites rutilus. Next base: position 84,624,742 of record NC_073746.1, read on the forward strand.
CGCCCGAGTAACATCAACAGAGAAAAACTCGCTCTCGAGGATATCTGTGGGATTAATACATTTCACAGAACGAACCAACATTTCGTCCAACTGAGCCCGAAAGGTAAACATTAAAAAATGCGCTGAAAAATTAAATTCATGGTTCAGAAGTCAATTATTTGCCGATGGAATTAATATTCAACATAAGCAGCTGTAATTACCGAGAATACCAACAAAATAAAAAAAAACATGATCGAGAGAGCGATGCGGTGTTAATTTCTGTTTGGTATTCCGGATTATCTTCTTCGCGAAAGCATTCCACCTCTGCTGCTGCTGTCGTTATCCTTCGTTACTGCGCTATGGTATTAAAATGCAACTTTTTTGTTTGGTTATGTTCCAACGCTGGCGTCCTTTGGACGAAAAAACTTTCATCTCCTCATCAGTAATCTTCGCATAATGTGGTTTTCCCCCTGGAGTTATTTCATAGTTTCGTAGTGCGAATGCTTATATAATTCATGGATTCATGGATTCAAGGGAAACGTAACAATAAAATTTAAACTTAAAGTGCCACATTGAAACTTTGCTGAAGGATATTTTCGCAACACCTCCCAGAATCTCTTCGAATGTGAACCACAAAAAAAAATGCCAAGAGAAAAATCACTTCGCTTCGAAGTCATTTGATCTGCGCTGCTACTTAATTCGGTCGTAAATCTTCACTTTATGTTTGCTCCCGACAACGACCAGATTCGAGCTCATTGTTTTCCTTTTCCCACCTTGCACCTTCTTTTGGCCGCCCACACTGTTTGACCTGCAGCTTATTTCTTTTCCAAACATTAAAGTTTCATTACTGCCACCAAATGCCAACACTTTTCGCCGGTATCCCACACTCGCCTACCCCAACCGAATATATTCCACTAACCCACAAAACCGACTCCAGACTCCATGTATGAGTTCAAGTGCGCGTTTTCACCCATCGACGGTGGGATTTAGAGGTGGCGATTCCGGGAAGAGAAGCACGAAAAACACCTGAACCGACCGTTCTGCTCTTGTTAATTTGATCACTCAATTAGGTTTTACGAGTACTATACGGTCCCCACCGTATAACCGAGGTTGTTATCAATCAGCATTGAGGGGGAGTGTGCACGTGCAATTCGACAACAGTTTACTTCATTCCAACTGAACTGCATCGGCGATCCTGCTGGCACCTGCCACTGTGTGTTTGCTCAGCGTTGCTCTGTTTGGCTGGTGGCATTTCGATTTCCGACGTTTGGTTGGATGTGTTTAATTCGGAGAGTTTTTTTTTCTCATATTCAATGAGGTCGAAGAATTTGGTTCGATAGAAAATAGCACCTGAGTTTTTCCAATTAGGGAAGTTATGTTGGTTTGGAAGAACACTGTTGATTGGTTAACGGTTCTGACGATGTGGTTTTCTAAATTATAGTTTCACACCGGGTTTTTATAAGCAGCAAACTGTTGTTTGATGTAATCTAAAAAGTTCCCCTCACTGAATCAATGAAGCTAGATTACGGGTTTAAACATTCGTGCTGGGAACATCAACCAGAGACAATTGAACTTGATGTCGTTTTTGTCGTAAAACTACGTCTTTCATTGCACCCTCAATGAAAGACGTAGTTCTACGTCAAAAACGACATCAAATCAGAAAGTAAATCACGTGTTTATGAAATAAAGTTATCGTTAATAACTGACGAATTTCATGCCAACTCGACTGGCCATTGGCAGCACCATCGCAGATAGCACTGAAACGTTGTGGGTGTAAAGTAAACTGGCCAGACGTCTCGCGTTACGCATTTCGACAAAGTGTCCCGCGTTAGATTACGCCCCGCGAAACGTCCCGCGTTTGGCAAAAAAAGCGAAAATGTCCCGCGATATCGATATATTTCAATATTACAATTCGATCATGTTGATTTTCTTAAATAGATGAACCTCAAAAAAACATGTATTTGGCAGTCTCTCCGTTCTAGCCATGAAATTATTGGAAGAACTCTTCCGTTTGAAGTTCGCCCACAATTTTTCTATCCTTCGCAACTGGGGGATATTGATAAGGTTGGTGGTTTTCGCTACAATGTTTGTCTCCAGACGATCCTTCTCCTCCCGTGATCTCTTGGCATAATGGACAGATGCCAGGTTCAACCTAAAGACCACATCACCGTTGCGTGATACCTCTTTACGAAGGCGGCAACTTCCGGGTGACACTTCGTAGTGTTTATTTCCCCGTTCACCGTAAGAGAAGGACCTTTTTCGAGAACTTGGCGTGGAATATACATTTGACGTCAATGCTTACCTCCTTGGTGGGGAATGTAATATCCGGTGTACATGAAGTGCCTCAGGATGTCCATCTTCTTCGCTCCGGGAGCTAACAGTACGAAAAATTCATCAAGTTGCTTGTTTGTTTCCGCCGTGGCTGTTGCGAGTCAATAGCATTGAATCATTTTTGTTGAAAGCTTAATAAACATAAGATTCAAGAAAAAATTGTTTCATCGAATTGTCTTATCCAGATTTTTTTCCATCGCCATGCATACGTTAACACTAAAGTTGTTGAAAAATTGCTTCGAATTTTCAAATATTCTATTCGGTAATTTGAAATAAAATTGTAGAATTCGAATCGTGCTGCCAGGCTAAAATGCTCTGACTGAGCGAGTTTTTTTCCAAGCGTAAACAAAATCTGTACCACCGAAAAATTACAACTATGTGCCGATATGTTGAAAGAAAGAATACAGATCAGGTTTAATCACAGGGACACATGTTATGAATTTCATGAATAAATGAGACTCGATAAACTATGGCTTATGTTCGCATAATAACTGTTCGCAACGTAAATAAATAAAGTTTTTTTTGTGTCCCGCGTTAGACCTCCGACCATCTGGTCACTTTAGTGTAAAGACATGGGTCATTTAAGCAGCATACTTTCCTTCCTTTGCGGGTAATTCGTCGCCTTGCTATAAATAGTAGAATAAGTTGAAATGTAAATAAACTATAGATATACGAATAGATTTAAGAATTGAGTGCTCATCAACATTGTTACAATTTCCTTATATCCCATCCTTCTCCTAAAAATATGTCACCCTTCTAAACTCGAGTACACCGCGAGTAATCGGTTTTCCACCTTACTAACCATAGATGTAAGAAAATTGTTTCTATATATATATATAGTTTTAAAAATATATTTAAGAATTCGGCTCCTTTAAACTTAAGTAACTGAGCCTGTAAAAATAAACGAATTAAAAAAAAAAAAATAAGCAGCATATTTTTTTTATATCCCTTTTGTTTATTTTAGGCTCATTAGCATTTTAGCTGTAACAGAGTCGAATTTTAATCGTGTACAAGTCATATGTTCATCATATCTATAATTAGAACATTACACAGTTTCCATTTTTCGGCGTTAGAGTATTCTTTTCTATAATACCATTGCATATGGTACACATTTACACAGTAGCCATTTAGGCGTAAGAGTTTTCCTTCTGTTCTTCCATTACCCAAGTTAGATCGGACGGCGGAGACAGTTGATTGATCATTGTTGAGTTATTTATAGAACAGCAGCCCGATGTGTCTTGCAGAGCAGAGCAGTTGTATGGATGAATCGATCTTATTTCGACCGTGGATCGATCCACATCGCTGATGATTGTTGCGTAGACGTAGTTATTCTGTAGGAACACAAAGATGGTCAATGAGGGCCCTGAGTTTTGAACTCACGATCCATCGCTTACTAAGCGAACGCGCAACCAATGTGGCTACGGATACCCCCTACTTTGCATACTTGAAATATCCGAAAAATAATTAGACTACTTTTTGGAAAAATAAAACCTTTTTTTTTTCTTAACTTTATACAAAAATTTAGAACTTAAAAACTAAGATACCTACAAAATTCTAGTCAAAAAATGAAATGAAGAAAATTATTTAGATTGTCACAAAAAATACCAAAAATTTTTTGGAAAAAAATTTCGCTGACAAAAAAGTTATTTTAAAAATTATAATAGATTTTTCTCAAAAATTTTTTTTTTTAAATTCCCAATATATATATATATATATATATATATATATATATATATATATATATATATATATATATATATATATATATATATATATATATATATATATATATATATATATATATGAGTAGCCCATACAACTTACAACTTTTTGTTTTCCATACATTGGACAATGAGCACATTTACATGGAAAATTTTTACTCGTTTTTTTTTGCATGTATTTTTCGTTTTTTGAATATAAAAGAGGAATTTGATTTTTGATTTAAAGTCAAAAAACACATTTCTCACATGAAAAAATAAATTTATCCAAATTCTCTCAAGAAGTTATAGACGATCAAATTTGATGAAAAAAATCCTTCTACGCATATGTTCGAATTTCAACAATGACAAAGTTATTGAACTTTTTTTTTTGTTTCGGACTTTGTTGCCTCAAACTGGCTCTACATTACAAAGTACGCTACGGAAGACGATTATGTTGCTTTCATTTGAAAGATAAGGAAACTTAGTACAGGATATAGTAGTGGAACATCTAGGTTAGTGGATTTTAATAACATTTTGGAAGAGAAAAATTTAAAATTTAATAATTTTTAATTTGTTATTATTCATTTACTCCTAAAAATGTATATTAAACTAGATTGTTTCTATCAATTAAATTAAAGCTCTCTAACCGCGTTACAATTTGTTCTTTGGCAACCAAATTCTATCTTTCTTAATTTGGCTGCAATATCGATATAAACAATTCTTGGTGAAAATTCAAGCAAATCTTCAAAAATCATGATTTTTACCCCACCGTACATTTAATAACAACTTAAATTACACCTTAACGTTGAAAGGTTGAATTTCTTCTTGAAATAAGTCATATTCGAATCACATATAATCGAGTCTGTATATAATCGAGTCCGACCTGTATTAATGTTTAATTCATAACATTTTTATTAAAAATTTAAAAATTAAAAATACGATACGATACTAATGATGGAGTTCGGAAATTGGTTAACGCCTTCGAAATCGAGTTGAGATTTCAACCAGCGTACGATTACGAGTTTGAGTAAATTTTCATACATTAGCACATACATTCGTCATTTTTAGAGAAATAAAAACCATTATTCTGAAAACTGATAGCAAACCGTTTAACTCTCATATGACACTATGACTTTGTCCAAATAAAATGTTCCGAAAGCATATTTTAGACTTTCAAAAGAAGGGAAAAGAAATCTGCACGGTAAGTGCCAACAAAATTGAAATTTGAATGTTTTTTTTAGATAAATGTGCCCATATGGCACCCAAGTCGCTAAGACAGCCTTCCTAGAACCATTTTCTAGAGTCGAGGATAGAGATATTGTACTTGCTGTTGTCACTGAAGCGAGGATTTTGTAGTATTGATTGGCCTACTAATTCGAGATTAAGAAATCGTTTCACTAGCTCTGTGCCCAATCCATTACAGACGAGAAAAAACACATTCTTCTCCTGGGATATTTCAAACGTTACACCGTAAACTGTTCTATGATTTTTCGACGCATTCTTAGTTAGACTCCATATATAAAAAAAATAAACTCTACTACGTCTTAATCGAGCAGCATTCGATTCAACACATCATACATAAAATTCAAACGTTGCAACATCTTTTTCAATTCATTGTAGACTTGTATGCTGTCTTCAGTATTTCTGGAGCTTAAGGCTGATTTATACGATGCCAGTCAGCGCTCTAGTTGAAGTATCCAGTGAATAGAGAACAGACACTCTGTTCAAGTTAGAGGCCAATTACTTGTTCGATACTGGTAAAAGTAACTTGAACAGAGTGTCTGTTCTCTGTTCACTGGATACTTCAACTAGAGCGCTGACTGGCATCGTCTAAATCAGCCTTTACTCAAATCGCAGGTTCGTCAAACTATTATTGCTTCGCATTAAATGACGACCACTTTCATAGATATCAAAATAAGTGTCTGGAAAATGAAGAGCGAACATGCAAAAATATTACAGATGCATTTTAAGTAGTTCTTAGCTGCCAATTTTATATTTGCCACGGTACTGGAGCTATTCTTCAAAAATAATAAAAAACCGTGTCAAAACAGCAGCTGGTCCGTTTTCTAGATTCGAACAATTTGGTTCTATTGCATTTTTGATAAGAAAGGAGAAGCTATAATGAGTGCAACTACCGTTTTGTCTCAAATTCCGAACACTTCATTTTTAACTGTTAATTTACTGAACTCTTATGTGACAAATAATTGAATAATGAATGCCCTGACATTCTTTGGGGTACAAGATACATTTTAACATAATTTAAAAAAGAAAAGTTATAAAAAAAATAGCGCCCTTTTTATTAAATCGTTTATTCTTACAGGGTCAGTTACATAAGTTTGAAGGAGCCAAACTCCTATCAGTATTGCTACAAGTATATATAATTTTTTTTCCTTAATTCTAATGTTAATGATGTAGAAAACCAATTACTCGCGGTTTGCTCGAGTTTAGAAGGGTGACATATTTTCTTCAGGAAATGGAAGGGATATAAGAATATGTTGACAGTGTTCTCACTCACATTCGTCACACTCAATTCTTAAGCCTATCTTATATCTAATATGTATTTACATTTTACCTTATTCTACCTTTAGTAAGAAGGGATTTGGTTTCTCGCGAAGGAAAATGATAAGGAGAATACAAGGATATAAGAACAATCACACATGAAGATCGATAACTTTTAGGAAGCGCGTCTAACGAACAGTGATTGGACATGAGTCGAGAGAAGGTGCAAAAAAGTCCCGACTCAAGTCCAGACTTTTGAACCATGGTTTGAGGCTAACCTTAGGGATAATCAAGTGAAGCCACCAGCCCAATTCATCTTCGTTCCACTTACGTTGCCAGTTAACGTTGGTATTTTTACGGACTAAAGAATAAAATTTAGTGAAGGCGATTTGACGCTGATAAATAAATAGCGCCCTTGATCTCGAAATCATTTAAACTATAAAAAAAAACAAATATAAAAAAGAAACCAAAATCTGAATTGTTTGCGAGTGTGAAATACTAGCTGAACGGCTTTAATTTAATATATCGGTCATCAGAATCGGTTCAGTAGTTCTAAACTTATGATTTTTTTTAAATATTATTTTTGCTGTTTGGAATTTGAGACAGAAGTGTTCGGAATATGAGTCAATGGTGAATTCTAGGCAAATGTAATTAAACATATTTTAAGTTTTTTACCATGAATATAGTATGTATTTATAAATCAACTAGCAACAATCAAGCTTTTCATTTTCTCGAACTTTCCCGTGTATGATTTCGACCCATTCTTTTGAGAAAATCACTATGCTATGAACGGAGACCGTCGACGAAAATAAAAAAGAAACAAACCATTTATTTTCTTAATTCAATGCATGTAAAAAAATGTAAAAAATGTGAAATGCTAAAGACACGTTAAAAATGAAAATTGTTACTCGATGTTATTTGAGCACTTGAGAGACATAGTCCTGACCCTAACTCAACTATTTTTCTAAAGAACCTCGCATTTCCGTCAAAACTTTAACCATGATATAACATTATAATCAAACACAACTTTCATTCAAGATTTTCTCCAATTGCAGATTATGTGTCAGAACACATAGAACACATATTTGATAGGGGAGAGCTAATTTTAATCTATAACTTTTGTTTCAAGAGCGTGTTTGTAACACCCGAAAATCTATTATAATCAATGTCGTTTATTAATAATCAAGTAATGTCATGAAAATGTCGTTTATGTCGAACTGCGTGGCAAGATTGTCACATTTGTACAACTCGGTTGGATTTGAGTCGGACAGATCTGGAATTCCCAAAGAAATTACACTATTGATTCCTCAGAGCGTATTTTGTCCACTAACCATACCGAAAATGTGTGTATGAGGCAATCTTCGCTTCTGCCATTCAACCGAATGCATCTATCAACATGGTCGAATACGTTTAATGTTGTAATAAAGCTCATTGAAGACATCATATTTAGTTTGAACATACGCACGGTAATGTCACGAAAATGTATTGCGTTTTGGTCTGGCAATAGCAAAGGCTGTGTCGGCATTGCTCATTGAGAACGATTGAGTTACAGGATATCACAATAATAAGAGATTGTATTCTTCGTAGGAATCGAAGCCGTTTGCTTGTTACTGTCGCGCAAACGTCGAATAATGAATTGTTTACACAGCCAACGACATCCAACACACACATATTCTAGAGCTTGTCAGTCAGAATACATTCAAGGCGTGTTGCTTGGCATAGAAATTTCAACCTAGTGCTAATACAAATGATGCAAATAATATTACGTAGAGAAAGCGAACTTTACACCTAAAGTTAATTTTTAGCACATGTAATGGCTACCCGATTTATTACATTAAATGTGCCGAAAAATAACAGCAAATGTTCTACTACCCAATACGTGTATATCATTATGCTAGAGCCAATATGAGTGAGTGAAACAGGAGATTTAAATGGAAGCATATGAATGCTTTTCGTATAGTTTGCCAAATATACGACCCAGAAAGAAAAAGATATATTCTCGTTTATGTTCTCCTTTATCCTCTTAAAAACACTTTCCAACTTCATTTTATGATGAGTTGTAATATTATCACGCTTTTTTATAACAGCACTGGCAGCTATATGGATAGCGTGGTCGTGTGAAATAGCTTTGCATTCCAGCCGGCCTTGGTTCGATCCCCATTGGCTTTAGGCGAATTGAGGATAAATTGTGCGAATAAAAGTTCAATGAAGCAGACGTAGCGCCATCTGTCATTTAACAACGTATATACATTCGTTCTGTTTGAATAACAAACAAAGATCATCTGGATATTTTTTCAAAAAATACTAAAATCGCGATTAAAAATAGGGGATCGGTTTGAAAATATTGGTATTTTTGAAGCCAAATTTAAGAAAAAAAATATTCGGTTTTTTTCCTACATATGACCCCTCTAATCGGTATTGAATATAAAGAAATCGGTACTCTAGCTGTGTCATATACAGTTAACGAACTATTCTCATGCCTACCAAGTTTTTTGTGCATTATCCTGGAATTCTTCAGCGGCAATCATCTTACCTTGAACCTAACTAAAACGAAATACATGATTTTTCACTCGCCACGCAAAAAAATATCTCAACACCCCGATCCGCGTGTCAGGAACCTATCTATTGAAAAAGTTACAACTTTCAAATACTTAGGGCTACATTTAGATTCCTGTCTTTCATGGGATTCTCATATAGAGCATGTATCGAAAAAAGTTTCGACTCTATGTGGCCTAATGAAAAGAGTGCGTTGTTTCGTACCGAAAGAAGCATTGTTGCAATTTTATTATGCGTGTATCCATTCCATCCTTCAATCGCATCTATTCATAACAGCTTACACAATCCTAGATTTCATCACAACATAAGTTGTTCGACTCGGGTTACCCTCACAAATACGAGAAATGGCAATGATTTACTGAGAACCATAGCATACACAAACTTGGGTCTTAGACGTATCATGAGTTATGGTCCATTAAAGTATAACGCACTTCCTAATGACTTGAAAGCCGTCACAAATATTAGAGTTTTCAAATGCAAGCTGAAACACTATATGATCAGGATTGTGAATGAATATATTCTTTAATTGTGCCAACCGCCTAACAATTTATACAATTTTTCTTGCTTTTATAACAATTTCCTGTCTTCTTTTATTGTTGTTTAGTTCAGTGTAGTCGTTTGAAGCAAAAATGCTTTTACTTTTAAATCTTTTAATCTTACCATTTTTATAATTTTTTTCCTGTAGTGAATCCCTTCAAAGGAACTAAGTTCCACTGGGAATTCACTGTTGCTTACAATTAGATTCTCCATGCTTTTTTTTTGTTTCTGTTAGTAAGTGTCCACGACCAGTGGGCTCCTTGTTTGAGCCTTCTGGTGTGGGGGTCAGTGGAGGGTAAAAAAAAAATAAAAAAAAACTGACCTAGAGGACCTTGAGAGGAGGATGAGGAAAGCATTTAAAGAGGCCGGAATGCATCATCCTCAATCGGCACTGGAGAGAGTTTCACTGCCACGCAAAGAAGGGGGACTTGGAATAGTCGACATATCTGCACTGTGTGTTGCCCAGGTACAACAACTGCGCGAGTACTTCGCAGAACGCGCCAACCAAAACGCGCTATACCGGGCTGTCTGCGCCGCCGACAGAAGGAAGGTCTTATATTATAGAGACTTTAAACTTTTGCAGTTCATTCGTCTCTAGCCTTGAGAAAGGCCCTTCGAAAACTCTACTCTATTCTACTCCAGCGCTACCACCTCCACCCTCCTGCCTTGAGAAAGGCACTCGATCCCTCGCCGAAACCCCGCCGACAAAGGATACAGCGCTCTGCACTTGGCGCAAGCGGAGTACCAACTCAACTGCAATCTGCAGACAGTGGAGGAGAAGATTGCAGCTTGGAAGCAGAAGGCAGTGCATGGTGCCCACCCTCATCAACTGGACCGGCCACACGTCGACAAGGCCGCATCTAATCTGTGGCTAACGCGTGGTGAACTCTCTTCAGTAGTAGAAGCCGACATGATAGCCATCCAGGACAGGATAATGCCGACGAGAAACTGCAGGCGGTACGTCTGGCATCAAGACGTTGATGACATTTGCCGGATGTGCCATCAACCAGGTGAAAACATAGAGCACATTATGGGAGGCTGTCCCGTTTTGGCCAACACAGCCTACACCGGGCGCCACAACAACGTGGCCCGTATTGTTAATCGACAACTGGCGCTCCAATGTGCTCTACTGGAAGACAACGTACCAAACTACCGGTATCTGCCTGCACCTGTCCTGGGAAATGACCGTTTCAAGCTGTACTGGGATCGCACTGTTCTGACCGTCCTCTCGATCCACCACAACCGCCCAGATATAATGGTTTACGACAAGAGCGACCGCAAAGTCACCATCATCGATGTCGCTATTCCACTGAACCAGAATCTGGAGGAGACCAACGGTCGCAAAATCTGCAAGTACCGACCATTGGCCGTGGAGCTCAAGGAACTGTGGGGCCCAAGAATTGTTCCAGTCGTTCTCTCTGGAACTGGAATTATCCCGAAGACACTTTTGGAAGCGCTAAAGGTGTTGAACATCGAGAAGGAATTGGCCGACATCCAAATGTCGGTCATCCTTAGCACCTGCGCGATTGTCCGACAATTTCTCGGTCAGGACTGAAACAGCACGAGCATGCAGATACGTGCATTCCGCAGAGCCTAGTCCCCCTTTGGCATTCAGAAGCCCGGGGGCAGGTGAAAATTCTGGCTAGGTTCGCCTAGTTAAGAAGTGAGATAAGTCTGCCCAAAAAAAAACTTCATCAAAATCGGTCGAGCCGTTTCGGAGGAGTTCGACCATGAACATCGTGACACGAGATTTTTGACATAGGACTATGTCTTCGATTTCTATATAGGGGGATCACTCTACGAAAAATGTAACGATTTATTAAGAGTTTTCAAACGCATATTACTCAAAATGGTTATTGCGACATATGTCATGTTATATATCATTAGACAGGAAATTTATCCAGATTTTTTTTTTTGCTTGAAACATGAACAATGAATATAGTAAAAAAAAAGTTAACAATTTGACGATTTAATTGGGTATGTTTTCTTTCGATTGCACTATCCACCCGTTTCCTCCCCGAGCAATCTGTTTGCCTAAATTCGGGTGTTAGCTCCTAATGTGAGTTGATGCGTAAAATGAATTATTCTCCATTTACCGATAATAGGCATGAATTTTATATTATATTGTATGTTGTCCAATCAATTTGTACTCAATTCTTGTTTTTATTGTGTAGGTCTCACTATTAACAATTTGTGTAATTGTGGTGTAGGATTTCATAATATCGAGTATGTTGTTTGGTTATGTAAAAATGCAATAAATGAATTTAGGTGGCTGCTGATTTAGAAGATCGAAAGGGTATACCCTAGGGTGCCAATGAAAAGGGTCATCTCGAGTTTCAAAAAGTTACCCCATAAAAAATGTTCACCACCTCGAAAAAACACCCTATGTCAAGCTCAATCAAATTCAGCTCAATCGGACTTAAGGGAGAGTGGCGCAAAGCGGTCAAAGTTTGAGTTTTTTGAAAATCAGAAAATCACCCAAGGGGGGAGTAAAGGAAATCGGAGTTTTCGAAAAAAATTTTTTGATGTCAAATGTCTTAGAATGGCATGAAACGTCGAGATCTAGTGTCATCTCGAAAACTTTTTTTTTGTCAAAAATCGGCACTCTGGTACTTTTTTTTCGGCTTGCGAAACGAAAAGTATAGTTTAGGGTGCCAGTAAAAATAGTTATCTCGATTTTTCATTCGGAATTCGCTGAAAATGTTGATTTGCACAATTATATACCCTATGCAAAATATTAGCTCACTCGGACTTCATTTACTGGTGTCGCAGACGTTAAAATTTGAGTTTTTTTTAAAAACGAAAAATCACCGAAAATCGAGGTTTTGAAAAAAAATTCTGGATGCCAAATGTCTTAAAATTGCATTACTCGTCGAGATATACAGTTATCTCGAAAAAAATTTTTTGTCAAAAAAATGTTTTTATGGCACTTGGTGGTTTTTCCGTCTGAAAAAATGATTTTTGAAAAAAAAAAATTTTTCGAGATAACTGTATATCTCGACGAGTAATGCAATTTTAAGATATTTGGCATCCAGAAATTTTTTTCAAAACCTCGATTTTCGGTGATTTTTCAGTTTTTTGCATAGGGTATATTATTGTGCAAATCAACATTTCGTAGCAAGTCCCAGAGTGCCGATTTTTGACAAAAAAAAATAATTTTCGAGATGACACTAGATCTCGACGTTTCATGCCATTTTAAGACATTTGGCACCAAATTTTTTTTTCAAAAACCCCGATTTCATTTACTCCCCCCTTGGGTGATTTTTCGATTTTCAAAAAAACTCAAACTTTAACCGCTTTGCGCCACCTTTCCTTAAGTCCGATTAAGATTAAATTTGGCATAAAGTGTTTTTTCGAGGTGGTGAACATTTAGGGTAACTTTTTGAAATTTTAGGGTCGATTTTTTCCCATACATTCATTGGCACCCTAGTATACCCACGTAAATAAGATTATGATAGCTTGAGTAGTCGTGATCTTACAGGGCTATAAAGTTATTACAAACAACGTTCCGGACAACGTGGTAACGAAGGTGATAATGCTATTTTTATCTATAATATATTTTTGTAGTCATAGATTGTTTTGATTCAGTCCTTTATATTTATGTAGGTCGTAACTATTTAGACTTGTGTTTAAAAATGATACATTATGACTTTTTGTCTTCTTCTGCATGATTGAATAAACAGAAGAAAAGGGTAGTAATGGCTTTAATGGTATTTTTGTGTACATTTTTGAACACAATGCGGTACCGAATTCTAACACGTTATGTCATCTAACCTGTTTAAAGGATACAAGTACATACAGGAAACGGGTTTTCCATTTGATGTATCAAAAGAGAAAAAATACTGATTTTAAACAATGAAAAACTATATTTAAATGCAATTACTACACACAATCCCGGTCCTATGTCAAGATCCCGTTTGTGCCCCTAGGCTCAGACCCATCATCTTTTCATATATATACAGATTTTATTGTAGTCGAGTGAAAAAACACTGTATTGTATCCAAGAATCGAATCAATTTCGCGAAACAGTACCATTTTGAGAAATGAGACACTGTTTAGTGGCCAACAAAGCTTAAGTATTCGAAATTGTAGACAAAACGGTACTGTAATGTAATGGAGCATGGTAGACTAGCTCTCGCTCATACTCTTCTCGCGCACATCTAGATCGATTTATTGTGTATTTTCCAGAATGTACTTTCTAATGTTCTAATGTAATGAGTACAACGCCTACAGCGGTTTTTTCGTCGTCAATAAGAATTAACTTCTTCTCATAATCGTATCAGTTCATGTGCTCTCACTTCCAGGTTACTTCACTAATGAAGAGAATCATCTCACGGGACACTGGAATATAATTACAAGTGATATCATTTCTTTCCCCGTGAGTGGTGTGAAATTGAGTAGAGATGCGATGGAGTGAAAATTACTTGACATGGCATAATGTTCCCATGTCAAAGAATTTGTGGTGTGGAAATAATCGTCGAAAGGTGATTTGCTCTGTTTAGCTTGATTTTTATACAATTTAACAAACCAACGTCAAAGTGAAAAGTTAAAGCATCGCGCGGCTCCATTGGAGTTTTTTTTCGCTCATAACGCATTAGGCGAATGACCTATAACTCAACATTCTCCGCTGTAACGATCAAATCGTGATCCCCCAAATGACGCCATTCAAACACATCTCAAACTCGGGGAGGGCACCAGCGTGGGAGAGTTTTCGTAGAACAAAAAATGATAAACTGGTGCTATTTTTCATATCCCAAAATTAAATTACCCTTAGCAGAATGCTCCCGTGAGGGGAGCGTCTCAGCTCATTCAAATGCCAAGACTTGTTGAGGCATCATGAGATGGGTAGATTTTCAATAACCCACTCCTACGCTCCATGAATGCAAGCAATACATATCACTTTTATCATCAGAAATGGGAATCTTCCATTATTTTGCTTCAATGAATGATGTTGATTCGAAAATGGCACACATTCCCGCACACGTGTTGATACAAAGAGATGAAACGATACATCTCATTTGTTCGCAATTATTACGCGAAATATATGTGATTCAAGTAAGCAGCATCTCCCACAGCTGGAAATGGTTCCAAAAGGAAACGGGAATGTTCATCAGAAGTAATTACATATTTTTGAAGCGCGTAAATATTTGGGCTGTATCCATATTTGTCACTGAACGATTTGACTGTTCTTCGTGTGATAAATGTTACTTGGTACATTTGACCAATCTATTTATTCATTGCTCAACGTCTATCTGGGCAAAAAGGCCATATCTTCGGAGAACAATCGCTTTATATAATTCTAGACCGGAAAAACAAATTCATTTCAAGAAAGCACTATAAACTCAAGCTATAATTAGTTGATCTATTGATCTAGATATCTTTACGAGGGGTGTAACCTATATATTTAACACCTCCCTGCTTTAATTCAGTTCATTATTTCATAAGGAACCTACACAAAATCTATCCGGTCGTCTTCCTACTCTTTTACTCCTGCGAATTTCAACTGCTATCTCAGGAGATCTTCTTGGAGAATCAACGCTTACACTTCTAGGAGATCTCGGTTGATCAGGGATACTCACTCTTCTCTTGTTTACAACTTTTGGGTAAATATAATCCTCTCTCTTTGTCATTCTCAATTTCAACTGATTCCTGCTCGCTAATCTCAAGGCTCCGTTAACGTCCACGTAAAACGTGTTAGTACTATTGACTCCAACAATCTTTGCTTCGAGCCATGATCTGGTACTTCTAATCTCACTTTTATACCACACCAGATCACCTACTTTAAATTTTGATTCAATTTTTGTATGATTTTTCTTACTATTAACATCTTCCTTAAAACTAACTTTCTTCTTTATTGTTTCAACATTCGGTTTCAAATTTGACTCGAGATCCGTTTTTGGAATGAACGAAAAGACCTTACTAGCAGGCGTACAATCTATGGCCTGACTGTAACTGTTACGGTAGCTAAATAGAAATATTTCAACAATTTCCGCTAACTTTTTGTGATTAAATTTCGGATCGACAAGAAGCTTCTTAATCTCATTTTTTGCAGTCTGCACCGCTCTCTCAGCAAGTCCATTGCTTTCAGGTGAATAAGCTGGACTTTTCATTAACTCTATCCTCATTGATTTAGCGTACTCCGAGAAGGCATTACTAGTAAATGGAGGTCCATTATCACTGACTATGGTACCACAAATTCCGAAAATTCTGAATATTGAATTCAGCACGTTGATCAATGATTCCGCATCCGTCCTATGCATCATTCTGATGTCCATCCATTTCAAATAGGAATCAATCATAACCAGAAACGTCCTCCCTGCTAAGTGGAAAAAGTCCAAATGTATTCGATCGAAGGGACAAAGAGCTTTTGGCCATTCAGAGAACTTCTTCTTGACGGCTCTGCCCATACTACTGCATACCTCACATTGTTGAACGAATTCTTCGATTTGCTTATCTAAGCCTTGCCAATATACAAATCTACGAGCTGCCTGTTTCATGCGAATGACACCAAGGTGACATCCATGCAACAACTCTAAGGTACGTTTCCGACAAGACTTTGGAACAATTACTCTCTCAGAATACATCACACAGTTTTTGTACAGCGATAAACAGCCCTGATTCGAAAAGTAAAATTTCAAATCGGCTGGAATTGCGCTCTCTTTCCATCCGTCTCTCACACACAGAAAAAGCTCTTTCATTCTCGGGTCATCCTGAGTAGCCTGACCTATCAACTCTAGATCGACCACTTCCGCTTCGCCACTGAACCAGCGAAGATCAGCTACATCTGCTATCCCTGTCTCACCCTGAATCGGCAACCTACTTAAGGCATCGGCATTCGAGACTTTCGAACCCGGTCGATACTCAATGTTAAAATCGAAAATCGACAACATGTGGACATATTTTTGCAATCTAGTGACGGTTAACGATGGAATACCTTTCTTGAAATCGAAAATACTCGCCAATGGCTTATTATCTGTTACAACTGTAAAACTTTTTCCGTAAATGTATTTGAAAAACTTCGTTAAACCAAATACTACCGCGAGTGCCTCTCGATGAAGATTCGGATAATTTTTTTCCGACACTGAAAGAGTACTTGACACATAAAATACAGGCTTCTCTATCCCTCCTAATTTGTGGCACAACACTGCTCCAACCCCATTAGAACTCGCATCACAGATGATCACGATGGGTAGCTCGGGATTATACAACGCCAACAGCTTGTGGCTAACATTGGTCTCACATTGGTCATTCCATTCAAAACGAACGTTTTTCTTCAGCAGCGCAAAGTGGACTGAGCTTCATCGACAGATTCGGAACAAACTTCGAATAATAATTAATCATTCCTAAGAACGATTTCAACTGGGAGACATCCCTTGGACGTGGAGCTTCCTTGATCGCTTTAACTTTCTCATCCGACGGACTGAGACCCCTCTCTGACACCTTGTGCCCTAGATACTGAATTTCTCTCACTAGAAATTCACTCTTGCTCAAGTTGACCTTGACTTTGTGCTTTTTCATTTGATCAAGTAC
This sequence comes from Toxorhynchites rutilus septentrionalis, assembly GCF_029784135.1. Lineage (NCBI taxonomy): Eukaryota > Metazoa > Arthropoda > Insecta > Diptera > Culicidae > Toxorhynchites > Toxorhynchites rutilus. The sequence continues at coordinate 84,641,874 of NC_073746.1, forward strand.
TTCGTATGTTGTAGCAATCAAACCCTCAATAGTATCGCTCCCTATCATAATATCGTCCAGATAACTCTGAACTCCCTCTATTCCGGTTAAGATTTCATCCATAATTCTTTGGAAAGTGAATGCTGTACTCGAGATTCCAAAAGGTAATCTAGTAAACGCATACAGACCTTTGTGAGTGTTCACAACTAAAATTTTTTGCGACTTTTCTGTAACCTTAATCTGCATATACGCACCCTGTAGATCCAACTTAGCGAAATACTTATATCCACTCATATTGGCGAACACATCGTTAATATTCGGTAACGGATAATGCTCATTGCAAATGACTTTGTTCACTGTCACCTTACAATCCATACACTGAGAGGAAAATTTAGTAAATATGACGAATTTTTTGGTACATGTTACCAATTCTCTAGTCATTTTCTACCCTACTAATCATTGGTACATGTTACAAAAAAGAATGGTAGGCACATATGTCAAACAAGCTACAAATTGTTGGTCCAACATTGGTGCAATAACAGTGAAAATTTTGCTCCATATTTGTGAGAGGTAATCATCAGGGATAATGACAAAATTTTTAAGAATTATTTTTAATTTAAAAAATTGTATTTGATTGCGTTTAATTCTACATACTTAGAATACATTATACTAATAACTTATTCTATAAACAACATCAATAATTCTCGTTGGAATCATTCTAACAACTGCGTACAAGAGGCAAATTTTAATCGCAGCCTCAACCACCTCAATTTGATGAGCATTTCCAAAGCAAGTTCCCGTTCCTCTTCCTGCTGCATCGCTCTGATTTGCATTAGTTGATTAGCAGACTGACGGTAGAATTAGCACGTTTCATCCGTATTTTGTTCTCTCGTGTCCCTATGAAGAAAAGAAATACATATGTTAATGATATTAAATATGCAATAAATTATGTATGTTCACCTTAAGTTTTTTACGGTCGATGATGTGTTGAAGAAAGATTCCAAAATTAGCGACAAACTCGCCGTTACCTTCAATCCCATAGCTTGGATGGTTTTTGGTAAACAAGTATTACGAGTCTGGGATAATGCCAGCTGTAAAGACAAGGAAAAAGGTCAATAGTGTTGTAATGTACAGAATATAACTGATGTTTATCCTTGGCGGGAATATGAAAATAATGATGATGTAATGATGTAAAAAAAACCAATACTTATCTCCGATTTGTTTATGATGAATGATTGAACTGCATATAATTTTAAGGCCAACTAAAAAACAAAAAAAAATGGTATTAGGTCAATTATGTTAATATGGATCAAAATTTCTTGTGATATTTTCCCCGCCGAAAAGATGAAAACAAATTCTCGGGGGAGATGAATACATAATTGAATTCAATAGAAACAAAGTGCTTACCTCCGAATCGCTTCGTCTCCAAAAGACAAAAGACAAAGTGCACACATCACAGTTGTTAGGTATGACGATAAAAACAAATTTACTAATGGTATGAAGTAAAATATACGAATTCCTGGTAGGAACATTCATTGCATCTGACATCTTTTTTCGCAATTTTAGTAATATTTACAAAAAATGTGTATATTTTACCAATGTTTTTGCTACTAAATATTTGGTAGCTGTTTTTACTAAACTATTTCTCCAGTGTACAGATTCTCACGCTGCCATCTGCCTTAGGAACCACTACGATTGGTGATGCCCAATCGCTGTGTTGAACAGATCTAAGAACATCTTCTCTCACCAACCTATCTAACTCCTCTGAGACCTTCTCTCTGAGTGAAAACGGCACATCATACGGCTTGTAAAACACTGGAGACGCATGGTCTCTCACAACAATATTAGCTTCAAAACCTTCCATTGGATGCTGCAGATTTTCTGCGAATAACTCACGGTACTTGGTATTTAACGCAAAAAGTATCTTATTTCTTTCTGGATCACACATCTGGTCACTCACCGACACATTCATACCTGTACTTTCACACAATTCGTGAACGAAATAACCTCGCCAATCAGGATACAATACGTCTAACCAATCCCGACCCATGAGTGGACAAAATCTATCACTATCAACTATGATCAACGGTAAAACGAATAATCGATCATCATCGCACCTAACCTCCACTTGGATCGATCCTGCGATCTTAAGTAAACTCCCCGAAATCACTTTCAACTTAACCTCACACTTCCGAAGACGCAAATCGGGAAAATTCTGAATATAATCGTACTCATAACGGTATACGTTGCCCCAGAGTCGATCTCGAAATGATACCACTTGCCTTCTAGTCATACTTTCCTGAACAGGGGAAGATTCGTCACGTGGTTCAACTCGGCTTCGTTGTCAAAATCCGGTAATTCCATCTTATCGTCGTCGTTCGCCAGTCCGTTCATATTCCGCTTACTCCAACAGTTCCTGGCGATGTGGCCCTGCTTTCCGCAACAGAAACACCGAACGTGCTTATTTCCTCGACTCGTCAAATTCTTCCGGGAAATGGACCGCCCCCCCCCCCCTTGGCTCCCTTGCTGGCTGCGCTTGCCATCTTCGTGGCCACGTGTCTTCGAACGACCTCGTTTCATGTACTGTCCCGCATTGATCCGGTTGTTGTACTCCTGCTTCCTTTTCATCTTCATCTGGTCCTCTTCGATTTGCTTCAGATTCTTGGCTTTGGATACTGCTTGGTCGAATGTGGTGTCGTCCGCGCTTGTCATTAGCTCTCCTTGGATTGTGACATTCCAAAGGCCTGCTATGAACTTGTCTCTGAGCGCCCTGTCGAGGAACTCTCCGAAAACACAGTGCTTTGAGAGAGCTTGTAATTCAACAGCGAAATCTGCTACCTTTTCGAAGCTGTTCTAGTTCCGTTTGAAGAACTCCACTGATTGAGCGATCCGGTTTTTCTTGGGACTGAAGTATGATTTCAGCTTCTCTATCACCGTCTCGTACGAAACATCCTTATGCGTTTGGGGATACAGCAACTGCTGAAGCTTTTTCAAGGCTGGCAATCCGATGAAATGGACAATCAGCTTCCGTTTGAACGTGTTGTCCTTGATTTCATTCAATTCGAAGAAGTTTTCTGCTCTCTCCAAATAGTCGTCGAAGTCTGCACTTGGAACAAAGTTTTCCAAAGTTCCGATCAGCCTCGTTCCACTGACTGTTTCTTGTTTCGCGAACTGCGACCCAGTAGCCATAGCTGCCTGTTCCTCTTTCGGCGGCATCTGTAGCGATGACGATGATTCGATGATTCACTTACACGCGTTTCCCGCAAAACTTTTTTTGCTATTTTCTCGTCGCCACTGATAAATGTTACTTGGTACATTTAACCAATCTATTTATTCATTGCTCAACGTGTATCTGGGCAAAAAGGCCATATCTTCGGAGAACAATCGCTTTTATAATTCTAGACCGGAAAAACAAATTCATTTCAAGAAAGCACTATAAACTCAAGCTATAATTAGTTGATCTATTGATCTAGATATCTTTACGAGGGGTGTAACCTATCTATTTAACATCGTGTAACAAATTGAAGCTGCTCGTGTGCATTCCATTACATCACTCGTGACACTAATTAAGCCGATTTCCCGAGCTACTCATTAGCGCAAACATTCTGCAATTCGTGCCTTTAAAACCGCAATCTAATTATCTTCTACCATCGTTATCACCACAGTCATCATCTCGGAAATCACACCAAACGGGGAAAGCAACTCCCGGCAGCTTCCTGTTTTCTGCCGGTAGCCAAAACAAACACTCATTTAGTATCGTAGCAGTTGCCAACCCGACACCGGAGACCACCAACAGAGATGCGCAGTGATTCAGTCCGATGGAATTTACACTCTTGATTATGTATGGGAAACCACACGTCTTCATCTGATGAACCAAAATTTTCCGCTTTTTGCTAGTTATGAATGGGGAGATGGGGATCAGGTATGTTGTACACACGGGAAGCAAAGGGATATCACTCTATCTCTTTCACTGCGAGGCGCTTCTTCACTCTTTGTGTTTAATTTATGCTGATTAAAAATTAATTTGCTCTCGCGATATTAATCAGTCTTCAGAGAGATTTCCGAGAGAATTCGATATGACGGATCCAACGATCCTTGCTTTAAACGATGTTTACGTGTACATCAAATATTAAATCTTCCCACATCCAACAACGCCGGTGGCACACAATTGCACATGTGCAGCCTCAAACCATTGGAAGCAATTGGGCCAACGGACGCGCAATTGATTGATTGACAAATATTTATTGCAATCACTCTGTCAGCAGCCTAAATCCAAGTCATTGCATCAGCGAGATTGGTGGTCTGAAACGTCGATGACTTTCTGGCTGCCGCTGTCACATCGTGTACCTATCCTTTAGAGAGCGGCAAAAAAGCAGCCCTTCAGCGGAAGCGGACGAACGTGAAAGTGAGCATCCTAGCCACAGTGTGGCCTTTTGGAAACATATTATCTTTTTTGCGAGCCCCTTCAATGTATAGTTTATGTTTCCGATGCTGCAGACAGAAACACGTACGCGTCATCGCTTCGCTGTTGACCATCGTTGTTGTACATTGGACAACAGAATTGGGCAGCTCTAGGATGGCAAATAACATGACAAAAAAAATAAGGTGGCTTGTGTGTGGTTCGATGTCAGATAGATGATTTGCCCTATATTTAAAGCAACATTTTCTAAAAAAAAAACACATTCTGAATTGTATTTTAATTGGGTAACTGAGCCTAAAATATAGTCTACTACACCCAAACCCAAACGTGTATATCATTAGTATAATATATATTAGGGTGCCAATGAATGTATGGGAAAAATCGATCCTAAAATTTCAAAAAGTTACCCTATACAAAATGTTTACCACCTCGAAAAAAAACACCCTATGCCAAATATCAGCTCAATCGGACTTAGGGGAGAGTGGCGCAAAGCGGTCAAAGTTTGAGTTTTTTGAAAATCGAAAAATCACCCAAGGGGGAGTAAAGGAAATCGGGGGTTTCGAAAAAAAAATTTTGATGCCTAATGGTAATGGTATGGTGTGATATTTGGCATAGGGTGTTTTTTCGAGGTGGTGAACATTTTTTATGAGGTAACTTTTTGAAATTAGAGATGACCATTTTCATTGGCACCCTAATCTAGTCCATATATATAAAAATCTCGTGTCACGATGTTCGTGGTCGAACTCCTCCGAAACGGCTCGACCGATTTAAATGAAATTATGCTCAAAAAACTTGGTAGACATGAGAATAGGTCGTAAACTATATATGATACCGCTAGGATACCGATTACTGTATATCTATTAAAAAATACTGAATAATTATGATTTTGTATTTTTTGAATAAACTTGGCTGGACAAAAATACATATAACCATATATTACCGATGTTCAACCCTATCTCCTATTTTCAATTGCGATATTTGTATTTTTATATAAATAATACCAAATAATTGCTCCGTCGATTGTTTTTCAAACAGGACGATTTTTTTAACGCTGTTAAATGCCAGACGGAACTTCGTCCTATTCATCAAAGTTTCGCCATACACATACGCAAGTAAACTCAACTCGACTAAAGCTAGGCGCATCGCCGGTGAGCTGGAAACCTTTTTGGATGAGTACACTGAATTATTGAAATTATTCTAATCACACACATGGTCGGAATGTAAAATAACAATCACGCTATTGTCGTCAATCGAAGCGGTTTGAGGAAGAATACATTCACTTGCAAGACGCTATCATGAGCAACACCAACACACAGTCTTTATTCAAACGACAGCACGTGTGTTCAAACTAAAGAAATGAATTCTTTAATGAGCTCCATTACAAAATCACAAGTACAACATGTTGCTGGATGTATTCGGTTGAACAGCAAAAGCAAGGATTACGCTGTATGCACATTTTTAGTTTGGTTAGTCAACAAAATACGCTCTGAGCTAAAATATAGAGTAATTTCCTTGGAAATTTCAGATTCATCTACTAATCAACTATTATCCTGTATTCTGCAATTCGATCAGATCAGAATTACCCAAACAGATCGCAAATCAAGTTCAACCGAGTTGTAAAAATGCAATTCCACATTGAACTATATCTGTGATGCGAAAATGGTAATAAATTTTCGGGTGGAATGAACACGCTTTTAGAACAAAAATTATAAACGAAAACAGGACAATAGGGAAAAAAATTAAAATAGTTTCTAATATGTGTTCGGTGTCTGCAAGTGGGGAAAAATATTGAACGAAAATTGCTACTGATAATGATTTTATATTATGGATAAAGCTTTGGCGAAAATGCAAAGAGATTTATAGGAAAGACGTTAAGTTAGGACTGTCTGCTAAGTATTTAAAAACATCGAGTAATGATTTTCATTCAAATTTTAGCAATTTGAAAAAAAAAGTTTTTTTTGTTTAGTTTTTGTCGGCGGTTATCGTCTGAAGCGCTTCATTTCTCTGTATGTCATAGATCTCATCTCCATCTCCACATCGCTCTCGGTTTCGGGAAGTTCATTTTTCCACGGTACAATGCAATACGCAGTCAAATCTTCACGTAACTGCTCGATATCCACGTGGAATCTATCCTTCAACGATCACAATCAAAAAAATTTATAGATCGTTAAAACATTTAAACACACTCGCAATACATTGGTCATCTTCTATTGAATGACTAAAATATTCACTAGAAATAATCTGTTTTAAGTCAAATACGCGCCGTTTTGTTCGATGACTTGTTCCCAACGAGATGCCAACTTCATAATAACCCTGTTATAGAAGCTCGCTTCCTTATTGGCAAAAAACTCGGATAGCCAATTTTCACAGGCCTCTTTTGTGGCTAACTTCTGACTACCTAGCTCGTTCGCCATGGACAAAAACAGGTGGTAGTCACTTGGTGCAAGGTCCGGACTATACGGCGGATGCAAAAGAACCTCCCATCCGAGCTCCCGGAGCTTCTGGCGCGTCACCAAAGAAGTGTGTGGCCTGGCGTTGTCCTGATGGAAGACAATGCGGCCTCTGTTTATCAAAGATGGCCTCTTCTTCATGAGTGCTACCTTCAAGCGGTCCAGTTGTTGGCAGTACAGGTCCGAATTGAGCGTTTGGCCATAGGGAAGCAGCTCATAATAGATTATTCCTTGACAATCCCACCAAACACACAGCAGAACCTTCCTGGCCGTTAATGAGGGCTTGGCCACCGTCTGAGCCGCTTCAGCGGGCTTCGACCCCGACCGTTTGCGCTTCACGTTGTCGTAAGTGACCCACTTTTCATCGCCAGTCACCATCCGCTTCAGAAACGGGTCGATTTTGTTGCGATTCAGCAGCGATTCACATGCGTCGATACGGTCAAAGATGTTTTTTTGCGTCAACGTGTGTGGCACCCATACATCGAGCTTCTTTGTGAATCCAAGCTTCTTCAAATGGTTAATAACGGTTTGATGACTTATCCCCAGCTCTTGGCCGATGCTACGGCTGCTACTATGCCGGTCTTTCTCGGCTAATTCAGCGATTTTGTCGCAATTTTCGACGACAGGCCTTCCGGAGCGTGGCGCATCTTCGACGACCTCTACACCAGAACGAAAATGTTGAAATCATCGTTGTGCGGTAGAAATGGAAACTGTATCAGGTCCATAAACTGCACAAATTTTATTGGCAGCTTGAGATGCATTTTTGCCTTTGTCATAGTAGTACTGTAAAATATGTCGGATTTTCTCTTTATTTTGCTCCATATTTGCGACACTGTAACTCACGAACGACTTAACCAAACAGAATACTGTCAAGCACTATATTATAGCGCGCAAAAATACCTTTCCAACAAGCTATAGTATGATTCGATACAATGAATACAACTAGAACTACGCGCTTACAACGACACCTCGCGGAAATACCGCAGGACTTTTTTGACAGCCTAATATGTTTGTTGAGTCTACTTATGACTCGCTATGGGGTCTCCAAAGCAAGAAGTGAAATTTGGACGGCAGGGTATTTGATTGCGTTCTTTTCTCCGGGTAGATCTGCGAATTGCCTCCAGATCTCTTTGTTGGTGACCGAGTGAGTCATCGGAACGCTAATATAAACGGATTTGGGAGAGTCACTGTTCGAGCGATTCCAAAACATTTTCCAGAGACCAGCTTCAAGACTGGTTCTTTGCCGGGCAAATCTCGCGCGAGTGGTCCTCATAGAGGTGGCGCTTAAGCCATTCGCTTTCAAAGAATCCCCGAAACAGTGGCGGAACCGTAGCCGTGGATTTTGCATGCTACATTTTGTAGAATAATTTCGAGAAGCAGCGATTCTTCCTTAGCGAAAACAATATACTAATTGGTCATATGTCGCAATTTGTTTCTTTATATCAATGCACGCATTGCACTGAGTATTTAACGAGAGGTATCTTCCGTGCATCGCCATTCAACAAGCATCAACTACACATCTAACAGATGCACACAGTTGCAGCGATAATAATGAAACATCGCAAGAATGACCGTTCATGAAAAATCTTTTCTCGACTCTCGGTCAAAACCGTTAACAAAGCTAGGAGCTCGTTGCATTAGAACAGAGCCGATGCGCACGAGAGCAAATATGAATGACAACCAAATGTATCGAAGGTGTGCTATTAACATGCACAGGAAATGAACAAGTTCTAAGTTTCGCGCAACGGAAACAAGCAACACATACAAAGCCAAACATTGATGGCTAGAAGCGACCTATAATCATTTGCACGAGCAGAGCGACCTTTGTTGCTTCGGGCACAGAAAGATTCTGAGAATTTTCCTCAGAGGAGATGCAATACTTATACGCTAGCGACAGCTTACTTACTATGCAAGAAGGGTGGAGTTTACTTCGCAAATATCCTCTTTTCGCTATCCCCCTTCGTTGTTTCTATTCTAGCGGCTGCATAAGTTGTTATAGACAGCTCTGTTCGGGAAAGCACACGAATGGACAGAACAAATGTATGAGGAAATGGGAACGCTTCCAATTTTCATCAATTTAAATCACATACAGACTATGGGATTGTAATGTATAGCATATAAAATAAATCTTAGAAAATTTTCAATTCGATTGTTATGCAAATCGTTAAAATCCATTTGCAGCAAAAATAGTTATTAACGTTAACTTTATTTCATAAAAACGTGACTTGTTTTCTGAGTTGACCCCTTAATGTAAGACGTAGTCCTACGTCAAAAAAATTCACTTGGCTCGTTTTGGCAGAATTCCGGCCATTTGGCATCATTTTTTTTAAACCCATAAATCATTTTTTTCATATACAAATCACCCCATCCCTCCCCCCTTCAGTGATTTTTCAGTTTTCAAAAAACTCAAACCGTCAAGGCTGTGCGACAATAGTAAATCCGTAATAAACTCCGATTGGGCTGATGTTTTCCCTTTTGACGCAGGATTACGTTATTGGGGTACAAATTGAAAATCTAAAATCGAGCATATCGTGAAAATTTACCAATTTCGAACGCTTATTGCTCAGTCATTTCATGATGGATTAATGAAATTTTTGCGTCAATCGATTCCGGCACTACATAACAATTTTTTATATTGAAGAAAATAATATATGTCATGAAACTAACTATCGAACGATTGAAAAATCTCAACCCCTATCCTAACGGAAATACCCACTTCTGATTGGTCGAAATTGACGACACATGCGGCAGGTTCCTAACAGAGACATCAAAACCAAGCTGCCGGGGGGAAATCAGAATTGCAAATATATGAAAGTAGAGGGAGATTTTGTTCCTACCGAAATTTATTCCCTAGCAGAGACATCAAAACCAAGCTGCCTGGGGAAAATCGGCATTGCAAATACATGAAATTAAGGGAAACTTTTGTTCCTACCGAAGTGTGTTCCTTAACAGAGACATTAAAACTGAATCATTATCCAAAATCAACAGATATCCTAACGGAATCCTACGTCAACTATGCGGTCGTGTCTCGGACACAACCCTCCTGTGACTTTTTAGTGGGAATCAACATTTTTAAGAAAGTCCCGTTTGAAAATTCGAAGTTCACTTTTTTCTCATATACCATTGGAACTCTGCATCTCAGCGCCTTACTGCATTCTGAAGATTGCTTTTCAATATTGTTAAAAAATGAAAACCAAAAAAAAAATGGATGAAAAATATTTGATTGATTGCTAATTGAATAAATTGCAAAATCAGAACTCAATGCCGGGAATTTTTTATTGGGAGCAGTTCTGTGATCGATCGCCAAGGAGGAAGTAGGAAACAAAGTGAGTTGCTCAATAATCTGCCTGCGAATGGTACGCGTATTTTAAACGAAATACTTACCGTCGTGCGGGGCTACTTTGGACAATTCAGGTTTTAACAAATTTCTTACAAAATTACATTTTTTCAAAATGTATTATCTGTGATAATTCATTCATACAATACCTTTCTACCATTTCACGTTGACAGTTTTTTTTAAACGCAACTGCTCCTTTTCAGAAAATTAAAAAACCTCGAAACGTCGAGCGGTAGTGATTTGATGCTCCAGAAAAAATTGTTTCCGTATACATTGTTCTTACAATTTTAAATACTGGTAAGTGTGTAAACCTATCAGAGAACTATTCGTTTGTCATATATCAGCAGCAGCAACGTTATTTTATCGTTGAAATCAGTTATTTTTGAAAAAAAAATTGAGAGCGATAAATTTTCCACCGTTAGCCATATTGTAAGGTTATGTTTGTTTACTTTTTTGTAGGTACAAGAATGGTGAGGAACTATCGGAAGGATAATAATGCTCGGAAATATACTGTAGTTTCCACTGCAGATTCAATGCAGTGTCTTGAAAAAGTAAAATCTAGAGAAATGTCCCACGCAGAAGCCGCTAGGCAATTCCATTGCAGCCGACAAACAATATACAACAAGCTATGCGAATCGCACCAGAAACAGCCCGGACATCAGAAAGTTTTTACTGAGGCGGAAGAATTATCGTTTTCAGACCATCTCAGCTGCTTGTCCGAGTGGGGCTTCCCCGTTGGAACCGATGATCTGCGGGAAATAGTTCGAATTTATTTGACGAAGCAGGAAAGAAAAGTGCCAACTTTTGTAAACAACAAACCTTCACGGGACTGGGTGGCACGATTCCTACGCGATCACCAGCAACTAAGCAAACATTTTGCACAAAATATAAAGTTAAAACGCGCAGCAATAACACGAGAAACAATCGCAGAGTACATGGCCAACTTGAAGGAATCTCTGGAAGGTGTTCCGGCTTCCAATATTTTTAATTACGACGAGACGAATTTGTCAGATGATCCGAGTAAGAAGCTTGCTATCTGTAAGCGTGGCTTAAAGTATTTTGAAAACGTGAGGAACTTCAGTAAATCTGCTACTTCCGTTATGTTTTGCGGAAGTGCAACTGGAGAACTGTTGCCGCCATACGTGGTGTTCAAGGCAGAACATTTATGGGATTCTTGGACACTTAATGACCCTCGAGGAACACGTTACAATCGAAGTGCTTCTGGCTGGTTCGACGAAAGAATTTTCGAGGACTGGTTCAAGAAACTTTTTCTTCCAGCTATAAGGTATTTGAACGGACCAATTGCGCTGATCGGAGACAACCTCTCATCTCATTTGAATCCAACAGTTATTGAAATTTGCCGTCAAAAATATATTATATTTATCTGCTTGCCACCTAATGCAACTCATCTGACACAACCGCTCGACGTAGCATTTTTCTCTCCAATTAAGCGTGAATGGCGGAAAATTTTTGGACGGTGGCGTGCCTCTTGTGAGGGTTCTAAGAACGCAACTATTCCCAAAGGTCGCCTCGGAAGCCTTATCAGTGAACTTTTGAAGGCACTAGCACCACACACTAGACGTATTCTAATATCGGGCTTCCGAAAATGCGGTATCGTACCATGGAATCCCCACGAACTCATTAACCAGCTGCCATCTGATAGCTTAAAGCCCGAGTTGATTGGAGACTCATTTAAACAATTTCTAAAGGAACATCGTAACGACGTGATCGGCTGTCCAGTTGGGCCTCAACCGAAGAAAAAACTAAAGGTTCTCCTGGAAAAACAGTTTCTCTTGATGAAATTCCAAAACGTGATTCGAAACCCATATCTAAGACACCCGGTAAAAGGGGACGAAAGCCTAAAATCACCTCGTTGTAAAATATATTGATGTAGTAAATTTATTTTGGAAAATTCGTTCAAATGCACATATGTATAGCCATCCATAACTCCTTGTTTCAAAAAATGTTAATTCAGCATTATCCTATGTAATTGATGTAATTGATGTAATTGAAGATGATTTTAAATTTTCAAATGACTATGTCAAAAGTAGCCCCCAACGTGTGCAACGGAGCTATTTTTGATCGCTCTATGAACAAAAGTTTTATTTCTCAATTAATTCAGATCATATTTTGCACAAATGTCATCTATACATCCAGGTTAAATATATGTCAAGATTGTTAAAATCCACCCACAATAATCGGAGTTAAAAAATTTTTAATTGATGAAAATGAAAAAAAGTGTCAAAAGACGGTACCACATCTCAAAAATTAATTGTTGGATAACAACGTCCACTCGCACTATAAGCGAATTAATATTGAGTTTTTTTTTCACAAATTAGCGTTTTTCACACTGTTGTCATCTATGGTAAAATTATTTTCCGGCGAAAATGTTTCGAATCCCGCTTCATTCGCCTCAGTGTACGCAGTGGCCGTCAATATTTTTAATTAATTTGTTTTCCTGCATTCGGGTACGGAAATAAATCGCCGCATAATTTGCATAAACGATGATGCAATTTACGTAGCCGCGACCGATTTATATACAACCAGCGAATATTTTCTGTTGTCGGAAGCGGACCAGGCTGACGCCAGCGTTCGACGGATTGTCATCAGAATAAATCAGCACCAAAGGCTTCATACAAAGTCATTTTTATTGATATCTCCAAAATGTACTGAATAAACAGGCAATTCTAATTCGAGACTAAATTCCTTTCATCTTCGCTTGTCTTTCGAATCTCGCATATCATTCAAAAATCGGGCTTTGCCATCCACCTAATTCATCATCATTTTATTCAAAACTGGATTCCTTCCCCTTAGAGGGTGAAAATGATAATCCTATTATCTTGTGCAGCTGAATAGCTCTGCTTCTGTGCCTTGCTTATTTCCAACGGAGCTGCTTACGATTTATATACGGAGAAACATTTCCATTTGCTACCGGCTAAAACACTAATCCGAGTGTGTGTTTGAGAGCCCCGCGGCTCTCCTACTAAAAACGTATCCTTGGAGGGGGAGAGGGGAAGGGACATTGAGACGACTAATGGAAGTGGGGGGAGAGAGGATGTTACTGTGTCGGTTGTACATGTATTTACAAATTGCCCCACTCAAGCAATCGTTTTATCATTGTCGGCATTATAGTCTTCCCAGCAAAACAACCCTTAATGGCTAATTACAATTAGTCGAGTTAAATCGAAGTTTTCTCACACAAACGCTCCCGAAGATTCTTCATTCACGCACACACGCGCTTACGGGCTAGGGGTTCTTAAATACAAACTCACAGGGCTATGTACACTGTTTTGTGACCGCCGGTTTGGGGTCTCCTCATCAGGTGCGGAAGCGTGCTCCTAGAACACGTCTTTCGATTTCCTTAAAATACCACGAAGGGGAACCGCTCCGGTTCCGCAGGTGCTGCTGCTGCTTCCCAAGCTGCTACTGGTGGTGATCACGCTGGACGATGTCCGGATGCCCGCGAGCGAAGCCGCCGATGAATCGTCACCTCCGATGATGGCCACCGTTGTTGTGATGGTGGTGGACTCGGATGTACCAGCCCCATCACCACCGGCAGCGGACGGCCCATCATCGGGCTCCGTTCGTTAATCGAACCGCTCGATTACGTTGCCGCCGGCCTGCTTGCCGGGTGGTAGCGGTGGGGCTGGTGGCGGTATGCACATTTCGTCGATCGTGCAAACTCGATCGGTGTACGGGAACTTGAAATTGATCTCGCTGCCGGCGGTGAGGATCGAGGTTTCGGTGCTGTTCTTCTCGATCATGGCGTCTAGGATGAGAGAGGGAGAAAAGAGAAGAAGTGTCTAGCTGTTAGTTCGAGTTGATCAAGTGAATATTTTCAATTTGAAATTTTAGATAAACACATTTCATGAATTTTAGATAGGAATTATTGTTTCTTGTTGAATGAATTGAGTAGTGATAGCGCTAAAATTATGTATTACATTAATTGAAGGTGTTCAAACTTGATCGTCGAATCATCAACATCGAATCCTTTTCTCATTTGTTCGATCAGCTTCACGAAAAAACTGCGACAATTGTAACAACGTAAGATTCCTCGCATATATTAGTGAGAATGATCAAATAAAATTCTTTCAGCTCTTCGTGATCGTGAATTCAGGTTTTTCAGGTTTTTCAGCCTGGAACAAACGATTCAATCTGTTAATCTGGGGCAAAACATACGTCGCATCGTCCGACGCGAATCCTTTCAGACGATCCTTGTAAGTAATTCTGTGCTTATGAAACTGATCAATCATTGCATTGTAAATGCTTTTATGATCAGCAGCACCTAGCGATACTGCGACGTAACGGCCGTCTTGTACCTCAATATTGCCTTGTTCAAATGTAAGAAATTTCACAATGGAAAAAAAATCTGTACCAATCTGTACTTTTCGACGGAAATCTGTACTCTGTACCGTACAGAATCTGTACCAAAAATGATGAAAAAATATGTACCATTCCAGATAAATCTGTACGTGTGGCAACACTGGTCGACAACTTTGTAATTCCGAAATTATTCAGTAGTGGAATACTTCATCCTTCACGCAGCCCAAAAAAAATTGCCTTCAGAAGTTTTTTGTTAAGTGAGATATTGAAATAATATTTCAAGTGCAGCTAAAAAATATTTTTCGAGGATGGCAATATAATTACCACGACCTTATAAAGGGTTGAATTCCGGAAACATGTTGTCAGTAGGATTTCTTTGAAAGAAATGGTTTATTGATTTTTATAGAGCATATAATTTCTTTGTTATTCTATCATAAGCTTAAACCAAACATCAGTGACATTTGTTGTATGATAATATGTACTTGATTCGTCCGGATTAAAAACCATCCTCTGAATGTGCTTTTCATTCCAGACATGGCTTTGTTGAACACAATTATTTGTTTTGATTTTAGACATTTTTTGTTAACAGCTAGGTTCTGTGCACTATGTACTACACTGAATTCATACAATAGTAACTATCAGTCACATTAGTTCAACATGCAAAAGATCTTATGGTTTTGGAATGATATCGAATAAAATGAAAAGGTGTCCGGATAAAAAAGTCGCCCGAATTCAAAAGCATTGCGGTATTTCTTAACAGTGCGGTTGTTTTTTGGACACAACACTCTATATTTTGACGTTGGACTACGTCTTACATAAAGAGTGCCAAATCAGAAAACAGGTCACGTTTTTATGAAATAAAGTTAACGTTAATATCTATTTTTTCGGCGAACGGATTTTTACGATTTACATACCAATCGAATCTGAAATTTTGTAAAATTTGTTTGATATGCTATACATTACAATCCCATAGTCTGTATATGGTTTAAATTGATAAAAATTGTAAGCATTCCCATTTCCCCATACAATTGTTCTGTCGATTTGTGTGCTTTCCCGAACAGAGCTGTCAATAACGGGCAACTTATACAGCCGCTAGAATAGAAACAACGAAGGGGGATAGCGAAAAGAGAATATTTACGAAGTAAACTCCACCCTTGCATAGTAAGTAAACTGTCGCTAGCGTATATGTATTAGGGTGCCAATGAATGTATGGGAAAAAATCGACTCTAAAATTTCGAAAACTTACCTTATACAAAATGTTCACCACCTCGAAAAAACACCCTATTCCAATTTTCAGCTCAATCGGAATTAAGGGAGTGTGGCGCAAAGCGATCAAAGTTTGAGTTTTTTGAAAATCGAAAAATCACCCAAGGAGGGAGGAAATCGGGGTTTTCGAAACAAAATTTTTGATGCCAAATGTCTTGAAATGGCATGAAACGTCGAGATCTAGTGTCATCTCGATGAAAAATTTTGTCAAAAATCGACACTCTGGGACTTATTTTTTTTCGGCATGCGAAACGCAAAATATGGTTTAGGGTGCCAATAAAAAAAACAGGAAGTGGGTTATATCTATTGTATAACCGCAACGGTGACGTAGGACTATCGTTGATTTAGAGATCATTTGTTTGTAGTTGAATCTGAATTCATTCTGAATGAATGAATATTTGGAGAACTTCGAAAACGAGAGCGTTACGTTGGAGGCACAAGGTTTTATGCATTCAATATTGGATACGGAAATATCCTACTGATGGGGAAGAATAATCTTCAGAAGCTATCCTGTTAATTGAAAATTGATTGAATTGAAATTGATTGATTGAAAAATCACAAAACCAAATGTATTTGGTCACAGTGTTACATGGATAGAAAACATTAAAATAAACTCTTTCATATGAATGTAATTTTAAATTCCCAGAGGAACTGGCAGATTATTTTCAGTAACGATTAGATATTTCCACATTTTCCTCGATACTGGAAGCCCACCAGGGGTTAATGGTAACTCGATAACCATCTGTTAATAGCACTTGATTGAAACATATTTGGTCACAGTGTTACATGGATAGAAAACATTCAAATAAACTCTTTCACATAAATGTATTTTTAAATTCCTAGAGGAACTGACATATTATTTTCCGGATCTTTCTCGATGCTGAACGGCATCCAAACGGAAAGAATTCCATGCGTGTATGTGTATGTGTAGCGGCTGCTTCGATGGTCACCTTCTCTTCTCCTGAAGGATCGGCTTCTCTGTGTTCCCTCACAGTTTCAAACAAACTGCTTGCGTTTCAGGGCAGTTTTCGATCCTTCGCCGTCCAGCACCCTCAGCAACGATGTTGTTTTGTCGATGTCCTCACGAAAAATGAATGCGTCTCACCACCAGAATATCGCCTCAGTATGCTTTTTGTGCGTGATTGAATCGAGAGAAGGCGTAGTTTACGATGGCAATTTGGAAGGCAAACTAGAGGGGAATGAACTCTCTGAGCTCGAAACTTTCGGCAACTGAGCAATAATCGATTGCGGGCGCATACAATATTGGATACGGAAATATCCTACTGATGGGGAAGAATAATCTTCAGAAGCTATCCTGTTAATTGCGATTAATTGAAAAATCACAAAACCAAATGTATTTGGTCACAGTGTTACATGGATAGAAAACATCAAAATAAACTCTTAGGGGGTCTCCGTAGCCACATTGGTTGCGCGTTCGCTTAGTAAGCGATCGATCGTGAGTTCAAAACTCAGGGCCCTCATTGACCATCTTTGTGTTGTTACAGAATAGCTACGTCCACGCAACAATCATCAGCGATGGAGATCGATCCACGGTCGAAATAAGATCGATTCATCCATACAACTGCTCTGCTCTGCAAGACACATCGGGCTGCTGTTCTATAAATAACTCAACAATGATCAATCCAACTGTCTCCGCTGTCCGGTCTAACTGGATAATGGAAGAACAGAACGAAAACTCTTACGCCTATATGGCAACTGTGTAAATGTGTACCATATGCAATGGTATAGAAGGGAATACTCTAACGCCGAAAACATGGCAACTGTGTAATGTGCTAATTATAGATATGATAAACATGTGACATGTACACGATTGAAATTCGGCTCTGTAACAGCCAAGATGCTAATGAGCCTGAAATAAACAAAAGGGATAAAAAAAAATAAAAAAAAATAAACTCTTTCACATGAATGTATTTTTAAATTCCCAAAGGAACTGGCAGATTATTTTCAGTAACGATTGGATATTTCCACAGATTCCTCGATACTGGAAGCCCACCAGTGGTTAATGCTAACTCGATAACCATCTGTTAATAGCACTTGATTGAAACATATTTGGTCACAGTGTTACATGGATAGAAAACATTCAAATAAACTCTTTCACATGAATGTATTTTTAAATTCCTAGAGGAACTGGCAGATTATTTTCCGGATCTTTCTCGATCCAAACGGAAAGAATTCCGTGCGTGTATGTGTGTGTGTGTGTGTAGCGGCTGCTTCGAGATCTTCCCGGGGAACCGTTTGTAGCATTACTCTCCTCCTGATGGATTCCCTTCTGGTCTAAGGTGCACAAACAGGCTCTTGGTGACACCGTTCATCCGCGCTTTCATGATACATGAAGAGCTTCACCACAACAGCGACAACATGCTCCAATCGCTGTTCAATTAGAACTGAGTGGATTTCCGAGCGGCGCTCGCTTATATACCGATTGGTGATTTCAATAGCCTATTTTGAAAGCAAATTTAAGACTATTGAAACAAGTTTTTGGATCAGAAAGTAATAAGTATAGAACGCGTAGACATTTTATCTTTCGAATGAAGTGTTTATCATACCATTTCGTTCAGTTGTTTAGGAGCTGTTAACACTCAAAATCTCGGTCTCCGGCGTAACGCTTTCGTTTTCGAAACTTTGATTTTACACCCCGGTATAGAAATGAAAGACGTAGTCCTACGTCAATAGTTATCTCGGTTTTTCATTCGGAACTTGCTACGAAATGTTGATTTGCACAATAATATACTTATATAAATTTAATATATGCAAAATATTAGCTCATTCGGACCTCATTTACTGGTGTCGCAGACGTTAAAATTTGAGTTTTTTGAAAATCGAAAAGTCAGCGGAAATGGGGGTTTTTAAAAAAAATTGATGATCCCAGAGTGTCGATTTTTGACAAAAAAAAAAATTCGAGATTACACTAGATTTCGACGTTTCATGCAATTTTAAGACATTTGGCATCAACAATTTTTTTTTCGAAAACCCCGATTTCCTCCCTTGGGTGATTTTTCGATTTTCAAAAAAACTCAAACTTTGTCCGCTTTGCGCCACTCTCTCTTAAGTCCGATTGAGCTGATATTTGGCATAGGTTATTTTTTCGAGGTGGTGAACATTTTTTATGGGGTAACTTTTTGAAACTCGAGATGACCATTTTCATTGGCACCCTAATATGTGTATATATAATGCATCTCCTCTGTGGAAAATTACCAGAATATTTCTGTGCCCGAAATAACAAACATCGCTTCTGCTCGTTTTGTGTTTTATGTTTCCCCTCGAGCTGTGAACGCTAGCGAATATTTCACATGAAATGTGTTTCGATGTTTCATGTTTATCGCTGCAACTGTGTGCATCTGTTAGACGCATGTAGTGATCCCCAATTTTTGGAAATAATCGTTCACCAGCTAATCGAATACTTTTCAGCAGTTTTTTATTCGATACGATTAATCGTCCCAAATAATCGATTTATCAATTAATCGTCACACTAAGAGAAATAATTAGTTAGACTAATATTTCTCATTCACCAGAAAACCATCTAGAATCAAAAAAGTAGAAGGGTCTGAGCTTGAGGGCACGGACGAAAGTTTGACGTAGGACTGTGATAGTTCAGATAGTTCAGATAGTTCCACATAACAGGGTGGCAGAGCAGTAGCTTTTTCGGTGAAATAATGTTCGTTTGCAGACTATCACAAGCAAGTCGTATTGGTGCTACTGCTCAATCTATCATAGAAGGAATTGAGTCATTGAGAATTATGAATATGAGTCATGAAGATTATTAATATTTCATTTCGTTTCATTTTTGTGATGCGATGTAAAGCCGATCTCAATAAGTCCTCGCATGATAATCGCTGTCTCCTCCTAGTTAATGAACGATCACTGTATGGGTGACATATGTATGAAGTTTAAATGATGCATGAAATCTTGCATCTGATAACTTTAATATTTTGCTAATTTGTTAGATAGAACGCACGAATTGCACGCAATTTTGTGTTACATACAACATTCATGGGAACGAAGTTGGAAGAACGAATGCATAATACACGGTTTACCTTCGCATCCGCTCGCACTGTTTTAATATTTCCACTGTTGATGTCTCAGGCAAAAAAAATTGTAAGGGGTTGTATCTAGGACACGACCGCATATTCTCGACGTAGAACTACCCAATTATGTTATGCAATCCACCTTTTTACCGCTTCGAATATTATTTTAAAATATATCGAAATTTTTGTAACATATTATTTTCTTCGTTACAAGTAAATTTCATGAACGTCCTTTCACGCTGGATATGATGCCTAGGACTACCAAAATATGTGAACGGAAAAATTGTCAAACGATCATTCTATTTTTTATTTCCCTCTGAAATTATTGCACATCTCATGTTTACGCAGTTTTCGAACCGCGAAAGTTCATTCACCTGTAGTATCTGAAATGACGATTTTCCTAGGCTCCTCAGTTTAAAAGTACGTTTTAGGGAAACATATTCCGGTATGTACAACGCAAGCGGGTACAAAAGTCACAGGAGGGTTGTGTCCGAGACACGACCGCATAGTTGACGTAGGATTCCGTTAGACTATCTGTTGATTTTGGATATGTTTGAAGAATTACATCGTTAAACTCTTTGATAATGATATGGTGGCCCTGAAAAGGGCCGTTTTGTTTGGTTTTTGGGTATTGTATGTTAACTCCACCAGTGTTTCTCGAGTGATGATGGCAGAAGGATGGTAAACAGTCGTTGGATGGTGCGTATCAGATAAAAGATACCGAAGTGGAACGAGATATGATGAAAACCGCCCTCTGTGATCCTAGACGAGATGCCTCCTGTGATATGTATGTATGAAATAAAGAAAAAAAATTCACTAATGTAACATAAGACAATTACCAATACTGAACTCAATTATAATTTTTCCTCATCAGTAAAAACATGTTACTTTAATATAGAGAAAACATATTTGAAATGGAAAAGGTATACATTTTTAATAATTTTTACTTTCTGAGTGTTTTTTCAACCCAATTCAATTTTAATTGGACTAACAACACCTAATACTATATATAGAGGATATGGGAACTCACTTTTTCGAATATTTCTTCACTTTCATTTTTCCAATTTTTCTCGCCATATAAACTTCCCTCGGGTGAAAATGAACACAAAAAACAGACAGCTTAAACTAAACGACCCGTTCTCGAGCGGGAACATACCTTGGTTTTTAATTTTAGGAAATTAAAATAAATCGTTCATATATCAAGTCATTCTTAGCACAACTGCTACCATATACAATTTTACACTTACACTTGTGCTAAATTTTTCACAATAAACGATCGGTCATTGATATGAAATTTCATGGAGCAACCCCCGACTTGCATATATTTGCAATGCCGATTTCCCCGAGCACCTTGGTTTTGATGTCACTGTTAGGGAACACATTTCGATAGAAACAAAAGCTCCCCCTACTTTAATGTTTTTGCAATACCGATTTCCCCCAGGCAGCTTGGTTTTGATGTCTCTGTTAGGCACTCGCCGCATGTGTCGTCAATTTCGACCAATCAGAAGTAGGTATTTCCGTTAGGATAGGGGATGAGATTTTTCGATAGTTAGTTTCATGACATATATTATTTTCTTCAATATAAAAAATTGTTATGGAGTACCGAAATCGATTGACGCAAAAATTTCATCAATCCATCATGAAATGACTGAGCAATAAGCGTTTGAAATTGGACAATTTTCACGAAGGAATCGATTTTCGATTTTCAATTTGTACCCCAATATGTTCCCGAAAGACGTAATCCTACGTCAAAAGTACTCAACACCAAAAAATATCTCCGACTTGCATGTATTTCCAACGCGGATTCCCCCAGACGTAATCATTTTGAAGTCCGTGTTAGGGAAACACAGCTTAGTGGGACAAAAATACCCTCGACTTGCATTTCCCCCAGGCACATTGATTTTGAAGTCCGTGATAGGGGAACACAGCTCGATGGGACCAAAAATACCCCCGACTTGCATGTATATTAGCAAAGCGAATTTCCACAGGTACATCGATTTTGAAGTCTGTGTTGGGAAAACCGTAAATCAGGCCAACGAAAACTTGGCAGTTAAGGCGTTTAGATATCGCTTGACATTTTACAGTTATTCAATTGTTCATCTCGTGAAAAATAACATTTTATCAATTGACACGGAGAAATATTTCCTGTCAATTGATGCAAACATCTTTCCGATCTATTAAGAAAAGTTCGAGTAATAAGCATTCGAAATACGGAACAAATATATGGGAAAAATGAAATTCTTCCAGTTTTCATGAATTTGAACCGTTGAGCGATTAGCGAATGTATAGTATGTAATGTATAGTATATCATACAAATCTTAGAGTATTTCCGATTCGATTGGTATGCAAATCATGAGAATCCGTTCACAGTGAAAATAGTTATTAACCTTAACTTTATTTCATGAAAACGTGACCTGTTTTCTGATTTGGCACCCTTCCTGAAAGACGTAGTTCTACGTCAAAAATGCTGGATACATTTGCCGTCTAATGGTATATATTATAACATATATCGTAAGAATGATTCTGCGTAATATGCATTTGAAAACTCTTAAAAAACGTTACATTTTTCGTAGAGTGACCCCCCTATATAGAAATCAAAGACGTAGTCCTACGTTAAAAGTGTGCATTCCGCCTGAAAAGCAATAATTATATTTTACGCTCCACTATATATTTTCTGGCATTTCGAAATTAAAAAAAAAACTTTCAGACCCACTTCTGCTCTAATTTTTATTTGAATTCGTGTGTGTCGCTTTTCTATATGTGGCGTAATTTTTTCCTGGATTTTCAAGAGCATTGCGAGACTCAAAAATAATTTTCTTCATCGTCTGTATTATTATTATCATTTACTTGAAATCGAGTTTTTTTTCTTCTTTTTTTTTGTCTATTGAGAATGACGTGAAAAAGACGAAAGGTGCATTTTAAACCATAGAACCTATAGTGTACCATATACGGATTCAAATATGTGGTACTACTGTCAAAATGTTTTATTAAATACCGTATACAATATTTTCCATACGGCTGGTGATTTGGTTTGGGGGCACTTTTTACTTCCGTACTTTACTAGACCCTTTGGAAATATAAAAACAAATTGTTTGTACCGCGCTACACTGAAAAAATCTGAAAAAAATCACACATATCTAGAAAAGCCGTAGGAATACATTTAAATATGAATTAGAGAAGTACTGAATCTCTAAAAAAAAAAAAAATAAAAAATTATAGATTTCAATATTTTCTTAGAACCTCAATTTTTGATGATTTTTTTTTAAATAACTTTTCTTGATACACCGTAGTAAGATTCACATTCAGTATTTTTTTCCAAATTTTTATCTCTAAGCTTTTGAGGATGGCGTGAAATAAACGAAAAAGTACGTTTTCCACTATAGATCCTATGTTAAACTACATAGGCGTTTAAAAAACCGCCAAAATTTCTTATTTAATATCCAATACAATATTTGCCATATAGCTAGTGATTTGGTTTGGAGCACTTTTTACTCCCTTACTCGGCCAGGCCCTTTCAGATCAATCAGTCAACAGGAACTGGTTCAAATTTCTTTTAATGTGTAACACCCCTACAAACATTCAAACATACATACAAACAGTTGAATGTAACCATTTAATAAGTAAATGGTTATTTGGGAACTGCGGTCATCTTGGATTTGGATTTTTCATGATCTACTGCGTTCTGCTAGTCGAGCACTTTCATTTATACCCATATTAATGGGGTTTTGAAAAATCTTGTGGTGGGTTATATCTGTGGAAGGAAGTGGGTTATATCTGTGGTATAACCGCAAGGGTGACGTAGGACTATCTTTGATTTAGTGATCATTTGTTTTAAGTTGCTTCTGAATCAATTCTGAATGAATGAGTAAATGAATATCTGGGGGGACTTCGAAAACGAGAGCGTTACGTTGAAGGCACAATATTCAGCAAAAAAAGCAATCACACGAAAGTTGTATAATACATAATACATTGCTTGTATTGTGATATGATTTGTATTCCATTTCCAAAAGACAAAATAACTGTTGCATCAAATCAGTCTACATATTTTTTGCGTTCGCTCATCCTTTCTCACAACACCCATTTCTCGTTTGAGAAATTGTTGAGTAAACATCGTATGCCAGTGCGCGTAGAGCGGGAATTCCTTCTTAAGATTCATTGAACCTCTAATAAATTGCCGAAAGACGTGGTCTTACGTTGATAGCACTTGATTGAAAAATCACAAAACCAAATGTTTTTGGTCGCAGTATTATATGGATAGAAAACATAATAAACTCTTTCGCTTGAATGTAATGTAACTTTCAATTCCAAGGGAATGAATGAATGCGTTTCAGGTCAAGTCAGGCCAGGTAATGAATCCCTCGATCCCTCGCCGTTCAGCTCGTCCAGCTCGTTCAGTAACGATGTTGTCTTGTCGACGTCCTCACGAAAAATGAATGCGTTTCACCACCAGAATATCGCTTAAGTATGCTTTTTGTACGTCATTAAATCGAGAGAAGGTGTGGTTCACGATGGCAATTTGGAAGGCAAACTAGAGGGGAATGAACTCTCTGAATTAGAAACTTTCAGCGACTGAGCAATCGATTGAAAATTATATTATTTTCGCGATACGAAACATTTTCCGTTGCGCGCGCATACAATATTGGATACGAAAATTTTCTACTGATGGGGAAGAATAATTTTCAGAAGCTTTCCTGTTAATTCAGATTGATTGAAGAATCACAAAACCAAATGTATTTGGTTGCAGTGTTATATGGATAGAAAACATTAGAATAAACTCTTTCGCATCAATGTATTTTTCAATTCCCAGGGAACTGACAGATTATTTTTCAGCAACGATCAGTTCTTTCCCGATTTTCCTCGATACTCGAAGCCCACTAGTGGTTAATACTAACTCGATAACCACCTGTTAATAGCACTTGATTGGAAAATATTTGGTCGCAGTGTTACATGGATAGAAAACATTAAAATAAACTCTTTCACATGAATGTATTTTTCAATTCCCAGGGAACTGGCAGATTATTTTTCAGCAACGATTAGATCTTTCCGGAATTTTCTCGATGCTGAATGGCATCCAAACGAATATACTCCTTTCAGTTTGGCCTGTAAAAAACTTTTCTGAACTCTAATCCATCAAATTGGGATCCCTGAAAAGGGCCGTTGATTATATGCTAAGCTAATAGCACGCTCTCCTTGGATTCGACGGGCCAGCTGAATGTCCTTGGGCATGATATGACGCGTTTTGCGTGGATAACACACAAATTAGTATCTTCAAATAGGCTTCCTGCAGCGTCATAACCGCGGAACTTTGAAGCGCAAGTCGGTTTTGAAGTCCTGAGCAATTCCACGAACCAAATGCTGCAAAGCTAGCTGGCGGATCAGCAATTCGGTCGACTTCTGATAGCGACGAATTTCACGCAAAGTTCCCGGTCGATAGCGATGTGGCTTTTTAACACACTTCCTGCGACTGGTGCGCTTATCCGAGCTGCTTTCGTGGTCCCTTACCACCGAAAGACTAACGAGCTGTCTGCTTGGTCCCTCAACGAACAAGTCCTCACGGTGCGAGAGTAGAGTAAGAAATGAACAAAAGCAAAGAAGCGTGATATTATAAACCATAAAAGTATGAAATGTGAACCCTATCGTATCCGAGGAGAGCGTGCTATATTAGTTTAGCATATAACCAACGGCCCTTTTCAGGGCTTCACATTTGATGGATTAGAGTTCAGAAAAGTTTTTTGCACGCCGAACTGAAATGAGCATTTAGTGAAAATCGTGATGTCGATGATAATTCGATACCGATAGGGGCCATATGGATATGGATTTGATAGTGAAGAATATGAAATACATGACATGGTGTAGTGAATATTTCCCCATGTCGAAGGAATCACTTTGATGAAACTGCATTATAAAATTATTTGTGTACGAATGCCGCAATCGTCGACTATCGACTCTAATTTGCGCTGGGCAATTTCCTCGGAGGACTCGATTCCTCCTTTGAGCATTAATAATCTCTTTCTGACAAAACGAAGTGGTATGAATCACATTATTCGAAAGATAACATGAAGATGTTTTCTGCCAATTTTTTTCAACCTCCAAACATCTCTTTCTCCCGTTTGTCGTTATTGCGTTCGCTAATCCTTTCTCACAACACCCATTTCTCGTTTGAGAAATTGTTGAGTAAACATCGTTTGCCAGTGCGCGTAGAGCGGGAATTCGTTAAGATTCATTGCACCTCCAATAAATTGCCGAAAGACGTGGTCTTACTTTGATCGCACTTGATTGAAAAATCCAAAACGAAATGTATTTGGTCGCAGCATTATATGAGTAGGAAGCAAATAATCGCTCGAAAATTATGATTTTCGCGATGTGAAAAATTTTCCGTTTTTCATGTTATGCATCCAATATTGGATACGAACATTATCTACTGATGGGGAAAAAAAATATTCAGAAGCTTTCCTGTCAATTGCGATTGATGAATGAAAATCACAAAACCAAATGTATTTGGTTGCAGTGTTGTATGGATAGAAAACATTAAAATAAACTCTTTCGCATGAATGTATTTTTCAATTCCCAAGGGAACTGGTAGATTATTTTTCAGCAACGATGATAACAACGAGGGTTCCGCGCGTGTATGTGTGTGTGGCGGCTGCTCCGATGTTTCAAGCGGCACCGTGGCATCACTCTTCTCCTGATGGATTCCCTTCTGGCCTAAGGTGCACAAACAGGCTCTTGGTGACACCGTTTATCAGCGCTTTCGTGATAAACGAAGTTAGCTTCACCACAACAGCGACAACATGCTCCAATCGCTGTTCAATTATAACTGAGTGGGTTTACGAGCGGCGTTCGCTTATATACCGATTGGTGATCTCAATAGCCTGTTTTGAAAGCAATTTTGAAGCTATTGAAACAAGTTTTTGGATGAAAAAGTAACAAGTATATAACGCGTAGACATTTTATCCTTCGAATGAAGTGTTTATCATACCATTTCGTTCAGTTGTTTAAGAGCTATTAACGCTCAAAATCTCGGTCTCCGGCGTAACGCTTTCGTTTTCGAAACTTTGATTTTACACCCCGGTATAGAAATGAAAGACGTAGTTCTACGTCAAAAATAACTGTGTTCTAATAGTCAATCCCTTTCATTTGATATACATATTGATGGGGTTTTGAGAAAACATGTATTCCGCCATTTTGTAGCGGCCGAGATAGCGAATTTTTAAGGTCATGGAATACGCAGTTTTATAATGACTGCAGAGATAAAGCTGTGTTCCGAATTTAAAATCAATTAGTCAACAGGAAGGGGCTCAAATCTGTATTAATGCGGGACAGCGCTAGAGACAAAGATACAAAACGACAAACGGGTGAAACTAAATAAAACCGTTTAGAAAATCACGCAAAACGTTACATTTTAAACTTTCTACTAAATGGTTCATTGTAATATTTCGATGCATCCTAGCCTACCGAAGTGATAAATAAACTAATTAGAATAAGAAAGACATGATGTGCAGATGTTAGCTAAGGCCATCTTACGCATTCCGAACATAAAGGGTCCCTTACACGATAAATAATAATGACATTACTTCATCAGAATGACAATAACTATGTTCGTGTAAGGTTGACAAAATTGATATGAAGGACGATAATGATGCAAATCCGGATTTTCTGATCCCGCTCCATCATTACTGTAATAAAGCAGGGACACTATCATTCGAGGTGTCTAGGATACTGTGCGACATCTTGTGTCAGAATCTATGTTTGTGAGCCAATATACTCTCTAGCAGATTAGTGGGCCCAAAGCAATTTAAAATTCTTAAAATTTGAATGAAAGTTATTATTTGCTGTTACTTGAATGCATAAAACGCGTAAGCCCTGAACCTTACTTGATCAATTTCCTATAATTTTTCTGAAATCCCTAAACTAAACTTATTAGTATAAAATAAAATACCACCAGAATTAGTTTTAGCTCAAGACTTTTTCACCATTTACAGAAAACCTCTTACTCTATTATATAGAGCGATGCGAAATAAAAAGATTTTCATTTATACTTTTTGATTTTAAAAGTTTGTTTCTTCTACCTGAAAACCCGTTATCATTTTCGCTTCACAACGATGGAGCACGAAGCTTAAAATGGTAATTCGCGATAGCGACGGTGCATTGTCGACATCTTTTGCCCAAATTAGTTGATGAAGCATATGGGTGAGATACGGTGTCGACATCTACAAAGGTATTAATGGGCCCTATTATAGAAATCGAGGCGATAAGAATTTTGCTCGTTAGCTCTATTTTACTATTATAGAAATCGAGCAATTCGATAGCACCGAGCGAGTGATAGCTATCGATGCAAGTGTCAGAAATTTTCGAGTTGTTTGGTTCGCTTTTTGCATATCTTCAGAGAATTATTTTGTTTTGGTTTGCGTCCCTGATACTTTCCTTCGGGAAACATTTCAGAAACGCTTAAATATATGCAATTTTCAACACATGTTCGTTTGTTTTGATCAGTATTTGTTTTACGGTGTTGCCAGAATAGTCTATACAAGGTAAGTGTTCAATCCATCATTATTTATATTAATCATGTTGTAAACTACAATGCAGAATTTACTTCCAGCGCATATTTCAGTAGCTGAAAATGAGTGGACAGACAAATCACCACCAGTACGACTCGTTGAACCAATGAAAGCGAATGTAAACATTGCTCGAGTTTTTTTTTGGAGGCAGTTCAAATAGAATCCCTGTTAAGGAAAAGTGGGATGAATTCAGTGAGGAGATTGATGCACTGAGACCATCAATGTGTCTTGGTTCAGAATGGCAGAAAGTAAGTTTTCTTCTACGATACTTATAACTTCATAAGTAAATTTTATCATATTCTTTGAATTACTATCAACCGTATTTCCTACCTAAAAATTGCTTATTCCTGCTAGCGTACATTAGTACGTGTTACTTTTGTCAGTAATTTTCTTTTTTATTGCTATACTATACCAACCTTTCTATACCATATGTTAAAGCTGAAATGTCTTGCAAAACAATAATGATTTTTTTTTAAATTACAGATTTGGATTGACATGAGGTAAAAGCACACAACAAGCGAAAATTTAGGGCCACAGGTGGTGGCCCAATACAATAAAGCTATTGACGCCGCTACAACGAGAAATCGACGCTAAAAGAAAATTACATGCAAAAAAATTGTTTTGCTAAAAAAAAGTGGGATTCATGCGTGACTCCTTACGGAATTGATTTCATTTTCTAATAATTATATTTTTTGTAAAGCAAATTGTTCCATGAAGTAGTTTTTATTACACATCCATGCATGCATTACACCCATTAAGCTTCATTCGTAGAGGGAATATCAGCTTTCTCCAAAACATAACCATATTAACCCGTTTTATGCCAAGCGTTCGAAAAATCGAACAGCAACTTCGATAATTTTTCATGGCTTTGGAAAGCAACTCTATGGTAAGGCTTTGGCATCAAATGATAGCTTAATCCATTAGCTACCACTTACTATCAATTTCATTCAAATTTGTATCACTTTATTGGGCATAAAAATCGATTCAAAGCAACTATGTGCGGAAAGTACATAACCTCACATAACCTAACAAAAAACAAAGCCTTACCAAATATGAAAATATGTAACCAAATATGAAATAATATAACTTTTCTAGAATATTACTTTGATAAAAGATCACACATTGTGATGTAAGAATAAAAGCATTGGATTGAACCTCATACAGGAACAAAAACGTAGGTATTGGCCAATGTTTTTGTTTGGCGCTTTTTTGATTTTTTGTCATTTTCAGGGAAACGGAAGAATGGAAAAAAAAAATTCTTGAAGATTGGGGTTTCTGTGCTTTGTGAAACATTTCAAACTCGTTTCAAAATATTTCATTACTGCCACTGACATTCGAGCAGAGTAACGAATCGAGCTGTTTTCCTCGATTTCTATAATTCCAGATTTTACTCGGTGTGATAGTGATAGTGATTGTATCGAATCCTCGATTCGATTTCAATAATAGCAACACATCATTCAAATGTCCACCTAGGGCTTCCTCGCACACCTTGATCCGGAACAGGTAATTTTCGATGACTTTTCGGCACATATGGGGCGGTATCTCGGTCATAACTTCACGAATGTTGTCTTTCAAATGTTCAAGAGTTTGCGGAGAGTTGGCATAGACACGGTCTTTCGCATAACCCCACAAAAAAAGTCTAGCGGGTTCAAATCGCATGATCTGGACGTCCAATTGGCATCACCAAAACGCGAAATTATGCGTCCCTCAAATTTCGTTCGCAATATGGCTATGTTCGGTCGTGTTGTGTGGCACGTGGCGCCGTCCTGCTGAAACCACATGTCATCCGTATCCATATCTTCAATTTGTGGCAAAAAAAAACGGTTAACATGCGGCCATAGCGCTCACCATTCACAGTTACCGTCTCGCCGTCCTAATTTTCAAAGAAATACGGCCCGATGACTCCACCAGACCATAATGCGCACCAAACAGTGACTTTTGGCGGATGCAATGGCCTCTCAACAATCACGTGTGGATTTTCTGAGCCCCATATACGGAAATTTTGGGTGTTCACATAGCCACCGAACTCGAAATGTGCCTCATCGCTGAAGAAAATTTGATGCGAAAATTCAGCATTTTGCTGCTGTTGTTCGTTCACCCAATCGACGTATACCCGACGCATTCCATGGTCACCACGCTCTAATTTTTGTACCAGTTGTACTTTATATGGATGTAGGTGCAAGTCCAAATGCAAAATTTGCCACAATGATGAGTTTGACAAGCCCAATTGCTGAGCACGCCGTGGAATCGAAACATTCGGGTCATCCTCCACACTGGCAGCAACAGCAGCAATATTTTCGGCCGAACGCACATTACGATGATGCACAGGTTTCACAATATCCGCTACGGATCCAGTTTGTTCGAATTTACGCACTACATTAGCGATTGTGTGCTCTGTAGGCTGTCCATGACGACCAAAATCCGTCCGTAATGCTCGAAAAACATTTGCCGGTTTTTCATCATTTTTATAGTATAATTTAACAAAATTAACACGTTGTGCAATGCTAACACGATCCATATTGTAAAATGGCAGACATACAACTAACGATATGACGATTTGGTTGACAGCTATGTCAAACGGTTGTCAGTGCAGGGCTGTATACTTTCGGAAGCCCGAAATGGAAAACCTTGTATATTTTCGACTCCGTCAAACTAAAATTACAAATTTTCAAACCTCTTTGCCACGTTGCTGTTATCCAACATCAATACCTTGTGCCAAACTTTCCCTTTTTCATTATTTCTAGAGGTTACATAAATTAATCCAAAACTTACCCCGTTTGTCCTCGTGCGTGTAGTATCTCGCCCGGTGCCGGGAGAGGGCAATCGCCATCGATACCACCACTATCGCCAGCACGATGAACAGTATCAGGCCGCAGAAGGCAAGAACGCTAGCGCTTCCAGCTAGTTAAAAAGTGGGGAAAATTTACGATTTCTATTAGTCCCTGGCGAGCACTAATTTCAATAGTTTATGATATTTTATAATCAAAACTGCCCGTCGTCCCCAAGTTGAGGTAATGAGAGACAGAAACATAGATAGAGAGAGCGGACTTACCTTGTTCCAGAAAGTTGTGCGAAGTGCTGGCCGCATCGTGGTCCTCGTCGACGATCACCTCCATGCAGTCCTCGATGCTGATGTGCTCCAGGTCATCGATCCGGATGCCCCTCAACCGCTCCGGCAGAAAACACTCCGGCTTCTCGCTCCAGGGCAGCTGATGAGATGAGATTGAATTTTCGATGGAATGACAGATAAAATTTAATCTCAGTATTTCGGTATTCGTCAGTCGTCGTCGGACTTACCTCGCTGGACATGTCGATAATCGACCCCATGTGGCACCGGTCGCATATCAGTGGATTATTCTCCATCCGCAGGTCGCTGATTCGTGCCAACTGGGTGGCATAGTGGTCCTCGATGCCGGACAGCTGATTGCGAGACAAATCCAGCAGCTGCAAAATGAGATTGCCAATCAGAACGGGGAGTGTCGTTACGATTTTGATGGAAGGGTATCACTATGGCATCGCATGGGGAATGCTCGCTTCGTGTGAAGAACACGTGGATGAGTGGGACGGAACATTTGGTGTAATATATGAAAAATAGCTTGGCTAAGTTGGATGGCTGAAATGCTTCGTTAGCATCGGAAGACTTCCATCTATGTGCCAACGAAAATACTCGAACAGTTTTTGATATATGAAGTTCTTATGAAACCACACATAGAAGCAGAAACCGTTTTCCCATCGTCGATGAAGTGCACATGGTTTGCTAAAATGTACTTCCCTCACCCCTCGACAAGAATTCATCACACCAATGTCGCATATATTCGATGCTGCTTGCGTTGATGATGGTCGAAGTATAGTATGTATGCATAAACGGGAAGTCGGGAAGTATCTATTAGTGCCAAGAGCCTTACACAAAAGGAAAGCGCAGAGAATCGATTGCACCGATGCTTCCGGTTTCCGTCACAGCTGTGGTGGCTGTGCATATTTCTTTCTCTCCACTCATAAGATGACGTGAGGTACGTCAAACTGGTAAAAATGATTGATTTGCTTCTGTAAGTGCGCTAGGTGTGAGATGAGAAAAAGGGAATAAATTTTCTGCGAAACTATTGAAGCAAGACAAGTAGGTCATCTGACACGTGTCATAGCGAGAAGGGTGGGTAAAAAGATGGTTGGGCTTGGTTTGGAAATTGTTATGTGTGGAAGTATTGAATCAAATAACAGTTATAGGAGGGATACGCAAAATAAATTCAGGCCACGGGTTTTACTTTTCTCGAAAAATTGTGGCAAAATTAATTCAATTGCACTGATATTCGCAATTTTTTGAACTTACTATTTAGAAAATGTTTTTAAATGAAGAAATTAATTTAAAAAATAGTGACATACAGATTGATAAGCAACATCTAAATATCAGCATGTGAAAAAGAAAATCCATTATTTTGACGTAAATTTTATTATTTTATTTAGCATGGTTAAATTGATTTGGGTAGGCAAAAATGTCAGTCAGTAGATTTTCATAATTTTATTTTGAGACGGATTTTCCATCAGTAATGTCGACGATGTTAACCATATAATCAGGTTCGCTTCCGGAGTGTCCTTATTAGAGCATGAATAGTTTTGATGAAACACAAGTCATCTCCTTTTGGCCAAAGCTAACCACTTCTGGGCGATTGTCTTGTTCGGAAGGTTCAATTCTTGACCTCCGAATACTCAGTAAAACCCTCCTGACTGTCAAGCTTAGTTTTGGGCCCATTTGTGCTGGCTCACAGCATGTCGACAAGGACCTAAGTGACCAGATTCTCGTTATCATCATTCGCTTCATTATGGTTAATAATTTCAATATCTCGTCCCCATTTGCTGCAAGATCGGATCGATTCTGTTGCATATCAGCAGCGATTTGGCGACGTTATTTGGGTCCATTGCTTTTTTGCGTTAATCTATGTCACGCCCATGCATCGAGCTTATCTTATATACGAGGCTTATTGATGAGATTTCAAATGCTACTGTAGCAGCCAATTACATGGTAAATGGCACGATATTGGCGACTATAGTATCGTAACCACAAAATATATTGAAAAATTCAGTCGCTTGGATAGTGTTTTCGTCCTCATCCTTGAAAAAATTTGAAATGTACTGATCTCCTTGTCGACTTCCACTGCCTTCCTGAGCGGTATGAAAAATAAGCGCCAACGAATTTTGTGGAATGTTGCAAGTTATAGTCTAGAATGAACAATCGATAGAGAGAAATCCAATGAATGCGTCCAGAGAAACATTGATCAGCAATAACATATTGGTAGGAGACATGTTTGTCTCTGTGCTCTTGCATATAATTTGACAAATAGTTAACCCCAAATCAAGGCAGAATGAAATAATGAACACAAAAATTTAACAATATTTTTACAAAAATAATTGTTCATTCATATTTTTACTGAATTTCGTGTATTGTTAAATGAAATGTTGATTGGGTAGGCGGTAATCGTCCGTTGAATGTCTTGAATTAAAACATTTTTTTTTGACGTAGAACTACGTCTTTCATTAAGGGTGCCAAATCAGAAAACAGGTCACGTTTCTATGAAATAAAGTTAACGTCAATAACTATTTTTGTCGCGAACGGATTTTGACGATTTACATACTAAACGAATCGGAAATTCCGTAAGATTTGTTTAATATGCTATACATTAGAATCCCCTGGTTTGTAAATGGTTAAAATTCATGAAAACTTTAAGCGTTTCCATTTTCCCATACATTTGTTCTGTCCATTTGTGTGCTTTCCCGAACAGAGCTGTCTATAACGAGCAACTTATCGACGACCAACGGAGGGGAAATCGTAGGATTTAAAGTCTCCGTGAATAAAGGAAAAGTAGAAGAACTTTCATTCGGCATCGGACTGTTGACTTTGCTTTCGTTGCGCTTCGATCTAAGATTGGACCCCACCAGTGGTATTCCAACTTGGATATCGCCGTTTGGTTTTTCTGTTCGTTTTTCGCGTTATTCGTATCGTGTGTTTTTCTTTCCGCGTCATAAATTGGACGCTTCGCGTAGTGTGTGATGAGCAAGAAGAGGTGGAAGGCAGGCTCGAGCCCTGCCAAAAACGAACGCATTGCCAAGGGCAATATAATTTCGAGGCACGCGTCATCTAATGATGCACGCGATGTTGGTGCAGTTAAAAGCGCTCGCACTGAACCGAGCCTTTGCGAGTGTGACACCGCATCGAACAACAGCGAAGTAGGCGATTTTGGCGCGTCGGTCGAAAATGTAAACGCCGTTACGCCGTGGCATGTTTCAGTCTTTCTCCAAACAGTTAACATTGTTTGTTTTCCGTCATCGTTGGTGCCTTTTACAATGCATCAATGCATTAAACTGACGTTATGGCGAAGCAGGCGTTAAGGTTGTGCGCCAAAAAAATATTTGGGGAATACCAAGCATCTTGAATGTCTTACTGGAATGTTATAAGTTATTTGGGTTCGCGTGTCAGTCGCAAAACTGCCTTCAACTAGGATTGCATTTGCACTAATATTGATCATAATGAAGTATTGCTACTATTTTCTAGGTTGTTATTAACAAAAAGAGTTTATTTCGCTTGTTTAGTCACCAAGAAAATAAATGTCGTTCTGGAATTTTGTATGTGATTAGGTTTCGTTTGTCAGTAGCAAAACTTCCTCCACTAAGGGTGACAGTTGCGCTTCTCTCGAGCATGATAAAGTGATGGAACTTTTTTCGAGGCCAGTATTATTAACAGAAGCGTTTCTTTTGAGAATAGCGCAAAATGATGAGGAGTGTTTATATTCCTAGTAGTTTCAAGCCACCAATGAATGGCTCTGTATGCATGCTATGGTGATACTTGCAAGTGTTGTCATTGTTGTTGTTTCCATGGGGTGCCAAAGAAATATTGCTGTAGTTATGAGATGTGGAATAATGGTGCTGGTGCAACATGTATATAATCGACTGTAACCGAGTCTATGTCTATTGCGAAAAAGGCCACCGGAATAGCGTTCGAGGTAAATTTTCAATGCATTGGCATGAAATAAATTGCGACATACGATCAGCAAGTGTATTGTTTTGCGAGGGCAAGAATGAATCATCAATCCATTATCGTCAACTGATTCTACAATGAAAAAAAACATTTCAGAGATTATTCTACTAAGCAGTTGTTTCTAAAATTTCACAATATTATAGAATAATATCCGAAGGTATAAATAAGCGACTTATATAAAATAACAGTGTAGTTCTACGTCAACAATGCGGTCGTATCTTGGACACAACCTCCTATAATTTTTTTTCTTTTCATATCAAATATAGTATAGGAAATTGAATATAATAATTCAAGAGAGATTGCTTTTTTTGTTCAAAACATTAGTCTTTTATAGAACAATATTTTAGATAAAATTTTCATTGAAAAAAAAATATGAATCATTACTTTTGATATTTAATATTCCATTTCAATGATTTTCACGCCTGAAAAGATCAACGTTAACTATTTGTTCTAAACTACAGATTAAACACCGATACTTCAACTTTAAACATACTAGTTGTAAGGAGTCGAAACTAACATACTGAGCAACAAGTAAAGTTTAATTTCTAAAGTTAAAAAAAGATTCGAAGATTGACTATTTATCAAAATTTTATTACTTAACATTTTGCCTCAAAAAAAGATATACAATTCTTCATTCTTATTATGATTTTAAAACAATGACATCATATCTCATTCAATGTCTCTTATATCTCTTCAATGATGTTCAAATGCTTTCCAAAATAAACTTCAAAAGCTAAATAAGATGCCACATTGATGATTGCCACGACAAATTAACAAATCAAGACTTTGAAATATGATGATAATTTCCCCTTATTTTTTTTTTTCATTTTCGTATGACCAATTTTAGCAATCATATCATATCATCAATTCGTTGAAAAACGAATAGACCGATATACAAATTGTTTCGATGAAATATATACATACTATCTGTTTTTATTTGTTATCGAAAAATTTCACCCCTATTTTTATTTGTTCTTTAGGGTGCACCATGCGAAATTCCCCTCCCCCTGATTCGTCCTGGTCGGAAAAGTGAGGTCTTTTTTTTGCCGAATATACCCATGATTAAAAATTTGTAACTTTCAAGCCTCTGGAGCGATTTGTGAACTCTTACCAACGAATGAAAGTTTGACTAAGAGAAATACTAAAGTGAAGTAAAATTGTCAGCTTTTATGAAAAAAATATATTTATATATTTTACTCAGACCAGAGAGATTTTCCCATTTTTTAAATGTTGTAACTCCCGTTTATTAATCTGTAATTGACAAGTGAAATATATTTTTATTGATGATAGAGCCCGCATACAGTTTTTTTTAGTCAAATGGTTTTTTAGTGATTTTTTTAGGGTATCGATAGCAAAGAGATCTTGATTTTCATATGGTTTTTGGAAAGCTGAAGCTTGAAGTATCACATGTTCACTAATATATATTTTTCGGTTATATAGATACATTCTATCAAATATATAATAGGAACTTCTATTTACAAAAATATTTATGTATCATCTAAATTTATATTATCGCCTTCGGAATAGGTGAAGCAATATACTTTTTCCCACAAACAATCCATTTATCGAAATACTTTTTATAGCTGTATTCAGGAATTGCCTTCAGTTCATGCAGCGAATTGGTTTTTATGTCTTCAATGCTGTCAAAACGGGTCCCATGAAGCGTTAAATTAAGATTAGGAAAATCGCACCCGTGTCTCGTCGCTAGTAATTATGTGTTCGATGAACGTGGGATCAGAATTTGATCGTTCTAGCATGTTTTACGCCACTTGATTGCGATGAATTTTTTGAAGAAAATTAATCTCATCAAACCTCAAAACATCAACCAAGATATGTTCGACGTTAAGTCAGAGGGGACCAAGTCGCAAAATTGAAAATTTCGAGTGATTGATTGCATTAGGTTAGGCATTTCGTAAGCTACATACTACATTAATCAGATTTGGAAAATCGCGCGTGCAGCTAGAATAGCGTATCGAAATTGTTTCGAATGTCCAATGAAAACTCCTTATAGCACCAAACTTCAAGCTCGTTTTTCTCGAAATCATAAAAATGGCACATGGTCCGGTCTGACTCAACACCGACCAAATGACGAAAGTTCTCGCGAGAAAAATTTATTTCTCTAGTTCTCTCAAACCTAAATGACGATTTCCAAGCACCATTTCTTAGCTTCATTAGCTGAAAAGGTGGATGGTCCTCCTTGACGTGGCAAATCGTTCATTTCTTCTCGGTCGTCTTTGAATGCCTGATACCATTCACACACCTGTGTATTCCAAAATCGCCGACCAAAAAAAGTTAACCTTTCTTTAATGATACTGTAAACAATCTAAATGACAGATCGCGCTGAAAATTTACTAAAATAAGACCACTGACAGTAGTACCAACTTAAAAAAAATTGAAAAATGTTTTACGAGAAGATTTAAAATTACAAGTTACCGGTACACACATGACAGAATGTACTTTGTAACGGATGAGGGTATAAAAATAGGGGTCATTCGAAAATTATGTTCATCGACAACTCAACACTCCACTTAGGTTGTATAACGAGGAAGTCGTTACCACCGCATTTTGAAGAGTCTATAAGATTTCTAATCTAACTCCCAATTTAAGCCATCTAGCAGATTTTTTCAAGGCTAGGAAATTTCTTCTACTTCCAGAAAATTTCTCCTACTACTCCTAACAAAAAGGTCAATGTCGGTCCCTGGGGACGAACGCGGGGCATGAATTGATTTTGATTTTAGATAAATATTTGTTCTATGGCTAAGGGTGCTCATACACTGCTTGACCGAAGCCAAATATTTGATTCTTTTTGACAGATAAAATTTGATCAACCTGTACTGATCAAATATATTAGACACAAAATGCTACAAGCAAATATTCAGTCATTGGATGCTTAAAATATTTTTTCGGTCTGTTCGTCAAATCCGTCGGTACATGGTTGGGTTATCTTAAATATTTCAGTCGAATGTCGAATGGCATGTTTGACATTGTTTGCCAATGATGATAATTGAAGAGTGGCAGACAAAATAGTGTTTGTACAAAGTTCAAACAAAACCCTATCTGTCAAAAATGTAAACTATTTGACCTCCGGACAAACAGTGTACGGCCACTTTAACTATTTTTGAGTCTCATTTTGTTTTTAATGAAGACATTTTCAATCTAAACGGATGTAAAACCACTGCACTATGGTCCAGGAGGTGCATTTAAATGGAAATTAGCATCTAGAGCTCGACAGTGATTCTCTAGACAAAAACTGTCTTCGACAAAGTTGTTACATATAATAGAGCGCTCATTTTTATGTTATCAGAAATAGGGTGACCAAAATTTTAGATGAAATGAAAAATGTAACTTTCTTATTTTTATAGATATACGTAAACATAGTTCGACAATATTGTAGCTCTGGTTATTTTAAGTAACTTTGTGGAACAATATTTCTTTCTATCTCTTCAAATAACCGATATAGCGCTTTTTCTCTAGGTTGAGTTAGGGTTACCATGAAAAAAAAGGTTTTTTTGCTCTAACTTTTATATGTAAAATTCTACATCAAAACTGTATTTGAATGATCTTTAGAGCTTTCCAATCCACGCATTTTACGGTGCATAACTTGTATGTATCTTAATTCTACTCAAAGTTATTGATGTTTTTTCCCCGAAAACACGACCTTTTCATTTGCTAGTCGTTCTTTTTGGGGCAAACATAATAAAACATTATTGATGGCATTTTAAAGAGCACATTTGATTCTACATAAGGTGTAACTTCCAAAAGAGTGTTATTTTTTGTATTTGAGTAAATTAAATCTGAAATTATGAGTTTTTGCATATAAATGAACAAGTTGCAATTTTTAAATGCATATAGTAAGCGTAAACTTTAAAGCAGCATCACTTCAGTTCAGTCTTATAGCCACTCAACATGGAGGTTCAAAGAAGACACATTTTTGTTTTTGTTTTCGGTGGACGATATATAGAAGACGTTATACAATTATTACGAGAAAAATGCCAAGATATATGTGTTTTGAGTGCCAGAAAGTGCCTGAAACGCCAAATGCTGAGCCAAAGGATGAAGCGTAACCGTGTTCGGGAGATTACAGAAAAATTTTCTGCTGAAGTACTGGGCTTCGCAACAGCTTCGGATCCAATATTATCTCTTAGTAATAGGCAAACACCAGAGTATTCCGATCTTCTGATTCCGGAAAATGCTAAGCATTTGATTTTGTAGTTTTTTATTTGTATGATTTTTATTTATTACTATGAATTTAATTTCCATTATAACAACTAAAACAGGTTAATATGTACGTACGGAAGATTATAAAAATAAATTTGAATAAAACAATAGGAACAACAAAAGTTTGGTAAAATAATGTCATCAATCAACTCATCGCCAGTAAAATATGTCAATATATTACTAAAAAATAACTCGTCGAGCCCCGAGTTGTTCTTCATACGGTTTCTATTCAGGAAGCATTTGATAA
This sequence comes from Toxorhynchites rutilus septentrionalis, assembly GCF_029784135.1. NCBI lineage: Eukaryota > Metazoa > Arthropoda > Insecta > Diptera > Culicidae > Toxorhynchites > Toxorhynchites rutilus. Next base: position 84,681,742 of record NC_073746.1, read on the forward strand.
TTTATCGGTCCCCGCTTTTCTTTTTATACAATAAATATATTTTATTGTAGAAAAAGAAAATAGTCAAAAATTTTTCTCGTAATAATTGTATAACGTCTTCTATATTTCGTCCACCGAAAAAGGAAATCAACAATGTGTCTTCTTTGAACCTCCATGTTGAGTGGCTATAAGACTGAACTGAAGTGATGCTGCTTTAAAGTCTACGCTTCTTCTTCTTCAATGGCACTAACGTTCCTAGAGGAACTTCGCCGTCTCAACGTAGTATTACTTGCGTCATTTTTATTAGTACTTAGTTGAGATTTCTATGCCAAATAACACGCCTTGAATGCATTCTGAGTGGCAAGCTCTAGAATACGCGTGATCACAGTGCAAGTCGGAGGAAATTTATTTGACGAAAAATTCCCCCGACCAGAACGGGAATCGAACCCGAACACCCGGCATGTTAGTTATGACGCTAACCACTCGGCCACGGGAGTCTACGCTTACTATATGCATTTAAAAATTGCAACTTGTTCATTTATATGCAAAAACTCATAATTTCAAATTTATTTTACTCAAATACAAAAAATAACACTCTTTTGAAAGTTTCACCTCATGTAGAGTCAAATGTGCTCTTTAAAATGCTATCAATAATTTGTTATTATGTTTGCCCCAAAAAGAACGACGAGCAAATGAAAAGGTCGTGTTTTCGGGGAAAAAACATCAATAACTTTGAGTAGCATTAAGATACATACAAGTTATGCACCGTAAAATGCGTGGATTGGAAAGCTCTAAAGATCATTCAAAGACAGTTTTGATGTAGAATTTTACATATAACAGTTAGAGCAAAAAAACCTTTTTTTTCATGGTAACCCTAACTCAACCTAGAGAAAAAGCGTTATATCGGTTATTTGAAGAGATAGAAAGAAATATTGTTCCACAAAGTTTCTTAAAATAACCAGAGCTACAATATTGTCGAACTATGTTTACCTCTATCTATAAAGATAAGAAAGTTAGATTTTTTATTTCATCGTAAATTTTGGTCACCCTATTTTTGATAACATAAACATGAGCGCTCTATTATATGTAACAACTTTGTCGAAGACAGTTTTTGTCTAGAGAATCACTGTCGAGCTCTAGATGCTAATTTCCACTTAAATGCACCTTCTAGACCATAGTGCACTGACATCGAAAAACAATGTGAAACAAAATTCTTTGCTCTTTTGATCGCTTCGATCGTAACGATGACAGAATGATGTTTCGAACCCATATTTCGTTTTCATTCATGAACCTTTCCAGACTTTCTGAAACGTTGTCGACTTCATTCATTAGAACGTTTTCGACGTTCAATGCTTAATAAATGAGAAATAGTTCACAAGATAGCCGAAAAATGTACCAAAGTCTGACCTCAAAGAAAATGTTTTTCTTTGAATTCATCCATCCTGCATATGTGATTAAAACTTCGACTACGCTTTCAATACCATGGACAGACAAACAACTGTACTAGCTTTGTAAGTGTACAGCGTTGTACAGGTACAATCATAGCATGACACACATACTTTGGTTGTACATTTTACCTCATGTCAAACTGACAATCTTAAATTTGAAACTATTGCATTTTTGCATTCAATGAAAAAGGTTTTTATTTAGCGTCTAAATTATGAAACACAGCAAACAAGTTTCCACATTTGCGTTATTAACTCAAAAAAAAAAGACAATGAGAAGAAACCATTGATGCGGATGGGAACTTACAAAGTGTTTTGATTCAGTTCACCCACCACCCACCTACAACCCTTTTATGGTGCTGCGCACAGTTCGGAGTACAACGCAAGTACAGTTGTGTGTCTGTCATAACTATGCCATAACAAATATAACCGGAAAAAGTTATTTTAAAACTATTCCAAATTTAGTGTTAATTTTGTTGACATAGGATTACGTCTTCCGAGAACATATTGGGGGTTCAAATTGAAAAATGGACACTCGATTTTCTGCTAATTCGTCTTATACATATCACATGTTAATGAAGGCCGAGAGTTAGTTTAAGTAGTTGTTTTGTTGATGCTGAAGGATCGGAAAGTTCACCCGCTCCTAGTTCAAGTTTTACAAATTTGCTTTTTCAAGCAACAAAACATCATCATCATTGACGCTAAAGCAAGTTGCGACTGCTCAATCGAGAGAATTTGGCATACATTTGTGCGTATCGCTAGGTGTTCCTGAAGAGAAGTGACTGCATCGCAAGCCCCACCCCTTGGTAATTCATGAGCCAGCCATAAATATATATAAAAGAGGCGTTGTAGCGGCGAGGAGTATTCAGTATAATTCGAACAGTGGAGGAGTTTACGCCAAAGAAACCCAAAAGAGAAACAAAATAACAACCATACGAATTAAATCAGCTGCAAAAAAGATGCAATATTTTCCCATCACAACGGATCAGGTTTCCTGGCGAGAACGGATCGTCCGATAAGAGTTATCTATTAGGCTGTCAAAAAAGTCCTGCGGTCATCATCTGTTTTAAGTCGAATATGCGCCGTTTTGTTCGATGACTTGTTCCCAACGAGATGTCAACTTCATAATACCCCTGTTATAGAAGCTCGCTTCCTTATTGGCAAAAAACTCGCATAGCCAATTTTCACAGGCCTCTTTTGTGGCTAACTTCTGACTAACTAGCTCGTTCGCCATGGACAAAAACAGGTGGTAGTCACTTGGTGCAAGGTCCGGACTATACGGCGGATGCAAAAAAACCTCCCATCCGAGCTCCCGGAGCTTCTGGCGCGTCACCAAAGAAGTGTGTGGCCTGGCGTTGTCCTGATGGAAGACAATGCGGCGTCTGTTTATCAAAGATGGCCTCTTCTTCATGAGTGCTACCTTCAAGCGGTCCAGTTGTTGGCAGTACAGGTCCGAATTGAGCGTTTGGCCATAGGGAAGCAGCTCATAATAGATTATTCCTTGACAATCCCACCAAACACACAACAGAACCTTCCTGGCCGTTAATGAGGGCATGGCCGATACGATACGGTCAAAGATGTTTTTTTTGCGTCAACGTGTGTGGCACCCATACATCGAGCTTCTTTGTGAATCCAAGCTTCTTCAAATGGTTAATAACGGTTTGATGATTTATCCCCAGCTCTTGGCCGATGCTACGGCTGCTACTATGCCGGTATATATATATATATATATATATATATATATAGCGTACAGAAACATAACCTCTGTGGGAACTTGAGTGTTCGAAGTTATTTAAATCAAAACATCGATTGTGGGTGGGACTAAGTTCGCCAGGTCAGCTAGTAAAGAATAATCTCTCGAAATTTCGTCTTTCTGGCGGAAAATGTTGAGCTGCCCACGGGAATAATAGGTTCGTAATTAGACAAGTGGATACTGGTTCGTTGATCCATATTTTGGTATTAGCTTCTTCCACTTTGTACATTTGTATGGACCATTGTCGAACACAAACTCGCGAAAATCTATTCCAGACTAACTTATAAAACGAAAAATGTAAACGTCTTATATATCGTGAAGAATTGCGGAATTAATTTGAGTATTATTCTTCTCAAAATAATTTCATGTTAGCAAATGTTTTGATATGAAAACTTCCCATAATGTTAAATGCTGCAGTAACAGCGAGTAGTCTCCCGACATGGCATGAAGGTAGTCATGATGTTGAAAACCAGTGTTGCGATCATTGAACCAACGTGAAATTATTGATCAAATACAGAATTTCATTGAGTAACCGGGAGCATTCGTGGAAAGTCCTTTAACACGAGGGTTTGTTATTTTGCGAAAAATAAATCTTTATACCTCAGGCCAAATAGATTCTGAAATATATCAACCATTTTCTCAGAATGGAGATTATTTCGAAAACAACATCTGAATTTTCGCTTCGTAGAGAAGCTTTGAAAACAAGCGATTTATGCTCGAAATATTTTTTCAATTTATTTTCAGATTATTTCGATCACCAAAAACGGTTCATCACATTCTTTGAATTCCAGCACCCAATTTGCTCCCCAAAACTAAACTCACCTCCAAGTGGGACAACGGTTGGATAATCTGCAGTGTAATGTTGTCGATGTGGTTCCCGGAAAGATTGAGCGCCCGCAGCTGTTTGAAGGGTCCGAATAGCTTCATCGGGAGCGGTCCCATATCGGCCACCGCCAGGGTGCTGATATTATGAATAACCTGTAACGAAGCGATGACACAAAAAAAAACATATAATAAAACGATGAGAAAAGCTAATATTAGCAACACTTGACGACCCATTATCGAGACGTTCGTTGGGCGGCTGGAAGATAGATTACCTGGAAGGTGGGAGCCACTTCCATCAGATCCAGCTGCAGATTGCCGCTGATGTTGAACGTTTGCAGCCGTGGCACCGGCTCCAAACATTCCGGCTCGATGCGCGATAATTTATTGTACGATACATCCAGATATGTGAGATTCGATAAATTGTCGAACGCCTTCTCGGAGATTTTCGCCAACCGATTGAATGAGAGATCTGGAAGAGGAAGCGAGAATAAATGAGGATAATCGTGGGAGTGGAAGGCGGCAGTGATCGGTCATGCATATGAGATGAGTGGAGCGAGCAAAATCCATTTGCATGAAAATTGACCGAGAAATAGAAACATTTAACATGCGTTACAGTGGGTGAAACCCGGAATGCTTGTGGACAAAATCGATCCGCCGAGCGCAAGAAATTCTGTCCACCGCACATTTGCTGAAACCCACTTTCCTCCTTTCAAGGATCCAATCAAGTACTAGCAGGAGGCGAATCGCATTTCCCCCCGAGATGATGTTCAATATTCAAAGGCTGTGCGATGCGGAGCGGAAGAAAGATTGATATTTACCTAGAAAGTTGAGTCCCTTCTGATACTCAAACAGTTTGTCGACGACGACTGACAGTTGATTGCCATCGAGGCGCAGCACTCGAAGACGCTTGAGGTCCTTGAATTCCGAGCGTTCAAAGTAGGTGAACTGCGGAGAGGTAGGAAGAAAAAAAGCGAAATTGTTACTGTCGTTAAGCTGCAAATGTTTGGCAATTTATGGTAAGAAGAGTCTCTCTGAATCAGATATGCTTATCCGGAGAGATATATTTATTTGAGAGGCATCGATGAATGAGTTGAATGTTGGGAGCATAGTAAAAACTCTATTGGTTTTAGAATTCTGGTTATGATTTTTTTAAATCGTTTATTTTTTCAGCCTGATTTACATAAGTTTAACGGAGCCAAACTTCTAGCTCTATTGCTTCAAGTATATATAAACAATTTTCCTTCATTCTAATGTTAATGATGTAGAAAACCGAGTACTCGCGGTCTACTCGAGTTTAGAAGGGTGACATATTTTCTTCAGGAAAAGGAAGGGACATAAGGATATGTTGACAATGTTCACACTCACATTCATCACACTTAATTCTTAAGCCTAACTTTATATCTAATATGTATTTACATTTCACCTTTCTCTATTGCCTATAGCAGGGATTTGATTTCTATCGAAGGAAAAGGAAAAGGAGAATACAGTCAATCCTCGATATAAGGCAACCTCGATATAAAGTAACCTCGATATAACGTAACGCGAATATTTTTAAGGTGAAGGTGGAAGCTAGCCACAAATGGCTGCCACAATGGCGCTCATTTCTTTCATCTCCCTCCCTTACCCCTCGCCAAAAAAATCAATAATTTTGCGAAACAGTGTGAAGGAAATGATCGTTTGTACACACTTCCCACCAAGTAATATTAACCAAAATCTAATCGATTACTCACCAAATATTAAATTTTCATCTGCCGTCGCAATGTATAGTGGAAAACGTCGTAAAACTCGAGCTAGAGCTCTGAAAGTAAACTTTTCATTTTTCAATTTTCCGCAATGGTTTGGTTTGTACTGGTGAAAACATCGTTACTTTTTCGACACTGATGCCAGGCAATATCATCGAAACAGCTATAAAAACCATACAATAAAATGTTATTCCTGAGTCATAGCGTTTCAGGTCATGAAAATCAATAAAATAAAATTGTGTTGATTTCAATACAATCATTATTTTTACGTTTAATGGATCTATAATGTAAGTTTTAGCATCTTGAACATTGGTTAAGAAAACTGTATTGCAGAGCTCGGAACACTGCAACGACTGCCTATGCGTTCAAAAATAGTAAACGGAAAAGTTTTACATTCAATCAAAATGCCTCGGCCAACGAAGAGAAAGGTTAAGGCTCTCCAACGTGAATATGTGAAAACAATAAAATATTAAGGAATTTATATTATTAAGGAAGGAAAATATTAAGGAATTATCAACATCGAGTTACTGTGCGGAGAAACTTGTTAATACCAAAAGAGCCCCAATTCGCATGTGTTAAAAATTTGCTCATGTTACGCTCAGAATTTCACTTTATATGCAAATACAGCTTCTATATATTTATATTTATATTTGCAATAGTGTGCAAACGATCATTTTCTTCACCCTGTTTCGCAAAATTATTGATTTTCGGGCGAGGGGTAAGTGAGGGAGATGAAAGAAATAAGCGCCATTGTGGCTAGCTTCCACCTTCACCTTAAGATGAATTAAAAATAAACAATACAATAGTTTTTGGAGCATAAATTATTTCGAATAAATGTTTCTAGTAAGTTTTCAAACAAATGAGTACCGTAAAATGGATTAGCATTGGTCTTTTTCTCAATGTTTTGTGAATATGTGAATATGTGAATATGTGAATATGTGAATATGTGAATCCGCTTTGCAAATATACATGAAAGACGGGGGTATTTTTGTTTCCACCGAGCTGTGTTTCCCTAACATGGACTTCAAAATCAATGTGCCTGGGGAATCCGCTTTGCAGATACATGCAAGTCGGGGGTATATTTTGGTGTTGAGTTGGAGTTGTACTCGCTTGTCGTTGTGCAGACCGGAATATGTTTCCCTAAAACGTACTTTGAAACTGAGAAGCCTGGGAAAATCGTCATTTCAGAGAACTTCAGAGAACAGTCTTCGCTGTAATACTACTGCAAGGAGCTGAAATATAAACTCTACCAATCCTTGACCCCGATTGACTGCTTAGATTTTATTTTTTTTTTTTTATTAATTCGTTTATTTTTGCAGGCTCAGTAACTTAAGTTTAAAGGAGCCGAATTCTTAAATATAATTTTAAAACTATATATATAAACAATTTTCTTACATCTATGGTTAGTAAGGTGGAAAACCGATTACTCGCGGTGTACTCGAGTTTAGGAGGGTGACATATTTTTAGGAGAAGGATGGGGTATAAGAAAACTGTAACAATGTTGATGAACACTCAATTCTTAAATCTGTTTGTATATCTATAGTGTTTTTACATTTCAACTTATTATACTATTTATAGCAAGGGGACGAATTACCCGCAAAGGAAGGAAAGGAGGGTATAAGGACATAGGGACAATCACACACGAAGATCGATAGCTTTAAGGAAAACATATATATGGGACATGTAATCAAGGTCTAACCGAGCCAACACATCTCTCACCGGCACATTGGGCTGTCTTCCTCGGGCCCGAAGGGAGTTTTCTAAATTCGATCTGGCGACCAGATACACCTCGCACGACCAAACAACGTGCTCGATGTCGCGATAACCTTGACCACAAACACATAGATTGCTGCTGGCAAGATTGAAACGAAAGAGTAGTGCATCTAAAGAACAGTGATTGGACATGAGTCGGGAGAAGGTGCGAATAAAGTCCCGACTCAATTCCAGACTTTTGAACCACGGATTGAGGCTAACCTTAGGGATAATCGAGTGAAACCACCGGCCCAATTCATCTTCATTCCACTTGCGTTGCCAGTTAGCGATGGTATTTTTGCGGACTAAAGAATAAAATTCATTGAAGGCGATTTGACGCTGATAAATATCGCCTTCAATTGCACCTACCTTTGCTAATGAGTCAGCCCTCTCATTACCCGGAATTGAGCAATGAGAAGGGACCCACACAAAGGTAATGACGTAACAGCGTCTGGATAAAGCACTCAAAATTTTTCGTATTCTCTCAAGGAAGTACGGCGAGTGCTTTTCCGGCCTCACTGAACGGATAGCTTCGACAGAACTAAGACTATCCGTTACAATGTAATAGTGTTCAACAGGTCGTGAGGCGACGCTGTCCAGCGCCCAATGAATTGCTGCCAATTCAGCAATATACACTGAGCAAGGATTCTGAAGACTGTGTGAGGTGCTAAAAAATTCGTTGAACACTCCAAATCCTGTGGACTCATTTATAGTGGACCCATCAGTAAAGTACATATTATCACAATTGATACCCCTATATTTTTCATCGAAGATCGTTGGAGCGATCCTCGATCGTTGGTAATCTGAATATCCATGGATATCTTGCTTCATGGACAGATCAAAATTCACAGAGGAATTGATGTAGTCAGGGAAACAAACACGATTGGGAATATACGAAGAAGGATCAACCTGCATGGAGATGAATTCATGATATGAACTCATGAATCCGGAGTGAAAATTTAGCTCGATCAGCTGCTCAAAATTTCCGATCACCAATGGGTTCATAACCTTACACCGGATGAGGAACCGAAGAGATAATAAATTGAAGCGATCTTTTAGTGGGAGTAGGCCTGCCAAAACCTCGAGACTCATGGTATGCGTTGAGGGCATACATCCCAACGCGATACGGAGACAAAGATACTGAATTCGCTCGAGTTTAATGATGTGTGTTTTGGCAGCTGATTGAAAACAGAAACTGCCATACTCCATCACTGAGAGAATAGTTGTTCGATACAACATTATAAGATCTTCGGGATGGGCTCCCCACCAGGTGCCGGTAATTGTACGGAGAAAGTTTATTCTTTGTTGGCATTTTTTACTCAGATACCTAATATGGGCCCCCCAAGTACATTTGGAGTCGAACCAGACCCCAAGATACTTGAATGACATAGCATGAGTGATCGGTTTACCCAAAAGTTGAAGCTTTGGTTTTGCTGGTCTATGCTTCCTAGAAAAAACCACCATCTCTGTTTTCTCCGTGGAGAATTCGATCCCTAGCCCAATGGCCCAGGTTGAAAAATTGTTCAAAGTATCTTGTAAGGGTCCTTGCAGGTCGGATTCGTTTGATCCTACGACAGACACCACTCCATCATCTGCAAGTTGTCTTAGGCTGCAATTTTGTGTAAGGCAATTGTCGATGTCGCTTACATAGAAGTTGTACAAAAGGGGGCTTAAACATGAGCCCTGGGGGAGGCCCATGTAAGAGAACCGACTTACTGCCGAATCTCCGTGAGAAAAGTTCAAATGTTTCTCACAAAGCAAGTTATATAACATATTATTCAATAGAGGCGGCAGACCCCGAGATTGTAATTTGTCTGACAAAACCTCTATTGAAACAGAATCAAAGGCCCCCTTTATGTCCAAGAATACTGAAGCCATTTGTTTTTTTTCGGCGTAAGCCATTTGAATTTCTGAAGAAAGCAACGCAAGACAATCATTCGTCCCCTTGCCCCTGCGGAACCCATATTGTGTATCTGAGAGTAGGCCATTCGTTTCAACCCAACGATCAAGGCGAAACAAGATCATTTTCTCCAACAATTTCCGTATACAAGACAGCATTGCTATTGGGCGGTACGAATTGAAGTCGGACGCGGGTTTTCCTGGTTTTTTAATAGCTATAACTCGCACTTGTCTCCAATCATCTGGAACAATATTATGCTCCAGAAACTGATTGAATAAATTCAACAAGCGATGTTTCGCCACATCAGGGAGGTTTTTCAGCAAGTTGAACTTAATTCTATCCGATCCCGGAGCAGAATTGTTACAAGAAAGGAGAGCAAGAGAGAATTCTACCATCGAAAACTCGGAATCAAGATCGTACCTATCTTGTGGTATACCTCGAACAATTTTTTGCACAGGTGCGGAATCAGGACAAACCTTCCGTGCAAAATTAAAAATCCATCGATGTGAATATTCCTCGCTTTCATTCGATGAAGAGCGATTTCTCATGTTTCGAGCCACTTTCCATAATTTTTTCATTGACGTTTCTCGTGATAAACCTCCCACGAAATTTCGCCAATAAGCACGTTTTTTCCCTTTGATCAAATTTTTGAACTGATTCTCAAGGGCTAAATACGTTTGAAAATTTTCAGGGGTTCCACGTTTCCGAAAAGCTTTAAATGCATTCGATTTATCCTGATAAAGCTTGGAACATTGGCTATCCCACCATGGATTGGGAGGCCTTCGACGAATAGTGGAGCCTGGGATGGGTTTCGTTTGAGCGCGAACCGCGCTGTCATATATCAAACTAGAAATGAAGTAATACTCCTCCAATGGAGGCAAACCATCTCTGGAATTGATGGCTAGAGCAATCGCGTCCGCATATTTTTTCCAGTCAATGTGTCTTGTGAGGTCATATGCCATGTTTACAGATTCTGAAGAATTCGACCCAATGGTGATGGAAATTTTGATTGGCAAGTGATCACTACCGTTGGGGTCCTGGATTACATTCCACTTGCAATCTAACGATAGTGAATTCGAGCAAAGCGAGAGGTCAAGAGCACTTGGTTTAGCAGGAGGTTTAGGTACACGTGTTGTTTCCCCAGTGTTCAAAACGGTCATATTGAAGCTGTTACAAAGGTCATATATCAACAATGAACGATTGTCATCGTACTGTTCCCCCCAGGCAGTTCCGTGAGAGTTGAAGTCTCCCAAGATCAATCGTGGCTCAGGAAGGAGTGAGCACATGTCAGCAAGTTGCTTGCGGCAAACCGCAGCTCTCGGAGGCCAATACAAGCTGACAATACAGAGGTCTTTGCCTCTGATGTTTGCATGACAAGCAACAGCTTCGATCCCTCCAATAGGTGGAAGGTCAATTCGAAAAAATGAGTGGCACTTATTGATCCCCAATAGCACCCCTCCGTATCTGTCATCACGGTCCAAGCGTATAATATTAAAATCATGGAAAGAGAGATCATTTTGAGAAGAGAGCCAAGTTTCGGACAGAGCAAAAACATCACAGTTGAAGTTATGAATTAAAAATTTGAACGTATCCAATTTAGGTATAAGACTACGACAATTCCACTGTAAAACAGTGATATCTCCGACCTCTCTATTTGAATTAGACATCAAGAGAGATAATCATTGCAAGGAGGGGCCATGTTTGCATCAATTGTTGCAGAATTGTCTTTAATACTGGAAGCATTGAGATGACAATGGTTCTGATGGAGTCGGAAACATTAAAACACGTGAAGATTTGATCCACAAGGTCAGTCAACTTTATAAATCCCGATTGGGAAGTTGAGCTGGACGCAAAAAAAGGGACATTTGGGGTTTTTGATGTCCCCTCGAGTGCTGGGTCGTTCGAAGGTGAACTATTCCCACGGAAGCCAGGAGGAACCTGATTTGGCTTGTCCGCTGCACTCGATTTTTTAGGCAAGCTAACAGGGGTTTTCGCCGGGGGGACTTGTTCTTGAAATTTGGGAGTGGTCACATTTTTGCGCCGGGGATTCCCTTTGAAAATACACGGTGTGCCCCCGCTAGCTGTGTCCGCTTCCATTTCGTCAACTGGCAACGTGGAAAAGGTATTGTGTGTCGATATTGATTGTTGTTGTTGTTGGGCCAGTGGAGAAGCGCCCTTCAAAATTTCCGCAAAAGTGCGCTTCGAGCGTTCCTTTAAAGAGCGCTTCTGTTTCTCCCAGCGACTCTTGTAAGTTTCACAAGCTGAGAGCACATGTGGGGTCCCCCCACAATATGGACACTTATGCTCAGTCGCACTGCAAGATTCGCCCACATGTTGCTCTCCGCAAGTTGCACAGCGCTCCTTGTTGCCACAATAAGCTGAAGTGTGGCCGACTGACTTGCATTTTTGGCAAGTCATGGGCTTTGGCACGAAGAGTCGCACCGGTAGCCTCAATTTATCCACCATAACGTAGTCCGGGAGAGCGGAACCAGCAAAAGTTACTCTAAACGAGTCGGACGGCGTGAATTTTGTTATTTCCTTTTCTTGGGAGACTTTACCGAGTTGGCGACAGTCCAAGATTATGACTTCCGCCGAAGGGAGCTTCTTGAACTTGCCAACTCCTTCACTTCTAATTTTTTCGCACGTCAGACCCGTTTCAGTTATCACCCCCCCGATTTCTACGTCATTGGAGGGAATCCATACGCGATATTCGAGGATGAAATGCTTATCAGCAACAATCTCGTTTGCATCCTTCCGTTCAGACACGACAACTCGTAATTTGTTCGGTCTGACCTTGAAAATTTCTTCTACGGAAGTGTATCTGGTCAGATCTTTCATGATCTGAATCACGTTAAGGCCTTTTCCATTTGGTTTTGGCCGGAAGAAAACAACCCACGGGCCAGTTCCAGGTGCATCTTCTGGATAGACTCTGATACGTGGAGCGGAGACAACAGAGGGAGAAGACGAGGACGAGGATTGAGTTGTAACGGTAATATCAGAAGGAGGAAGCGAAACCGAGGAAGGGGGAGGGAGAGTGGGAGTATTGGAGGGCTGAGGAGGGAGAGTGGGAGAATCGGAAAGTTGGGGAGGGAGACTTGCGAGTTTTTTCGAGGGGGGCTTAGTAGGGTGAGTTGACTCGTCCCCGGAAGAGTTATCGCGTTTGAGTGCTCTTCCTGTTTCCTTTTTCATACATAAGGGGGAGTCACTTGTTTCCATGTCGGAGATCTCCATATAAGGAGACTCCCCACCACCCTCTGCCATTACGTGGAACTTTAATTCTAATTATGATTTTTGTATATAATATATAGAAAATAATAATGAAATAAAGATAATGTAAAAAACAAAAAAAACTATATCTTATAATTATTTTTTTATGACTATACCTAAATTTGCACACAGTGCGTATGATTCAATGACTGCTTCCGCTGACCACGCTCTCCACACTATCGTCAGTGTATTGGTGTCGAACGGGCAATCAATGCCGATGCACGAACAAAAGATTACAGCGCTCGCTGTGGAATAATTTCACTCGTTGACTGAGATTTGCTTGCGCACTCCACTTATTCACGTATGTGGTCCGGTGCACGCAGTCGGGGCGCGTTTTCGCTTTCGTGTACGGAACGCACCACTGGCTAACTCAATTCACCAACTCAATTGTTCTAACACAGTCTGATGCGAAAGAAAAGAAACCACAACAAAAGAAACCACTTCGACTTAAGAAAGAACGATGATGGACGTTTTCGTTCTAACCACCGCAGGAGCTATCAATAAATACATCCGATACGAATGACTACCGATTACCGAATGTTAGATTTTATTGACCACCAAATGTAAGGATCGTGATTGCGATTGATTTTAAATGTTTTCACATTTCTTCGATTTCGTTAGCAACGAGATTTTTTTCCCTCAACGTGACGCTAACTATCATTTTCATTTGTCACTACGTTGAAACAATCCCAAAAGGTGTGTCGTGAGTTTTCTGTGAAAGCTTCCATTCAGTTTCGTCTCTTTTGTTTCATTTACAGGCCATGAAGACGACGATGAGCTGTTACTCTCAGAAGATTTGATATTTGAAAGATATTTTTAAACTCCAATAACATTGCCAGCAAGATTTACGTTTCAAGAACTCCCAAATATTTATTCTAAACTGTGTAATCCTTCATTCGCTTCATGTGCATATGCAGTATTTTCCATTTTCGTATTCGCGAATAAAAAGTCGAATCGAAAACTTGTCGGATATCCGGTATTCGACCAAACTACTACCCGTTTCACCACTAATTGATTTCAATTTCACTTCAAATTTTTAAGACCTTTTCTTCTATTTAAAAATGATCATGTTTGTCTACGAAAATTGTTCTAAATGGACATAAGAAAGGTTTATTAACACTGCTGGGTAATAGAAAATTATTTTTGCTTTTTTGCTTCGATATAACGTAACTCGATATAAGGTGACGAGCAAAACAATAAAGCTGCTTTATATCAAGGTATAACTGTATAAGGATATAAGGACAATCACAAATGATGATCGATAACTTTTAGGCAGACATATATTTGGGCCAAGTAATCAAGGTCTAACCAAGACAACAAATCTCTCACCGGCACATTGGGCTGCCTTCCTCTGGCCCGAAGAGAGTTTTCTCAATTCGATCTGGCAACAAGATACTCCTCGCACGACCAAACAACGTGTTCGATGTCGTGGTAACCTTGGCCACAAGTACAGATATTGCTATAGACAAGATTAATACGAAAGAGTAGCGTGTCTAACGAACAGTGATTGTACATGAGTCGGGAGAAGGTGCGAATAAAGTCCCGACTCAGGTCCAGACTTTTGAACCATGGTTTAAGGCTAACGTTAGGGATAATCGAGTGAAACCACCGGCCCAATTCATCTTCGTTCCATTTGCGTTGCCAGTTAGCGATGGTATTTTTACGGACTAAAGAAAAAAAATTCATTGAAGGCGATTTGACGCTGATAAATATCGCCTTCAATTGCACCTACCTTTGCCAATGAGTCAGCCCTCTCATTACCCGGGATTGAGCAATGTCAAGGGACCCAGACAAAGGTAATGACATAACAGCGTCTGGATAAAGCATTCAAAATTTCTCGTATTCTCTCAAGGAAGTACGGCGAGTGTTTTTCCGGCCTCACTGAACGGATAGCTTCGACAGAGCTAAGACTATCCGTTACAATGCAATAGTGTTCAACAGGTCGTGAGGCGACGCTGTCCAGCGCCCAGTGAATCGCGGCCAATTCAGCAATATACAGTAAGCAAGGATACTGAAGACTGTGGGAGGTGCTGAAAATTTCGTTGAACACTCCAAATCCTGTGGACCCATCAGTAAAGTACATATTATCACTATTGATACGCTCATACTTTGCATTGAAGATCGTACGAACAATCCCCGATCGATGATAATCTGAAATTCCATGGATTTTCTCATTCATGAACAGATCAAAATGTACAGTGGAATTGATGTAGTCAGGAAAACAAACACGGTTGGGAATATACGAAGAAGGATCAACCTGCATGGAGATGAATTCATGATATGAACTCATGAATCCAGAGTGAAAATTTAGCTCGATCAGCTGCTCAAAATTTCCGATCACCAATGGGTTCATAACCTTACACCGGATGAGGAACCGAAGAGATAATAAATTGAAGCGATCTTTTAGTGGAAGTACGCCTGCCAAAACCTCGTGGCTCATGGTATGCGTTGAGGGCATACATCCCAACGTAATACGGAGACAAAGATATTGAATTCGCTCGAGTAAACAGCTGATTGAAAACAGCAACTGCCATACTCCATCATTGATAGAATAGTTGTTCGATACAACATTATAATATCTCCTGGGTGGGCTCCCCACCAGGTGCCGGTAATTTACAGAGAAAGTTTATTCTTTGTTGACATTTTTTACGCAGATACCAAATATGGGCCCCCAAGTATATTTGGAGTCGAACCAGACCCCAAGATACTTGAATGACATAGCATGAGTGATCGGTTTACCCAAAAGTTGAAGCTTTGGTTTTGCTGGTCTATGCTTCCTAGAAAAAACCACCATCTCTGTTTTCTCCGTGGAGAATTCGATCCCTAGCCCAATGGCCCAGGTTGAAAAATTGTTCAAAGTATCTTGTAAGGGTTCTTCCAGGTCGGATTCGTTTGATTCTACGACAGACACCACTCCATCATCTGCAAGTTGTCTTAATCTGCAATTTTGTGTAAGGTAATTGTCAATATCGCTTACATAGAAGCTGTACAAAAGGGGGCTTAAACATGATCCCTGGGGGAGTCCCATGTAGGAGATCTGACTTAATGTCGAATCCCCGTGAGAAAAATTCAAATATTTCTCACAAAGCAAGTTATATAACGTATTATTCAATAGAGGCGGAAACCCCGAGAGTGTAATTTGTCTGCAAAACCCATATTGAAACAGAATCAAAGGCCCCCTTTATGTCCAAGAATACTGAAGCCATTTGTTTTTTTTTTCGGCGTAAGCCATTTGAATTTCTGAAGAAAGCAACGCAAGACAATCATTCGTCCCCTTGCCCCTGCGGAACCTATATTGTGTATCTGAGATTAAGCCATTTGTTTCAACCCATCGATCAAGGCGAAGGAAGATCATTTTCTCCAACAATTTCCTTATACAAGATAGCATTGCTATTGGGCGGAACGCATTGATGTCGGACGCGGGCTTTCCGGGTTTTTGAAAAGCTATAACACGTACTTGTCTCCAATCATCTGGAGCAATATTCTGCTCCAGAAACCGATTGAATAAATTCAACAAGCGATGTTTCGCCACATCAGGGAGGTTTTTCAGCAAGTTGAACTTGATTCTATCCGATCCCGGAGCAGAATTGTTACATGAAAGGAGAGCAAGAGAGAATTCTATCATCGAAAACTTGGAATCAAGATCGCACCTACCTTGTGGTATGTCTCGAACAATTTTTTGCACGGGGGCGGAATCAGGACAAACCTTCCGCGTAAAATAAAAAATCCATCGATGTGAATATTCTTCGCTTTCATTCGTTGAAGAGCGATTTTTCATGTTTCGAGCCACTTTCCATAATTTTTTCATTGACGTTTCTCGTGACAAACCTCCCACGAAATTTCGCCAATAAGCACGTTTTTTCCTTTTGATCAAGTTTTTAAATTGATTTTTTAGGTCCAAATACGATGGATAATTTTCAATGGTTCCACGTTTCCGAAAAGCTTTAAATGCGTTCGATTTATCCTGATAAAGCTTGGAACATTGGCTATCCCACCATGGAT
Source organism: Toxorhynchites rutilus septentrionalis (assembly GCF_029784135.1). Lineage (NCBI taxonomy): Eukaryota > Metazoa > Arthropoda > Insecta > Diptera > Culicidae > Toxorhynchites > Toxorhynchites rutilus. Next base: position 84,698,407 of record NC_073746.1, read on the forward strand.
TGGGAGGCTTTTGACGAATAGTGGAACCTGGGATGGGTTTCGTTTGAGCTGTCATAGATCAAACGAGAAAGGAAGTTATACTCCTCCAATGGAGGTAAACCATCTCTGGAATTGATGGCTACAGTAATCGCGTCTGCATATTTTATCCAGTCAATATGTCTTGTGAGGTCATATGCCATGTTTATAGATTCAGAAGAATTCGACCCAATGGTTATGGAAATTTTGATTGGCAAGTGATCACTACCGTTGGGGTCCCGGATTACATTCCACTTGCAATCTAACGAAATTGAATTCGAGAGATCAAGAGCACTTAGGTTAGCAGGAGGTTTAGGTACATGTGTTGTTTCCCCATTGTTCAAAACGGTCATATTGAAGCTGTTACAAAGGTCATATATCAACAATGAACGATTGTCGCCGTACTGTTCTCCCCAGGCAGTTCCGTGAGAGTTGAAGTCTCTCAAGATCAATCGTGGCTCAAGAAGGAGTGAGCACATGTCAGCAAGTTGCTTGCGGCTAATCGCAGCTCTCGGAGGCCAATACAAGTTGACAATACAGAGGTCTTTGCGTCTGATGTTTGCATGACAAGCAACAGCTTCGATCCCTCCAATAGATGGAAGGTCAATTCGAAAAAATGAGTGGAAAGAGAGATCATTTTGAGAAGAGAGCCAGGTTGCGGACAGAGCAAAAACATCACGATTGAATTTATGAATTAGAAAATTTGAATGTATCCAATTTAGGGATAAGACTACGACTGGAAAACAGTGATATCTCCGACCTCTTAGTTTTTTAGATTTAAATTAGACAACAAGAGAGATAATCATTCCCCCCTATTCTACGCGGCGAAAGACGTGAGATGACTCAAATGTGGTCCCGAAGGCGAATGGAGTGACTTTAGTATGTCACTAGGTGAGATTTGAAGTCGTGTCTTCATATGTTATCGGCTCTAGTATCAAATAAGAGCTACAAAGTAAGGTGGTTTCCAAAATTAAGCGTGAAACTTTGCCATCTCACCTCATTCGCCCCGCGGAATAAAGGGGATTGCAAGGAGGGGCCATGTTTGCATCAATTGCTGCAAAATTGTCTTTAATACTGGAAGCATTGTGGTGACAAGGGTTCTGATGGAGTCGGAAACATTGAAGCATGTGAAGATTTGAGCCACAAGGTCAGACAACTTTATAAATCCCGATTGGGAAGTTGAACTGGACGGAAAAACAGGGACAATTGGGGTTTTTGATGCTCCCTCGAGTGCTGGGTCGTTCGAATGTGAAGCCAGGAGGAACCTGATTTTGTTTGTACGCTGCAATTTTTAGGCATGCTAACAGGGGGTATAACCGGAGGGACTTGTCCTTGAACTTTGGGAGTGGTCACATTTTTGCGCCGGGGATTCCCTTTGAAAATAAACGATGTGCCCCCGCTAGCTGTGTTCGCTTCCATTTCGTTAACGGGCAACGTGGCGAAGACATTTTGTGTTTTGATTGGTTGTTGTTGTTGGGCCAGTGGAGAAGTGCTCTTGAAAATATCCGCAAAAGTGCGTTTCGAGCGTTCCTTCAAAGAGCGCTTCTGTTCCTCCCAGCGACTTTTGTAAGTTTCATAAGCTGAGAGCTCGTGTGGGGATCCCCCGCAGTATGAACATTTATGCTAAGTCGCACTGCAGGATTTGTCCACATGTTGCTCTCCGCAAGTGGCACAGCGCTCCTTGTTGGCACAATAATCTGAAGTGTGACCAATTGCTTTTTTGGAAAGTCATGGGCTTTGATATGAAGAGTCGTACTGACAGCCTCAGTTTGCCCATCATAACGTAGTCAGGGAGAGCGGAACCAGCAAATGTTACTTGAAACGAGTCTGACGGCGTGAATTTAGTTTTTCCCTCTTCTTGGGATACTTTCCCTAGTTGGCGGCTGTCCAAAATTTCGACTCCCACCAATGGGAGTTTTTTAAATTTGCCAACTCCTACTTTTATCCCGTTTCAGTTACCACCCCTGAGATTGCTACGTCATGGGACGGCACGTATACACGATATTCTAGGGTGAATCTCGTCGATATAGGGTTGATCATAATTTCGTTTGCGTGTTTCCGATCACCCACGACAACACGCAGTTTGTTCGGTTTAACCTTAGAGATTTCGACCACGGAGGAATAATATCTTACCAGATCTATCGAAACCTGAATGACATTGATAGATTTTCCTTTTGGTTTGGGCTTGAAAAAACAAACCCATAGGCCAGCTCTAGGTGCATCTTCTGGATAGACCTTGACACAGAGAGAGGAAACAACTGAGGGGGAGGTCGATTGTTGAGCGGGAGCGGGAACAGTAGAGGTGAGAGGCAACATCGGGAGTTGAGCGGAAGCGAGAGCGGGAGAATGAGGGAGTGAAGAGGAAAGGTTTGCAAATTTTCTTGAGGGAGGCTTGTTGAGGTGGGTTAACTCTTCCTAACTTCTGAAGAGGGAACGCGCTTAAGCGACTCCCCGGCACCCGTAGCTGGGGAGACAGTGGATTCGATATACATGTCAACGCTTTCTTCCCCTTCTGCCATTTAAAATGGCAGATGTACAATTTTTTAATAATTTTTGCAATTTATTCCTTAACCTAATAACCTTAACCTATTAATTTCAGTAAACTTATTTTGCACACCAGTGCAGATGATTTATAACGGTTGCTGCTTGTCGATCGTTCGGTCCAGCTGAACCCGTGTATCGCACAACGCGGTGATGATGTCGAAGACGATGCTACGGCACACAGCGCTCGCGTGCATGGCTTCTTCCTCTCGCTTGTTGTCTCTGCTTCAATGCAATCCACTTGCAACACAGGGAATCCCGTTAGTGTGCAACAATCACTTCACCAGCCACGAAAATAACGGTATCACTTCAACGATAGACGCTAACGATACAATCATTCAGTTTTCCTCTCAAGAAAAATAAAATGTTATTCATTGTGATAGATGCGTAGAAATATTTCTTATCAATTGATGCAAACATCTTTGCGATCTATTAAGAAATGCTCGAGTTTTTTTTTCCCAAAATATATATTTTATTAAGGCACATGTGGCGTTAGCCTGACGGGGCCCGGAGTCCAATATTTTGACAATTTTTGTCTTACAACTATGTTAGTAATATGTAACCGATTACTCGCGGTTGGCGGTCGCGGTTAGTAATATGTAACCGATTACTCGCGGTTTTAGTTCGCCAGAAATCGGCATTATGATCAATTTATCGAACATTCACTTTAAAAAATTGTAAGGGGTTGTATCTAGGACACGACCGCATTTTCGACGTAGAACTACGCAATTAGAATATGCAATCCACTTGTTTACCACTTCGAATATTATTTTAGAATGCATCGCAATTTTTGAAATAGCTTTTTAGTTTGTTACTACTTCTGTAGTGAAAATTTTCATTTGAAATTCGAACAATTTCAAACTGGTAGGCCTGGTCTGGTAAACTGGTAGAGAAAAAAGGGTTTCACTACCAGACTGTAGATTTACATATTAGATATATAGTCTTATATATAAAAATCTCGTGTCACGATGTTCGTGGTCGAACTCCTCCGAAACGGCTCGAACGATTTTCAAGAAATTATGCACAAAAAACTTGGTGGGCATGAGAATAGGGCGTAAACTATATATGATACCGCTAGGGTACCAATTACCATATGTTTAATACCGGGTGGCCCCATGCGAGAAAAATCTAAATAATTTTGATTTCTTTTTTTTCTCAAATTTGGTGTAAAACTATATATAACCTCAAAGGTTCACCCCCCATCTCCTATTTTTAATCGCGATATTAGTATTTTGGTATAAATAAGATTCAAAAAATCGAGCCGTAGTTTGTTTTTCAAAAAGAGCGAATTTATTTACGTTGTTAAATGACAGATGGCGCTAAGTTCACTTCATTGAACACATTCATCCTCACATGCGTCAATAACCTTAATTCGGCTAAAACCATGCGTATTGCCTGCGAGCTGGAAGATTTTCTGAATAAACATAATGAATAATCGAAATTCTTCATATCATACATGCTCGGTTTGCAATGTGACTATCATGTTATTTTCATCAATTCTAATAAAACACCGACTGGAGAACACATGTGTACATTCAATGCGTATGTCGTTGAATACATTGCTGAAGTCATGGTAGACGACTGCACAGCGACGCGAGAAATTGTGATTCGAAGAAGAACAACAATCTGGAGCTCATCGTTGACACCCACCGTTCAAACGACACTCTCCATCTTCTTCTTCAATGGTACTAATGTTTCTAATGTTCCTAACGTACAGCATCTCAACGTAGAATGAATTGCGAACGATATAGAGGTAGAGAGCGAACGACTGCGATTTTAAACAATCAGAACCTGTGTGAGGAGAAATACACTCACTTGCCAAGCGCTATCATGAACAACACCGACGCAGCCTTTGGTATTGCCATGTCTAAACACATGCATTGTCATGATATTACGAAACATGTGTTCAAACAAAAAATGAATGAAATGTAGAATGAGATTCATTACAACGTTATATGTATTTGGTTCCACACCTTGCTGAATTTATTCGGCTGGATGGCAAAATTACAAAAAATTTGGATTACGCTCTGAGGAAATCGATAGTGTAATTAAGTGATAATGTAATTAAACTCCAGTCATTGAGCTTCGTGTTCCATTTCTGTGAAGCGTAAATTGTTATGAGTTTTCGAGTGAAATAAACACGCTTCTAACACAAAAAAATTAAATGAAATATGGCTCTATTGTGTGTTCTGTGTACCAGAATAACACATTCTCTGCAGGTATCTTGAACGAGAATAGTCTCTGATAATTATTTTATATTCTGAATGATATTTTGGTTGAAATGCAAGAAGATCAATAGATAAATAGATGAGTTAGGGTCAGGACTATGTCTACTAAGTATTGAAACAACATCGAATAAAAATTTTCATTCAAATTTCAACAACTTGAAATTGCTTCCAGGTCAGGTCAGGTGATTGTTCGATATTGTTACCCCAAACATGGTTCATGACCGTGCGGTAATCTAAAACGTTTATAGCCTTGCATGGCAGATGGAAAATGTATAATTCTTGAAGATTTCACCAACGACACGACCGCAACCTTAGGTGGATGTCCAATATATCAACGACTAAAAACTGATAAAGACAGACAATCATTCATGAAAATTAACAACGCAGACATTGACATCGAAAATCGTTCGGCAGTATTAGCCTCAGCTGAGCAAAACATTCAATGCTTATATTAATGTTGAATCTGTAATTCGATGAAGAGCAACAAATACATTTGCAACAACGAAATTTATATTGATATTCTTCATTTAATTTGTCTACTTTACGACAACAATATATATACACTTCAGATTCGTTAATGAAATCCATCGTGAATGGAATACAAAGAATGGTTTGTGTTTTTTTAATCGTCATCGACTTGGCGCTCTATTCCTCGGTATGTCAAACACAAGAGTAACGAACGTTTCACGTATATGTTTCACTAGAAATAATTTTCATGGCAAAACAATGTTTGCCGGGTCAGCTAGTATATTAATATATTGCATTTACGATTGAACAGCGCTGTTCTGAGAAGGGCCCTTGTGAAGAAAAATACCCCCGACTTGCATGTATTGGCGAAGGGGATTCCCCCAGGTACATTAATTTTGAAGTCCGTGTTAGGGAAACAGCTCGGTGGAAACAAAAATACCCCCGACCTGCATGTTTTAACAAACCGGATTCCGCCAGGCACATTGATTTTGAAGTCCGTGTTATGGAAACACAGCTCGATGGGAATAAAAATACCCCCGACCTTCATATACATTTGCAAAGCGGATTTCCACAGATACATTGATTTTGAAGTCTGTGTTGGAGAAACCGTAAATCGGGCCAATCAAAACTCGGCAGTTGAGCGTTTAGATAACGCTTGATATTTTACAGTTATTCAATTGTTCATTTCATGAAAAATAACATTGAATTAATTGTGATAGACGCGTAGAAATATTTCCTATCAATTGGTGCAAACATCGTTCGGATCTATTAAGAAATGTTCATAATTGTAAATGTAAGCATATCAAACAAATCTTAGAGAATTTCCGATTCAATTGGTGTGCAAATCGTCAGAATTCGTTCACAGTGAAAATAGTTATTAAAGTTAACTTTATTTCATAGAAACGTGACCTGTTTTCTGATTTGACACCCTTCCTAAAAGACAGAACTACGTCAAAAACTAAATTTTGAGTTGCTTGACCGATTTTTGATACTTTTTCGAAGGAAATGAAATATATTTAGATGCATTCTCTTGGAGATGTTTCGTTATATTTGTTGTGTCCTCCGGTTATAAAAAAACATTATTTGCTTCAAAAGCGAAGAAACCAAACCACAGAAACACAACTCACCTGGTTCTGGCCCAGATCCAGCTCGGAGAGATGTGTCAGCATATTATACACCTGTGGATTCACGTTCAACAGTTGGCAGCCACGCACCTTCAGCACCTTCAATTCCTGGAACCATTAGAGAATAAAACGCGCGTTACGATGTGTGAAGGAAGCAAGAGCTGATGACATACACACGGATTATCATAAAACACCATTGTTTACGCACCTGAACGTCCTTAAACACCTCCGGCGGGAGATCGTCGATGGGATTTCGGCTGAGATCCAAATGTTTGAGCTTCGCCAGGTGCAGGAAGAGTCGAGCGTTCAGGTCGTTGATTGAGTTGTCCGCCAGATTCAGTGATTTAAGACTCTAAGGAGGGTGGAAATAGCGAGAAATCGATTAGACCCGGAACAGAGGCAAAAATAGAAATCAGCGCATGAAATTCAAATGAATATTTATTCCCAGCGGTGAGAGGCCTACTTTCCCTTCGAAACTCGGAAAAAGTCAATTTTCCGCCGTTTACTTTAGTCTGTGAGGAAAACTCATTCGGTGTGGATATTTTCCGCTACTTTCCTGAAATTCGTACGCAAACGAGATGGGAGTGGGGGGCGTCCCGAATCGTAAAATTTAATCACCCATCAGCATATACAACAATAGTGGGTTTCCGGGAAGAATGAAAGGCAATTGAATACCGAGAGTGGGTGAAGCACAAGGGCTCGACCTGAGCGTCCGTGAAGCCAGCGTCGACAGATCGTGGCGTTTCGTTTGCATTCGATCTCGTCTTTGAACCAGTAGAAGCCAGACTCCACGAAATGTCAAACTGGCAGCTCTGTCCGCAATTGAACTGAGCTGAAGCGTTTCGGTTGTAATATTAAATTACACAGAACATGAGAAATTTGAGTGCTTTTCTCCCCGAGCCGAGCGGTGCGGTATTCCGAACGGAACGAATCGACGTATTTTCGCACGCGAGGCTGTCGGATGCTGTCGTGCAAATAATGATATTCGACTTCAAAAGAAGTTATCATGAAAATTTGACTGTTATTTGCATTTTTACAAATTTGCCAGCATTACTGTCAATATTGGGCCACTCTGGAAGGCGAATGCGGAGGCGTCTCGTTAGGGGGCATTTACGCAATACACGTTCAGTTTATGGAAGGCGAATACGTTTGATTGGATCTCCGCGCGCTTACCTTCAGGTGTCCGAACGTTCCGCTGGCGATCCGTTCCATTCGATTCTTGGACAGATCCAGCTCCAGTAGATTGTCTTGTCCGCGGAAGTTGTCCACGATGATTTGGGTGATGTTATTCCGGGAGAGGTCCAGCGCGCGTAGTTTGACCAGGCCCCAGAAGGAGTTCATCCCGATGGCGGGAACGTTTGCGTTCGTTATTTTCAGCACTTCCAGCCTGGAGAAAGTTTGCAGGATGGGTCCGATTGTGAGCGGGTTTTTCGACCCGTGGATGAGGATAACCTCAACCGCCTGGTCGAAGTCGTGCACCGGAATCGCCCTCCATTCCACTGTAGAATGAAAGAAAGATTGATTGAATTCAGTAATAGCACTGTATGGACTATGAATCGAATAATTATAATTTCAGCAATTCACCCACCGGAAGGTTTTTTTTGACGTAGAACTACGTCTTTCATTAAGGGTGCCAAATCAGAAAACAGGTCACGTTTTTATGAAATAAAGTTAACGTTAATAAATATTTTTGCCGCGAACGGATTTTGGCGATTTACATACTAAACGAATCGGAAATTCCCTAAAATTTGTTTAATATGCTATACATTAGAATCACTTGGTTTGTGAATGGTTAAAATTTATGAAAACTTTAAGCGTTTCTATTCTCCCATACATTCAGTCCATTTGTGTGCTTTCCCGAACAGAGCTGTAAATAACGAGCAACTTATCGACGAGTAACGAAGGGGAAATCGTAGGATATGAAGCCACCGTGAACAAAGGAAAAGAAGAAGAATGAAGGGGAATACTTGCCTAGAGTATAAACATTGGATCTCGCTGAGGCAAACTTTCATATTTCAAACAATACCATTAAATGGTGAACAACTGCCAAATTAAAAATAAGAAACTTTTGCTCAACAGTATGATTTTAAATCCAAAAGCTGAACCAAAGATGTAAAGCCCAGACTGTGTCACTTGAACTGTAAAATATGTATTCAAATAGCAAAACATCTGAATAAAAATGCATTTAAGTCGTAAAAAAAAGGCAAACTTTCATTCGGCATCGGACTGTTGAGCAATCCAGTTCACTTTGCTTTCGCTGCGCTTCGATCTAAGATTGGACCCCACCAGTGGTAATTCAACTTGGATATCGTCGTGAGGTTTTTCCAGTTCGTTTTTCGCGTTATTCGTATCGTGTGTTTTTCTTTCCGCGTCATAAATTGGACGCTTCGCATAGTGTGTGATGAGCAGGGGAAGGCTGGCTCGAGCCCTGCAAAAAACGAACGCGTTGCCGGGGGCAATAAAATTTCGAGGCAAGCGTCATCTAATGATGCACGCGATGTTAATGCAGTGAAAAGCGCTCGCACTGAACCGAGCCTTCGAAAATGTAAACGCCGTTACCCAGGCAGCAACCACCTCCCCCCGCTGGTGGTGAACGCGGTTGTTCTTGACAAACTCATCAGCGAATTTGCATCGATGGGTGTTACAGCAGAGTACAAGCTGGGTGGGATAATTCAGTCTTTTTCCAAGCAGTGAACATTGTTTGTTTTCCGTCATAAGGGATTCGATGGTGCTTTTGACATTGCATGAATGTATTAAACTGACGTCATGGCGAAGCAGGCCTTAAGTTTGTGCGCCAAAAAATCATTTGGGGAATACCAACTTCTTTAATGTTGTACTGGAATGTTATAAGTTATTTGGGTTCGTGTGCCAGTCGCAAAACTGCCTTCAACTAGGATTGCATTTGCACTAGTCTTGATCATAATGAAGCAATGCTACTGTTTTCGAGGTTGTTGATATTAAAAAAACGAGTTTATTTCGCTTGTTTAATCACCAAGAAAGTGAATGTCGTTCAGGAATTTTGTATGTGATTAGGTTTCGCTTGCCAGTAGCAAAACTTCCTCCACTAAGGGTGACAGCTGCGCTTAGCTCGAGTATGAGAAAGTAATGCAACTTTTTTTCGAGGCCGGTAATATAAACAGAAGTGTTTCTTTTGAAAATAGCGCAAAATGATGAGAAGTGTTTATATTCCTAGTAGTTTCAAGCCACCAATGTATGGCTCTGTATGCATGCTATGGCAAACGCTTGTTTGGCGCTTGATTTACGTTGTACGAACGATGCCTGGAGGTGCAATCCCACTGAGGCAATACTAAATAACATGTAGCATGATATTTGATGCTCGCAAGTGTTGTTATTGTTGTTGTTTCCTCGCGGTGCCAAAGATATATTGATATAATCAACTGTAATCGAGTAATGTCAATTGCGAAAAAGGCCACCGGAATAGCGTTCGAGGTAAATTTTCAATGCATTGACATGAAATAAATTGCGACATCAGCTAGTGTATTGTTCTGCGAAGGCAAGAATGAATCATCAGTCAATTATCGTCAACTGATTCTACAATGAAAAAAAGCATTTCAGAGATTGTTCTACTAAGCAGTTGTTTCTAAAATTTCACAGCATTATAGAATAATATCCGAAGGTTTAAACAAGCGACTTTTATAATATAACAAAGTAGTTCTACGTCAACAATGCGGTCGTATCTTGAACACAACCTCCTATAATTTTTTTGATACAGATTATAATGATTAATTTGTTTTCTTCCTCTCCCCAATTCAATAGGACAAGTTGAGACTATTTCTAAATAGACGGCGTAATAACCGAAAAGGGTTTGACCCGAAAAGAGATAATCGATGGTGTCGGTCGCTTCAAGAACTCCACACTAAAAACTGTGAAGATTCTTGCATGCGATCGACTGAAATCTGTATCACAAAAAATGACAAAAGAGTTCTCAATCGGACAAACTCTTTTCGTGTGACTTTTGAGGGTTCCGCCCTTCCAAACTACGTTGCAATAGGTGCACTTCGTTTACCTGTTCGGTTGTTTGTACCCCGGGTGATGAAATGCAACAAATGTATGCCACTCGGTCACACGGCCGCCTTTTGTTGCAATAAAAAAACCTTGCGCAGATTGTGGAGAGAGCCATGATAAGAATCCTTGCGCGAAAGAGCACAAGTGTCTTCATTGCGGCGGGACTCCTCATGATATTATTCAATGCCCGGTTTACAAACAACGAGGGGAAAAAACCATGCGTTCCTTGAAGGAACGTTCCAAGCGGACTTATGCAGAAATGCTTAAGAGTTCCGTTCAAACGACTCAGGACAATCTCTACTCCATTCTGCAGAACGACGAGCCTGTTTCTGACGCTCCCAATGCAGGAAGTTCCGGTACATCGCAAGGTGCCATCAGGAAAAGAAAAATTACTTCTTTTCCATCACTCCCCAGAAAGATGGCCGAAACTTCCCAAGTTGGAATGAACCCTCAAATCGAACGTGCTGAGAATAGACCGAAGCAAGTATCTCCTGGTTTACGCGGTTCTTCTACGCACCAGGGGTCCTCAGCACTTCCCGGAGCAGCACCCACCCCGTCTGTTCCATTTTCGCGGTCGAGACAACAGCCACAATCTGGTTTGCTTGCGCTTTCTGACCTGGCTGAATTTCCACGATTTCAACATTATTCGCCTCGATCGAAATGACTCGTTTGGTGGCGTACTATTGGGGATCAAAAAATGTCACTCCTTCTATAGAGTCACTCTCCCATCGATTACAGGCATTGAAGTTGTCGCTTGCCAGATACAAATCAATGGCAAAGAACTCTGCATTGCTTCGATATATATTCCTCCAAAGAACCATGGTCGGCCACCATCAGTTTTTTGATATCATCGAGGCATTGCCGGAGCCGCGGCTAATCTTAGATGACCCCAACTCCCATGGAACAGCATGGGGGTCACACTACGATGACAGTCGTGCCACGTTGATTTATGATCTGTGCGACAACTTCCACATGATAGTTTTAAATACAGGGGAAGTAACTAGGATAGCCAACCCTCCTGCACGGGCAAGTATGCTAGACATATCACTTTGCTCTTCTCCGTTATCCCTGGATTGCACGTTGAAGGTAATCCAAGATCCCCACGGTAGTGATCACCTGCCAATAATTTTATCGATCGCCAATGAATCAGGTTCTCGTGAGTCAGTCGATATTGCGTATGACCTAACGAAAAATATTGACTGGAGAAAATTTGCAGAAATAATATCTGAAGCACTTGTTTCAATGCATGAACTTCCTCCACTCGAAGAGTATAACTTTATATCGAGTTTGATTTACGAAAGTGCACTTCAAGCTCAAAAGAAACGTATTCCTGCTGCCACTTTCCGACGTCGTCCTCCATCACTTTGGTGGGACAAGGAGTGTTCAAAGGTCTACCTTGAAAAATCATTCGCTTTCAAAAAATTCAGGAAAACTGAATTAGTGGAATGGTTTTGAAAGTTCCAAGCTCTAGAAGCCACACTAAAATGTCTGATTGAAGCAAAAAAGCGTGGATATTGGCGGAAGTTCGTCAATGGTTTGTCAAGGGAGACAGCTATGAGCACTCTTTGGAATACGGCTAGGAGAATGAGTGGCTGGAACCATACAAATGAAAGTGAGCAATACTCTGACCGTTGGATTTTCAAATCTGCAAGAAAGGTTTGTCCCGATTCCGTTCGTGCACAAAGCGTCGGACGCGACATTCCGCTCCAAGGCGATTATGAGAATTTTTCGATGGTAGAATTCTCAATTGCCCTCCTCTCATGTAACAATTCAGCTCCGGGGTCGGACAAGATTAAATTCAACTTGTTGAAGAATCTTCCCGACTTGGCGAAACAGCGTTTGCTGAACTTGCTCAACAAATTTCTGGAGCTGAATATAGTCCCGCATGACTGGAGACAAGTGAGAGTGATAGCCATACGAAAACCCAACAAGCCAGCTTGCGATCACAATTCGTATAGGCCCAATGCAATGTTGTCCTGTATTCGTAAATTGTTAGAGAAAATGATTCTACTTCGTTTGGACAAGTGGGTTGAAACGAACAATTTGCTGTCAAATACGCAGTTTGGCTTCCGCCGAGGTAAAGGGACGAATGATTGTCTCGCGCTGCTATCTTCTGAAATCCAAATCGCATTTGCTCGCAAAGAACAAATGACTTCCGTTTTTCTCGATATCAAAGGGGCATTTGATTCAGTTTCCATGGAAATTCTCTCAGAGAAACTTCATAATCGTGGACTTTCGCCAATTCTGAATAATTTCCTGTACAATTTACTGTCAGAAAAGCACATGTTTTTCAATCATGGCAACTTGAAATCTTCTCGATACAGTGTTATGGGCCTACCACAAGGCTCCTGCCTAAGCCCCCTCTTGTATAGTTTTTACGTCAATGATATGGATGATTGTCTAACTAGAAACTGCACGCTGAGACAACTTGCAGACGATGGAGTTATTTCTACACGGGTACTAATCCCGCCGTTCTGCAAAAATCCTTGCAAGATACCCTGAACAACCTGTTCATGTGGGCTCTCAAGCTGGGTATCGAATTCTCTACGGAGAAAACCGAAATGGTCGTTTTTCTAGGAAGCACGAACCCGCCCAATACCAGCTTTACCTATCCGGCAAAGCGATCAGGCATTCGATGTTTTTCAAATACCGAAGTCTTGGCAGGAGTACCCCCGCTTACTCTTCGGTTGCAATTCCTCTGTCATTTTTTACCTGTCCATGCGACATAAATCCATGGAACCCCAGATCATCTACACTCCAATGTTATTCCGTCGATATTTTCGGAAAAATATGAGACAGTTAGATCTGATAAAATGTTCTTTACTGACGGTTCATTCATAAACGGGTCCACTGGCTTCGGCATCTTCAATGAAAATTCCAGTGCCTCTTTCAAACTCAAAGATCCTTGTTCCGTGTATGTCGCTGAACTGGGTGCGATATACTACGCACTGGGGATCATTGAAACATTGCCCATCGACCATTATTTTATTTTTTTCAGACAGTCTCAGCTCAATAGAGGCAATTCGTTCAATGAAAGTTGATAAATGCTCATCTTATTTTTATAAACAAGAATGAGACATCTATTGAGTGTTTTGGTCGAAAAATTATTCAAGATTACCTTAGCATGGATTCCCTCTCATTGCTCGATTCCGGGGAATGAGAAAGCGGACTCGCTAGCTAAGGTGGGCGTTTTAGAAGGCACACTTTTTGAAAGGCAAATTGCTTATAATGAATTTTTCCACATTCCTCGTCAGTATACGCTCGTAAGTTGGCAACGCATGTGGAGTGGTGATGAGTTCGGTCGTTGCTTACACACGATTATCCCTAAGGTCTCGACGAGTGCATGGTTCAAGGGATTGAATGTAGGTCGTGATTTCATTCGCGTGATATCTCGGTTTATGTCCAATCACTACAACCTAAACGCCCATCTCTATCGCATTGGGCTCGCAGCAAACAATCTTTGTGATTGTGGCGATGGCTATCACGACATCGAGCGTGTTGTCTGGTCGTGTATCCGGTTCAATGCTGCTCGCTCTCAGCTCTCTAGAGCACTGAGAGCACAAGGCAGACAATCGGATATCCCCGTCCGGGATATCTTAGGTAGTCGTGATCCTGATCTTCTGCTTCATCTATACCTGTTCCTCAGAAACGCCGATGTCAACGTTTAATGAAGTTTCCTCCGTTGTTTCCCTGTATCATATCCCTCCTATCCAATCGATAAACTTCTACTTAGTCGCGGCATTACATACACATACTCTTCACAGATACACAGGTCGAAGGTTGTACAGGCCACTGATCATTCAACAAGAGCCAAAGGTTGCACCGCTCATGACAACTCTACACGAGCTGAAGATTGTACCGCCCAGTGACCATACTACCCTGGATTCCTCGAGTCAAGAGCGATGCACCACGATTGATATGAGGTACAGACTAGGGGGCGTTACTGATTAATGGTCAGCTGCATCCCAATAGGGAGCATCCAGTGTCGGGCGCACGTAGAGAGCATTTCAGACTGCAACATCCCTATTATGAGAACACTTGTAATACTAACCTCGAGCCAACCGCGAGTAATCGGTTACATATTACTAGCATAGTTGTAGGGCAAACATTGTCGAATTATTGAACTCCCGGCCCTGTCAGGCTGACGTCATATGAGCCTTAATAAAAATATATATTTTGGAAATTATTTGTAAGAAAATTTTGACTAAAAGTTTTAAATGGGTCACCCTCGTGGTAGGTTGAGCGTTAAAAAAAAATAAGAATCTTTCTTAATTCTGAAATTCTACGGTTGGACTGAGGTTCAAGGGCGATAAAATGATTCAGCTCTAGTATAAAAAATTCTGATGTTACGATAGCAACGTTTATTCAATTATTGACTCAAATCAAATTTTAATCAGTCCTTTCCGACTCTATTGTAAATTCGAAACAAAGAATACTATTCCTTCATTCTTTCTCATGTTGCAGGAAGGTTAAAATATATTTTCATGTAGAGGTATCTGATATAGTTTTCAGAATTAAATTTAATTCCGTTGATTTCCTATATATGAGATGTGTACTCAATAACTCCAGAAGTTCAGTTTCAGATTTAATTCAGTATCGACACAAGTTCAAAACGAAATCGATCAATATAGAAACGAAAGTGGACCTGCATTTCTAAAAAAGAATCAAATGGAAATGTACATTTTAATCGAATAAAAATTGGACATTCATCCAGGATTTTCTTCAGCATCTGCTCACCCGAAGTTGGATTGTTAAGTTCAGATCCATCTCGTAACAAAACTAACCTCAATCGAAATCAGATTGATACCATTTGTTATACAAAGCACCGCAATTAAACTTTCTGCCAGATTGGTTTCACAGGTGAACTGCAGCACCGAAACAAGCTTCACTTTTCGGAGAAAGTACAGTGGAGAAAGTGTACAATTTATACAGGCATACAGTGTGGTGGGGGATTATGGAACGTCGGCTGCCCGTCTCCAAGTTACCGTCGTTCCTCATCTTGTCTAGACCCTGGGCCACCACTCATCGGTGGGTCAATCTATGGGAGAGTATAATGTCACTACTCATCAATAAATTTACCTTTTGTGCAGGCCGTCTGATAGAGCCCTCTTTGATCCAGACTGCAGTCACAGTCTGCCGGGCATCGTTTCATGCCCGAGATGAGCTGCATATTGACCAGCGTTACCACCGTCAGCAGGAGCAACAGAGTGGTGGTGATGGGCATCGAAGTCGTCCTTCGAATGATGTCGGTCATCTTGCTGAAAAGAAGCAGAAGAAAAAGAAGAAGGGTAAGATGCTGTATAGATGGTTGGTTGACAATGCTGAAAATAAACGATAGGATTATTGGGTAAATATAAATTGGGTGAGTACTAATGAAATAACGGGAATCGAAATGGAAAAGTTTACGGCTTAACCCTGTTCGAAAAGTTTGCAATCGGAAAGTCCTTTTTGTGTGTGTTTGAAAGCCACGATCCATTAAAATCTTCTTGAAGGCCTCGTTCGAAGGGTGGCACAAGTGACTGTTTACTGTTTTAATCACTTAATGAAGGGATTTCCGATAGATCTCTCTCTCTCTTTCTCAAAGTAAAATTTATAGAATGAATAAGTTGTTGCTACTTTATGAAGGAGGATTATTGTATCATAATTCGTATTCATTGCGGAAATAGTAGCTTATTTTCGAGCAACAATTATTGGCACTCCGGAAACTGTCGTCAGAGCGCGGAGCGATAGTGAATCCATACCCATGTCAAGCGCGTAGGGATGCGTTCGCTCTGTGACGGAAATGGCAGTTGACGTGTCGTTATTTAAGTTAAAATCATCATTAATTATGCAGAGCGAGAATACTGTTAATTAGCATAATTGACTTCTAATCAGCTTTTCGCCCTTGCCGGTTGCACACCCGCGAGTAATTAATCATCGTTTAAGGGGGCCTCAATTTCGCTGCTCCCAGAATGACGAAGGTGTTTGTCGAGTGGGTATAAACGATTCCTGCAAGTGATAACCCGCAACTTTTATTTTCCCTCCACAGAATATTTAAATGAGGGGGCATCCCTTACACTCGTTAATGGTACAGATTGACATCAACGGATATGAACTGGTGATACTTAGAAGCAGGGAATCACAACGATGAAGCTATCGGCAGATATGATGGATGCTTATTTAACGATTTGAGAGAAGCCGTCCGCAGCAGATAATTACTTTACATTTTAATTATTATCCCGGGATTATGGGTGTGGGATAACGAGTTTATATTTTAAATTTTTATTCGTGGATGTTCGTGATTCCAACAATTCCCCAGCATGCTTCAGAGCAAGATAAAAATAACCTTATCAGTTCCTCCAAACAGATTTGCTTCCGTTTGCACCCATTCGATTATTCATGCGAACTCCCCAGCGTTCAGGAGAAGCAAGAAAATTGATTAAAATGTTGCCGAATATAGCAGCAATTCCCCGGCACGGTCTTCAGCAGCCATATTTTATCAGCTTTAAGCGAGCATGAGAATCGAAGACAACTCAATTGAGCGGTGTCTTCGTCGGTCCCGAGTTGTCTCGCTTTCGCAAGACTCCAGCCGTAGGTTCGCATCATATGTATTAGCATAATTCAGAGGAAGAAAAATCCTCCTTTGAGCCCAGTTTGGGAGCAGCGGAACGCATGGCTCGATTTCCACGGTGCTTCGCAATGTTGTGTCGTTCTAACCCGACCCGTGAGAATTTTGTGATGAAAAAACAAAATAAAGCGAACCATGGCAGGAAGAAATATTGATTTTTTTCATGTGATTCACTACTCGGCGTATTCGTACGCACTCTGTTCATGTTCTCAGACATGAGCAAGGAAACAAAATAGAAGGTTAAAAAAACAACACAAGTAAAATAAAATGGAAAACCCCAAACGGATATGATAACATAAACAATATTTCCCGCCTCTTGTGCTTGACAAACGCACACGCATACGCACACAATCATTTAAGCGGTGAACATGAAAATCCTTTCTCTCCTACGGCCGCCGGTTGCCATCTTAAGACCGCAGGAAATTCATTGTCTCGAGAGTGAGTGTAGCGACGGTGTCATCCTTCCTCCGTGGGAGTAGAAGATAACTTTGCCCCAGGAAATGGTTACGACGGGGGTCACAAGTGGTTAACACCACGATGTACATGGTGTATAAATTTATCCTCCGCCCCCACACTCTAACATAACCAGCCAAAGTGGAAATAAACTTGTTGATTTGTTTGGTAAAAATACGGCTATATTTTCGAGACTCTCATGGGTTTCGGGGGTGCTAGTGAAAGGATTAGGGACAACATGGGGCCTGTGCTCAAGATTGGTGGAAGCCAAGGGTCCATTTTTCACTCTGGAATGTGCCATTTTGAGATGATGCTCAGATAAGATGGCTCTTATTCCATATCAAAGCCGAAATTGCTGTCCGTTTGTAACTATTAATCAGTAAAAACAATGTAGGACGGTAAATGATAGGCGTCTCAGTGGCCGATAACATAGCTTATCAAGAATGGTGGGAGTTTTTCATGATTTGAGTTCCCTGATTATACTGAAAACAATTACTTTTCATGAGGTAAGAAATTAAAGTGTTACTTTGAAAAGGTTGTGAATTGCAGTTTCAGACATTTTATATGATACCCATTTTTCTTCCTATTGGATCTTTCTCATGGCGTGGAAATGTATGGAAACAGCAATTTTAGTAGCTCCCAGATCGTTGTTAAGTTCCCTCATCTTAAGAACTGCTGCAATATTACTTGCAATCCATTGCCTTTTTATTTGAAACTAGCTGACCCGGCAAACTTCGTTCTTTCCAAAATTTATTTTTCGTTATAAAATTCACGTTTTTTTGCTAAGCGCACGTTCATGGGTCCAATCGCAGAGCTGTTCATGGATTGATCTTTTGATCTACCATTCAAAATTACATTTTACTATAAAATTCCTAGAACTTCTACCAGAACTCATCATTATAACATCAGATTATTTTCTGACACAGTTCTCGTTTGAGATTTTTGAACCACTTGCAAATAACATGTCTCTCCGTTACATGAAATAAATGTTTGATACAGAAAATATAATAGATCCAAAACAGCCCTACATTGAACAATTCCTTTATCGAGTTTTGTTAACATCAACACATTCCATTTTTATTTACATAGCAGTTCGGCTGAAAAGTTCATAAGATGGCGCTTCTTGCAAAAATCTATTTGACTATCACAAAGCACTATCTTTCAATGGATACGTGTCAAAATTTGGTCGGTCGATTGGTTCGTGAGTTACAGCAATGAGAGTGAAGCAATTTTTGTTATTGTGAAAAAAAAGGAAAAACCACAAATCAATGAAAACGATGGCAAAATTACATGAATTGGGCTTGGAATTGCTTCCGCATTCACCGTATTCTCCAGATCTGGCCCCCAGCGACTAGTTTCTGTTCACAGACCTGAAGAGAATGCTTGCTGGCAAGAAATTTAAGAAAGTGATTACCGAAACTGAGGCCTATTTTGAGGAAAACCCGCAAGAATACTAAACAAATGGTATCGAAAAGTATCGCCCTCGAAGGCAATGATGTTGAATAATAAAATTGAATTGTGAACAAAAAATAGTTTTACTGTGTTACCTTATAAACTTTTCAGCCGAAGTGTTAGATAGAAGAAGATATAGGAGTGCGTTTTATCACATTAAAATCAATTTCCACTTTCTAACAAAAATCAATTTCGTTAGTGCAAACATCAAATGGACTAACAACGCTTGTCACTATGTAGGGGCTATTTCCGAAAATTTTCAATTGTCATGTTTGGTTGGAATATTTTTGGTTGAAATATGTGTAATATTTTTATGGGACCCCCTCTCCATTACAGAGGAGGGAGAGGTGTCATACCATTGATTATTTCTCGAGTTATGCAGAAATTTTGTTTCATTTGTATGGCAGCCCCCTTCCCCTTAGAGAGAGGGTAGGTGTGTCGAACCACCATAGAAACATTGATTGCTCCCTAGAACCTCCATATGCCAAATTTGGTTCAATCTGCTTGATTAATTCTAGAGTTATGCAACCCCTCTCTAAAGATGGAGGGAGGAGTGTCGAACCACCATAGAAACATTTCATGCCCTCTAAACCTCCACATGCCAAATTTGGTTCTGTTTGCTTGATTGACTCTCGAGTTGTGCAGACACCAACATCACCAGAGACACACAACACAGACATCAACAATAATGATATACTGCTATTTGACATAAAATGTCCTAAATTAGTGTCATAATACTTAAGGTTAATACTTGGTTACTCGGGAATTTAGCATCACTAGAGTCGTGTGAAATTATGCGATTTTAGAGCGAGGTGTATTTGATGAAAAATTGAATATGGACTTTTCTGTAAGTCCATAGAAAAAACGATCACGATCGATATTAAATTTTTCAATTTGTTCAATTTGCCCAAAATGATCCCGAAAGACGTAATCCACTGTCAAAATGGACTTGGTTAGAATTAAAGGAACATGAAAAAAATCATTTTCATTGTTTCGAAAATCATAAGCCACGCTGTTAGCAACTAGCATTAAAATAGTTATTGGCTGCTCGTTGACTGGAGCAGGACTACAAATAAAACTTCTTCTTCTTCTTCTTCTTTTGGCTTTAAGAGGGTTCATTCGCCTTTAACATACAAAGAAACCCTAAAATGACATCCATTTTATAGCCCGGTACGAGAACAGAGCTTCAGTTGCATATTTTTTCTTTTGCATTGCTTCTTTGCATCAGAATATTTTGCGAGACCGATCCGCGTTGTCGTAGAGAGTCAACGAACGATTTGTCAATGCAAAGGAACAATTCGTAGCCCTCGCTTGTTATTCTTGTTTTTTTCGTTTGGTTATAACGAAGCATGACTACTACTACGCTTCGCACTCGTTATTGGTGATCTTATAGGCGGGAACGCTTTCATTCGTTAATGGGTACGGATACCTATTGGGACGGGGTTTCTCCAGAGCTTCTCTAGCTTGGATAACTTTCTCGTATAAATGTGCGGATATTTAATCGCGAGCGCCACGTGGAACACAAATGGTTTTGACGGGGAAACTTTAGAACACTATGCAAATTCTTTCTCCATTTATTTCAATCGCATTCTGCTATACACTAAAACATTTCAACTACGCGTGACGCGTAGACTAATTCGGAGTTGTTCGAAACGCTTTGTTTTTGATTTTTGAAACAGTCTTTTGAGGATCGGTTCAAACTGAAATATATTCATTTTTATAAATATAAATTTCATACAAAAAATGTGTAATATTACTCACAAAGTAGTTTCTTTTTTATCCCCGTGCTTTTCAGACTTTTTTGGCCTCTATCCTTTGCTTTTCAAAATATACTTTTCCCTTCTTTGTCTCTATCCCACACTTTCCCGATGATACTCAGCCTTGCTTTCCTCCAATTTTCGTTCAATTTGCTTCGATCTTTTCACACCAATCTATATAAAAACACATTCATTTATAATATTTTTCAGAGACGAATGAACTCCCAGAGTTTGAAATCTCTTTAATTCAATCATCATCATAATATTTTTCCCTTTTTTTATTTCAGGTATGACAGGTTTCCGGACTTACGGGCGAAGGATATATGTGAAACACGTTATTCACACTTCATCTATAAATCTTTGATCGCAATAAATATTTGATGCAAATTCCACTATAAATCTTTGATTTTTAAAATAATATGTATTTTTAATACTGCTGCTTTTCACTAATTGCTTTTCAGAATGAACAAACCCTTTTCTGTCAAATGCTGACGGTTTGTTTTCATTCCCACTATTGAATATTACCTCTTCGGGTTTTAGTTCAGCCGTGTTGATAATTAATGAATAATTCGGAAAACCAGAAAGTCCTACGGCATTTCTAGATATGTGTGATTTTTTTCAAAGTTTTTTCAGTGTTGCGTGGTACAACAAATATTTTTGTTCTATTTCTAAAAGGGTCTGGCTGGGTAAGGGAGTAAAAAGTACCTCTAAACCAAATCACCAGCTGTATAGAAAATATTGTATAGGGTACTAAATAAAACATGTTGGCAGTAGTACAATATATTTGAGTCCTTATATGGTACAACAATGGATCTATGGTGAAAAATGCACCTTTTCGTTATTTTTGTTTACATGTGGCGTAATTTTTTCCTGATTCTTTAAGAGCATTGCGAGACACAAAAAAAATATCATCATCGTCTGCATTATTATTTTAATTTTCTTGAAATCGATTATTTTATTGTATTCGTGGCCTTCAATTGTAAGATTAAAATAAATTAAAAATGCCCAAAGTCCAAGAAAGTATTTCTCTTTACGCAATACTGTTAAAATTTCAAGAGAAAATTGCGCTACATGTGGAAAAAAAACCCCATACGAAAAAATTTAAATAAAAATTGGAGCAAAAGTGGATCTCAAAGTAATGTTTTTTTTTCAAAATTTCGAAATGCGTGAAAATATATATATTTTTTTTGTACCGCGAAAAACACTCTAAAAATGCAGAAAAAAATCACATTTACCTAAAATAGACGTAGAAGAAATTTGAATACAAACTAGAGTAGTACTGAATCTCAAAATAAAAAAATAAATAAATTTGATTTAAAATAAAAATAAAAATTAATTTAATTTTTTTTAGTATTTTATTTTTTGATGAAAGAAATGTTTAAAAATATTGATCGATACACAAGATGTACTTTCATTATTTTTTTTCATATTTTTGTCTTAAAGCTATCGAGAATGGCGTGAAAAAAAACAAAAAAAAAAACGATAGACCTTATGTTGTACCATATAAGAACTCAAATATATGGTACTACTGTCAACATTTCATATTTAGTACCCTATACAATATTTTACATACAGCTGGTGATGTGGTTTGGGGGCACTTTTTACTCCCTAACCCGACCAGGCCCTCTGTGATCGTTGAGCAATAGCAAAACTGATTCGTTTACACTGCTTTTTGCTTCAAATGTTCCAAACAACTGAGAAACTGTTTTCTCGTCATCTTGCAATCGGCAAAGTCAATGGATCCAGTTGGACCTCCTGAGTGAGCATAGAAAAATGAAAACGTTCCGTTCGAAACTAGTTCGATAGCTCTTTCCATCTCATCTTCGTTGATGCTGGTTCTATCGGTTTCCTTTTTGCAGTTCCGAACCATCATTAGGCCTGATAATCAGACTAAATTGATATTTGTTAGGAAACAACAATCAAACACATATTTGATGCGGTATTCAACAGTGTCCGAATGTGCCCGACCACCATCCGAAGACAAATCACAATTTTAACTAATAAATGGCCTTGTTTTTCCGTTGTATGTACGTTTTTTTTTTCATTTTATATTAGTGATGTACTCAAATTTCTAAATCATTCACAAAGGCATTAGGAAAATACGTGCAACTTCAAGATCAAAATTTTCGAAACGTGTATGAAAAATGGCACTGTGTTGTTTTTGTAAGTAATAAATTACCAGGAACTGTCAAACTATATGACAGCTGTTGGTGGAAGGAGTGCTAACTTACTTATATTTTCAATTTGGTTGAAAATTGTACCACTAATTTTTACAAGCCTGTTCCGAAACTGCCCCCCTTTCCCCTACAAAAATTGTGATATGATTGTTATGTATTCATTCGCAATCAAAAGAGTAATTAATGTTAAAACTATTTCATATGACCGACGTATGTTTTCTGATTTGACACTTCAAAAAAAAAACGTAGTTCTACATGCGAAATTGTTGCAGAATCTTCTATGGAAAAAGGCTTGGAAGGATTAACTCTACTCTGAGGAGTAGGTTTAGAGAACTCATCACCATATACACTGAAGTCGCTTTTTATGCGGTTTTATTTTACGCGCCTTTTTTTACGCGGTTTATTTTTACGCGGGTTTCAGAATTTACGCGTTTTTTTTACGCGGATTTCAAAATTTACGCGGTTTTTTTACTTAGGCTTATGGAAGCTAACAATCAAAAAAAAATTTTTATTCGTTTTTATGCATATATTTTTCATTCATTGAAAATAGAAGAAGAATTTAATTTTTGATAGATTTCCTTAAAGTAATAAAACACCTTTCTCATATGAAAAAAAAAAATAATTTCCAGAATCTCTCAGAAGGTGACAGATGATCATATTTGATGACAAAAATCCTTCTACGCATATGTTAGAATTTTTTTAGTGCTCCCGTGGCCGAGTGGTTAGCGTCATAACTAACATGCCGGGTGTTCGGGTTCGATTCCCGTTCTGGTCGGGGGAATTTTTCGTCAAAGAAATTTCCTCCGACTTGCACTGTGATCACGCGTATTCTAGAGCTTGCCACTCAGAATGCATTCAAGGCGTGTTATTTGGCATAGAAATCTCAACTAAGTACTAATAAAAATGACGCAAGTAATACTACGTTGAGACGGCGAAGTTCCTCTAGGAACGTTAGTGCCATTGAAGAAGAAGAAGAAGATATGTTAGAATTTCAACAATGACAGAGTTATAGAACTTTTTTTTTGTTTCGTACCCTGTTGCCTCAAACTGGCTATACACTAGAAAGTACGCTGCGTAAGCCAATTCTGTTTGAAAGATGAGAAAATTTAGCTCAGGATATAGTGGTGGAACATCTAAATTAGTAGATTTAAATAGCTTTTTGGAAGTGAAAAATTCAAAGTTGATAATTTCCAATGTGTAATTATTGATTTTATCCCAAAAATTTATATTGAACTTGATTGTTACTATCAATCAAATTAAAGCTCTCAAATTGCTCTACAATTTGTTCTTTGACACCCAACACCTTTCTTAATTTCGCTGCAATATCGATATAAACAATTCCTGGTGAAAATTCAAGCAAAATCTTCAAAAATCACGATTTTTACCCAACTGTAATATCCACCCCAATTCCACCTTAACGTTCAAAGGATACATTTTTCCTCAAAATAAGTCAGATTTGAAATGTATTTTTTTTTTCAAATTGTATATAATCGAGTCTAAAATTGTACACTATGTAAAAAAATTATACACACCCCCTATTGACTGTTTTTAGTCTAGCTGGCATCTTTTAAATGACAATGAATGAAACTCAAAAAACAGTATGAACTTACTCGTTTATTACTTAACGTTTATTCAGTAACATAAAAACATTTCAAACTTATCTCATACTTCAGAAGGTAAATGTTAGAAAAAATAACAAGAGAAATCAACACCAAAAAATTAAACACACCCTTAGATATTTGCGCATTTAAAATCGTGTGTGGTCTCCTTTTGCCTGGATTACGGCCTGGCATCGATCCGTCATGGATTCCACAAGCTTAAGGAAAACGGATGGCTCGATTTTGTTCCATTTATCAACGATGACCTGCTTCAGCTTCCCCAGATTCGTTGGGATTTGTTCTCGAACTTTTATCTTGAGAATGGACCATAGATGTTCGATAGGGTTAAGGTCTGGAGATTGAGGAACCCAATCCAGGACCTTTATTTTATTTTTCTCCAGCCATTGCTTTACTAGTTTCGAGGTGTGTTTAGGATCACCATCATGTTGAAAGATGAAATTCCGAGACATCTTCAACTTTCTGGCTCTGGTGTGGAGGTTACGTTCCAGAATGTCCAAGTAAACTTCCTTTGTCATGATCTTGTCAATGAATTCCAACGTTCCGCAACCATTCCAGGACATAGAACCCCACACCATCACTCGTCCTGCAATATAACCTATCAATAAAGCTTCACTCCTTCAATAAATATTATTCAAATAGTCATACCTCCTCCATGCTTCACGGTAGGTCGCAAACATTTCAAGTTCAAGCGATCTCCTGGTTTTCTCCACGTCCGAATGATTCCGTCAGAGCTTAACAAGGTGATTTTTGTCTCATCAGACCACAACACATGCTTCCAGTCATCAATTGTCCAAGTTGCATGTTCTTTAGCCCATTTCAAGCGAAGTTTTATGTTTTTCTTCGACAACCATGGCTTTTTTTCAGCTACATGCCCTCCAAAACCCAACTCCTTTATTCTGTTCCGGACAGTTTGAGGGTGTACTGAAACATTGTAGAAGGTTTGAAGCTCAGCTGCCAGTTTTGGAGCAGATAGTCGACGATTTTCCTGAATCCTTCGTTTGATGAATCTGTCAATATTAGGTGTTGTTCTACGTTTTCGTCCTTGTCCCTTCTGGCGAGCAATTGTACCCAATCGTTTATACTTTTGGATGATCGACGCAATTGTATTTTTGCTCAAATTGACCATTTGACTTATTGTTTGGTAACCATTTCCAGATTCATGGTGAGAAATTATCAATTGCTTGATATTCAAAGGAAATTCGCGCCATTTCCCCATTATTGCCACACAAAATTTTCCAACACTTTGGCAAATCACAGAAAATGATCTAGACTTTCAACTTGTTTATCGTTGGATGTTTACAAATCAAAACAAAGCTCTACCATCTAATGTCATTTTTCAAGGGGTGTACATAATTTTTTGGCATCATATTTTGGCATCCATGTTTATTTGCTGCGCCTGTAAATAAATACTACTACGAAAATTTATTTATTCTGCTCATTTTGCTTTACTCAAAAGGGACATCACTTACAGCTAAAAGAAAAATTGAATAATAGGAGTGTGCCAATATTTTCAACAAAAATGCTGATACTATTACGAGGGTGTCTATAATTGTTTACATAGTGTATATAATCGAATCACATATAATCGAGTCCGACCTGTACGGATTTTGGAATTGACCCGGTTTTTTTTACGCGTATTTTGGAATAATGCGGATTTCGGAATTTACGCGGTTTTTTTTTACACGGATCTTGGAATTTACGCGGTTTTCTTTTACGCGGTTTTTTGTTTACGCGGCACCTATCCCCCGCGTAAAAAGCGACTCCAGTGTATAGTCGAACCAATCACCATAACACCTGCTCGAGTCATATTTTCGATCCTAAATTACAGCAGCGTTCATTTCACGCCACATTTGATCTGATTCCCACTCCGATTTCAACACCGATTTTGATTCGGTTAAATTTCGGTCGGTCGCAACCTTGAAGTGCTCAACAAAAGAAATTTTATCCTGGGGCGGCACCGGAAAAACAGTGTGAAATGCACCAATCGAAGACGGGTTAAACTGCTGATTGTGACAATCTTCGTGTGGGGCTGATTGTAAGTCTGACGAAAGCTGCGTTATCCGCGGGGCATTTTACTTTTTGGAACGGAAGTAATGCCGTACCAAACGTTTGCGAGCGTTGGTTCAACCTATCAAGCGTCCTGCATTTGTGGTGGTTTGATGAAGTTCTAGAATTTCCGTTTGATTCATTCTGATTGCTTATGAAAGATTGTGTGTGTATTTACTTGGATATATTAAAGTCGAAGGACAAAGTTTTTGACTGACACAGTTCCACTCGGACATCTAAAATGATTATTAATATTCTGCTCAGACATTCGTTCGTCCAATTGGAACTTAGCAAAAATTCCTGAATGAATATCATTGAATTCAAGCCACGGTCGATTAGATTCCCGTTTGCCATAAGGCCCTTGAAATGACCACGACCTTGTGTTTTCAACTTAATTAAAACTCCCATCTGTATAGCATTAATGATTTCCCTATTCAACGATCGTCGTTTAGCATTTCCCCGTGGATGTTTGGGGAGCTGACGGGGAGCAGCACCAATGCAAAATCATGGTACCGAACTGCTAGGGGTCATTATTTTGATTGTTATGTTCGTCCATAATTTATATCCCAAATGAGGAAAAAATAAATACAAACAAGCAAACTTTTTGCTCCCCAAAAATCGTTAATCCGACATTCAGCACCACTCTCGATTACGATAAAAGTTTGTTCCATTAATGATGAGAACTGCTGGAGCAACTCCATTCGGCACGTTCCCTCATTCCGAGCGCCCCCACCATAACAGTGATAGTGGGCGGCAGAGTAGTTGGTGCAAAGTTTGTAAGTACTAGACACACGAGGACAACAACAAGGGCAGCAAAAAAAAAAGGAACAGGAAGCAACACACTCCATTTAACGTTAAAATGTTTCCCACCGAGCAATAATGGCGCTCGTTTCCCTTGGCGTAATCGCTGTCTGATCTTAATTCCTTGCTCGCTTTTGCAATACAAACAGGAAAGCGAGAGAAAAAAAAAATCGAAAGCGAAATTCACTCCTAGAACGTGTTTATTCCGAATAAATCCGCCGTTACCGTTACATGGCCACAGGAATACATTTGGGTAAACAAGACCATCAAGATCCGCCTTCAGTACTCTAACTGCGCTCTCGATTGCCCAGCTGCGAGAGTTTGGCTGCTGATTGGATTTGGGTTTTCGGTTTTCGGTACGAGGCATTTAGATCGAGATATGGCTGGTTTGCCTGCCACTGACTCCGTGTTGGACAAAACTAGTTACCTTCCGTCCAATTCGCATGGGTCAATTTGCTGAAGGTTCGAAGGCTATGGAATTGAACTGTTATTTGCCATGATTTATTCGAACCGTCCAGGCGTGTTCGTTTGGTGTGTGTGTGTGTGTGTGTTTTTTTTTTTTTTTTGGCAGACTTATCTCACTTCTTAACTAGGCGAACCTAGCCAGAATTTTCACCTGCCCCCGGGCTTCTGAATGCCAAAGGGGGACTAGGCTCTGCGGAATGCACGTATCTGCATGCTCGTGCTGTTTTAGTCCTGACCGAGGAATTGTCGGACAATCGCGCAGGTGCTAAGGATGACCGACTTTTGGATGCCGGCCAATTCCTTCTCGATGTTCAACACCTTTAGCGCTTCCAGAAGTGTCTTCGGGATAATTCCAGTTCCAGAGAGAACGACTGGAACAATTCTTGGGACCTCCCTTAGCCCCCACAGTTCCTTGAGCTCCACGGCCAATGGTCGGTACTTGCAGATTTTGCGACCGTGGGTCTCCTCCAGATTCTGGTTCAGTGGAATAGCGACATCGATGATGGTGACTTTGCGGTCGCTCTTGTCGTAAACCATTATATCTGGGCGGTTGTGGTGGATCGAGAGGTCGGTCAGAACAGTGCGATCCCAGTACAGCTTGAAACGGTCATTTTCCAGGACAGGTGCAGGCAGGTACCGGTAGTTTGGTACGTTGTCTTCCAGTAGAGCACATTGGAGCGCCAGTTGTCGATGAACAATACGGGCCACGTTGTTGTGGCGCTCGGTGTAGGCTGCGTTGGCCAAAACGGGACAGCCTCCCATAATGTGCTCTATGTTTTCACCTGGTTGATGGCACATCCGGCAAATGTCATCAACGTCTTGATGCCAGACGTACCGCCTGCAGTTTCTCGTCGGCATTATCCTGTCCTGGATGGCTATCATGTCGGCTTCTACTACTGAAGAGAGTTCACCACGCGTTAGCCACAGATTAGATGCGGCCTTGTCGACGTGTGGCCGGTCCAGTTGATGGGGGTGGGCACCATGCACTGCCTTCTGCTTCCAAGCTGCAATCTTCTCCTCCACTGTCTGCAGATTGCAGTTGAGTTGGTACTCCGCTTGCGCCAAGTGCAGAGCGCTGTATCCTCTGTCGGCGGCGCAGACAGCCCGGTATAGCGCGTTTTGGTTGGCGCGTTCTGCGAAGTACTCGCGCAGTTGTCGTACCTGGGCAACACACAGTGCAGAAATGTCGACGATTCCAAGTCCCCCTTCTTTGCGTGGTAGTGAAACTCTCTCCAGTGCCGATTGAGGATGGTGCATTCCGGCCTCTTTGAATGCTTTCCTCATCCTCCTCTCAAGGTCCTCTAGGTTAGTTTTGCTCCATTTGACTACACCAAAACTGAAGGTCAGCAGGGGAAC
Organism: Toxorhynchites rutilus septentrionalis; assembly: GCF_029784135.1. Classification (NCBI taxonomy): domain Eukaryota; kingdom Metazoa; phylum Arthropoda; class Insecta; order Diptera; family Culicidae; genus Toxorhynchites; species Toxorhynchites rutilus. The sequence continues at coordinate 84,727,542 of NC_073746.1, forward strand.
CGCGAATGTGTTGATCGCGCGTACCTTGTTCCCCGCGTTGAGGAAAGTCCTCAGGACACAGTTCACTCGACTCAAGAACTTGTCTCGCAGCTCCGTCTTGATGTCGGAGTGGCGAATCCCGGTGAGCTGTCGGAATCCAAGATATTTATAGGATTCGCCACGAACCATGTCTCTTATAAACTCGCCGTCATAGACCTCGTAGCCTCCGGATTCGGTAAGTTGTCCTTTCAGCAGGTGGACACAGCGACACTTGTCGAGGCCGAACTCCATACAGATGTCCCTGCTTATGTCTTCGACAACCCGGATAGCTACACCTAGACGCTGACGTGAATCAGCGTAGACCTTGAGATCGTCCATGTAAAAGGTATGGGTCACTTCTTCGTGGGCGCCGTCGCCATACCTTATTTTATAGCCATGACCGTTTCTATTGAGCGTCCTACTGAGGGGGTTCAGTGCCAGACAAAACCAAAGCGGGCTGAAAGAGTCGCCTTGGAATATCCCCCTCTTTATCTGCAGCGTTCTAGACTGCAACACATTTTCCCCATCACTGAGGTGCAGAGACGTACTCCACTGCCTCATCGCATGCTGCAGGAACCTAACGACGACGGGATCAATTTTGTAGAGCTCCAATACCCGGACGAGAAACGAGTGAGGTATGGAGTCATAAGCCTTCCTGTAATCGATGTAGGCCATACTTAGGTTCCGCTGGTTATATACCGCCTGGCCGACTATGGCTGCGTCGATGATGGCCTGGTCTTTGCAGCCATGCGTATTTTTCCTGCATCCTTTCTGCTCTTCTGCGATGATGTGATGCTGTTCGCAGTGAGCAGAAACTTTGGCGGTAATTATGCTGCTCAGTATTTTGTACAGACTCGATAGGCACGTTATCGGTCTGTACTTTGATGGGTTCAATGTGTTGCTGTCTTTCGGGAGGAGGAAGGTGACGCCACGGGTGGCGAATTCAGGAAGGTTGTGTGGGTCACGTAGCACCTTGTTGAAGCACTCAGCTATCTTTGGATGTGCGACGGTCAGCTTCTTGTGCCAAAAGTTCTGGACACCATCGGGGCCCGGTGCTGCCCAGTTCCTCAGGTACCGCGAGGCTTCGCGGACATCGTTCTCTCCGACGATGATAGCTGGCATCTCTCCAATTTCACCACAACTCTCCTCCTCCCGTCTTAACCACATTTGCCCGTCGCGATGTTCTACTGGGGTCTCCCAAATACCAGCCCAGAAGTTCGTCACATCGCTAATATCTGGCAAACCTTCGCGGTAGTCGGGCTTCTCGTCGCTAATGTGGTCGTAGAACGCTTTCTCGTTATCTCTGAACATCCGATTTTGTTCCTGGCGCTTTGCAGAGTTAGAGTAACGTTTCAGCCGTTTTGTAAGGACGCTCAATTGCTGTACCAGTGTGTCGAGTTTTTCCGTCAGCTGGTGAGCTCCCAGCTGGCGAAGTTCAGTAGGCCGCACGATCACAGCAACTTGGCGACATAATTTCGCCGATCTGCTTTTTTTTTTTTTTTTTTTTTTTTTTTTTTTTTTTTTTTGTAGAAGGTGGAAATCTTGCATAGACACCCAGTCGCCATGTTGACCGGATAGTGTGAGATTCCTACTCACCAAAAACCACCTCCTTCTTCATGCCGTTTCTCTCCCGGAACCACCGTTTGGTATTACTTCGGGAGGAGGCTGTGCTTATGCACTCATTGCTCTGTGTTTCCTACGCTCATTCTTTGGTCTGCTCTCCATTTTCGTTGGAGTTCCGTCATTATTGTGACTATGACACAATTCACTGCGTTCCACGAGTTCTCGCTTTTACACATTTCGTGTACGATGTTATCGGCATTCAAATTGAGTCCGCATGCAGCGATCAACTCTCTTCTCTGCTGGACAAATCGAGGACATTCGAAGACCACGTGTTCCGCTGTTTCTTCTACTTGACCACACTCAGGACAGGATGGTGAGTTCGCGTGTCCGAACCTGTTCAAGTACCGCCTAAAACATCCATGACCAGACAGAAATTGGGTCAAGTGGAAATTTACTTCTCCATGCTTGCGCCCAATCCACTTCGTGATATTCGGAATTAGTCGGTGGGTCCATCGACCGTTAGGTGTGTTGTTCCACACCTGTTGCCACTTCCGTATTGACTCTAGTCGTGATCTTTTTCGCAGTTCTCTGTTATTTTGCACGTCCGTTGTTTTTTCCTCGTAGCGTACGCTATCTTCAACCAGGATAATGTCGATGGGAATCATTCCCGCTATCACGCATACCGCTTCTGCAGATATCGTTCGATATGCACTCGATACTCTCATCGCCATTACTCTGAGCGTTCTGTTTAGCAGCGTCCGATTTTGTCTTACTTCGAGCGCTGCCACCCAGACCGGACCACCGTAACGGAGTATCGATGTGGATACGCTGGCCAGAAGGCGCCTCTTGCTACTACATGACCCTGCGTTGTTCGGCATAATTCTAGCCATCCCTGTTGCGACCTTTGCTGCTTTCTCACATGCATATCTCACGTGGCTCTTGAAATTGAGTCGATCGTCAAGGATAACACCCAGGTACTTCAGTTCCCGTTTGGAACAGATACTGTGTTCCCCAACGGTGATTTTCGCTTGCTCCACAACTTTGCAGTTGCTGACCAACACCATCTCGGTTTTCTGGTGTGCTATCTGCAGTTTAGAGTCGTTCATCCATTCTTCAACGGTTTTGATTGCCTCTGTACCCAACATTTCGACTTCTTCTCGGGATTCTCCGATCACCGTCAATAAAACATCATCAGCAAAACCAGTGATTTGTACGCCCCTGGGAAGCTTCAACAACAACACACCATCGTACATCGCGTTCCACAGTGTTGGGCCCAGAATGGAGCCTTGTGGAACCCCCGCTGTAATTTTATACGATTTCTGCCCTGTCACTGTATCATAAACTAAGACTCGGTTCTGGAAGTAGCTTTTCAGAATTTTACATACGTAGTCCGGGACTAGTAACCTATGTAGCGCTATCGCGATAGCTTCCCAACTGGCACTGTTGAATGCGTTTTTCACATCGATCGTGATTACGGCACAATAACGATTTCCGCGTCTTTTTTGCTTCAATGCTTTGCCGGCTGTCTCGGTTACTGACATGATAGCATCCATTGTCGATCTTTTTTTCCGGAACCCAAACTGCATTTTAGAGAGTCCGTATTCACCTTCACGTTCTGTGCACTTCATCAATCTGTTGAGAATGATCTTTTCCAGCAGCTTCCCGAGTGTGTCCAGAAGGCAGATGGGACGGTACGACGATGGATCCCCTGGAGGTTTCCCTGGTTTTGGTAGCAGTACCAGTCTTTGTCTTTTCCAGGTATCCGGAAAGTATCCATCATCGAGGCATTTCTGCAGCGTTGCCCTAAATATATCCGGGTACGCTTGAACCGCAGCTTTGACAGCCACGTTGGGGATTCCGTCTGGGCCTGGCGCTTTTTTAATTTTTAATTTTTTAACTGCCGCTATCAGCTCCTCTGTAGTAACTCTCTCGACAGAATCTTCGTTATGGTCGTATGGTGTAGGTGGCCAGCTCATAGGATCATGCTGCGGGAAAAGCCCTTCAATAATACTGTTCAGCTTGTCCGGGCAGGTCTCTTGGGGCGTCGAGGGACCTTTAAGTTTTGACATCACCACTCTATAGGCATTGCCCCAAGGATTCGCATCAACGTCGCGGCACAGTTCTTTGAAGCAGTTCTTTCTGCTGATTCTTATTTCGCTCTTGAGCGCGGCTCTCGCCGCTCTGAACACTTCCCTGCACTCTGTTCTTTCGGTGTCAATCCTAGCCCTTTGCATTCTCCGTCTGGCTCGGAGACAGCTTATCCGCAGTGTGTTAATTGTCTCGTTCCACCAATATACTGGACGGCGTTCGTTTTTTGGCGTTGATTTCCGCGTCATGGTGACGTCACATGCTCTCGTTAAAACCTCTGTCAGTTCGACTGCATTTAAAGTAGAAGTTGTTCGATCCACCTGGAGTGCTTCGATGAAGAGGTTCTTGTCAAACTCCTTCAGCTTCCACTTCTTACACTTTGTTCTCGTCCCTCTCCTTGTTAATGGCGACTGAGTACTGACGGTGTAGCGAATCGCTTGGTGATCACTGTTGGTATAATCCTCGCAGACTCTCCAGTTTATGTTCGATGCTAACGACGGGCTGCAGAAGGTTACATCAATAATTGACTCTCTCCCATCCCTGCGAAAAGTGCTAGTAGAGCCCTCATTAACTAGTCTTATATTCAGCTTTGACAGTCCTTCGAGCAGACTAAACCCCCTCGCATTGGTAAATCTGCTCCCCCACTCTACTGCCCAGGCGTTGAAGTCCCCGCCGATGACTATGGGATGCCGTCCGATGAGCTCTTCCGTTATATTGTGGAGCATCTGGTCGAACTGCTCAATCGTCCATCTCGGGGGTGCATAGCAGCTGCATACAAAGATGTCGTTAATTTTGACAATCACGAACCCTTCATATTCACTGGATACAACTTCCTGGAAGGGATATTTTCCCAACGTCGTAATTGCGGCTATTTTAGCTTTATCGGTTACCCAATTTCCGTTGTCTGGGGGTACCTGATACGGTTCTGCTATGATCGCCACATCGCATTTGATTTCATATGCGGCTTGCCATAGCAATTGTTGTGCCGTGTCGCAGTGGTTGAGATTTATTTGTGTTACCTCCATTTACTTGTTGCTGCCAGCGCTCTTTTAAAGAATGGGCATCTCGAGCCTCCGGTGACGTGATCGTTATCTACCTCCGTCGTACAGAGCATGCATCTTGGAGGCTTAGTACACATTTTCGCTAAGTGCCCCTTATTACCGCATCTTAAGCAAGAGTCCGATCTATCAGGTCCATTGCAGTTTCTAGATTGGTGGCCAAAGTCCATGCATTTAAAGCATCTCATCATTTGCTGAATAGCCCTTAGAGGGCACACCGTCCATCCAACTTTTATCTTGCCAGTCTCTAGCAGTTTTCTTGCTGCGATTCTTGGCAGTTTTATCACTGCTGTTTGTGTACCTCCAAATGCTTTCCTCAGTCGAATTGTTAAGGAGACATCGCTAAGTTCGAACTGTTCGTTCAGGGCTTCTCTCAGCTCGTCGTCTGTTGTGATCTCATCCAGATTTCTACATTCGATCGCTATCTCTTGGGAAAGAGCCCTAACTTTCGCCGTTTCTCCCAGAGATTTTTCGACTAGCTCTCTATATGTCGAACTTTTAATCGTTGGGTTCTTCTTCAATTCAAACAACATTTCTCCATTCTGTGTTCGTCTTATCCTGGCCACGTTTTCCCCAAGATTCTGTAAGGACGGATCTTCTTTCACCTTCCGCAGGATCTCGGCATAGGTCGCCATCCCCGCTGCGCTCACAATAAGAGCTTCTGGTTTCTGCCTCTCCATCTTAGGCTTAGTTTTTCCTTTCTTTTTGTTTTCTTTTTTCTTCCTTTCGACTGTATGCCACCCGTTCGGATCTTCATTGTTTTGCTTATTTTCACCCCTAGCACCTTCACTGCCATCTTTGTGTTTTTTCGTCTCCTTCTTTTCTTCTGGAGTTTGTCTTCTCCTCTTTGCGGTTAGTGGGGTAGAGTCTACCGTCGGTATCAAGATCACTTCCTTTGCCTTACTCTGCACAGCTTCTTTCAGAGCATTCTCCGCTTTTTCTGCTCTTGCCCGCCAGGTCTGCTGTTCACGTTCAGCTATCGCAAGCGCGGATCTTATTTTTACGGTAAGAGTTCTTATCACCGCATGAACATTACTACGAGGTTTGATGTATTCGTAGAGTTCTTCACTTGCCTTCATGGCTTCGCTCAGCTTAGTTCTCACATGCAGGCTTGGCTGCTCGTCCGCGGTTTTGCTGTTGTTGGATTTTGGTACCTGATATTGGTTCAAAATCGGTGATCTCATCACCTGTCCCCTTCTTGCGAAGATGTTTACGTCTTCTTGTTCGCTCTCGATTTCGATTGTATTTTGTATGTACTCCATATGTAAGTGGGTCCCACCTTCAGGCCGCTATCTCCACTCGGAATGTGCAGTCGCTTAAGTGATCCCATGGTTGTCTATGCAAGCAGGGAGGCCATGCAAAGGGTTGGCACGATCCTTCATGGGGTACCGTGCTCAGAGCCGGATCAGCGCAAGACAGGAATGCAACATCTGAGCCCACACGATCAACGAGTTTTGAACGTACCTGAAGGCCTGCCAGGTTTTTAACGGGACGGAGGCAGTCACGCCATTAACCCGCTAGCCGTTTCAAGAAGGTGTCACCCTGCTCTACTAAAGTAACGGAATAGCGCGGCTGTCAGCTCTATAGCGTCTCTTCCAAATCATTCCAAATCAGTCATGCGTCGTTATTACCAGTATGCCGTAATTAGAATCTCACTGGCGTCGATCCTAATATGCCCGTTGGCATTCCTTCCTTCACTGTGTGTCGCGGTATTTCCCCAGCGCTAGCTCCCTAGGGCTTTACCGCGCCCTTACTCGCGTTGTCACCCGATTAGTCGCCTCTTACGACAGGGACAGGGACCAAAAACCCGGAACGCTATTCTAGGCCGGCAGCTCCACGGCAAAGTGTGTGTGTGTGTGTGTGTGTGTGTGTGTGTGTGTGGGTGTTCCGAGCGTTGCCCGACAGTTGCCAAAAGGTGATTTCGATCGGTGGTTATTTCCCATGCGAAAACAAACTGTGACTAAAAAAAATTCCAGGCGTTTCCAGCTTGTGTACAATTTTGTGTTTTCCGTTCCGAAGAAAAACGCTGCAGCTGAGCGCAGGCTTATGGAAGCTAACATATTTCCCCTAAACATGTTTCCCCTAAACATATTCCCTGAAATGTACAATTGTAATGCTTGCCGTTTTGTGTTCGAGCGACGAGATGGTAAATGTGTTTGCTTTCAAACGAATTCTACTTACCTGAAGCACATATGTCAATATTCAAAATTTGCCGTCTCAAACGAGAAAGCTTCCGAGATTTCTTTTTCTGCGTTTTTTCTTTTTTTTTTTTCCTATGGCGCTTCAGCATAGAATGGACTCCGTCCTAAGCACTAATTAAACGGCAGACGTCCCTGATCGCCCCCCGCCTCAACAAACTCACTCGTGGGACTTGGAAGTAACCAGCCCCATTCCCCCCAAGCATTCGAAGAAAACCAATAAACAACCGGGAACAGCGCCAAACTTTTCAGACAGTCGGACCCCTCGCACCGCAGTGTATTTCAATTAAGCTGGGCAAAAGGAAAACACATCCTATTGTGAGGAGCGAACCCCCGAAAAACGATATGCCATTTCCCGGAATGCTAAGTAAATGTAAATGTGTAAGATGATAGGGGGTGGTGGTGGGCAGAGGAGGAGGAAACAGTTCGTTCTTTTCATGTTTGAGAATTTTCGCTCCCTGTGAAGTTTAAACGCGGCGTCAGGAGCTGTAAATTGTACAATTTGGGTTCCTTTTATTGTTTGGTACGAGCTGTTTTTGGTTCTTGGCTTGGAAGAAAAAGGTGTTTTCTAGTAAACTTTTTTATTATTGAAATCTTCCATCAAATTGCAAGAAACAAGGAAAACGAGATTGTGAATAGCGAATGAACGAAGTTTGCCTATCGGGAGAGTACTCTTTATGCGGGAAAAGTGTGTTGAAATTTCGTTCATTTCTGGAACGTCTAAAGAATGAACAATTGGGATATCCATCGTTGCCTACATTGTTTGTACTTTTTAAAACCCAGTACCAACGAATGCCACGTATCTCCAGTCGATCTGTATTTTTGATTCGAAATAAAATTCAAATTTCAAATTCGAATATTTTTTTCTTCCCAAAAGGTCTAGCTTATTGGCTCCAATTTAAAATGTAGATCATCTGAATTATGAAAATTTATGAATCAAAAAAAAATGGAGAAAAATGAACACTAGAATGGGCGGTATAATAAAAAAGGTGGTCCAGTGAAATGCACATCCCTACCGAAGACTCGTACATTTACAGTGCACTATGGTCCAGGAGTTGCATTTAAGTTGAAATTAGCATTTAGAGCTCGACAGTTATTCTATCTACTTAAAACTATCTTCGACAAAGTTGTTACTAATAATAAAGCGCTCATTTTTATGTTGTCAAAAATAGGGTGACCGAAATTGTCGATGAAATAAAAAATATAACTTTCTTATCTTTATGGATAGTGGTGAACATAGTTCGACAATGTTGTAGTCCCAGTTATCGGATACATCTTTTTAGAACAAAGTTTATCTCTTGAAATAACCGCTATAGAGCTTTTTTTGTAAATTGCGTAAGGGTTATCATGAAATAAAATAAGGTTTCATTTTTTTTTTTTTTATCCAAAATATATATTTTTATTAAGGCTCATATGGCGTCATCCTGACGGGGCCGGGAGTTCAATATTTCGACAATGTTTGCCTTAGTAATATGTAACCGATTACTCGCGGTTGGCTCGAGGTTAGTATTACAAGTGTTTTTGTAATTGTGATGTTGCTGTCTCCAATGCTCTGTACCTGTGCCCGACACGGGATACTTCCATTTGGGATACCCCATATCTAGCGTGGTGCGTCTTCTTGACTCGAGGAATTCAGGATAGAATGGTCACTAGCCGGCGCAAACATCAGCTCGTGTAGAGTTGTCATGAGCGGTACAACCTTTGGCTCTTGTTGAATGATCAGTGGACTGCACAACCTTTGGCCCGTGTATCTGTAAAGAGTGTGTGTATGTATTGCCGCGACTAAGTAAAAGTTTATAGATCGGATAGGAGGGATATGAAACAGGGACACAACGAAGGAAACATCATTAAACGTTGACATCGGCGTTTCTGAGGAACAGGTATAGATGAAGCAGAAGTTCAGGATTACGGCTACCTAAGATATCCCGGACGGGGATATCCGATTGTCTGCCTTTTGCTCTCAGTGCTCTAGAGAGCTGAGAGCGAGCAGCATGGAACCGGATACACGACCAGACAACATGCTCGATGTCGTGGTAGCCATCGCCACAATCACAAAGATTGTTTGCTGCGAGCCCAATGCGATAGAGATGGGCGTTTAGGTTGTAGTGATTGGACATAAGCCGAGATATCACGCGAATGAAATCACGACCTACATTCAATCCCTTAAACCAAGCTTTCGTCGAAACCTTAGGAATAATCGTATGTAACCAACGACCGAACTCATCTTCACTCCACATGCGCTGCCAACTAACGAGTGTGTCCTGACGAGGAATGTGAAAAAATTCATTAAGGTACACTGGGGCAAGTGGAATTTGGGGGTAAGTGGATCAAATATAAAGTAAACAAATAACAAAAAATATTTTGCTTTGTTTCCACACAACATCTGCCAAACAATCAATAAACATCTACTAAACGTACTTTTTAGTCGTTGTGAACCACCAGACGCAACCAAATATTGCTTTGTTTACAATCGCATTTCTGCAGCTGCGATCAGAGTCGATTACGCTGTCAGTAAAATTACATTTTCGACGATCGGCAGTTCGGAAAACTGGTTACATTTCACTACTAGGTAATTGAAAAATGCTTATTTTTGTGTTTACCGATACAAAATGTGAAAGATTGTCTTTTTACTATAAAAATCGGCCTGTTTCCACTTGCCCCACATGTTTTTGTAATTGGGTTAAGTGGAATACGTGAAAGTAAACATTGCTTATTGAATGTTTTTAATCTTTACAGCCACCGGAAGAATGGTTCGCAAATACATTCGCAAGCGTTCTCCTGCTAAATACAGTGGACAGGACTTGACAGATGCGATGGATGATGTAAAAAACGGCAAGATGAAGATAAAAGCGGCAGCAAAGCACTTCCGAATCCCATATGCAACACTCTTCAAGCGAGTGAAAGGTCTGAGAGGCATTAAAAGTATAACGGGAGGCCGACCCACTGCTTTGCCGTTGAAGGTTGAAACACAGATCGCCGACTGTATCAAGAAAATGGATAAGTGGGGCTTTGGACTATCCAAAGAGGAGACAATTTTGGCAATAGCAGAGTACGTAAAAGTTAACAAGCTTCAAACACCGTTTGTAAGCGGTGTTCCGGGAGACGATTTTTTCCGGAATTTTAAGCGCCGGCATCATCTATCGCAAAAAAAGCCCCAAGCCGTTGAGGTCGCACGGAAACGAGGAGCTGATCCTTTCGTGATGACCGAATACTTCAAGCTCCTAAAACAGGTGACCACGAACGTTCCTCCAGAGCAGATATATAACATCGATGAGACTAGCTTCTGCCTCGATCCGAGTCGGGTTAAGACTGTGGGAGAAACTGGAAGAGCTGCTCATCGTGTCACGGGCGGTTCAGGAAAAGAAAATTTTACTGTATTGATGGGAGGAAATGCGGCTGGTGACAAATTACCACCACTTATTATTTTCAAAGGATCCAACGTATGGAACAGCTGGATGGCTAGTAAATGTGATGAATTTCCTGGAATAGTTTATGCTGCAACCAAAAACGGCTGGATGGAGACGGATGTTTTCGCCAACTACTTCGAACGGTCCTTTCTGAGCGCTACCGCTGAGGGACAATTGGTCCTACTTTACGATGGCCATGTATCACATGTTTCTCTTGCTCTCATCCAAAAAGCAATCGAGAATAATGTTGTGATACTCAAACTTCCGCCCCACACAAGTCATCTCTTGCAGCCTATGGACCTGGCGGTGTTTAAACCATTGAAGCAAGACTATGACAAGTGCGTTATCCAGTGGCAACGGAATCACTATGGGACGAAGCTGTCTAAATCAGCTTTTTCAAACATTATCTCCAAAGTTTGGAGATCATTTGATTCACAAATAATTAAAAATGGGTTCCGCAAGGCCGGCGTATACCCGTTTTCCGATAAGGTGATTCCGGAAGACAAATACGAACCGAGAGCATGGGCACGTTTCATCGCATCACAGCAAGCAGCTCAAACGTTAGATGACAACACTGTTGAGATCGTCGAAGGATCGAAGAAGGCGCTTCCAAGAGTAACAAACACCAGAGATGCAGCTTCAGCAACTTGTAATTGCATTGCTTCCTCAACAGGGAATGACCAAATGGAAAATGATAATCCACAAAATAATTCTTTTGAAGCGATTCTCCTTGACCATGTGAAACAGATTCCTGTTTCCAAAGCGCAGAGAAAAAAAGTTTGTCCTGGGGCAGAAGTTATAACATCGACTGATGCCGTTGTGAAGCTGGAAACGATCAAATCGGTTAAAGAGGCGACACAGAAAGCAAAGCGTAAGAGAGCTTCGAAGAAATCATAACTGTGGTTAGCGATGTACCTGCTATTTTTATCTATTGACCTGATTTTGAAGACTTGCGAAGCAATAACGATATTTATTGCATTTTTTTTTTATTTCCTTAAATGCATTGATTAATTAATTTTGTATTATCAAAGAATAAAAGAAAGTGAATACAGTTTGTTTTATTCATTCCCAAACACCTTTTTAACAGAGTTTAACTTGTTGTAAACATAAAATTCCAGGTTTCCACTAACCCCCGTATCAAGGGGTAAGTGGACTTTGGGGACTTGGAGATTATTTTTGGCCAAACTTAAAATCTAGTTGAGGAATTCATTTTTCGGTTCCATATATTAATAGCTAATCGGCTACAGTAGTGATGTGTATAATTCGTTTTGAAAAATAATCAAAAACAGGAAAAATAGGACACTTTATTTTTGAAATAATGGTTTTTGGGGTTCCACTTGCCCCAGTGTACCTTATAGGCAATTTGCCTTTCAAAAAGTGTGCCTTCTGAAGCGCCCACCTTAGCTAGCGAGTCCGCTTTCTTATTCCCCGGAATCGAGCAATGAGAGGGAACCCATGCTAAGGTAATCTTGAATAATTTTTCGACCAAAACACTCAATAGATGTCTTATTCTTGTTAGGAAATAAGATGAGCGTTTATCAACTTTCATTGAACGAATTGCCTCTATTGAGCTGAGACTGTCATAAGGTTTCATTGTCATTAATCATAATAATGTAATAAAAGCTGAAAAATAATTAGGCATGTAGCAGTTAGCAGTTATCACACCTCTTGTTCATTAGTCTAGGGCATTGATAAGACTAAAATGAAATCGTGGGACATATGATGAAGTCGCTAATTGTGGATAATGGAAATCCAATGTGCCCCACGATTTTATTTTAGTCGTTTCAATGCCATAGACCAGGGGTTCTCAAAGTGGTCGAGGGGTCGATATTGGTTTCTCAGAGGTCGACGTAAACGAAAATTAACTTTGGGGGTCGACGAGGTCTAAAAATTGACCCCCATTAATTAACACAAATTCTTGTATTTGTGAGTAATTTGTATTAAAATATTTACAATTAAATTTATATTCATACTTTTACATCTATTTATTTTGTTGAATTTTGATGAGAAAATGATGTCAAGTTTACATGCTTAACCCACGGTTGCCAGACTTCCAGACATTGGTAAAGCGTCCATATATCCAGACCATCCTTTGTCTAGTCCAAACATTTTGCAATTTGTCCAGATTTTCCCAGATTTCAAAAAAAATCTGCAATCACCTTTGACTTTATTGAGTTGGTTTGGAAAGCTAGTTTTATTGAAACAGTTATTCAGAATGCATCACCGATTTCACCGAAAGAACGGGCTTCCTCAGAGAACCGATAAGCATCCTGTCTCTATACAGCAATTCCAAATGAAATCGTCCTAAAAATGCAGATTTTAAAAACTTGTATTTTTGATTCCAATGAAAGTGTGTATTCCGTTTGCGTTGGAGGTAATATGAGTTTTTCACAGCAGTCTTAGAAAGAGTTATAGAGTATTGATGGTTGAATATGAAAAAAAATGTACACTGAGAAAAAAATTAGTACTCTTTTTTTTGTTTACAAAATAAAAATTCAATTTGCAATATTTTTTTTAAAAATTTTTTCATACAAAATAGAAGTCATGCAGAAAATTCAAAAAATGGGCCCAAGATGGTAAAACTAGTTTTGACGAACTTTGTGAGACATCGAATTTTAAGGAATTTACGAAACTTCGAATTTTTGTATGCTAACAATCGTTTTTAGCTACAAATTATGAATCCTGATGTGATTTAAAACAAAAAAGGTTATTATCAATCTCCTTCTAAATGTAGCCATTCTCGAAATATTCAAAAAAATATTTGTAATTTATTGTCTTTTTCTACATGACTTCTATTTTATACGAAAAAATTGAAAAAAAATATAAAAAAATACATATTTTTTGATATCGCAAATTAAAATTTTATTTTGTAAATAAAAAAAAGAGTACTAATTTTTCTTCTCAGAGTATTTTTTTTCAAATTAAGACAACAATACTCTATAACTCTTTCTAACACACTATTTCGGTACGACTCATATTTTTTGAGATATAAATTATCAAAGATTTCTCTTACTCAAATCAATACGCCCTTTTCAAAAGTTACGCTTGAGTCAAAAAATGAACCATGATGATGTATTCGGAAAAGCTGTTGGAAATTATAAGCAAATTCATAAAATTTCATGAACATGACGGTATAACACGACAAACATATTAAAAGGGATTATTTACTATAAAAAAGACAATAAATTACAAATATTTTTTTGTATATTTCGAGAATGGCTACATTTAGAAGGAGATTGATAATAACTTTTTTTTGTTTTAAATCACATCAGGATTCATAATTTGTGGCATAAATTCGAAGTTTCGAAAATTCCTAAAATTTCGATGTTCCACAAAGTTCGTCAAAAATAGTACAGGTAAACTTCGATAAAACGTACATTTCACTTTCAAAATTGTACGTTGTATCGAATTGTACGTTACATCGAAGCATAATAAAGTACTCACAAACGAAGTCTATAATACATGATTGTGTTGCTGTTTTAGTAAATTTAATGAATAACTTCAATCAGAAGACGAAGCTAGTTTGTCTCATGATGTTTCCCTTCGTACTGTTGATTGAAGCTTGATTCACTTAGAATCCGGAATCACAAAACCAGCTGTATTTCGTGATTGATTGAAGGTACAAAACTTGTTTTAGCATCACAATACAGATAATTCATTGTTCTATCAGAAAAAAAAAATATTGAAGAAAAATGTCCTTTACACTTTGGAAATGTGTACGTTATATCGAGGTAAAATGTACGTTATATTGAGTGACGTTATATCGAGGGTACGTTATAACGAGGGTACGTTATATCGAAGTTTCCCTGTATTACCATCTTGGGTCCATTTTTTATATTTTCTGCATGGCTTCTATTTTGTATGAAAAATTAAAAAAAAAATTAAATAATATGTATTTTGGATATTGCAAATTGAATTTTAATTCTGTAAATAAAAAAGAGTACTAATTTTTTTTCTTAGTGTACATTCATATTCAACCATCAATACTCTATAACTCTTTCTAAGACACTATTTCGGTACGACTCATAGTTCTTGAGATATAAATTATCTACGATTTCTCTTACTCAAATCGATACGCCTACGCAAAGTTACGTTTGAGTCAAAAAATTCCCAATTGCTGTGGAAAACTCATATTTCCTCTAACCCAAACGGAATACACACTTTCATTCGAATCAAAAATACTCATGCTTTGTCATTTTTCGATTTCATTTGGAATTACTCTATAAAGTATGTAGTAAAGACATAAAGTGTATTGGGGGATTGAAGGATTTGAAGAATGCTGCGACTGGGAAACAGAAAAGCGACTATTGTGATCACGAATGTTCTCGGAGATGGTCAACACGAGGAGTCCATTAGTCATTTGCGAAGCAATCCGTTTAGTTAGATTGCTGGCGAATCAACGGATCTGTCGAAGAAGTGGTCACCGGTCTTAAGACAGCAGTACACTGTTTGTCCGAAGGTCAAACAATTTACACTTTTTGACGGATGAAGTTTGGTTTGAAATTTGAACAAACACTATTTTGTTTGCCACCCTTCAATTATCAACAGTGGCAATCGATGTCAAACATCGAAAATGGAAATGAAATCCACTGAAATAATAAAGATAACCTAACCATGTATCGACAGGTTCGAAAAACAGACTAAAAATATTGTCGTGTTTTGTGTCAAATATATTTGATCAGTACACGTTGATCAAATTTTATCCGTCAAAAAGAGTCAAATATTTGACTTCGGTCAAACAGTGTATGAGCACTAGGCTGCCAATGAATATGGTCATCTCCAATTTCAAAAAGTTATCACATAAAAAAATGTTCACCGCCTCGAACAAACACTCACTCTGGGACTTTTTTTCGTTTTTTTTTCTGAATACGAAACGAACAGTATGGTTTTGGGTGACAATACACCTGGCAACCCTGGCTTAACCCTTGGAAATTAGGCAAGGAATCGACTCAAAGTTCGGAGAACATAATCCTTGCATGACGAAAAACACATTCTCTTTGATAAAAAATGAACTATTGAAACAGTTCAAAAAATTGGTGGCAATATAGTTGCCACTGCCCGTTAACCCCAAAAACACTGCTTGCAACTGCCATGTAAGCTTATTTTATTGTGCCTTTGGTTATACAAAAACTAGAGCAATATCTCTAGTGCAGCGAAGAAAAAAAGCATATAGACTTACAAAGGAAAAATATAAAATTTGAATTTTTAATCAAATATACCTTTTCATATTGAAGAAACTACATAAACTTACAAAGTAGATTTTAAATAGAATGCTTACAGTGAGTTTATCAACTTGTTGGATGTTCAGCGAATTTAAACAGATTTTTTTGCGGCGCTCTGAAATTGCGTTTTGTTACATAAAAATGACTCCCAAAATTATATCGCACATTTTAGCAGCCCTTAAAATTTTGTCTATAGGGGTCGATTGTATCACGTCATTCTGGAAAAGGGGTCTCGTGCCCAAAATAGTTTGAGAGCCCCTGCCCTAGACTAATGAAGAAGAGGTGTGATAACTGCTAAGTGCTACTGGCCTAATTATAATGTACTTAAACATTATTATGTTTAATCACAATGAAACCTTTCAACTTAAAAAGTTTTTTTTTACTTATTTTATGTTCTAGTTTTCAGTAAATTATCTGTTTCATTAGAATATTTTTTTTACAATAAATCCATTATACTGTATTCTATTAGTAAAATCATTTCAATTCATACCGATATTGAGTGGATTGCAAAAAATACATAGTGTGTTCTTTAAGTCAAATTCGTTCGTTTGATACACATAGCTCAATCAACATTTTCTTACGATAATATGTAAACAGCTATTTTGTAGCGGCAGCCATCTTGGATTTAAGATAATGGGATGAGCAGTTTCAAAATGACAGCAGAGATGAAGGTGTTTCATAAATTCGGTCAGTTCCTATTGGTCAAATTTCTATTAATCTGGGACAACCTTCACTCTCTCTCTCTCTCTCTCTCACTCTCTCTCTCTCTCTCTCTCTCTCTCTCTCTCTCTCTCTCTCTCGGATGGCACTAACGTTCCCCGTAGAACTTGGGCCTTCCCAATGTAGGTATTACTTGCGTCAGTTTTTATTAGTAGTACTTAGATGAGATTTCTATGCCAAAAACATGCCTTGAATGTATTCTGGAGTGGCAAGCTCTAGAATACGCGTGACCACAGTGCAAGTCGGAAGAGATTTCTTTGACGGGAATCGGGAATCGAACTCGAACCCCCGGCATGATAATGTAGGACGCTTTGCTATTTTGTTATTGCGGGCATCTTGGATTTGGATTTTTCACGATCTACTTTGTGGCACTATTCACGCTCTTTAATTTGATACCCATATTAATGGGGGTTTGAGAAAAAAAAATATAGTCCGCCAGTTGGTAGTTGCAACCATCTTGGATTTGCATTTTTCATAAATAACTATGTCATACTAGTCAAGCCCTCTCATTTGATACCCATATTGATGAGGTTTTGAGAAAATATGTATTCCGCCATTTTGTAGTGGAAGCCATCTTGGATTTGCTTTTTTCATAAATAACCATGTTCTACTAGTCAAACACTTTCATTTGATATTCATATTAATAGGGTTTTGAGAAAATATGTAGTCCGCCATTTTGTAGTGGCAGCCACCTTGGATTTTGGATTTTTCATAGACAACCGTGTTCTACTAGTCAAGCCCTTTCATTTGATACCCATATTGATGAGGTTTGGAAAAACCAATATGTTTGGAAAACCCAAATTGGTGAGGTTTTTTAGAAAATATGTGATCCGCCATTTTGCAGCGGTCGCCATCTTGGATTTTCAAGATCATGAAATACGCGGTTTTATCATGATTACAGAGATAACGGTGTGCTCCAATTTTCAGATCAATCGGTCAACAGAAAGGGGGTCATATTTCTATTAACATTTTCGTCGCCCCGTCACCCATATATGGGTGACACTTTCCTCGTTGAAATAGGATGGGATTTTTAAAAGGAAGTTGACAGAATAGGCACCTAAATGTAACTATAAGATGTATAGAAAAATAATAAAATCATAACAATTTTATTATAACGTTTATACTATTTTTTTCATTAATTTATAGTACGGATGGTTTGTACTGCAGCTTACTGCGAAACCCATATAATATGACTTAGGCATGTGTTATTGTTGTCAAATCGTTTTCAAATCATAACAAATATTGCTAGATAATGTAAAAGTTGTCTACAAACTAAGTTTGATCTTCATGAAATCATTTATCCGAAGGTTGGGCTCCGCAAGAAACTCAAAAACGCCGCGTTGGGCGACGATCGTGTTAATGTGTGTCAGCGCTACATACAAAGATGTTACAAACATACAAACATACCACAAGGCAAGCTAAATAAAGCCGTTTAAAAGACTGTTTTTTGACTATATATTTCAAACTGTCTTCAAAAGACTTTTAGAACTTACTAATACAGATATTTTGCGATGCAGAACTTGTCAATATCTCAACTTCACTCAAAGTTATTGATATTTCTTAGTCATTCTTTCTGGAGCAATCATAAACAAAGTTTATTGGTGGCATTTGAAAGAATATAGTTCACTCTACATGATGTGTGGTTTTTAAAACTATGTTATTTTTCGTGTTTGAGTAAGATAAAATTAAAATCATGAGTTTTTGGGTGAAAAATCATCAATAACTTTGAGCAGGATTCAGATATTGACAAATTCTGCATCGCAAAATCTTGATAAGCTTTAAAGGTCGTACGAAGACAGTTTTGATGTAGAATTTGAAATATAAAAGTTAGTGCAAAAAAAACGCTTTTTCAAGGTCATCTAATACAACTTAGGAAACAAGTGCTAATTCGATTATATTAAAAGATAGAAAAAAGCTTCGACTGTTAAAGAGCTTAGGGGGTCTCCGTAGCCACATTGGTTGCGCGTTCGCTTAGTAAGCGATCGATCGTGAGTTCAAAACTCAGGACCCTCATTGACCATCTTTGTGTTGTTACAGAATAGCTAGGTCCACGCAACAATCATCAACGATGGAGATCGATCCACGGTCGAAATAAGATCGATTCATCCATAACACTGCTCTGCTCTGCCAGACACATCGGGCTACTGTTCTATAAATAACTCAACAATGATCAAACAACTGTCTCCGCTGTCCGGTGGTCCAACTGGATAATGGAAGAACAGAAAGAATACCCTTACGCCTAAATGGCAACTGTGTGAATGTACCATATGTAATGGTATAGAAGGAATACTGGCGAATGGCAACTGTGTAATGTGCTAATTATAGATATGATAACCATGTGACATGTACACGATTAAAATTCGGCTCTGTAACAGCTAAAATGCTAATGAGCCTTAAATAAATAAATGGGATAAAAAAAAACTTTTAGAGCTTATCAATACCAACATTTCGCGATGCAGAATTTGTCAATATCTTAATCCTGCTCAAAGTTTTTGATAGGTTTTCACCCAAAAACTCATTAATTTACTCAAATACAAAAAAATAACATATCTTTGAAAATCACATATTATATAGAGTGAAATTTGCTCTTTCAAGAAGCGTATTTTTGGGAAGAAATATCAATAACTTTGAGTGAAGCTGAGCTATTTACAAGTACCGCATCGCAAAATGTTTTTATTAGTAAGCTCTACAAGTCTTTCGAAGACAGTTTGTATGTAGAATTTGAAATAGAAAAGTTAGAGCAAAAAAAAAAACAGTCTTTTTTCATGGTGGCCCTAACACAACCCAGAAAAACGGCGCTATACCGGTTATTTCAGAAGATAGAAAGAAATTTTGCTCTACAAAGATGTCTCAAATAACTGGGACTACAACATTGTTGAACTATGTTTACCACTATCTATAAAGATAAGAAAGTTATATTTTTTATTTTATCGACAATTTTGGTCACCATGACAATTTTGAAATAACATGAACATGAGCGCTCATATGGAACAACTTTGTCGAAGACAGTTTTTGTCTAGAAAATAACTGTCGAGCTCTACGGTTGTGTCCCATTCACCCGAAACACGTTTACTCGAAACACATTTACCCGAATGACATTCACCCGAATGTAACAAATACCCGAATGCAACATATACCCGAGTAGACATTTACCCGAATACGAAAAATACCCGAATGGACATTTACCTGAATGCAACAAATACCCGAATGCGACATTTACCCGAATGCAACATTTACCCGAATGAAATGCTTACTCGAATGAGAAGGAAAGATTCCAACAAATCAGATTGTGAGTTTCGTCGAATCTCCTGTTGATGAATAGGATTAAATCAAAACAGCATGAAAAAGCAACAAAAGTAAACGAAGTAAAATGAGAAATTGTAATGAGGAATTTTGAAAATTATTTTGAAGACTTCGTCATTTTAAAAAAATTAGTGTAGACACAATTGACATGCCATCTTCTTTCCTTTCCGTGTTGATCTTTAAGGCCCTGAGATCATTCAAAATGAGCATGAGTTATGGAATATTTCGAAAATTAAGCAGGTAATCTTAACATAAAAAATATAAAGCCTAACTGTCATGACAATGTAAAAAAAAATGTATTCACCCCCGAAGCGCAGTTTTTATCATGAATTTATTATATCGTGATGAAAATTATTCTGAGGTCAACGTAATAAGGGCGAAGTCCCCATTTCACGAGGATAAGGAACCGAGGCGGCATGAAGCCGCCGAGGTGACGCAATCTGAGTCGGCCGCCGAACCGCCGTCGGAAGCGACGGCCTCTCGCAAGCAAACCTGTGTTCCACCGATTGTCCGGTTTGTTTGAAACATAGGAGACGATCCCCATTACAGTGATCTCAGAATAAATTTTATTACGAAACAATGAATTCATATTAAAAATTACACTTCAGTGCCATAATACGTAGGTACCAAAATTGTCAGCTTTCTTTAAAGTGAACGGGCTGCGTCATCCATCTGAATAGATAAATTTCATAATACGTTATAAAACTGCATGCTTTCACTTTTGTTATTTTGAAAAGGATATTACCCAACGCTGCTGTTTCTCAAATTGCACTACCAACGAAAACTACGGACTTTTTGGATGGAAATGAACGTACAAGACAACTATGATCTTTATATAACACTCATCAGAAATAAATATACAAATACTTCCTGATAATACAATTTGCGTTTTATTCGTATATATCCTTCTTTCGGGTAAGTCTCGCATTCGGGTAAATGTAATAATCGGGTAACCTCTTTTTTGGATAAAAACAGAGAATGAATACCTTGGCATCTTAAATGTAGTAATGCTCCCTTATGCAGAAGAAGAAATTACATTAAAATGGAGATTCCAACAGGATAACAATCTTTAACACAGCTCGAAAAAGTTCACAACTATTTTCAACATTTCATTTGAAACAATGAATATGTTTTCTTTTTGATTAATTATTGACACCAATTTTATTTTCGACCGAAAAATGAGAATATTACGGAATATTTTAATGTCTTTTTTTATTAATCCAATACTTTTGTAACTAATAGATATGTTACGTTTAAACAATAAAATTGATATGTAAAACTATAAAGTAAGCTATTCATTTACCATTTATTATCAAATTTACAGAAAAGTTTCCTTCGCAGCTATTATTTCCTCCATCACTATGCTTCACTCTGAGTGTTGTCATACCTATTAACTGCGAAGTGCACAATTTGCAATCACCATTTCTTTTGTGGAAGCGAAGCACTGCCGTTCTACGCATAGTTGTCCCATGTTACTTTTTTACTTTTCTTCATAAAACGTTGTTTTTATGCATAATCTTACGGAAAAACAAAAAAAAACATATAGTTTATTCCCAACTTAAAAAAAAACAACATCAAGCTCAATTGTCCCATGTTGATATTCTATTCATAACTGTCCCACCATGTATTTTTTGTAGGTCCATATCGAATAAGTCGTTTCAAGTACAAGAATTTAATGTCACACTTTCAGCAGACCTAATGCACTCTTTTTTGGTTTGGAAGAACGAACTAATTCTCAAACAAAAAAGTTTAACAGAACACGTGTACGCCTTGTTAGCGAATGCCTAATAACAATGAGATTTATATTCTGCGAAGGTTTTGCAGCTCACTCATTTCTTCATAAAACGATGTTTCTATGCATAATCTTTCTGATAACACAAAAAAAATTATTGTTTGTTTCCAGTATATCAAAAAACAATATCAAGCTAAATTGTCCCATGTTGATATTCTAGGCATAATTGTCCCACCATGAATTTTCAACCCCGTAACCAAGATTGATTGATTCAAATGAGGGGATCTTTTCACGTTTCATTAAACAATAGTTTTCAGCTTATAAAAAACCCGGTGTATTGCTAAATTGAAATGCTTAAAGCTTTTGGTAGACAAACATGCGAGGAAACTTGCGTTTTTCTCAGTTGCTGTTTTGGAACATGGGACAACTATGCGTAGAACGGCAGAGCAGCTCAGAAGTAAACATTGATTTTATCGTGTTTACGCGTTTATGCAACTCATTTTGTTTTGTTTTACGATTCGGAGACAAGCATTTTGTTTTTTTATTGCATTTCAATATGTACCCTAGGGTGCCAATGAAAATGGTCATCTCGAATTTCAAAAAGTTACCCCATAAAAATGTTCACTACCTCGAAAAAACACCCAATGCAAAATATAAGCTCAATCGGACTTAAGGGAGAGTGCGCAAAGTGGTCAAAGTTTGAGTTTTTTGAAAATCGAAAAATCACCCAAGGGGGGAGGAGTTTCCGAGAAAAAATTTTTGATGCTATATGTCTTAAAATTCCATGAAACGTCGAGATCTAGTGTCAACTCGAGAATTTTTCTCGATTTTCCATTTGGAATTTGCTGCGAAATGTTCATTTGCACCATAATATACCCAAATATATTATAATATGCAGAATATTAGCTCATCCGGACTTCATTCCGGTAGGGCATAATGAACAAGCATGGCTATAAAAATATAGACCATAAAAAATAAAATTGAACATTTCATAGTGTTTGCTAATTGAGTTCGAGAATTGATTAAATCAGAAATTACGCATACGATTTCATAGCAAAGAAATAATGGGTGGGTTATATCTTTGATATAACCGCAATGTTGAAGAGGGACTATCATTGGCTTAGAAGCATTTGTTTGCATTGATTAAATTATTGATTGACAATTGACAATTTCCAAATTCAATTAAATTAATTATATTTGCTTTATAAGTATAGAGTTTTAACAATTCCCATGTAAGATCAAATCATGCATTGAAATAGATTATGTTCTTCGTTACAACTTAATAACCGTCCTTTTACGTTTGATATGATGCCTAGGACTGCCAAAATATGTGAACGGAAGAATTGTCAAGAGATAATTGTATTTTACATTTCCCTCTGAAATAATTGCATATCTCATGTGTAGGAATGTGTAGTATGCGTAGAGATTCAGTGAACCGAAGATCTATTTTCCGATGCAGTCTTGAATAACCGAACCAAAGCGTTGTGTTCATACCCACTTTCGTAGTTCGTGTTAGGACAACACATTCCGGAGTGCAAAAAAACATGCTGGTACAGAATTACCCCCGGTTTGCATGAAACTATAACTTCAATTTATGCTTTCTATACTATAGAGGCTTTAAACTTGAAATGCCTGTCACCTCTAGTAATCAGAAATGAAGATTTTCCCAGGTTCCACAGTTGAGAAGTACGTGTTAGGGAAACATATTCCTATTTGCACATAGACAAGCAAGTACAAAAGTACTCGCATCATGCATATATTTACAAAGCGGATTCCTCCAGGTACATTGACTTAGAAGTCTGTAAGTCGGGCCAATTAAAACGTGGCAGTTAGGGCGTTTAGATTACGCTTGACATTTCACATTTATTCAATCATTTATCCAATGAATAATAACATTTTACTCATAGATGTGTAGAAATATTTCCTATCAATTGATTCAAACATCTTTCCGATCTATTAAGAAACGTTCGAATCATAAGCACTCGAAATCTTTCATTTTTTCCTGCATCTTCTGTGTTTAGGCTATCGTTTCCATTTCAACAGTTCTTCTAGAAAGTCTGACCCGTAGCATAGCAATGATATGCTGAGTTCGTGTATAATGGAAGGAGGGAAAACCATTCAAATATTTGAGATTGATCTTGAACACGACACCCTATTGATTTGGCCAATTTGAATATGTGGCATAATACTATTTATTTGTGAACCTGCTTAGTGACCTGCTAGCAATGTCATTTGTCGTTGGGTGAACTAATTTAGTATCATCTACCAGAAGCATTAATGAGCACAAGTGAGTCTTTTAATCGAATCTATTGCGAGGCAATTAAAACCTGGTTCCAATAACTTCAAAACTTGTTCAGAAAAACTAAATTGATAGGTTGTTCCATATAAACTAAACAAATTATATTTATAAAAATTATTTCTCGAGAGGAAAATAATAATCCCATCGAATTTCCTTTCTTTGAACGAAATTTAAACCATGATTTTTTTTTTTTTTATATCTGTATTATAGTGATTTTCAACTCATTTGGCTGGTTCGTCACTTTTTACTTCCATTTTTGGAAGAATGTCGGGAGTGAGAATTGAACTCGTGACCTTTAGCGTGAGAGGCATGGATGTTACCACTACGCCAGATCGACTCCCTAAACCACGATTCTCGTTAGCCGCAACAACATATCCCACGATACAGAAAATCCGTTTGATGCGCTTGTCAAACGTACAAATCAATGTATTTCTGTTTAGGGAGATCCTCTCGAATGGATGAAATATTTTTTTAAAACATAATTTACATAATACATTATTTATTCTGATTTATATTTTGGGACAAAGGGTGTATTATTTATTATCGAATTGTTAGGGTGTACAAAGGTACACTGAAGACTGCACTGGTTTTATCTGAGTAGGAATGAACATTGCTACACTGCATCAATCTATATGAATGAAAATGTAAGGCAAAATCTGTTGGTAAGCGGAAAACCCGAAGAATAGATGGTCCGATTTTAGCCTCCTGTATTTTGTTGTATTCGTCTCTTCCCGTAGATCAATATAGTGGAGAGAAAAATCGGAAAATTTTTGGAAAACTCTGAAGGAAGGTCGGAAAATTCGGAAAATTAAGTTCCCACAGGTTCGAAAATTACATCATAATAAGCGTTGTTAGTCCATTCGATGTTTGCGCTATCGAAATTGATATTTGTTCGTAAGTGGAAATGGATTTTCAGACGAAATAACGCATTTCCATATCTTATATTCTATCTATATATCTATATATATAAAAATGAATTTCTGTCTGTCTGTCTGTCTGATTCTTATGGACTCGGAAACTACTGAACCGATCAACATGAAAATTGGTATATAGGGTTTTTTGGGGCCGGGGAAGGTTTTCGTGATAGTTTGAGACCCCTCCCCCCTCTCTAAGGGGGGGCAGCAATACAAATGAAACTCAAATTTCTGCATTACTCGAGAATTAATCAAGCAACTGAAACCAAATTTGGCATGTAGAGGTTTTAGGGTGCAATAAATGTTTTAACGGTGGTTAGATACTCCTCCTCCCTCTCTTAAGGGGGGCTGCCATACAAATGAAACACAAATTTCTGCGTTACTCGACAATAAATCAAGCCAATGGAACCAAATTCGGCATGTGGAGGTAGTAGGGTGCAATAAATGTTCCTATGGTGGTTAGACACTCCACTCCCCTCTCTAAGGGGGGGCTGCCATACAAATGAAACACAAATTTCTGCATTACTCGAGAATTAATCAAGTAAATGAAACTAAATTAGGCATATGGAGGTTTTGAGGTGCAATAAATGATTCTATGTTGGTTATACTCTCCACCCCCTTCTCCAAGGGGGGGCTGCCATACAAATGAAACTCAAATTTCTGCATTACCCGAGAATTAATCAAGCAAACGAAATCAAATTTGGCATGTGGAGGTTTTAGGATGCAATAAATATTTCTATGGTGGTTCGACACTCCTCCCGCTCTCTAAGAGTGGGCTGTCATACAAATGAAACACAAATTTCTGCATAACTCGAAAACTAATCAAGCAAATGGAGCCACATTTGGCATGTGAAGGTTTTACGAGGCACGAAACGATTCTATGGTGAATACAATCCTCTCCTCTATCTAAGGGGGACTGCCATACAAACGAAACACAAACTTCTGCATAACTCGAGAACTAATCAAGCACAATTTGGGATGTGAGGGTTTTTGGGTATGAGAAATATTTATATAATGGTATGACACCCGTCCCTCCTCTAGAATGGAGAGGGGCTCCCATAAAAATATTACACATATTTCAACCAAAAATATTCCAACCAAACATGACAATTGAAAATTTTCGGAAAACTATGAAGGAAAAAGGATAATTTAATTCCCATATGTTCTACAATTACATAGTGAAAGGTGCTGTTAGTCCATTTGATGTTTGCGCTAGCGAAATTGAACTTTGTTCAGAATTGGAAATGGATTTTAATGTGATGAAACGCACTCCAATATCTTCTTCTATCTATACAAAAAAAGGATCGCCGGATGTGTTGATAAAAGCAGAACTCGAGGAAGGAATTGTCCGATTTAGGGCTGTCTCTATTCTATCATATTTTCTGTATAAAACATTTATTCCATGTAATGGAGAAATATGTTATTTGCAAGCGGTTGAAAAATCTTGAACGAGAATTGTGTCTGAAAATTATCTGATATTGTAGTGATGAGTTTTGTTAGAAATACTACGAATTTTATAGTAAGAGGTAAATTCAACGGGGTCGAATAGAAGATCAATCAATGAACAGTTCTGCGATTGGACCCATTAACTTGCTCATAGTAAGAAAACGTGAATGTTTGAAGGTATTGATAACAAAAAACAAATTTTGGGCGGGACGAAGTTTGCCGGGTCAGCTAGTTATCAATAAATATGACATGGGACCAAGTGCCAGTTGAATGTGCTCGTTTTTACCCCTGTAGAAATTAGCCAGACAAACAAACTACATCAAATTTTCAGAAGAACCATTCAATAGGAATAACTATTTTGTATTCGATCATTCGACATCGGTGACCCATTTTGTCCGCACACACTGGGCATCACTCCGAGCTGATGAGAGAGCCAGCAATCGATTTCGTGTAACGTCCAATCAAGACCTATAACATTTCCAAATCATCATCGCATCAATCTGCATGAAGGGCAACTGATAGGTACAATTCGTCAACCTCCCTCTCCCGTTCATTGTACCTTTTTCCCAATCAAAACGACGAGATTGGACAAAAAACAAAGGAAAAAAAACTGTCCGGAATGGGATCGGTTATCAATCATCGGCTAAACGGAAAGGGCCTGCAAAAAAACAACAGGAATGGATTCGATTGTCTGTTCTGTCTGGTAGGGATGTGATACCTGACGAGAGGGGCTGGACAAGTTTTCCCCCCGCAAGTGGTGAGCATGAAAAACAATATCAATTTGTGCCCACTGTCAACAGTACTTGGAGACAGAAAACTGCTGAACTATACAAACAGAAGCAATAGCAAGAGTTTGAATCAGTTTCAACTGACTGAAAATATCGTCACAAGTTGCGAGCTGGATGACACTTGCCACCGGCAACCAAGAAGTGAATTCCAGCACGCGATTATGGAAAAGTTCAAATGGAGCAAAGCTAAGATAATACGCGCGGAAAAGCAATAAAGGGCGGATGCTATTATTGCAAAAAAAATGCAAAATAAGTTCTGAGGAAAGATAAACAAAACACTGAAAAGATGCTGCCATTATTGGTGGCTGTGGCGAAAACTATCGAATCACTTGTGTTAGTTACAACGTAAATTATCGGAGATAAAACCTATCAAGCTATCTCGACACCGTGATAGTTAGAATTCCTTTTTGTAATTAAGCATTCAAACGTTCCATTCAAGCCCCGCCAACAAAGAAATCAGATGTACATTTTCCCACTATCCACACAACACTCTGTGCATCAGTGCTCAAATGGATTGGAAATGTTATTTGTTCAACGTTATCGAGCACATTTGCAGCAGCTTTTCCAGCTTTTCCGAACCGTATTGTGCTGGCCAATGATTCATGCATAATATCCTGGAGCAATTCTCTCTTTATCGGTATTTCTCCCGCCGTGCCTTTTCCTGTGCCATCGGCTCGAGACGGGAGCTAAATATTTGTGTTGGGTGCCGGTTAAATTCGAAAAAAAATAGATGGGAATAGGGAAAATGATCTTGGTTTGTCCAATTTGGGGTGTTTTTACGCAACTAGTAAATGCAAATTTATTTTATTCATGAAAATCACACATAATCGATACGAGTTTGGGTTTGTTGAAAAGCCCCAAGTCTCTAGTTGCTAATACTACCATAAGGTGTTGAAATTATTCAAATTTTTATGCTTTTTAACGATTTTCCTTAAAGAAGAATTATGATCATGGTTTGCCCCAAAAAATGATCATGGTTTGTCCGGTTTTAGAAATCTCCATTTTTGAATGAAAACATTCGAATTCACAATTAGATGTTGCATTTATCATTGCTTGAGTTTACTGTCATCATATTGATTCATTCATAATTTAGGCTTTCTTCAGAATATTGCCTTTTCTTGGGCATTTTAGAAGTGTTCACCTCAACACAATCAACACAGAAAAACCATACTTCTGCTATGCGCGAAGCACACCATAAACAAACATAAACAAACTGCAGCGCGCCAAGCGGTTGCCATAGAAATCATGTGGACAAAACAACCGATACAAATCCGATACAAATGGTGAGCAAGCATGATGTTTACAATATTTATAAGTGTTGTAATCCAGAAAAGGTCTGAATACGTGCCAAATAATCATCTGGTGATCGATTAAAAGTTAGCTCGAATGAGGGGCGCATTGACACAAATAGAAGGTGTATTTTATAATCCTTTAAAACATGTGATTTCGTAAAAATATACTATCAAACTACTATAAATAATGTAAAAGGCAATTTCATTTATATCTTTCGAAACATTCGAAGGCCTTGTTTGACACAGGAGCGCTGAATTAGAGCATTCAAAAAAGTGGGCAAACCATGATCATATTTTCGACTGGACAAACCAAGATCATTTACCCTATTTAAACCCTATATAAAGATTGTACCCGTTCAAGAAGGAAATGTTTTGGCCTTTATTGAGCCGGAAGCTAGAAAGTTAAAGTGAGAAAGCGAGGATTTTTTTTGCTGCGGCTGCAGCTGGATGTGATTTTGAACGGTTTCGATTGGAAAATGTTTGACTGACGAGTTGAATAGAGAAACATAATAGGGTTTGTATTTATATTGTTACAGCCAGTTGTTACATATGGATATCGTCCGTGTTTTCTATGGTCTACAACCGGCATTGTCGGTGTCTTGGAACTTTTCTGGTGTTAGAATTTTGGATTGGTTTCCAGAATCGTCTTCGAATTTCTCATTACATGTTTTGATGTTCTTTTTTTGAATAGAAATATATGGAAGGTAAAATGAAATATAAAATAGACCATGCTCGACCATTTCCTGATTGATCGCAATTTTTAAAAATTTGATTGGACATATTTCTATGCATCTGTCACAATAATGAAAATTCTATATTGTTGAGATAAACAATTGAATAGTTGTAAAACGTCAATCATTATCTAAATCCCACGTTTTGATCGGCCCAAGTTGTGCTCTTCAAGTTGAACCGTTCAAAATGAGAAACTAGAGTAACAGAGAAATACGATTTGAATACATCAATACAACTGCGAAAAAAATCTTAGTTATCCACCGTGCATATCATTCTATCCTAAGGAAATATTAAAAAAAAACAAGAAAACGATGTCACCTAATAAATATTGGCCTCATTATAGTCAACCTCAATTTTGCACCAGCTGGCGAAGAGACAACAGTCTTTTCTAAATCATACATTTATATCGTTTTTTAAAGTTTTATGAGTTTTTATACCAAAGGTAGGTTGAGGGGGTTTAAAAAATATAATCGCCTCATTCATAGGGATACCAAGTTTAAAATCATAAATCATATACAGTAGAGCCCCCTATTTAGCCCCGAGCGGATGATCCTACGCTAAATTTGACAATGAGTGGTAGGTTTTTGTTCTTCTGTTTTGGTCATGACTTTCACATCATTTGACTACTGGTGCACACGACCTTTCAGATGGATAGTTCAATGATTCCTGTATTGATAAAACATTGTTTTCATACTGAAATATCTGTTTGTTTTTGTGTTTGCACCTCATTTTTAGTCATTTGTTGTGTTATCCGCGATTTTCGTGATCCGCGGTGAGCTAGCCCGATTATTCCGCGGATAATCGGGGTTCCACTGTAGTACAATTTAACAGAATATATCGCCGGTCCGATAGGTTTTGTGGGGGTTCTCTCGGTTGCTTCTCGGGTTTCCCGTGAGTGGCTCCCTGTTGTACATCAGTAAATGTCTTTGCGAGGGTCTGAAGGGGTGACCGGGAGGGCTCCAGATTTTCCAGGGCTCCAGATTTTCCTTCTCAGGATACCTAAATATATTCTCTGCCGCGTGTTGTAACACATAAAATTTTCGGACTCTTGTTTCTTCGAGTGTTCGAGTTGGAAAATATATCGTCGATTTGAGTAATGTTGAAGCATTGTCTCGGAGCCCTAAAATAAATAAAAAATAACCTTGGTCGTCGCTATTGAATTATATTTTGAAAGATAATACAAGTGACGAACATCGAAATACATAGTCAGTTTTACCAAATTTAAAAGAATTCCCTCGGTGACCTTCTCAGGTTGAGGATATATCGTCGATTAGAGGAATATTAAAAAGGTTTCTTAGCGACCTTCTCAGGTGGCCAAAAATAACCTTGGTCTCCGCGATCGAATAAAAATATATAGATTGAGAGTTTTTAAAGGAGATTTTTTATGACCTTCTCAGGTCAGGAAAAATATCTATGTACTACGCACGATGAATAACGAAATGCATGACCGGTCCGACAAGAATGTATATTTTTTTCAAATCTCATTTCGCCGAATAGTTGAGAGTTCAGGTTCTTAGAATCACATCACTTACCGCAGTGAATCCAGATTTTTCTTAACCTTTCCCACTAACCACTATCCCTTCCATGATAAACGCTAGGGAACCACGCTATAGAGGCGATCCTTCTGGCCTTCGGGCGGCGAATATCATACTAACATTCCTTCCCCTCCCCTGGTGACTGTAAGGACGTGGCCGGCGTCGTTATTGACCATTTAAAGCTCGAATCACCGAAAAT
Source organism: Toxorhynchites rutilus septentrionalis (assembly GCF_029784135.1). Lineage (NCBI taxonomy): Eukaryota > Metazoa > Arthropoda > Insecta > Diptera > Culicidae > Toxorhynchites > Toxorhynchites rutilus. The sequence goes on from NC_073746.1 coordinate 84,758,056, forward strand.
TTCACAACGAGAATGATTTGCTAGTCCCAAGCGTCATTCTGTGTGTTCTTTGTGCAATTTGGTTGGTTCAGGTCAATCACGGAGAGCAACTACGAATTGTACAGTCTACCCAAGCTCAAGCTCAAGCTCAAAAACTTTTTTAGTTAAACGGTTTCTTTGTAATTAAACATAATAATAATACAGATAATGTACTAAAGCTAGAAAATAATTAGGCAAGTAACAGTTAGCAGTTAACATACACCTTTCTTCATTAATCAAGGGCGTTGATGAGACACAAATAAAATCGTGGGGCACGTTGGATTTCCATTAACCGCATTTCATGGTTTCATCATATGCCCCGCGATTTTATTTCAGACTCATCAGTTTATTTTATTTTAGTCTCATCAATGTCCTTGATTAATGAAGAATTGCACAATGAAAATGATTTGCTAGTCCCAAGCGTCATTCTCTGTATTCTTTGAGCAAATTGGTTGGTTCAGGTCAATCACGGAGAGCAACTACGAATTGTAAAGTCTACCTAAGCTCAAGCTCAAGCTCAAGGTCAATGTCCTTGATTAATGAAGAAATGTGTATGTTAATTGCTAACTGTTACTTTCAGAATTGTTTTCTAGCTTTTAGTACATTATCTGTATTATTATTATGATTAACCACAAAGAAACCATTTAACTTAAAAAGTTTTTTTTATTTATTTTATTCTACAATAAAATAATTCAACTTTTTTTTATTTTCATTTCATATTTCATTTTTTTAGAATGTTTTCGTTATGTACTGTATTCTATTAGTTAAATCATTTCATTCTAAACGGCATTGAGAGGGTTGCAAAGAACACATAGTCGACCATTTTGCGGCGGCAACCTTCATGGATTTGTGTTTGTTTATAATGTTGTGTGTTCTCCAGGTCAAGTCCATTCATTTGATACACACATTCCAATCATTTTTTTTTTCAATATGAAATCAGCCGTTTTACAAGCGGTGGTCAGATGGATTTTTTTAATATTAATATATAGTTTTATAGTGAAAATCATAAAATTATGTAAACTAACAATCCTTTGGTCAACATGAAGGGGGTCAAATTTCTTTTAATATGGGGCAACACTACAGACATACAAACATAAAAATACACATACAAACAGGTCAAGCTAAATAAAACGGTTTAAAAATAGATCGATGATTCCTTCACCGACAATGACCCGGGGGTTTTCTTCACTCCAAATTAGGATGTTTTGGTCATTGATGTGCATATTTAAAAATGAACTTCATCACTGAACAACAATTTTTTTTATGAGGAGCATGACGAGACATAGGTATTGTATATAATTTCTTGACTAGGATCATTATTGATGAATGTTTTGACTCAGTTTTCAACTGAAATTCAATTTCTCATTTTTTGCAGTTGCTGATACCGATGTAGCTTATACGGGAAATATGAGTAATAGAGGTTAATTAACCTAGGACTGAAAGAATGAAGATAGTTAAAAAAGACAACATTTTATTTTTACACAGAAACACAAAATATTATCTGTTGAATAAATCGTGCAAATCACTGTATTGGTATTGGTCCGAAGTAAAAGCATCACCATCAGCTTCTCTGAGAAAAGCGTAAACCGCCGGATGTCGAAAGCCTTTTTCTATTCCATCGCCTTCAGTCGTTATCAGTCGAACGGAATCGTCTCGGTATAAAACGCTCCCATGAAAAAGAAACTCTGCAGTCTCTCTCACCGGATTGTGGCATTGATGGATGAGGTAGAACTCGATACGGGAAAATCAATTTGTCCGCTTTACTGGAATTGAATCCATATCAGTCTGGTAGCAGTCTGCCGTTTGAGTCTCTATTTTATGAAAGGATGAACTATATATTATGGATTGCAGCTCATACCTGTTCGATCGTTCGTCAAATTTACGACTCAACTCGAACGTAAGAACCGTTCGTGAGTCATGTTGGGGAGTTGATTTGAAATTTCCATATTTTTTCCATGTTCAGTTTTATTCATCTACATTTCGTCGCCTTATTAGATTTTATTTTTATCGACTCACCTTGTGCGTGTTTGGTCGCTGCTGTCGCTCCGAGGGGCTGCTAATCTCGCTAAATAGTCACGCTGACGATGCCGACGATGAAATTACGTCGATGGCTCGCGCAATCAATCGCGCTCCCGGTTGCCTCAGGATTACGTTCACTGGTGTGGAAGCGCGAATCGGATTACCACGATCTCGGCCCCGGTGGCAACACTGATTGGCCGTTGGCGACACAATCTTCAATCGATTGGGGTCACACGGGTGCCCACCCACACACACGTACACACATACACACACGCACACAACACTCACGTTACGCGGTATTTGGCGTCGAAAGTGGCAGAGGCGTCGACCGGTGCCGTGGTGAACACTTTCGCACCAAGGTCACACTGCAAAGCGATAGTTATGTTGATCCTTGCATCACTTCTCGTGTCGTTGGAAGGCTGCACGCAATTTGCTAATTGACAACATGCACGAACGGCGTGGCTGTGTGGGTGTGGGTGTGTGCAAGGATGTTTGTGGTTGTTGTTGTTGTTGTTGATGTTTCCCTTGTTGACGTTTGCAGTATCCCCGTACCCGGCTTGACTATTCGGAGTTTGGTTGCGCTGGTTGCTTTCAATTAATCGGATGATCCCGGCTGTGATACGTCAGCACCTGCTTCCGTTTGGCGAAGCTGGACGATGTCCGCAGCGAACAATGGAGAGTGAAAAACGATTCACAAGCACTTTTTCCGTGGCTGTTTCCGATCCACTGGGTGCGACACAAATTGGTGGTAGCTTCTCGATTGGCAGCTGAAAGGACACAAGACAAAACCGAACAATAAAGGCTGTGATTGTGTAAATATCGGTTTGGGTAGTATTTAATGGTCAACAATTTTAAGCACGACTTTTTGTGAGTCAATTAATTGATATGGTGTATCAAGTATCAAGATTGTATCAAGGGAAACTTTCCCTTTGCAGAATTGGCTCATAAGTAATCCTCAAAGATATTCGCTGCTTACAAATACTTTTCTACTGTTGTGATTTCAATCTCACATTAAAATTTTCGAATTTTCAAATTTACATTCAAAAACAGTCCTAAATTTAAACTTCCTTTCTGGAAGTTATTTGATTATAATCAAGTAATAATTATGGTAATGAACCATAATGATCATAATAGAATGTGTTTTCTAACATTGATAAGTTATTCATTTTTCCTCCTTTTTTCCTATCACTGAAATCGTCAAATCTGTAAACCAGTGAAAATCCCACCGACTCTCACTAGCCTTATAACCAAGTTAAGACGGGTTTCGATATGCAAGCATGCTTGAATCTCCCCTCCAATGCTTCATCGTTATACTCGTATGATGATATCAAATTCATGAGGTGTGGTTTCGGTGACCGCTTCGCAGCCTTCCAAAGGCCGTCGCATAGTGAGGCTGCGGATGCCCAATTTTCGCCATCCTTAGCGACGCTCTCGTATCAACATTTGGTTTTGGCTCCCCTCGAAGTATGTGCTACCGTCCAAGAATATATTTGCATTCCTATGTCTCTTGGCCAGGTTAACACAAGAGCAATCCGAATTGCTGAAGGAAATATTCCGTCGATATTCATTCTTCAAAATGTCGAAATACAGTCATACCTTGATATAATGCAACTTATTTTTTTTCTCGTTACGTTATATCGAAGCAAAAAAAAATTTCTTTATTGATACTAAACTGTTCATGATTATTCAAAAATGCGCAAAAACTAATTTTATATCACCCAGCAGTATTTATTAACCTTTCCCCATTAAAGCCCATTTAAGATAATTTTCGTAGACAAACATGATCAGTTTTAAATAGAGGAGAAGGTCTGAAAAATTTGAAGTGACATTGATTCAATTAGTGATGAAACGGATAGTAGTTTGGCCGAATACCGGATATGCGGCAAGTTTCAAGGCCGGATAGCCGGATATTCGGCTTTTTTTTCGCGAATACGAAAATGGAAGATACTGCATGTGTGCATGAAGCGAATAAAGAATTACATTTTAGTAGAAATAAACAAATGTTTACATAAAAATAATGAACTATGAATGAAATTTCCGTTTCGAATGGATACCCTTTAATAAAGTATTAAGTTTTCTGCAAGGAATCTTCAACAGGGGTTTTTTTTTTGCTGATAAGGATTCAATTATGGGGGTCTCCGTAGCCACATTGGTTGCGCGTTCGTTTAGTAAGCGATCGATCGTGAGTTCAAAACTCAGGGCCCTCATTGACCATCTTTGTGTTGTTACAGAATAGCTACGTCCACGCAACAATCATCAGCGATGGAGTTCGATCCACGGTCGAAATAAGATCGATTCATCCATACAACTGCTCTGCTCTGCAAGACACATCGGGCTGCTGTTCTATAAATAACTCAACAATGATCAATCAACTGTCTCCGCTGTCCGGTGGTCCAACTGGATAATGGAAGAACAGAAAGAATACTCTTACGCCTAAATGGCTACTGTGTGAATGTACTATATGTAATGGTATAGAAGAAATACTGGCGAATGGCAACTGTGTAATGTACTAATTATAGATATGATAACCATGTGACATGTACACGATTAAAAATTCGGCTCTGTTACAGCTAAAATGCTAATGAGCCTTAAATAAATAAATGGGATAAAAAAAGGATTCAATTACTTAGGAGAAGATCAGAATTACTTTATTGCAACCATTTTAGACCCGAGGATCAAGTCAGACTATTTAGGAGTTCTTGAAACCTAAATCTTGCTGGCAATGTTTTTGGAGTTTGAAAATATCTTGCGACAAATTTTCTGAGAGTAACAGCTCATGGTTGTCTTCAAGACCTGTAAATGAAACAAAAGAGACGAAACTGAAACGAAGCTTTTACATGAAACTCACGACACACCTTTTGGGATGAAACAGTATCAAATGAAAATAATAGTTAGCGTCACGTTCAGGAAAAAAAATCCCGTTGCTACCGAACTCGAAGAAATGTGAAAACATTTAAAATCGATTGCAATCACGATCCTTACATTTGGTGGTCAATAAAATCTAAGCAGTCAACCGGGGACAAGGATTGGTACAGTTTATATTTCAGCTCCTTGCAGTAGTATTACAGTAGTATGGATAAATGATTTTGCTATGCTATGTGAGCTAGATAATTAGTTATTTTGTGATGCTTTATGTTGTGTTAATAAGAAATTGTAGATTTTTTCCAATATTCGATATCCAGCCGAATAGCAAATATTGCAAATAAAAAAAAAGAAATAGCAAATATCCGTTTCATCTCTAGTATCAATGTTTATTTTATAGTTTATATGTTTGACTTACTTTATCTCCAAATGGAAATTTGTCTGAATTTTGTTCTTGAAACATGTTCAAAGTTATGCTAAAAGTTAGAGAAATGCCATGATAATACCAAGTGGAAAAGCCGCCTAAAATATCAGGTTGAAGGCATGCGTATTCTAAAAGGGAAATTGTTGTGAACTGTAATACAAAACAATCCGTATATTGCTTTTCCACAAGTTCCTTTTTATCAAAAAATAAAGAAATGAATTCAGGTAAATGTAACCCTGTAACAGGCGGATAAATTGCCCATTTAACAAAGAGCGAAAACATGTACGGGTATTATGAATATTAAAAGCGCTGATTTAAGTGCAAGATGATATCAATATTGACGGATAAACTGTTGTTATATTTTTGGCTTTTCTTGGATAAATTCTAAAAACATTTTGATTGATGTGGTATATTCTGTCAAACGACCCCAGCGACAGAATTTATTAAACCTCTTTTTACAGTTGTTTTTTGAGCTCTTATTGCTTGTGAAGTGTATGCATAAGCCCTTTGCGACAAGTGTTGACATACCATCTTGATTAAAAAGTTCCCGGAATTTATTCAGGAAATGAAAAATACAAGATTATACCGTTCTGCATCATATTTCGGACACTTAAGGCATATGATGCAGAAAACAAATTTAAACTTTTTGCATGGGTATTATTTGGTTGATATTTTCAATGAATTAGTACAATATGCTTTTGAGTACATTGGTACCTACTTGATTGAAAACTTAAAAAAATCATCGAAGAAAATGCTTTTCAAATGAAGCGAATAAGAATCAAACTTCGGACACAAAACAAATTTCGGACAGATTGAATTCAAATTTCGGACACTTTATTTTGTAATTCTTTGAACGAAAATTACCGTTCTGAATCATATTTCGGGCGCTTAAGCCATATAATGCAGAAAACAGATCTAAACTTTATGCACAGGTATTATTTGGTTGATATTTTTAATAAATTAGTTCAATATGTTTTTAAGCTTTCTATTTATTTTGGTACCTATTTGATTGAAAACATAAAAAAATCATCGAAAAAAATGCTTTTCAAATGAAGCGAATAAGAATCAAACATCAGACACTATATCAAATTTCGGACACTTTATTTTGTAATTTTTTGGACGAAAATTACATTACACTTGATTATATTTTATAATCAACTGCGAAACACTTACCAAGCAATCACAGTAAACTGTTAACGATGATGAGAACTGATGAAACACGGGAGAAATTTAAATATTTATGAACGGGTAAATTCTACGTGCTCACGCTAAGGAAACGTCAAACACAAACGATAATGGGTAGTGTTGTAATATTTCTGCCGATCTGTTATAATTTAAATGTAATTCTCATGTGAAATGATAGTGAAACCAAGGGATTACTCTGAAGAAGCAATTGTGATATTAATTTGATAGTTATATCATCAATGCATTAAGCATTTCATGATATTAGAACAAAGTGTCCGAAATATGATTCAGAACGGTACATTACACTTGATTATATTTTATAGTCAACTGCGAATCATAGCAAACTGTTAACGATGATGAAAACTGATGAAACAGGGGAGAAATTTAAATATTGATGAACGGGTAAATTCTACGTGCTCAAGCTAAGCAAACGTCAAACACAAACGATTATGAGTAGTGTTGTTATATTTTTGCCGATTATGTTATAATTCAAATGTAGTTCCCATATGAAATGATAGTTAAACCATTACTCTAAAGAAGCAATTATGATATTAATTTTATAGTTAAACCATCAGTGCATCAAGCATTTCGAGATATTAAAGTACTTTAATGTACTCCCCATCGACTGCAACGCACTTAAGCGAGCGCTTGCTCCAATCCTCGAAACATTTATTTTATTCTATTTGCGGTATGGGCATCAGCGCCGACTTAGATTTTTCCATTATCTCATCTCGGGTGCTGAAACGTGGTTTATTGAGTCGTTCGAATGGGAAAAAGTCGCATGGTGCCAAATCAGGTGAGTTCGGTGGTTGCTGAATGGTATTCGTTTCGTTTTTAGCCAAATGTTCACGAACAACGATTTATTTTGCAAATTTTGCAAATTGTACAAAATCGAGGCATGCACAATAGCAGATGACATTTCAACCATCGAGTAATTTTACTGCTAACGAAACCAATAATAAATTCTGTGCCAATTTTTCTGTGAATCATGGTCCTACTGATGACTTCACAAGATCATACGGATGGACCAATGAGGCTTTTTACTTTGACAGGATTCATCAATTTGATGTAATTAGAGCCATGCACTCCATAGGTTCAAACGCTCTCGGATTGGACATGCTACCAATGAAATTCATGAAAGCAATTTGTCCTCTTTTGATCGATCCTGAAACACACTTATTTAATACAATTGTTACAACAAGCGTTTTTCCGGATGCGTGGAAGAAATCAAAAATTATACCAATTAAGAAAAAAAAACTAATTTGAACACCATAGAAAATTTACGACCCATCAGCATCCTTTGTGCTTTATCAAAAGTATTTGAGTACATTGTTAAAATAAATATTTGCGAACATCTGAATAGAAAAAAAACATGTTGCACCAGTTTCAATCTGGTTATCGCAGGAAGCATAGTACCAAGACAACTATGCTTAAGATTGTTGATGATATAGGACTAAAGGGTGTGTCACATCAAATTGCATCACGGAAAAAACGCTGTAGAAATTCGCCCAGTAAACCGATCCTTTTGAAAATTTTAGACAGTAAAATAAAAACTATTAAACAACTTTTGGCATTTTCCATTTTTCATACTTTGAGCCCAAGCCCGTATGCTCGTACCTTCCTCTTTACCCCGTCCATAGGGTTCTGTACAACGTCAGGTTGTACTTTTTTTTGAACAGAAATCCATTTTCTCTTGAAGTCCGCCTCCGATTTGACAACTTTTGGGTTCTTCCGGAGGGCCTGCTTCATAATCGCCCAATATTTCTCTATTGGGCGAAGCTCCGGCGCGTTGGGCGGGTTCATTTCCTTTGGCACGAAGGTTCAACCACTTCAACACGTCCTTTGAATAGTGGCACGAAGCGAGATCCGGCCAGAAGATGGTCGGGCCCTCGTGCTGCTTCAATAGTGGTAGTAAGCGCTTCTGTAGGCACTCCTTAAGGTAAACCTGCCCGTTTACCGTGCCGGTCATCACGAAGGGGGCGCTCCGCTTTCCGCAAGAGCAGATCGCTTGCCACACCATGTACTTTTTGGCAAACTTGGATAGTTTCTGTATGCGAATCTCCTCCGGAACGCTGAATTTGTCCTCTGCGGAGAAGAACAACAGGCCCGGCAGCTGACGAAAGTCCGCTTTGACGTAGGTTTCGTCGTCCATTACCAGGCAATGCGGCTTCGTCAGCATTTCGGTGTACAGCTTCCGGGCTCGCGTCTTCCCCACCATGTTTTGCCTTTCGTCGCGGTTAGGAGCCTTCTGAACCTTGTATGTACGCAGGCCCTCCCGCTGCTTGGTCCGCTGGACGAATGAACTTGACAAATTCAGCTTATTGGCGACATCCCGGACCGAACTTCTCGGATCACGTCTAAACTGCTTAACTACGCGCTTGTGATCTTTTTCACTGACGGAGCATCCATTTTTGCCGTTCTTCACCTTCCGGTCGATGGTTAGGTTCTCGAAGTATCGTTTTAGTACTCTGCTGACCGTGGATTGGACGATTCCCAGCATCTTACCGATGTCCCGATGTGACAACTCCGGATTCTCGAAATGAGTGCACAGGATTAATTCACGACGCTCTTTTTCGTTCGACGACATTTTTCCAAATTTACGAAAAATTGACAGTGAAGCATGGCCAACGTGATCTATACACTCTTATCTGATTTTAAAGCGAAAGCTGAAGATATAATTCCTAAAAATTAAATTTCTACAGCGTTTTTTTCCGTGATGCAATTTGATGTGACACACCCTTTAGTACTCGACAGGGGTCGTCCTGTCATTCTGATTTTGTTAGATTTTTCGAAAGCTTTTGATTCAGTGTCTCATGAAATTTTATGTCAAAAGCTTATATCAAATTTTGGTTTTCCGTTCATGCTTCAAATTTGATTAAATCTTATTTGAAGGGACGATCACAGTCTGTATTCTGCGATGGGATCTTATCCCAATTTCTTCATGTATTATCAGGGGTTCCTCAAAGCTCTATTCTGGGTCCAATTTTATTTTCCTTGTACATTAATGACTTACCTGAGATAATAAAGAATTGTAATATTCATCTTTTTGCGGACGACGTTCAACTTTATTTTGATTGTTCCAGTAACTCAATTACTGAAATATCTCAAAAAGTTAATGAAGACCTGAGTAGAATCTTAAATTGGTCGGCTAATAATATGATTTCCTTGAACTTAACTAAAACGAATGCAATTTTCATTTCCAACAGATCATTCCACAGCTTTTTAAAACCATCATTATTCTTAAACAACAGTGCAGTGGAATATGTCGATGATGCTACCAGCCTTGATATTCGCATTCAATCGAACCTTGGATGGGATAAGTATGTGTTATGCCAGTGTGGAAAAATTTACGCTTGCTTACGATCCCTCTATATGACATCATCATTTTTAGGAACTGATACTAAATTGAAACTTTTTAAAAGCCTCATTCTTCCCCACTTTCTAGCATGTTTTTTTTTATAGAGGTGAAGAACGCTCTTCCAGCCTTATCTGGGAAGGGATAACCCAGACGTCGAGTGGGGATCACACCCACAAAAACCAAGCCCTCTACTCGTAGCCTCATTCCCCCCGGGACCACATCTAGGCGACTACTTCAGGGGGCGGCTGTGCTCATGCACTTCACGAGTTTTCAACGCAAACTAGCGTTGATCCTTCCCTTTTTCTCTATATTCTTATTCACCATTCGTTGCTCTCCACTGCGCTTATGACCATTTTGCAGGCATCCATTTACCCGTCGAGACGTGCACCGATTAGGAAGCGCTCTCCAACTTAACGCGCGCCCCGTCACAGTCACCCTCGCAGGATTTCTCTTCCCAACGGAGCGCCGATTAGGTAGTGCCCTCCAACATGACGCGCACTCCGTCACAGCTACTCTCGTGGGGTATGCACCAGTTTGTCGATGGCTTCCTCCATGATGCTCGCTCCTTCGAAATGTTCGCAGTGTTCCTCCATCCATGCCACGATAAGGCGTTGACAGGCAGGCATTTTTCTGTTCTTCGCGACAGCATCCGTTTACCTGTCGAGACGTGCACCGATTAGGAAGCGCCCTCCAACTTGACGCGCGCCCCGTCACAGCCACCCTCGCAGGATTTCGCTTCCCAACGGAGCGCCGATTAGGTAGTGCCCTCCAACATAATGCGCACTCCGTCACAGCAACTCTCGTGAGGTACACACCGATTTGGTGACGCCTTCCTAGGCGCTCGCTTCGTCGAAGTCCTCGCAGTATTCTTCTTTACAATCCACCATGACGCATTGCCAGCAGTTTGTCAATCCTTCTTGCCAGATTCCGCTTACCCGTCGAGACGTGTACCGATTAGGAATTGCCCTCCATCTTGACGTGTAACCCGTCACAGCCACCCTCGCGGGATTTCTCACCTGTCGAGACGTGAACCGATTAGGAAGCGCCCTCCAACGTAACGCGCGCCCCGTCACAGTCACCCTCGCAGGATTTCTCTTCCCAGCGGAGCGCCGATTAGGTAGTGCCCTCCAACATAACGCGCACTCCGTCACGGCCGCTCTCGTGGGGTACTCCGGTGGTTCAGATCTCACTGTGGTTCATCTTTTATAGTCAGGCGTTATCCGCACGCTGGTCGGTCCTCCACTTCCGCTGTAGCTCGGACATGTATGGACGATTGCACTGTTCACTGCGTTCCAGGTGCCCTCGTCACGACACATTTCCTCTACGATGTTCTCAGTATGAAGGGTAGGCGGCCCCTCGCGCCTTGTGGTGAATCTTGGGCATACAAATACGACGTGTTCCGGTGTTTCCTCCACATCTCCACACTCCGGACAAAGAGGCGATCTTGCATGTCCAAACCGGTGCAGATACTGCCTGAAGCAGCCATGCCCAGACAAAAACTGCGTTAGGTGAAAATTCACCTCTCCATGTTTCCTGTTTACCCAGCCCATTAGTGTCGGTATGAGCCTGTGTGTCCATCTGCCGTTTTGAGCCGCACTCCACTCTTGCTGCCACCTAGCCATCGACTCTGCCCTTATTAGCTTCCGGATTCCTCTGGTTCCCCTCCTCATATAGCACTCGCTGTCTTCCGTCAAGATGATGTTGATAGGGACCAACCTGGCTATGACGCAGACCGCTTCTGTTGATATGGTTCTGTACGCACTCGCGACTCGCATCACCATGAGCCGGTACGTACTATTCAGCCTCCTCGTGTTCCGCTGAGTTTTTAACGCCGCGATCCAGGCTGGACCCCCGTATCGTAATGTCGATGAGGAGACACTAGCCAAAAGGTGCCTCTTGCTGCTGCTTGGGCCAAAGTTGTTGGGCATGATTCGTGTCAGTGCATTGATTGTCTTCGTTGCTTTTTTACAAGCGTAGTCGACGTGACTGTTGAAGTTCAGTCGATCATCGATCTGCACCCCCAGGTATTTGAAATCTCGCTTCGAACTTTTTTTTTTTTTCCAAAATATATTTTTTATTAAGGCACATGTGGCGTTAGCCTGACGGGGCCGGGAGTCCAATATTTTGACAATTTTTGTCTTACAACTATGTTAGTAATATGTAACCGATTACTCGCGGTTGGCTCGAGGTTAGTATTACAAGTGTTCTCATAATTGGTATGTTGCAGTCTTCGATGCTCTATGCGTGTGCCCGACACGGGCTACTTCCTATTGGGATGCAGCTGACCATTAATCAGCAACGCCCCCCTAGTCTGTACCCCATATCTAGCGTGGTGCGTCTTTCTCGACTCGAGGAATCCAGGATAGAATGGTCACTAGCCGGCGCAATCATCAGTTCGTGTAGAGTTGTCATGAGCGGTACAACCTTTGGCTCTTGTTGAATGATCAGTGGACTGCACAACCTTTGACCCGTGCATCTGTAAAGAGTGTGTGTATGTATTGCCGCGACTAAGTAAAAGTTTATCGATCGGATAGGAGGGATATGAAACGGGGACACAACGAAGGAAACATCATTAAACGTTGACATCGGCGTTTCTGAGGAACAGGTATAGATGAAGCAGAAGATCAGGATCCCGGCTACCTAAGATATCCCGGACGGGGATATCCGATTGTCTGCCTTTTGCTCTCAGTGCTCTAGAGAGCTGAGAGCGAGCAGCATGGAACCGGATACACGACCAGACAACATGCTCGATGTCGTGGTAGCCATCGCCACAATCACAAAGATTGTTTGCTGCGAGCCCAATACGATAGAGATGCGCGTTTAGGTTGTAGTGATTGGACATAAGCCAAGATATCACGCGAATGAAATCACGACCGACATTCAATCCCTTAAACCAAGCTTTCGTCGAAACCTTAGGGATAATCGTGTGTAACCAGCGACCGAACTCATCTTCACTCCACATGCGCTGCCAACTAACGAGTGTGTCCTGACGAAGGAATGTGAAAAAATTCATTATGGGCAATTTGCCTTTCAAAAAGTGTGCCTTCTGAAGCGCCCACCTTAGCTAGCGAGTCCGTTTTCTCATTCCCCGGAATCGAGCAATGAGAGGGAACCCATGCTAAGGTAATCTTGAATAATTTTTCGACCAAAACACTCAATAGATGTCTTATTCTTGTTAGGAAATAAGATGAGCGTTTATCAACTTTCATTGAGCGGATTGCCTCTATTGAGCTGAGACTGTCTGAAAAAATAAAATAATGGTCGATGGGCAGTGTTTCAATGATCCCTAGAGCATAGTATATCGCTTCGAACTTATCAAGTGCTCTCCGATGGTGATTTCTGCACGTTGCACCGCCCTGCGGTTGCTGACAATCAACATTTCCGTCTTGTGGTGGGCTATCTGCAGTTTCACACTTTGGATCCACCTTCCGATCATGTTTATCGACTATCCACTTTCTAGCATGTGATTTCATACTTGATGATGTATCTGTAGTCACTTTCAATAAGCTCGAGGTTGCTCTAAATTCCTGTGTGCGATATATGTTTAACCTTAATAGAATGTCCCATGTTTCACACCTGCAACATTTCCTCATAGGATGCCCTTCAGTAAACTTTAGCAAGCTTCGTTGTTGTTTATTCTTACATAGAATCTCGAAGACGAAAAAACCTAATTATCTGTATGTTAAATTATAAGCCACACAAAGTAAACGGTTCATAAAATATATTTTGCCAAGGCATCATACGTCTAAGTATGGGAACTCATTTTTCGTACGAGGTGTAGCTCACTGGAATTCTTTACCCACTAGTCTATCTAATGTAGATTCGTTCGCAGCATTTAAGAGAGGATGTATAAAGCATTTTAATTGAAACAATTTGTAGTTAAGTACTATTTTTGTTTAAGTAGTTCGATTATCTTCTAATTTTGTTTCACGTGATGCTTGTTCTACTTCAATTTAATCAATGTAACTTTAAAAGACAGTAATCTTAAGTTATGAAATATAAATACATGAAATGAAACGAAAATGAAATGAAAAGATGTACTCAATACAGCGTAACTTTTATAAATTTAAAACTATCACACTACAAATTTGTCAATGAATCAAGAATGTCAAGAATGTATTTTTTATATGAATCCTTTCGACAATTCCCGTTTTGGTACTAAGCGAACGTTTGAGGTTTCAATCTCAAAACTATTCAATGATTGATATTCTAATTGGCTTTTATCAAGGCTAGAGGCGAATAGATTTTGCAGTCTGAAGCTCCTTATTATATTAGGTTGGGGAAAAAGTCATCCATTATTTTCTCGGTAGCTGGCTTTAGTAAGCAATATTTCGCGTAATATCCATCATACAATTTCAGGTGTAGGCTCGTTGTAAAGGTGACATTTCACAATAGAAAAAATACTTTTGCTGTTTTTTGTTTGTTCCATTCAGTTGTGAGTTACAGGGTGTTAACCATGGAGGCCAATGAAGAGGAAATTCGGTACATTATACACTTTTTATTTTATAAAGGCGAAAATGCAAGCCAGACCGCTGAAATTGTGAATGGTGTTTATGGTGTCGATACTGCAACAGTAAAATACGTGCAAATTAATTTATTTTTATTTTTTTTTATATTTTTAATTTTTTTTTTCAGTGCAAAAGATTCCTACTATCTACAAATGGACCTTTCGAAACTAACGCTTGACCAAAATTGTCCGGAATTGGCCAACGAAGGATTGGTGTGTTCCATCAGGACAACGGAAGGCCACACAATTCCAAGAGCTTGATTGGGATGTTTTTAATGCATCCAATATATAGTCCGGGCCCGGTACTAAGTTATTACCACCTTTTTCTTGCATTGCAAAATTTCCATAGTGATAAGAAATTGGGATCAAGAGAAGATTGTAATCGTATTGCTAGAGTTTTTCGCCAGGACTTCTTTGATAGAGACATTATGGTGCTGCGTTTAGAATGGCAACAAATTGTTCAACAAAATGGTGTATATTTGACCCATATGAGACAATCCGAAGCAACTTTTTCCCCAGCCTAATATGTTTTTCTTAGAAGCTCGCTTCACTTCCTCGAATGCACTTGCCCATTCTCCTTTCCTCTTCCTGTACATAAGTAGAACTGAACACCCAATGTGATCAGTTCTCTACAACAGCTACACTAACTTCCCACTCATGGCCATAGAATACTCAATATACTCACCTGGCTATAGAGTTATTACAACCGCATACAAAAGTTTTTTTTTTCTTCCTGTAATTCACCTTTTCAAATAGCACCAATATCAAGATCTAAAACAAATATGTTATGTAAAAGAAAGAGGGCAGAATCACATCTGATTTCTGTTATAACTGAACTACCGAATATATAGCTAATATCCTCATATAGTGTTTGTGACCGACAGCGCGAAAAAGAAGCAAGTATCCCTACTTCGAAATTCTAATGTCCATTCCTATCTTTATTCCCATCCAAATCACTCCCTCTCATTTTAAATACAGTGTGTGGTGCATTACACAACTACAAGTAGCAGCAAAAATCGAAGTACAGCATAGACGAATACCAACGAAATGTAAAGTGCATACAAACCGATTCATCCAATATTATTGTTTTCCATTTCCAAACGTTAACCGTGTAACACCGCAATAAATACCGTTTTTCCATTATCCTCAAGGAACCGCCATTTTCCTCAATGGTGTGATCCACCATATAAACTTCACCAATTATTCGAAAACTGTGTGAGAGTCAAATGCGCAAATAATGAGCTATTTTAAAAGCTTAAAAATGGTTTGTATGTATGCGAGCAGACATCTCCTTCTGTTTTCTTTTCTTTTTTCGTTTGGGATTGTGCAAAACAAGTTCATACGACGTCAATGGGGATCGAACCAAGGCCGGCTGGAATGCAAAGTTACTTTACACGACCACGCTATCCATATAGCTGCCAGCGCTATTATAAAGGAGCGTGATAATCAGGGCCTGACAATTTCACTTCAATTAGCACATCGTCACTCAATAATGTGTCTATCGCTTCTCAGAACAGAACCAGAACCATGCAGGCTAAAAATATATCTACTCTCTTTTCACGCACAATAAAAAAAAATATCTCGTCTCTTTCGTACATATTCCTTTCATTTCACGTTGATTCCTTTCATTCTGCAAACAAAAGCGACGTTAGAAATCGTCACTTGGAAATTAATTTGAAGCATCCATGTATTCTGGCAGTTTGTATAGAAATGAATGTTTCCTTGTTGCATTCGAAACTTATTCACTGAAACTAATGAAAACGGTGCAGTGAGGGTTGTATAGTATGCCTGCAGGAGTAATTATTTACCGGCGTTAGTTGTCAGTGTGAAATTAGTGATGAAACGGATAGTGGTTTGGTCGGATACTGGATACCGGTCAGCTTCGAGTCCAGATAGCCGAGTATTCGACAGCCCGATGTTTGTGTTTGTGCTTGTTCGTGTGCGTGCACGTGTATTTGTGTGGGTGTTTGTGTATGTTCGCTCGTTTTTTGGGTGTTTGTGTGCGTGTGGGCGTGTTTTTTTTTGCTTGCATGCAGGTGTGCGCTTTTTTATGCGCGGGCATGTGTAGTCGTGTTTGCGCGCATTTGTGCGTGTTTGTGTGCGCGTGTGTACGTGCGTTTGCGCGTGTTTTTTTCTTGCTTGTGTGCAGGTGTGCGCGTTTTTTTGTGCATGGGAATGTGTGGGTGTGTGTGCGTACGTGTGCACGTATTTGTGCGTATTTGTGTGCGTGTGTGCACGTGCGTGCTCGATTCTTTCCGTGCGTGCGTCTGTGCGTGTGCACGTTTGTGCGTGTGTATGTGCTTGTGTGTGCGCGTTTGTGCGCACCTGTGCGTCCATTTGTATGTTTGTGTGCGCTCGCGTTTTTGTGCACATGTTTGTGCATGTTTGCGCGTGTGTGTGCGTGTTTGTGCACCCAATGGTATGTGCGCGCGCGTGCTTCCGGCGTTGTGTATGCGTTTGTGCGTGCGCTCGCAATTCTGCGTGGGCACGTTGAAAGCGCAGACCTAGTCGAAAATCGCGTAATTTCGAGCAAATCGTGTAAAAAAATCGCGTAATTTCAAGCAAATCGCATAAAAAATCGCGTAATTTTGAGCGAATAGCGTAAAAAATATCACGCAAAAAACGCATAAAAAATAATCCAGCATACTTGCAAATAACATGCTTCTTCGTAACATGGAATACATGTTTGATACAGGAAATATAATAAAATGAAGACAGCTCAAATCGGACTATTCTTTTCACTCTTAGAGAGGGTGAAAAACTCGAGAAAGGAATAGTCCGATCTGTGCCGTCTTTCATTTTATTACATTTTCTGTAACAATTATGTATTCCAAATAACAGAGAAACATGTTATTTACAAGTGATTGAAGAATTTTGAACACGGTCCGCGACGATCCATTTTGGTAAAATAAAACTTACGTTTGAAAGCAGCAAGCATCCTCTAACATGCGAAATGAAAATAAATATAACCCGTTCAAGCAGTTTTAATTGTCAGTGAAAGCTTCTGCTTTTATACTTGTAAGAGAACGAAAGAGGAAAGGAACGAAACCAGCCGGGTGCTATGATTGAGGTTAACATCATTAAGAAGATCTCAAGCACAATTGTCAGTGGGGAACCCAATTCAGGCCGAAAACAAAGGGAAAATGCCAGTGGGGAACTCGATATGTTGGCTCTTGTCAGTTTAATAGGGGTTCTCTAAAGACGTCACCCGGGTGAACGAAACAAAAGAATCAATGTTACTGTATGCGTAGAGAATATTTCGTTTCCACTTCGCCCCGATACACTGAAATTAATCCACCTAAAATGACTGTAGTGGAAGTGAGAGTTGTATGAATAAAATTCAATCACATTTATTAGCTTCGAAAATAAGTAGCCCTGGTGATAATATTACACCTCATCATAAAATGAAGTTGGAAGGTGTTTTCTAAGACGATAAAGAAGATCATGAACGAGAATATATCTTTCTCTGTCTGAGCCGTGTATTTGGCAAACTATACGAAAAGCTTTCATATGCTTTCATTTAAATGTGTCTCCTGTTTCGCTCCCTCAGATTGGCTCTAGTATATATATTATACAAATGATATACATGTATGGGGGAGTAGAACATTTTATGTTATCTTTCAGCTCATTTAATGTAATAAATCGGGATACCAGAACATGTGCTAAAAATAACTTTGGGTGTACATGTTACACTAGCCCAAAAACTAGGTACATGTTATCAATAATTGTTCGACTATTTAATTAACAATATTGTCTTCTGACAAATGATCGCAACGGTTGAAACCGCCTGATGAATATACAAATATAATATAATATAATCAAAATTTACTTTGCAGTATACTTCCAAAATTCTCCAGTCGAAGATCTTGACCATTAAGAAGGCCAAATGAACAGACGACTTGACGTCGAAAATAAAGACAATTATGTTTGTACAGCCTGATACACTAATAAATTACATTTTGAAACGTCAGCCAGAGCGTTTCGGCCTAGGTTCTTGCGGAATTCGAATTTGACTATCGGTGTCAGGGCTTGGAAATATTGAGCTTGTTAAGTAATATTGAAAATATATTTTTTCGAGTCATGAGAATTCATTCACATTGAATTGTCGGGAATGTTGTGACTGTTCATTTTCAATATCCCGATAAGTGTGTGATTTTCTCATTGAGTCAGTTACTCCGAAAGCGCAACGCAAATCGGTGGCGCAAGCGGAAATGCCAACAAAAGAGCAAGATCTGCACACACACACAGCTTAGGATTGGACGGCTTGGACGGCGAGAAAGCATTCTGTAGAATCGATCCGAGTAGCGAATGCAAACTTCGTCAGCCAAAGCTGAATGTTGACAATTTCATCCGCTAATCCTATAGTTTCCAACAGAAAGCTCGAAATATTCCCATTGCGGTCGTGTCTTGGACACCACCATTTTATGTTTGTGTGTTCGGAATTTTAGTCAAAAATTAAATATTCAAAATTCGAGTCAAGACGGTATTTTTTTACATCGGAATTGGAGTCTTTTGAAACATTTTTGACAAGTGGAATTGGAATTGCATATTCACTATGTAAAATGAAACCATTTTAACTGAGACGGAGACCTTGCATGCTTCCACAATTTAATTTCGTGTCACTATTATGAGCTGTACTTCCTTATCTTCCTCAACAAATTTCTCCGTTTCGTCAGTGTCCGAGAACGATGCTGATAGTGAATGAACTGGTATATTAATATCAATGAATGAGAAAACTAGGGATATTTCCATTTGCTCACCTTCCGTGAAAACAGAGCAGAACGAAAAAAGACGGGTGGGTAATGTCGGGGACATAACCGGAGTGACGTAGGACTATACAAACGGAACAGCTTTTGTTAAATATATATTTTAAATATATTGTTTTATGTTCTTCTCCTACGTGAATACCTACCTATCTACCTGAAAGATGGATTAGTTTACTGTTTACTCTTTATGAACATGTTGATGGTTCTGAAAAGAACCTTTGGTGTTGTGTTTTTGTTATCACTCGATATTCCCATATTGTTCGGTTAAACCTTCCTGTTTAGCTATTGCGTTTGCCACTCGTCACAGCTTTCACAGTTGGAAAATTTCTTCCTATCCAGCTTGTACATGTTGTTCAGTAAATTACATTTAATGCGACGTGCCGGAGAAACACTTTGCCACTCACTGAAACTAATTGTTGCCTTGATGAGCGCCGAACCGAAGCTGCTCTGTTCTTGATGCGGGTTTTCTGATTGTCGTGAGCAGCTTTGCAAGCCAACTCGAGCACTCCGACGGCCGAAACTCTATAATCGCTGCTAGGAATATTGGTGCTCCGGCACCAATCCGTTCGGCCTAGTTACCCTTGCGGAGCAATCAGTGAATGCGACCAACAGGGAACTGGAGACCTGCACGGTTCGATTGAGACTTTGCCTTTCCCTTAACTTGTCCTCCTTTGTTACGTCCACGATGCCGATGCCGTACAACCACACGGGTTTACGGTTTGAAAGAAAATAAGATATTTTTTTGGGGTCCGCGTGTTTTATACTCTAGCGGTACACACTCACAGAATAGAGACAAATCGGCAGACTCAGCCAGAGGGGCGAGTCCAACGAGACGAACAATAGAAAAAGAGAAAAAAATACATTCATTACGATTTGTTCGCTCGTTGGATTCACATGCAGGCTAAAAAGGGTCCTTTTCAGGATCACAAAATTATCTTCAATCTAAAGAGTTTATTGTTTTGTTATCACTCGATATCCCCATCTTGTTCGGCTAAACCTTCCTGTTTAGCGATTTGTTGCCACTCGCCACAGCTTTCACAGTTGGAAAATTTCTTCCCATCCAGCTTTGTGACATGTTGTACAGTAAATTACATTCAATGCGACGTTCCGAAGCGCCACTCAGTGTCGCATTGGAGGCGATTTTAACCAGTAATTGAACATTTGCGATGACAGTGGTACAGTGTCGACTTTCAATGTGGGGTCATAATTTGGATCTCTATGTTTACAAAAATGTCCAACTAAATAAGTCGCATTACATGTCCGTCCAATTAGCTAACTGTCGAACTAATTGTAAATTGCTGTACTTTCAATCTGGAAACAATTTAAGAATTGGTGAAAATTGAATAATCAGGAAAATCCCCAACTATCAATAAGCTCAGAACAACTGCCAAATTCACATACTCATCAGATCCTGGCAAACAAATTATGAAAAAATCAATTTGTGTTTTATTATTATTTTGGATAATGTTTTAGAAAGCATTGAACTGTATTTCGTAAACTCTTTTTTGGAAGGTTTAATGGCCCTGAAAAGCGCCTTGTTTTATGGAATGGTTCCAATTTAGACAACTTAGTACTCGTGGTTTTGAAAAAAAACCATTTCGAATGCCCTCGATGCCGCCTTGTTCTGGATTTGCCACCAACGCAGTTTGTATAAAGAACAAACTTTTTTCTTCTGGTACCTGATGCCGTTTTGCGATTGCGTTTGCCACTCGCCACTCGCTGCAACTGCCTGTTGTCTTGATGTCCACCGAACCAAATGTGTTCTGTTCCGAATGCGGGTTTTCTTATCGTCGCGAGCAGCTTTGCCAGCTAACTCGATCACTTCGGCGGCCGAAACTAAACACGGTTCGAGCGGGATTTTGCCTTTCCCTTCATTTTTCCTCCTTTACCATGTCCAGACGTGGCTGCTTGGGTTGGTTTGTTGATGTGTTGTGATGCGAACCGATGTGGTGTACGGTTTGAATGAGAGTGATCGTTACGGAAGGAAGGAAGGTCTTGAATTATAGAGACTTTAAACTTTTGCAGTTCATTCGTCTCTAGCCTTGAGAAAGGCCCTTTGAAAACTCTACTCTATTCTACTCCAGCGCTACCACCTCCGCCCTCTTGCCTTGAGAAAGGCACTCGATCCCTCGCCGTCCAGCTCGTCCAGCAACGATGTTGTCCAGTCGGTGTCCACACAAAGAATGATCGTTACGGCAGCGGAGCGGGGATTTTTAAGCTGACTGACTGGTTCGAGAATTACGCATGTGTGAGACTGCGACCAATGTATCGTTCATTTTTTTCTTTTTCCTTTCCAAGCGTGCTTCATTCTATTTCGCTGCTGCCGCTGGTTGCCCGTTTTGGTCGGTACGATTTGAGGAGCACAAAATGGACCAATCAAAAATGGGCACATAGTGCATTTTGACAACGCTTGATATTTCACAATTATTCAATTATTTATCTCAAGAAAAATGAAATGTTATTCGTTATGATAGATGCGTAGATATATTTCCTATCAATTGATGCAAAAACCTTTGCGATCTATTGAGAAATGCTCGAGTTATAAGCGTTCCAAATCTTGCATTTTTTCCTACTTGTTCAGTGCCTAGATTTCCATTTCACCCCCTATATCTTCCGGTTAGACGTAGTCCTACGTCAAAAGAGAATGAACGAAACTGGATGAATCAACTGTGAGTGGCTTGCTGTGATTGTGAAATTTGGCGTTGGTTCATTTTCGATACCCCGAATGCAATGCACAATGGTCCAGGAGGTGCATTTAAGTGGAAATTAGCATCTAGAGCTCGACAGTTATTCTCTGGACAAAAACTGTCTTCGACAAAGTTGTTACATATGATAGAGCGCTTATTTTGATGTTGTCAAAAATAGGGTGACTAACATTTACGATGAAATAAAAATTCTAAATTTCTTATCTTTATAGACAGAGGTAAACATAGTTCTACAATTCTATAGCCCTAGTTATTTAAGAAAACTTTTTAGAACAATTTTTTTTCTATCTCTTGAAATAACCGATGTAGCGTTTTTTTTTTCTAAGTTGCTTTAGGTTCACCGATAAAAACCGTATTTTTGCTTCAGATTTTATATTGCAAATTTTACATGCAAACTGTCTTCAGAAGACTTTTAGAGCTTACTAAAGCAAACATTTTTCGATGCAGAACTTGTCAATATCGCAACTCTACTCAAAGTTATTGATATTTCTTCCCGAAAAATATGTTCTCTTCATTCGCTTGTCATTCATTTTAGGGCAAATATAAAAATGTTCGTTGACAGCATTTTAAAAAGCATACTTGACTCTACATAATGTGAGATTTCCAAAACTATGTTATTTTTTGTATTTGAGTGAACTAAACTTGAAACCATAATTTTTAGGGTGAAAAAGCATCAATAACCTTGAGTAGTATTAAGATATTGACAAGTTCTGCATCGCAAAATATTTATCTTGATAAGCTCTAAAAATCGTCCCAAGACAATTTTGATGTAGGATTTGAAATATAAAAATATTTTGCATACTCAAATACAAAAAATAACATAGTTTTGGAAATCTCACATTATGTAGAGTCAAGTATGCTCTTTCAAATGCCGTCAACGAATATTTTTTATGTTTGCCCCAAAAAGAATGACAAGCGAATGAAGAGAGCGTATTTTTTAGGAAGAAATATCAATAACTTTGAGTAGAGTTGCGATATTGACAAGTTCTGCATCAAAAAATGTTTGCTTTAGTAAGCCCTAAAAGTCTTCTGAAGACAGTTTCCATGTAAAATTTGCATTATAAAAGCTAGAGCAAAAAAAAAATTGTGATGGTGACCCTAACGCAACTTAGAAAAAAAGCGCTATATCGGTTATTTTAAGAGATAGAGAAAAAAATTGTTCTAAAAAGTTTTCTTAAATAACTAGGGCTATAACATTGCAGAACTATGTTTACTTTTGTGTATAAAGATAAGAAAGTTAGATTTTTCATTTCATCGGAAATTTCGTTAACCCTATTTTTGACAACATCAAAATGAGCGCTTTATTGTATGTAACAACTTTGTCGAAGACAGCTCCTGTCTAGAGAATAACTGTCGAGCTCTAGATGCTAATTTTTACTTAAATGCACTTCCTGGACGATTGTGCAATGGTATAATGATCGAATGTGGTCGGAAATTCAGCTGAAAAGAATGATGTGAAACAGATATTTCGAAGCACTGATCGGTGTAATCCACAGCATGGTACACATGCTCTGCGGAAGTATATTTAGATGATATACCAGCGGAAGAAAACATGTTGGCTCATCCGAAGACGTCCGTATCCAAATTGCGGATTAACTATGCAAAAAAAGCGCATTTTGTTTGTAGACAAGTTTTACAAGAGCAACATTTTTTTTTAAATTAGAACACATTCCTCAATGACGCGTGTACAACAAAAAATACAAAACAAATTTCATTATTTCTATCAAATATTTCTATATATTTCATCAAATCCCTATTCAACTTGAACACGAAAAATATCACGCATATATGGGTTCACTCATGAGAGTGCGGGGACTTAATGATGTTTACTGAAACTTGGTAAGCTGCGTTCAGAGCGATGAGTGATTTTTCTCGTCCGTCACCAGAGACAGCATGGAAAAATCTTCAACCGGTTATGTGTCGACACATTCCAACTATCAGCTTTGATCAAAACCGTGCAACAGCTAATCCTCGCCACGTTTCAAACAGCTCCAACTAGCGAACTGGTGCTCAACTCGGAACGATTCTCTCTATTGCTGTCATTTCAATTTTCTTTTCGAAATGGGACAACCCGTAATCTCGCTCGAGATAATGTTTACATTCAATTAAAGCCGCCTTTCTAACCCACCGCACAAAACGAACTGCTCTGTACTAGTTACTCCGCTCAAATGGTGTCCCCGTACGAGATCCTCGAAAACCCCCGACTAAACGGACACGGTTCTATGATAATTAACAGCATATTGCAACGCGTATGGATGAGAACAGAAACGGAGCCAGCGAACACTGAGTTGATGATTGGCGATGAGGAGCGCCATTCTGTGACCTCCCAAAAGGCAACTGTGTGTGTGTGCGCTTACTTTTCACAATGAGCAAATCCTTTCACTGGCAACAGTTTTCAACGCTCCGCACCGGAAGGTGGCTGTGATGAGATGGGATCACCACTGCTTCCCCCTCGGGTGCTATTTGGACGGAAGCTCGCGCGTTCGTTAGCCATTAGATTCAATAATTGTGAAATGAAAATGTAATTTTAGCTAATGGAAGGGGGATTAAATGTTCTATTATGATAGGAGTGAGTATCGTTACAATAAGCGCACATTGTCGGATTTGAAGATTTCTCAGAAGGGTTCGGAGAAGTCTTGCATTGAAACTAGATGCTGTGCATTCCAACTGCCAGGAACTGGACTCTCTTTCTCTCTGCATCTGCATCCGGGAAACTATGTTCTCGGGAGTAATTTTCATTAAGACTGTTGATAATTAAACAGTGTGCTCGGTGTGCACGGGTTCGGAATGTGCAATTTGCCTCGGACAAATGATGTATACTCGGAGTTAGTCGAGAATTGCCAACGAATAATGTTTCACAATTCTCAGCTCCATAAGGGTTGGTTGATTTACTAAACAGCATGACAAAGCGAGATCGTATGCTCTCAACTTCTTCCGCAATTATTTATGAAAATGAGGACAAAACTCTGTACCATAATTCACGAGCGGAAGTTGATTTTGTTTCAAAAAACTTTGCTCACCGGGGAGTAATTTACCGATCGCATCAAGGTGAATTTTAATCAGCTCCTCTAGCCTGGCTGGTTAGAATTGATTGGATTGCCAAAATTTGTTCTGCTCTTATCGAGCGCAGGTTCGAAAGTCAAAACAACACAAATCGGAAAGTTTTCTTTGTTCCAATTAGGAAACGGATCTCTCGTGGGATTTGAACGGACCGAAGGGTACGCACACTGGAAAGGACTGCCAGCGACAATGATTTACCCTTTTTGGATGGGTGAGTTAAAGTCGACTTTCGGTGACGCTATAAAAATGTTTTATTGCGTAACGTATTATCATAAAAGACGCATAAATTTGCGCCCTTCGCTTATTGCGGATTCGGCAAAGCTGAGCGCCGGAATCCTGGTGTCTGGGTTCATTTTTGCTTGGTTCACTGTGGACTTACTTTGAATATACACACTCTGCAAAACAGTAAGTTCATTCCGAATAACAATCAAGAGGAATGTGAGCTTCGGAGATAAAATAAGCATACAGAATTGATTTATCTCGAATCACTTTATTACTCCTGATATTGTTTCATATTATTAGGTTTACAGCCGGTTCCAGAGTACGTCAACAGTCGTAGGAAACAAACAACATCATCAAATGCGAATGCATTTGCCATGCGTTCATCGGAATCCCTCAGCAAAACATATGACAATTCTGAATAACAATTTATAACTGATGCGAATATTTCCACCCCAACCAATGTCTTCGTATTCGCTCCCACGTGGTGATAGAAATCTTTTCTATGCAAATCCGAAACGCTACCTTTGCCACTTTCCTCTTCAAAGTGGGTTCCGTGGAAGCCCCCCCACCTTACACCCCCATCAAAACTACGTCTACGGGGCAGATTCCTTCGCAGGTGCCTTCGCAGGGATAAGGGGTGGGTGTGTTGTTTTCAATAAATTCCCGACCGAATAAGGAGGAAAAAAAAGCCGTATACACAAAAACAGAACTCACAAAACGTAATAAAATACAGACGACTAGCAGCTGAAAGCTGCTGGGGCGAGAAGGAATAATACAAGTTTGTTATCGAAAATGGGTATCTAATGGATGGGTTGGTGTTTTTGCCCGGTATCTGATGCAAGAAACATTATGACAATAGCAAAACGGTGCCAACCGGCGGTGGAAAATAAATGGCACACAAAACAACCATCGATTTATGGTTTACAATTGCTGTGGTTCGTGATTTTTCGTCGTACCCATACCATACATGTAACTTATTGCTCGTAAATTGTGGAGACCGTGTGTGGTACCAAGCTTCTCCAGGTTGTGAGAAGAGGCGTCTTAATTCCATGGAGACACATGATGGATTGTTCCTATTCACTTGAAGGATTGAGAGCAACATATTTTCTAAATATGCTTCTTTCCATGGTCACTCTTCATAAATACTGTACAAATGTTTATCCTATCCAACCAGAAGAAAGAATTCATTATATTTACATCCTCACCAAAGTTCCTCGCTGTCAGTGCAAAACGTTCCCTTTCATCAATCGCCGGTTGTCGTAATACCCTAGTGCAGTGATTCTCATCTTGCGTCCCACTTTGATTGGTATTGAGTGTCCGGAGATTCCTTTAAAGATACAATAGATGTATAACGTTGAGGTACAAAATAATTTCATTGATTTGAAATTATTTTGTTGGAAAATCAAATATATGTTAGGGTGGCTATGAAATCATCTCAAATTTCAAAACGGGAATTCCTGCAAAATGTTGATTTCTACGAAAAAATATCCCATGCGAAATTTTAGCTCTATCGGACTTCTTTTCTTTTATCGGAAATCGACTTTCTGGCACATCGTTTTTTTTCGGAATACGAGGCAGAACATTTCGTCATCTATTGGGATCTTTGTTGAAAAGGTTTCGAAAACTATCTTGAGCCTTTTCCAAACTATTTAAATTCTATATTATGGATTATAAGTCTTCAGTATGCATTAGTTCAGTAGGTTGGTTAATTTTTTTATCAGTACTTCTAATTAATAATAATAAAAATACATAAAACTTCCATGGACTGGCGATTGAAATTGATCACAATGAACACATCGTTGATGTTAAATTTTAATTCACATTACAGCTATTCAATACTTGATGTTGCACTAAGCTGGTTCATTTTGTGTACTGTGTACTAGTGTTGTCTTGATAGAGAAAAAAGTAAAGATGGAAATAAAATGAACACAGTTAGGAAAGTGTTCAATTTTTATTTATATTTTTTTTCAATGTGTGATGCGTTTTTTCTTGTAATTTTAATAATAAGGATTTTGGCACAAGTAACGAGGAGGTGTGAGGCGTTCTTTGTTTGTTGCGTGGAGTACAAGTTGTCCTATATTCCTACGAAACTACGAGAGGAAGAAGGAAAAGGTGGACTTCTCTATATAGCCATCCAAGAAAGGGGCATAGATAAGATATGATGTACTTTATTTGAATGTGGCTGGATTACGCACACATTTCGACGAAATAGAAATTTTGTTATCCAACGAAAAACCGTAATTACTAATTATTGTTGAAACACATTTAACGGAATCAACTGATCTGAATGGATTCAATGTAGTTGGACACAGAATGGTTAATTGCTTGTCGAGATCTGTCCATACTGGAGGCGTATCTATGTATATTTCGAACCTTTTAAATTTTAAAGAGATTTTCAATGAGACATACGGGGACAATTGGTTTCTAGCTTTAGAAGTTGGACCGAGAATAGAAAATCTTCTGAGCCGCTGGATTCAAACAGAGAATTAATGATCACACCAGAATAACAAGAACATCTTCAACGACCATCGACTTAGTATTTACAAATTTTGACGATGGTGTGATTGAGATTTTTTATGATAGCAAAATTTCGGATCATGAAACAATTGGTATGGAGTACATTTTTTCTGATGTAGACTTTTCCGAAATACAAAAAGAAAAATCTTATAAGTACTGGAATAATTATTCGAAACGAAGGTTGCTATCTGTTCTTCAGAACAATATAACTCCGGTTAGTGAACGAATCTCTCTTCATGTTGTTGCAGAAAATCTTGAAGAAGCGCTTTGCTCTTCAATGAACCAGATAATTGCTGGTATTCACACTGGAATTTCAGTACTCTGGATTTCAGTAGTACTGGAAAAAAACTTGAAGCATTGTGTAATCCAGGCGGCCGCAAAGACATCGACATTGAGTTTGACGGCAACAAGGAAAGTGACAACATAACAGCAGAGAAACTTAACAAATTTTTCACGTCAAGTGTAGAAGAAATCCACAATGGTATTGTAGCTCCATCAAATCGACTGAATTTTGTTTTCCCTAGCCTGTCTTCGCAATTGAGATGCTTTAAAACTATCAACATGAGAACTCTTAGGAAGGTAGTGATGGATTTAAGAAACTGTGCAGGTGTTGAAAACATCGATAAAACAGTATTAATAGATGCATTTGACTTAATCAAAGAGAATTTGCTATAATCGTAAATGAATCGATGCTTCGCGGCGAATGCCCACAAAGTTGGAAAAAATCTGTTGTCATACCGATTCCAAAAAATCCGAAATCATCCAAACCAGAAGACCGTAGACCAGTTAATATGTTGCCATTATACGAAAAGGTTCTCGAGATTGTAATTAAAGATCAATTGTTAGAACATATAACGAAAAATGGAATACTGGTGGATGAACAGTCTGGGTTCAGAAAAAACCACTCTTGCGAAACGGCTCTTAATTTGTTGCTCCTGAAGTGGAAACAGGCTATAGAAGCGAAGAAGATAGTATTAGCCGTATTTATTGACTTGAAAAGGGCTTTTGAAACAATAGATCGAATAAAATTACTAAATTTGCTTTACAAATACAATGTTACTGGACCTGCATTGAAATGGTTTGAAAGTTACCTGAACGGACGAACACAAATCACTATTTACAGGGACAGTAAATCATCGGCGGGACCAGTGAATCTGGCTGTGCCTAAAGGAAGTGTTCTGGGGCCGCTACTTTTCTTGCTTTATATCAATGACATCAAACAGGTGCTAAATGACAGTGACGTAAACTTATCTGCTGACGACACTGTAATATTCGTTGTAGCTGAGACATTGCAAGATTGCTACACAAAGATGAACCATGAGCTGCAAAACTTAGACGAATGGTTGAAATGGAAAAAACTAAAGTTAAACATAAACAAAACAAAGTACATGGTAGTATCGACCCGCAATGCTGGCAATGAAGGTCTTAGTATAAATATTGATAGGCAAACGGTAGAAAGAGCATCATCGATCAAATATCTTGGCGTTATTCTTGAAGAAACGCTGCACTTCGATGAACATATTAACTATACTATAAAGAAGGCAGCTCAAAAATATGGCGTGCTTTGTAGAATAAATCGATTCTTGACTTTTGAAAGTAAAATCACGATCTACAAAGCGCTGATCGCTCCACATTTTGATTATTGTGCATCTGTGCTTTTTCTCGTGAATAAAAGGCAAATGCAAAGAATGCAAATTGTGCAAAATAAGGCAATGCGCCTGATATTGAGATGTGATCGACAAACTTCACGGAGATTTATGCTCGATTGCCTGCAATGGATGTCAGTGGGACAGCGTATTAAATATTGCACGCTTACGTTCATACATAAGATGACTAACGGGATGACACCGAATTTTTTAAAAAAACAACATAGCGTATGGAAGAGACATGCATCGATATAACACAAGATAAGCAAACGACCTCAGAACCATGAACTTTCGAATGTCATGTACCCAAAATTCACTTTTTTATAAATGATATAGACTATACAACACATTACCAAATGAAGCAAAGATAGCAACAAACCTTCGAACGTTCCGTAGTATTTGTAAAGAGTTTTTGAAACATGATCTAGATTTTTAACCCAGAATGCAATGTTAATCAATGTTAGTGTGTAATATGACGAAGTTATAACGGATATTTGTGTTCCTTATCTTAAGACTATGATGATTGTGGTATGTTAATTGTTTGTTTAGTTTTGCAATATATTCTTTTCCTTTAGTCGTAGACCCAAATTTAACTTCAAACAATATGCCTGATTCAGTGCAAGAGGTCAAGGATTTGACCACTGTAATACAGTGGAATTGCAGAAGCATTATTCCTAAACTAGATCAGTTTAAAATTTTAGTTCACAGCTCTAACTGTGATGTATTTTCTCTCTGTGAAACATGGCTTTCTTCAGCCGATGAGCTGAATTTCCACGATTTCAACATTATTCGCCTCGATCGAAATGACTCGTTTGGTGGCGTACTATTGGGGATTAAAAAATGTCACTCCTTCTATAGAGTCACTCTCCCACCGATGACAGGCATTGAAGTTGTTGCTTGCCAGACACAAATCAATGGCAAAGACCTCTGCATTGCTTCGATATATATCCCTCCCAGAACTACGGTAGGCCGCCATCAGTTCTTTGATACTATCGAGGCAATGCCGGAGCCGCGGGTAATCTTAGGTGATTTTAACTCCCATGGAACAGCATGGGGATCACTCTACGATGACAACCGTGCCACTTTGATTTATGATCTGTGCGACAACTTCAAATTGACAGTTTTGAATACTGGGGAAGCAACCAGAATAGCCAACCCTCCTGCACGGGCAAGCATGCTAGACATATCTCTATGCTCTTCTTCGTTATCCCTGGATAGCATGTGGAAGGTAATCCAAGATCCCCACGGTAGTGATCACCTACCAATAATTTTATCGATCGCTAATGAATCAAGCTCTCGTGAGTCAGTCAATATTTCGTATGACCTCACGAAGAATATTGACTGGAGAACATTTGCGGAAATAATATCTGAAGCAATTGTTTCAATGCATGAACTTCCTCCACTCGAAGAGTATAACTTTATATCGAGTTTGATTTACGAAAGCGCACTTCAAGCTCAAAAGAAACGTGTACCGGCTACCACTTTCCGACGTCGTCCACCATCACTTTGGTGGGACAAGGAGTGTTCAAAGGTCTACCTTGAAAAATCATCCGCTTTCAAAAAATTCAGGAAAACAGGATTAGTGGAATGGTTTCTAAAGTACCAAGCTCTAGAAGCCAAACTAAAAGGTTTGATTAAAGCAAAAAAGCGTGGATATTGGCGGAAGTTCGTCAATGGTTTGTCAAGGGAGACCGCTATGAGCACTCTTTGGAATACGGCTAGGAAAATGCGTGGCTGGAACCATACAAACGAAAGTGAGGAATACTCTGACCGTTGGATTTTTAACTTTGCAAGGAAGGTTTGCCCCGACACCGTTCCTGCACAAAACGTCGTACGCGACATTCCACTTCAAAGCGATTATGAGAATTTTTCGATGGTGGAATTCTCAATTGCACTTCTCTCATGTAACAATTCTGCTCCGGGGTCGGACAAGATTAAATTCAACTTGTTGAAGAATCTTCCCGACTTGGCAAAACAGCGTTTGCTGAACTTGTTCAACAAGTTTCTGGAGCTGAATATTGTCCCGCATGACTGGAGACAAGTGAGAGTGATAGCCATACGGAAACTCAACAAGCCGGCTTGCGATCACAACTCGTATAGGCCGATTGCAATGTTATCCTGTATTCGTAAATTGTTAGAGAAAATGATTCTACTTCGTTTGGACAAGTGGGTCGAAACGAACAATTTGCTGTCAAATACGCAGTTTGGCTTCCGCCGAGGTAAAGGGACGAACGATTGTCTCGCGCTGCTATCTTCTGAAATCCAAATCGCATTTGCTCGCAAAGAACAAATGGCTTCCGTTTTTCTCGATATCAAAGGGGCATTTGATTCAGTTTCCATGGAAATTCTCTCAGAGAAGCTTCATAATCGTGGACTTTCACCAATTCTCAACAATTTCCTGTACAATTTACTGTCAGAAAAGCACATGATTTTCTCTCATGGCAGCTCGAAATCTTCTCGTTACAGTTTTATGGGCCTACCACAAGGCTCCTGCCTAAGCCCCCTCTTGTACAGTTTTTACGTCAATGATATAGATGATTGTCTAACTAGAGACTGCGCGCTGAGACAACTTGCAGACGATGGAGTTATTTCCATCACGGGTACTAATCCCGTCGTTCTGCAAAAGTCGTTGCAAGATACCCTGAACAATCTGTTCACGTGGGCCCTCAAGCTGGGTATCGAATTCTCTACGGAGAAAACTGAAATGGTCGTTTTTTCTAGGAAGCACGAACCCGCCCAATTCCAGCTTCACCTATCCGGCAAAGCGATCCAACACTCTATGTTTTTCAAATACCTGGGTGTATATTTTGATTCTAAGTGTACCTGGGGAATACACATTGCGTATTTGAAACAGAAATGCCAGCAAAGAATCAATTTTCTCCAAACAATTACCGGAACATGGTGGGGTGCCCATCCAGGAGACCTCATTCAGTTGCACAAAACAACGATATTATCAGTGTTAGAATATGGCAGTTTTTGCTTCCGATCAGCTGCCAGGATTCATATTCTCAAGCTGGAGAGGATACAATATCGTTGCTTGCGTATAACCATGGGGTGTTTGCATTCGACACATACGATGAGTCTTGAAGTCTTGGCAGGAGTACCCCCGCTTACTCTTCGGTTCACAGAATTATCCTACAGATTTCTCATCCGTTGCAAGATCATGAATCCATTGGTAATTGATAACTTCGAAAATCTACTCCAACTGACTCCTCAGTCAAGTTTTATGTCTTTATACCATGAGTACCTTACCCACGACGTGCACCCTTCACCAGGCATCTCCAACCAAGTTTGTTTCCCTTACTTCTGCAATTCCTCTGTCATTTTTGATCTGTCCATGCGACAAAAAATCCATGGAATCCCAGATCACCTACGCTCCGATTCTATTCC
The DNA here is from genome assembly GCF_029784135.1 of Toxorhynchites rutilus septentrionalis. Lineage (NCBI taxonomy): Eukaryota > Metazoa > Arthropoda > Insecta > Diptera > Culicidae > Toxorhynchites > Toxorhynchites rutilus. Next base: position 84,790,735 of record NC_073746.1, read on the forward strand.
GCCGATATTTTCGGCAGAATATGGGAAAGTTGGATCTGATAAAATGTTCTTTACTGACGGTTCATTCATAAACGAGTCCACTGGCTTCGGCATCTTCAATGAAAATTCCAGTGCCTCTTTCAAACTCAAAGATCCTTGTTCCGTGTATGTCGCTGAACTGGGTGCGATGTATTACGCATTAGGGATCATTGAAACATTGCCCATCGACCACTATTTTATTTTTTCAGACAGTCTCAGCTCAATAGAGGCAATCCGCTCAATGAAAGTTGATAAATGCTCATCTTATTTCCTAACAAGAATAAGACAACTATTGAGTGTTTTGGTCGAAAAATTATTCAAGATTACCTTAGCATGGGTTCCCTCTCATTGCGCGATTCCGGGGAATGAGAAAGCGGACTCGCTAGCTAAGGTGGGCGCTTTAGAAGGTACACTTTTTGAAAGGCAAATTGCTTATAATGATTTTTTCCACATTCCTCGTCAGTATACGCTCGTAAGTTGGCAACGCATGTGGAGTGGTGATGAGTTCGGTCGTTGGTTACACACGATTATCCCTAAGGTCTCGACGAGTGCATGGTTCAAGGGATTGAATGTAGGTCGTGATTTCATTCGCGTGATATCTCGGCTTATGTCCAATCACTACAACCTAAACGCGCATCTCTATCGCATTGGGCTCGCAGCAAACAATCTTTGTGATTGTGGCGATGGCTACCACGACATCGAGCATGTTGTCTGGTCGTGTATCCGGTTCCATGCTGCTCGCTCTCAGCTCTCTAGAGCACTGAGAGCACAAGGCAGAAAATCGGATATCCCCGTCCGGGATATCTTAGGTAGCCGGGATCCTGATCTTCTGCTTCATCTATACCTGTTCCTCAGAAACGCCAATGTCAACGCTTAATGATGTTTCCTTCGTTGTGTCCCTGTTTCATATCCCTCCTATCCGATCTATAAACTTTCACTTAGTCGCGGCAATACATACACACACTCTTTACAGATACACGGGCCAAAGGTTGTGCAGTCCACTGATCATTCAACAAGAGCCAAAGGTTGTACCGCTCATGACAACTCTACACGAACTGATGATTGCGCCGGCTAGTGACCATTCTATCCTGGATTCCTCGAGTCGAGAAAGACGCACCACGCTAGATATGGGGTACAGACTAGGGGGGCGTTGCTGATTAATGGTCAGCTGCATCCCAATAGGAAGTATCCCGTGTCGGGCACACGTACAGAGCATCGAAGACTGCGACATACCAATTATGAGAACACTTGTAATACTAATCTCGAGTCAACCGCGAGTAATCGGTTACATATTACTAACATAGTCTAAGCAAACATTGTCAAAATATTGAACTCCCGGCCCCGTTAGGCTGACGCCATATGAGCCTTAATAAAATATATATTTTGGATAAAAAAATAGTTTGAGCCAGCGCGCGGTGACAGACGCAAAGAAGCAGGAAATTCAACACAAGTAAAAGCAATTTCTCTCGAATAAAATTAAAAAAAACATTCCAATGGGCTTAATGTGGAAACCAAAATGAAGCTAGGGATAGCTCAACCAGAATACTCGTAAATTCATCTTCCCAACTGATAATTATAAGTGTTGTGGCGGATCGCACTGCAGAGTCAGGTTGACACGTTACACCCTGGGTTGAATGTAGGGCCTGAAGTATCGGCTGGAATTAGGCTTAGGTTTGCTCAGCTGTCTGGTCTCGAAAATGACCGCATTAGCAGGTCGTTGTCGGGTATCTAGTAAAGCGGGAATTCCTTTGTAAATTCAAGGCTAATGCTGACATAGTGGCTAATGAATTGGGTTCAATTCCCGATCGGTCTAGGGTTTTCCCGGGTTGAAAATTCTCTCGACATGCCATGGAATAATAGGTCCAGATGACGATTTAAGTTGTTCTTTCGAATGGGAATCTATGCCTGTGACATAAACAGTTTGTTTTTTCATAAATTTCTTCATAATAATTATCAACAAGAGAACTCGTTCAGCTCAAGCTTTTGTAAGGGTACCATCATCATGATTTCATATTTTAAATATTGTCTTCTTTGTTTGTGTTTTTTTTAATTTTATTTTGTTTTATTTCGAGACTTTGATGATTATGGTATTGATTGATTTTGTTTGTATTTCATTTCTAGTTTTTAAATTGATTAAAAAAATAAAATAATTGTGAAGTTTGAGCCCGCGCGCGTTGACAGGCATAAAAATACAATAGATCGAACATAAGCGAAAGCAGTTTTTCGCGGAAAAATTAAAGCATTCCAAGGGGTATAATGTGAAAACCAGAGGGAAGCTAGGGATAGCTCAACTGGAATACTCGTAAGTTCATCTTCTTGACAGATAATTATATCGAGATTTTTCTGTGTTGTGGCAGATCTCATTGCAGATTCTGGTTGACACATTTATACTCCAGGTTGAATGTAGGGCCTGAAGTATTGGTTGGAATTAGGCTTAGGTTTGCTCAGATGTCTGGTCTCGATCGCATTTGCAGAATGTTGTCGGCTATCTAGTCAAGCGGGAATTCCTCTGTAAATTCAAGGCAAATTCTGACATAGGTATTAGGTTTAATTCCTGATCGGTCAAGGATTTTTTCGGGTTGGAAATTCCCTCGACATGCCATGGAATAAATACGTTCATATTTATAATGGCTTAAATTGTTCTTTCGATTAGTAATCTATGTCTGCGAGATAACCAGTCCGTTTTATTTTCAATTTAGCTTGCCTACTGGTTAGTTGATGAAAAAAAATATTAAATACCGTAATATAATTATTATCAATAAGATAACTCGTTCCGTTCAAACCTTTGCAGGGGAGAGAGGTGGGACCATCATCATTACTTATAGGTGTTCTTTCTGAAACAATTCTACAGTACACATTTTAAAGCACTTATTAAATTAAATTGAAATGTTTCTTCAAAGTAAAAACTGTTGTAAGAAGATGAATCTGATAATTTAACCTTCTTTAAATACAACGGAAATTGACTCGATATTTCATTTCAATGTAAAATGTGAAAAAAATATAATTTGAGAAATTAGATATAAAAAAAAATTCCACCCATAAATTCAAACGTCTAGGATCAGAGGATTTGAATTAAAAATATCCAGTATCTAAATATCCCTGAATATCTAAAAATATGGAATCAAAGATCTAAATTCAAAAATCTTAAATCCAAATTTTGGTCCTACCCACAAATTTAACTTCCATCAATTTGAAATCCAAAAATCTACAATTCATAGATTTCTTTTTTTTAATAATTCAAAATAATTTTTTTTTTTTTTTTTTTATCTTCGCTTATTTTTCGTCGGCCTATTTCCGCCACTTTAGTGCCAATCACCGACATCAGGGAGGCGACTCCACCTGTTCCTACCTATCAGACTCAACAACTCATGAGCCGGGCCAACTTCTTTTACTTCCGCTCCGAAGGAAGACGTAACCAGAGATTTTTCGCCTCAGAAAATCCCAACGACGCCAGCTGGGATTGAACCCAGGCCGATCGGATTGTGAGGCTGTTACGCTAACCATACAACCACTGGCGCCGTCAATTCAAAATAATTGAAATTCATAAATATAAAGTAAGAAATTTAGAATGATAAAAATAAAAATAAAAATTATAGAATATTAAAATAGAAACTAAAATAATATATATAAATATATATATATATATATATATATATATATATATATATATATATATATATATATATATATATATATATTCTATTTATCAACTGAATTGTTCTTTTTTTCAATTTGCTGAATGAATTTAAGCAATTTTAAATTAAGAATTTCATACACATCGATATTTATAAAAATATGTGAATGTTAGAAATTTAAAATCCAACAATCTAAAATAACAGCAAGAGTAAGATTTCGAATCTAAATTAAATCTTAAAATTTTCAATTCAAAAATCTTATTTAATTATTTTTGAAAATCAAAGAAAAACTTATATACAGGTCGGACAGGTCGGAATATTTTGCTATAAAGAACACAATTACCACTTTCGACGAAAATCTGAGAACCACAATATCGGTTTAGTATGGATTGGCTGTATATAAAAATGGATTTCTGGTTAATTTTCTGTCTGTCTTTCTGATTCTGATGGACTCGGTAAATACTGAACCGATCGACATGAAAACTGATATGTAGGGGTTTTTGGGGCCGGGGAAGGTTTTTAACACATTGCGGACCGCTCACGATATTTCTCGTGTTTCGCGTTCTGTCTGTTACGGATGTTTTCGATATAACCCGTGGTTGCTACACTTGAAGGTTGAATCCTTGGTTCCCAAGAATCTAACAATGCCTACCGATGGCTCGCCTTCGTCTCATCCACATCGAAGGAAACGATCTCATTCGTGGAATCCGAACAAATGAAGCGTTCAATTTTGCTCCAAGTTTGCCATGCAAATGAAACATAATTTTCTGCATAACTCAAGAACTTATCAAGCAAACGGAGCCTAATTTGGCATGTGGAGGTTTTAGACAAGGCAAGAAACGTTACTAATGTGGTTCAACACTCCTCCCACCTCTCTAAGGGGGGCGGGAGCTGCCATACAATTGAAACACAAATTTCTGCATAACTCAAGAATTAATCAAGCAAATGGAACTAAATACGGTATATGGAGGTTTTAGGGGGCAATAAATGTTTCTATGGTGGTTTGACACTGTTTTCCCTCCCTAAGTGGGGCCTGGATTACTCGAGAATCAATCAAGCAATCGGAACCAAATTTGGCATGTAGTGGTTTAAAAAAGGGGAGGTGTTTTTTGGTGTTTATTCGATTAACTCGAGACCTAAACAAATTGAACCAAAATTTCCATATGGAGGTTTTAGCGAGCAATAAATGTTTTTATGCTGGGGAGGGAGGTAGGGTCTGCCATACAAAAGAAACAAAAATTTCTGCATAACCCGAGAACTAATCCAGCAGATGGAACCAAATTTGACATGTGGTGATTTTAGGGGTCAGGAAATATTTTTATGATGGTTCGAAACTACTCCCCCCTTTCTGAGGAGGGCGCTGCATTACTCGAGAACTAGTCAAGCAAAATGAATCGAATTTGACATGTGGAGGTTTTAAGGGGCAGGAACTATTTCCTTAGTGGTTCGACACTCCTATATGGTGGCTACCATACAAATGAAAAACAATTTTTTGCAAAACTTGAGAACTTATCAAGCAAATGGAGCCAAACTTGGTATGTGAGGGTTTTTGGGTACGAGAAATGTTTCTTTGATGGTTGGACATACCTCTCTCCTCTGAAAGGAGTGGGGGCGGGGTTCTCATATAAACAAAACACTCATATCAGCATAACTCGAGAATGATTAGAGCAAATTTAACCGAAATAGGAATGTGCGAATTTAAAAGTGCAAGAAATGTAATGTAAATCCTCTGGAAGGAGAAGGAGGGTCCCATAGAAATATTACACATTTTTCAACCAAACATGTAATTGAAAACTTTAGGAAAATTCTGAAAGAAAATAAGAAAATTCGGAAAATTGAATTCCCAAATGTTGTTCAGTTACATCTTGGCAAGCGTTTTTAGTACATTTGATGTTTGCGCTAACGAAATTGATTTTTGTTCGAAAGTGGAAATTTATTTTCAGGTGAAAAAACGCACTCTTGTATCTTCTACCATATAAATAAAAATGAACTGCCAAATGTGTTGTTAAACGCAAAACTCGAGAAAGGAATAGTCCGATTTGAGCTGTTTTCATTTTATTATGTTTACTGTATAAAGAATGTATTCCATGTAACTGAGAAACATCTTTTTGCAAGCAATTGAAGAATCTTGATCGAGAATTATGGCTGAAAATAATCTGATAATATAATGACGAGTTTTAGTAGCAGTACTAGGAAATTTATAGTAAAAGAAAATTAAAGGGTCAATTAGAAGATCAATCAATGAATAGTTCTGCGATTGGATACATGGACGATCGCTTAGTAAGAGAACTTTATAAAGATATTGACGTTTAATGCAATTTTAAGACTTTTCAAAAAAAAAATCTAGTTCCTTAAATTGCGATGCTAGTAAATAAAGTCCGATTCAGCTAAAATTTGCATAGGGTATTTATCCGAGAAAATCAACACTTTTCAGGGGACTTCGAAAATTCGCGGAATAGTGATCATATTACCTAATTAGTATTGCAGTAGCAATAGAGGCGACCACAATTACGTACAACTTTGTTAAATTGAAAGGTTTTTTTAATAAAAATATATAGTAGATGTTAGAAGCTTTCTACTTATTTTAAAATCAATTTTTGAGTAAGAGTTTGAACGGTCTATTTGAAATGCTATTTTTACTAAATACAGGGAAACTTCGATATAACGTACCCTCGATATAACGTACATTTTACCTCGATATAACGTACACATGTTCAAAGTCCAAAGGAATAATTTTTCGAATATTGTTTTTCTGAAAAAAAAAACAATAAATTATCTGTATTTTGATACTAAAGATAGATTTGTACTTTTAACCAATCCCGAAGTACAACAGTTTTGTGATTTCAGATTCTAAATGAATCAAATTTTAACGTCACGAAACGTCATGAGAAAAATTGGCTTCGTCTTCTAGTTGAATTTATTCATTAACCTTACTCAAACAGCAATAAAATGAAGTAATAGAAGCTACGTTTCTGAGTTCTTCATGATGTTTCGATATACAATACAATTTTTTTTTTTTTTTATATATCTGTATTATAGTGATTTTCAACTCATTTGGTTGGTTCGTCACTTTTACTTCCATTTTTGGAAGAATGTTGGGAGTGAGAATTGAACTCGTGACCTTTAGCGTGAGAGGCATGGATGTTACCACTACGCCAGATCGCCTCCACATAACGTACAATTCGATACAACGTACAATTTTGAAAGTAAAATGTACGTTATATCGAAGTTATCCTGTAGTCCATTGATTTTTCAAGAACTTTGCTGTACATTGTACACTCGACAAAACAAATTAGAGAAGCAGGGTGTGAAATCGAAATTTTCAAGTGACTTTTTGAAATGCTGTGAAAAATTAACGCATTAGGATTGGATGTACACAATTTTAAAGGTTAAACTTTCTAGTCTTGCGTAGATGCTAAAAAAATTGTTTTTCAATAATTTTTTTTTTGCTAACTTCGTCAACAAATAAACAATTAGCCTTGTAATTCAAGCTTTCAGTTGAATACTACAACGTTCCTGTAGGACCTTTTCATACAGAGATAATTCAATTTTAATGATTTTAATGAATTTTAATCGCTTAGTAAGAGAACTTTATAAAGATATTGACAGTTTAATGCAATTTTAAGACTTTTCAAAAAAAAAATCTAGTTCCTTAAATTGCGATGCTAGTAAATAAAGTCCGATTCAGCTAAAATTTGCATAGGGTATTTATCCGAGAAAATCAAATTACCCCTTGGTTCTTGATGATGAATATTTCAGTAAATAATGATCGCACCGCAAATTGAGAAGCCGTTTTCAATAGATTCTACACTAGTTTTATATTTATTTTATTTATTTTATATATATGTATACACAGTACAGTTTCATTGAAAATGGTCATCTTAGAGAATTTACGATTCTATTGGTGTGCAAAACATCAGAATTTGTTCGTTGTGAAAATAGTTATTAACGTTAACTTTATTCCACAAAAACGTGACCTGTTTTCTGATTTGGCACCCTTCCTGAAAGACGTAGTTCTACGTCAGAAAGTTCCAGAGTGTCAGCTGTTTTTTTCGAGATGACAGTTGATATCGACGTTTCATGCAATTGTAAGACATTCCAAACTTTTTTTTTTTTTTTGAAAACCTTGATTTCATGTGATTTTCTCAGACAATAACAAGACGGACCGGAGGGATATCACATTGGCGAGATTTGCGCAAGGAACCACGATTTTTCAGAGCGAGTAATTTCGTGGGAGGATCTGTCATGGCGTAGGGAGTATTCTGCGACTCCGGTAAACTAGAACTCCAATTTGTTTCACACAAAATTAATAGTTCTGACTACATGAAAGTTTTCTTAAGCCAGTTTGCTATCAATGATTCACAGAAGACGAAGAGCAAAGCTCTTTTTTTCAGCAAGGCAATGTCAGTACCAGTACTGAAACGATGACGCGGTTTAGGTCTAATAAGACCGGTATGTTTTTCGGACCTATTGACTCCAATTGAGAACCACTGGCTCGAAGGATTTGTGCTGATAATCATCAATTCTCAACGGTTAATGAGCTGTGAACATTTCATTTCATGGTAATCTATTGGATGGATGACATACCCAATGGTCAGCAGCTGATCATGCATTTAACTTAAGGGGGTATTCTAGTCTAGAAATCTGAAAAAATCGAAATTTTTTTTTACCATATTTCTGTAGTTTAGGCATTCAAGAATATACTCTAGAAAGGACTTATCGAAAATCCTATTATTTACCTAGTTAGAGCCATCTTAGTGATGTGGTATCTAACCTGTTACGGCCATCACAATGAACTTCAAACGCGTTTCTCTCGGAACTAGTTTTTTTCTAACTGGCGTACACGATATCTCAAGTTCTACTGAACCGATTTATGTCAAATTTATATGAAAATAATCTGCATACATCTCTCTATCGCATGAACCAATAAAAAATTATAACTTTTTAATTTTACTATTTTTAAAAAATCGGTAAACGCAAAAAAAAACGTTTTAAACAGCATTTTTGTTTTCAAACGGCCGCCATTTTGTTAAAACCCATGTTTTTGACTTGTCCGAGGTTCATGCCATAGCGACATCTTTACTGATTCAGAATCTGTTCGATTTTTTTGTTTCAGATAACCAGAAGGACTGGAATCGTGTACGCCATGGCACAACTTTTTTTTGAACACCCTCACTTCACCAGCATGTAACTATTCTAATTATGAATATTTTTTTTCCGTCCTATTTTTGTTTTATTGTTGAAAGATAGATAAACGAATAATGATATAATGGATAGTAAAAATATTCTTTGTTTTATTTTTACGGAGTTCGAAAAAACGTCCGAAATTCGTGTCTCTACACTAGAATACCCCCTTAAGGATTGCCACATGTAAAATGCATTTTTCTTGATGGACTTTTAGTGTTTATGAATACTTTTAAGTTTTAGTCCCTTGATATTTCCTTATATTTTTTATGTTAACATGATATTACTAGTCATCAAGCCAGATGGAAAAAAATCTTTTGTAATCTTTTGGACATGCTTTCCGAAATATTTGAGGGTAATGCGATCGTTCTGACCTATATGTAGTGCTGGAGAATACGTTTGGTGGGAGCCTTAGATGGGTTTAAAACCTTCTGATTTTTTCTTCATTTGTGGCTCAAATTCACATCCTGTAGTATCGATTGCAATTAGGAATCCTTCCAATGAGTCTAACAGGGGTTTTCTAAGCATCCGAAGCTGAAGAAACGTATCAAGATTCATCGTTTCTTGCAAAGCAACGTTCGCAAATATTTGTTTGTGACAAATATCGCACAATTGAAAAAAGCAACAATTTATTTCGCCAAGAATTTGTATTAACTCCTGACATTAATTTTTCTAAAATGACTACAAAATTATATAAAGATTATGTTCAGTCTTAGAGCAAACACCAAGTCGTGGTGGACTGTATTTTCGAGATCCTCCAAGCTCAGAATCAATAAACTGAGCAGGAAGAGCTCTCTTCGGTTATCGTAGTCGGGATGATTCGTTCGATCGGAAAGTCTTGAAAAAGGATGACTCTTTCGGGATGTCAGAAATGAACAGGAAAAGATAGCGGAAATGTAACAACTCTACTGTATTACTTTCTCCTTCTACAATTGTTCTCTATGTGTTATTCTGAAGTTGCATTTTTTGAGAGTTTCTGCGACAAAAATTACCACCTTTCATTTTTTGTAAAAAAAATAATTTGAACATTAAATCAATACAAATACTACTCAATAAAAGAACAGTTTTTTGTTATCAACAACAAAAATGCCTATGCAAAATAGTGCCAAATGTCAATGTCAAAAGTATTATATAAATTCAATCAATACGACATGGACTGAAAAGTCCCAAAATTTTTCAGCAGATGACGCCACTAAAAAATGAACAAGATTCATTTCGAGAGGTTCATTTGTCACTAGCTTGTGAGTGAAGCTTCATGACATCTCGTTTATTTGTACACAAACTACGGTTGTTTAAGTGTCACTCTCTAAGCACTCGTATAGAAAATGGAAAAAGAGGAATATTGTATTTTGAACAAACATTGTATTTTGATGGGAAAAGCTCCTGAACAATCAATGCAGTGGTTGACGAAATGTTATTCGACTCCTGCTCCTCCGAGAACAACAGTTTCTTGGTGGTTTAGTGAATAGAAATTGAGCCGTACAAGCACTGCAGATGCACCTCGCTCTGGAAGGCCAAAAGAGGCTACGAGTCCAGAAATTGTAAAACAAGTGCATTGACTCTTTTTGAACGATCGTAAAGTGAAGTTACGCAAGTTAGCTGAGGCCGTAGGCATTTCAAAAGAACGAGCTGAATATATTTTGCACGACATTTTAGACACGAAAAAGCCAACCGTGCGAAGGGTGCCGCGATTGCTGACCGAGTGGACTTCTTTCGACGTTTTATGACATTGGATGAAACGTGGATCCATCACCACACTCCTAATTCTAGTAGGCAGTCTGCAGAGTGACACTGAGACATATTTCGAAGACTTAGACGTTTCGTACTGCAGAAAGAGAATCGAAATGTTGGAAACTCGCTATATCAAGTGTATTGCCCTAGAAGGAAAGTATGTTGAGGAATAAATACAGCTTTGCACAAAAAACGAATGTTTTCATTAAAAATCCCGGGACTTTTCAGCCCATGTAGAAGAAAATAGAAGTAGATCTACAGAAAAGAGTTCATGTTCCATTTATGTCATAAGGTCACTTCAATAATACCTTCCAAATACGGTACTCAAATTATTTTTCGTTCGCTTTATGGTCGAAGCGATATAGGAAAATTTTCCTTATTTTCCTGAGTTTCCTATTCCTTTAAATTGAATATTGAAAACATCGAATATTTTCAACAAGCTATTGACGAATTTCATGTCAAACACCTTTGGAGTTGGCAGCGCCATCTCAAATAGCGAGCAAGGTTACCATATCTACTGAATAATCTGTATTTATACAGATTTTTCAGTCTTTTTGAAACCAAGAATCTGCAGATACAGATTACAGCTTTTTTAGGTTTTCATACAGATTTACCGATTTTTCAAAATAACGATCCAATATTAGTTACGGCTTGATCACAATAATATTTTTTTCCCAACTCACCAATTTTTTTCATATAGCATTCGAATCAGTTTGAATGAGAGTCATTTTGGCATTCATGTGTAGCGTGTAATACTGCTTTTTCACGTTCAATCTAAGGCAAAAAGATGCCAAAGTATGCGTCATCAGCTAGCTTTACAATAAATAAATATCACTGTTTATCTTTTCCTTAATAAAGCACAGTAAATGCGATTTTTTACGTGGAAACCATCAACATTGTCAAATTTATAATAACTATGCCAAACAATGATACTAAGGCTAAGATTGTGCTTAAAAATCTTATGCATATGAAGATTAATTAAGGTTTTTCCTACGTGCGTATAACTCATCATCACAAGAGAACGGCTGATCAGATTTGAGTCGTCTATATATTATTGTGTCTGCACTCAAATTAAAATGATAGAATGCTTTGAAGAATATTCAAAAAAAGGAAAAATTTAAAAAAAGGGCTACGCAGATGTGTGCTACACAGTGAAAAGAGGAATCGAAAAAAATGATTACGCAGTTGCTCTACAATGACAAGTTTGTCCGATTGTAGTTAATTGATTCAATTGGAATTAATTTTGATATTTATGTTTCGCCATTTTGTAAATAATAATGGATTTTCAGGTGGAAAATGTAAATGAATCGCCAAAATGTGGTTATCAAATTTGAGTAAAGATTGTCCGATTTGAGCAGAGAGCCCTTCGTAGATCAATGTAACGGTGAAAAAAATTGTTTTTTTAAATTTTGAAGGAAAAAGGAAAAAAATCGGAAAAAAAACTGAGCAATTTGAAACTGCTCCCGAGCTTGATAATCTGATAGAGTTAATTGCAAATTATAGATTGATATTTATTTTCTATGTATCTATTGTATCTATATTGTATACATGATTCTATTTTTATTTATTTTCGTGTCTAGCAGTGACAAATGCCAATTGAAAGATTGATCAATTAATTTTGTGAAATCCAAGCCACGAGCGTTCGCTTTCTGAGAGAACGTGAATGTTCAGAAGTATTCATACCAAAAAATCAATTTTGGGCAGGACAAAGTTAGCCGGGTCAGCTAAATGAAATTATAAATTTAACTCTTTGCGGTGGTCTTAAATTTCGACATGTATGTCTACTGGTCGCAATTATTTTTACTTGAAGTAGCAGTGATTTATAACTTTGAAAGATGAACAAGATTCCTTTATTTTTGTAAACTTCTGAGTAGTATTTACTAAACAATGTTTTTATGTATATGATTAAAGAAATATTTGCTATAATTCTCTTTCGTGTGATATCTGTCGCATGTATCACCGAAATAGTAAGTTTGCCGTCTTTCGCCTTTTATCTTTCTGTTTGAACATACAAAACAATGCTCTTTACATCTATACAGAGCCGGGATACATGGAGTTTCCCATTAATGCTTTCCCCGAACACGGATGGCAATTATTGTTTATACTGAGTACTGTTATCTATGATTCATAGTTTTAGTTTTGGTTCGTGAATAAGTTCACAAGAAATAAAAATTCGTCTAGAAAAAACGTTAACTGATACATTGTTGCATAAATTATAATATTAGTATACTTCTTTGCTGTGGTGGCAGAGAGCAGACAAATGACCGTAAAGAGTTAATACAGATTTCGAAACAGATTTTCTGAGTAACAACACCGATAAAAAGATTGTTTTGAGACCAAAAACACAGATTTTATTATGGCCTGGATGTGAGTGTAAACACATGGGTCTTTTAAGCAACATTGCATACTCGAAACATTAAAAAAATAGACTACTTTTTGAAAAAGGCCAAAAAACTTTTCTTGAGTTTTTACAGAAAAACTTATAACTTAAAAAGTCGAAGGATGGAATGTACAAAATTGTTTAAATTTTCATAAAAAATACTAAATAAATTGAAAAAAAATCGCTGAAAAAAAAAGAATTTAAAAAATAAAAACTCATTTTTCTTAAAAACGTATGTTGCGAAAATTCTAAAAATAAATTTTATGAATAGCCCATACAATTTCCAACAAGTCCTCCATACATCGGATGATGGGCATCTTTATAGAAAACACATTTTTCTGACAACTTTTTTTAATTTTTTTTTAGCAATTTTTATATAAATCTATACAACCAACCAACAACCAACGTTTCATCTTTTTCCAAAAACTTTTCAGGTATTACAATTTCTGAGTGACAAATTTTAGTAAAAAATCAAGAATTTTTTTTGGCCCTTTTCAAAAAGAGTAATTTTTTTGATATTTTAAGTATGCAATGATGCTTAAAAGATCCATGTGTTTACACCCACAACGTTTTACTGATATTTGAGATGGTGTTGCTAACGGCCGGTCGAGTTGGCATGAAATTCATCGTTTGAATCATTCAAATCGCGCAGTTTTCTCAACACTATTGATTGTTATTTTATAATCAATCGGATGGCAGCCGACAGCACGAAATGACACTTACTTTGAAGTCGAGAGCTTTCTTTTTTTTCCATTTTATATGGAAACATTACGATGCCTCCATTCGCCATGGAAAATAGTAGGTACATCAACATAGATTTTCTCATGGGACAAAGTTGTGCATGGAATAGTGTGTAGTGTGGTTTGTTCTTGCGGGGGGAATGGTATGATAGCAATATTCGTCAGACGCGAAAAATATTGACAGGTTGGTTCCTGAGCACCAATTTTTACATGCAAAAAACACAGTCCGGCAATTAGTTTTCGTAGATACGAACAAGACCGCTGAATTATCAACGGATATCCCTATACCTTTTTGGCACTCCCTTCCCCTGTTTTCTATGAAAAACGGAAAAATAGGCACTCACGCATGCCACGCACGTACGCATTGTAAATCTATTTCCTGCCCCGGATTTCGTCTGTCCACAGCATCCATAGAAGGACCCAAATGCGAATCGGATGCGAAATTAATTTGCACCACATTCATCGAACAACAGTGAAAGAATTAAGCCAACAAACCGCAAACGTCACTTGTCGCCTTCCCACTCCCACATTTGTGTCAAACGAGCCCACGATAGAACCGTACTTTCGGGAGAAATATCATTCCATTCACTTTTCAACTGCATCGTTTTTTTGTTTGTTTTAATTTTCTTCGCGTCGGTCGCCAGAATTTATAATAAGATGAAGTGAGAGAAGGCAACAATTTATGAAGGCAGCATTTTCTTGCACTAGGCGACAAACCAATTGCCTCTGGCAGAGGATCCAGGAAAAAAAATGTAGCAAAAAGAATCAAACGGAATGTGAGCGAAAAAGAAAAATCAAAATGAAACACAGTTGTAATTGAAGACTTTTTGCTGTGGTTTTTTTGTGGGATTTGCGCGTTGGGGTGTACTTGGGGAGGGAATCAAATTTCATGTTCCTCTTGGGAAAACATTTTTTACGTGTTCCGTTTGGGCGGATAGAATGCGCTATTTGTTTCAGTCATTTGATTTATTCCTTTCAATAAGCGTCTCTGAGTGGTATTTTCATTAAGGAAAGGGAGGAGGAAGGAAATGGGCGCTTCCTGGGGGTGATAAAATTTGGCTGCCTAGATTTTTCCCGATGGACGAAAGGAAGTTCATATTTTCGCCCCCCCCATTCAATCACGGAGTTTCATTAAATTCCAACATGATTTGGCTGATTTGTTATGTTCGTAGAGAGGTTGGTGATTAGCAAACTTGTTACTATTAACATGACTACAGTATGCTACGCTCTAAATAAATTAAATAAGAAACTTTTTAAGTTAAACGGTTTCATTGTGATCTAACATAATAATAGTGTACTAAAAGCTAGAAAATAATTAGGCAAGTAGCAGTTAGCAATTATCACACCCCTTCCTTCATAAATCTAGAACATTGATGAGACTAAAATGAAATCGTTGGGCACGTCAGATTTCCATAATCCACACTTACAATTACAAAATTCAACAATCGTAAGAGCATTAAATGTTGCATTCTGAAATCCGTCCGGCTCAACTTTAATCGTTCTATGAAAAGAGCCTTTGATTTTATAAAAAAAACAACAATTTTATCCATATTTGTGAATCATTCTACTCTCTATCAGAATAGCAGACATGTGAGCAATTATAAATTGTCCACATTAAAATTATGACTCGATGTTATTTGAATATTTAGAGACACAGCCCTGCCACAAACTTAACTATTTTTCTATGTTTCTTACTTACATTTCTGCCTAATATTTATACACAATGTAAAAACATTATCAGACACAACTTTCGTTCAAGATTTTTACCCACTTGCAAAAAATGTGTTACTCTGTTACATAGCATATACATATACTTGATACGGTATAACCAATTTCCATTTATATTTTTCGTTTTGAAATATGTTTTTTGTGCCCGAAAATCCGTTATCATTTTGACAGAAATGGAACATTATCACAACTCGATTAAACTTGGGTGGAACATCCGAGGTAATTACGATATCGATTTCCTCAGTGCTTATTTTGTCGAATAACTAAAAGCAACGAGTGGGTCGAATACGTGTAATGTTGTAATGAAACTCATTAAAAACTTAATTTTTCTTTGAACACACGTGCTGTACTGTCATGAAATTGCATTGCATTTTAGCAATAGCAAAAGCTGTGTCAGTGTAGCTGACGATAGCATCTCGCAGGTGAATTTCTTCCTCCTCACGCCGCTTCGCCACGTACACGTCGACCATGAATTGGTGGCTCTGCTAACGACACGGTAGAATGACGTTGCCCTGACTGTTTCGAATCGTCATACGATACACATAAAAAACCATCGAATGCACTCTTTTGTTTGTTTTGTCTCTTGTAATACCATATTCATAAATTAATTCGAAATAATTGATGATTTTTTTGACCCCATTTGTTTATTTTATTAGGCTCGTTTAGCAATTCAACTGTTACAGAGCCGGATTTATTCGTGTACATTTATTCATCGATAATCGATAATGTTGTAAATTACATAGTCGCCATTTGGGCGCAAGAGTATTCCTATCTTATCGATAAATATGTTGTCAGTTAAACAAAGTCGCTTTTTTCGGCGTATGAGTATTCCTGTTGCTCGAATGTCCACAGTTTGGCCGTTCACAGTGGGACAGTTGATATGAGGCTTCCATTGATGTGATATTAATAGCACCAATTACCGATACAGCAGCAAATAAGTAATGATGTTCATAATGAATGAGGTACCTGTGGTAGGACTTGTTTTATTATTTATTCTATTTTATTTTTTTATGTATTTTGTATACATAAATGCTAAAATCGCGAAATGAAAAATAAAAAATAGGAATGGTATTGGGTTTTTATGTATTATCCAGAAAAATATTTTTTTTCTGCATAGGACCACCCTATTTGATATCAATTATTCAGTAATCGGTACCACAGTTTTATGTAGTATAATTAACGATCTATTCTCATTCCTAACACATTTTTTGGGTATAACTTCATTTAAATCCGTTTCGGAGGAGTTCGACCACAACATCGTGACACGAGATTTTTATATAAGTAGATAAGAGATGAAGGTGTGTTCCAAATTTCAGATCAATCAGTCAGAAGGAGCGGGGTCAAATTCCTATTAATGTGAGACAACCCTACAGACCAGTGTTGCCACATTTTGATCTGTACCAGAGGAGTTAATAATCTTTCTCATCTGTACTTTTTCGTCCAAAAATCTGTACCATCGAAAATATTCGTTGTAGAAATTTAGCATTAAAAAATACTCATTTATTTACTAAAAATACTACATCTATATTAGCAAGTCCTTCGTGTGTTTTATAATGATTATACATAGTTTTTCTGAATCTAGATTGCGTACTAACATGCAATCTAGCCGCTGGCCGAGTGGTTAGCGTCATAACTAACATGCCGGGTGTTCGGGTTCGATTCCCGTTCTGGTCGGGGAAATTTTTCGTCAAAGAAATTTCCTCTGACTTGCACTGTGATCACGCGTATTCTAGAACTTGCCACTCAGAATGCATTGAAGGCGTGTTATTTGGCATAGAAATCTCAACTAAGTACTAATAAAAATGACGCAAGTAATACTACGTTGAGACGGCGAAGTTTCTCTAGGAACGTTAGTGCCATTGAAGAAGACGAAGAAGACTAACATGAATTAAAATTTGAAAAAAAAATCGCTCCAAGCGATACTGCGGCGTAAAAGTTGTCATGTACCTTAAGGTGAAGGTGGAAGAAAGCCATTGTAGTAGTATAGGTGAAACCACGTTTAAAAATAATAATAGTAATAGTGTTGCGAATTAGGGTTCTTTTGGTATTAACAAGTTCTTCCGCACAGTAACTCGATCTTAATAATTCCTTAATATTTTCCTTCGTTGATCTATTGTTTTCACATATTAACCCTTCTCTTCGAATGGCGAGGCATTTTGATTGAATGTAATATTTCTCCGTATGTTAAAGTTAAAGTTGCTAAAACTAACATTATAGACCCATTAAACGTAAAAATAATGATTGTATTGATATCAACACAATTTTATTTTATTAATTTCCATGACCTGAAACGTTATGAATCAGGAATAACATTTTATTGAATGGTTTTTATAGCTGTTTCGATTATGTTGTCTGGCATCAGTGTCGAAAAAATAACGATGCATTCACCAATACAAGCAAAACCATTGCGGAAAATTGAAAAATGAAAATTTAACTATCAGGTCACTAGCTCGAGTTTTCCGACGTTTTTCACTATACATTGCGACAGAAGATGCAAATTTAATATCTTGTGAGTAATCGATCAGAGTTTGGTTGATATTACTTGATGGGAAGTGTGCGAAAACGATCATTTTCTTCACACTGTTTCGCAAAACTATTGATTTTCGGGCGAGAGGTGAGGGGGGGGAGATGAAAGAAATGAGCGTCATTGTGGCAGCCATTTGTGGCTTTCTTCCACCTTTACCTTAATGTTGCTTTGTTCGAATGTAAGAAAATCTGTACCAATCTTTACTTTGTGACGAAAATCTGTACTCTGTACCGTACAGAATCTGTATCAAAAATAACGAAAAAAAAATTGTATCTTTCCAGATAAATCTGTACGTGTGCCAACACTGCTACAGACATTCATCAAGTTGAATGGAACCGTTGAAAAAAGAAGTTGGCTATTTGGTAACCGCGTCCATCTTGGATTTAAATTTTCCATGAATAACTGTTTTCAGGTTCTAAGAAAAAAGCGGCCGCCATCTTGGAGATAAAGATGTCTACCAAAAGGTCTGGGCGGGAAGGGAGTAAAAAGTGTCCCCAAACCAAATCCCTAGCTGTATGGCAAATAATGTATAGGATATTAAATAAGAAATGTTTGCGATTTATTTGAACCCCTATGTGGTTTAACATAGGATCTATAGTGGGAAACGTACTTTTTCGTACGGCATCTTCAAATGATTCCAGATAAAAATTTGAAAAAAATAATACTGAATGTGCGTCTTACTACGGTGTATCAAGAAAAATTATCAAAAAAAAATTTCATCAAAAATTTTGGTATTTAAAAAAATATTGAAAATTTGAATATATTTTTTTCGGATTTAGGATTCGGATTCATATTTTAATGTGCCTCTACGGCTTTTCTAGATATGTGTGATTTTTTTCAGATTTTCTCCAGTGTTGCGCGCTACAATTTTTTTTCCAAAGAGTCTGGCCGGGTAAGGGAGTAAAAAGTCCCTCAAACCAAATCACCAGCTGTATGGAAAATATTGTATAGGGTACTGAATTAAACATTTTGGCAGTAGCACCATATATTAGAGTCCTTATATGGTACACCATAGGATCTATGGTGAAAAATGCCCCTTTACGTTTTTTTCGCGCCATTCTCAACAGCTTTGAGACAAAAATATGAAAAAGAAATACTGAAGTACATCTTACTTAGGTGTATCGATCAATATTACAATTTTTTCATCAGAAAATCAAACACTAAAACAATTTTAAATTTATTTTTATTTTTATTTTAAATTAAATTTATTTTTTTCAAAATTTTGAGATTCAGTACTACTCTAGTTTGTATTAATTTCCTTCCTAGGTAATTTTTTTCAGATATTTTAGAGTGTTTTTCGCGGTAAAAAAATGTATATATTTTCAGGCATTTCGAAATTTTGAAAAAAAATATATTACTCTGAGACCCAATTTTACTCCAATTTTTATTTAAATGCGTTCGCATGTGTTGTTTTTTTCCACATGCAGTGTAATTTTTTCTTGAATTTTCAAGAGGATTGCGCGAAAACAAAATTTTTTTTGACGTTTGGGCATTTTTAATTTATTTTGAATTTGGATACCCATTACTGCTCTAATATTTTTTATATATTTTCTAATGTGTCTAAATTTTGTCGGTATATTTAGAGCATTGCGATGTATAAAGATTTTTTTTTCTCGTATCTTAAAATATATGAGATTATCTTTACATTGGATTTAGATGGTTTATTGATTTTGATGAAGATTCAAAATATAAAAGTCAGAGGACAAAAACCCCTTTTTCATCTCAATGCAACATCTTTATGCAAAAAGCGCTATATCGGTTATTTTAAGAGATCGAAAAAAAACTTTGTTCTACAAAGTTGCTTGCAATAACTGGGGCTACAAAATCATCGAACTATGTGTATCTCTGTCTATTAAATTTTAGTCACCTTATTTTTGACAACCCAAAAATGAGCGCTCTGTCATGTGTAACAACTTTGTCTAAGACAGTTTTTGTCCAGAGAATAACTGCCGAGCTCTAGATGTAAATTTCCACTTGAATGCACTTCCTGGATCATTGTGCACTGATCAGCGCCCCCCAGTGCTGGACAGATAGGTCTGGTCTTCGAACGCGAGAGCTCCCAAGAGCAAAGATAGTGTAAAAGAGTGTAAGAGAAAATGGACAATCCTGAAAAATCAATAACATTGCCATCACAGTTCACAGAGATAAAAGTAGAAGAAACTCTTCAAATTGTTCGATTTCTTCGGAACGTTATGTTCATCTCTGGTTGGAATATTTACCAATAAAACGCTTCGCAGCAAATAAAATAATTGCTTGTTATAAAACAATCCATATTTCCAACAATCGAAATCTTTGCTACCACAATATCAACTGCCCTGTCCATTAAAAGGAAAAGTTTCTCAAATGAAAACCATAACCAAACTCCGAATCGATTTGGCAAAAACTAACCGAACAATTGTAAATATCCTTCACCTCCTTCTGCCAACCGTTTTTTCCAACCAATCTTCCGCAGAAGTATACCAATATGCAAAAGTACAAGTTTTTTGCCTCGTAGGTATATTTAAAAAGCAATAGTTTGTCTTCAAGTTCTTCTTGATTGACTTCCGACATAATGGGCGGCAAAAGTTGCACTCCCACTCCCACTCGAATACTTTTGTTCGATGGTTCTATTCGTCTGGTCAACTTGCCTTCGGCAGTGGTGAAGTAAATCAACAAATAGAGAAAAGAAAATTGAATCTAGGAGAAATGTCAGGATGTTTGAATGATGGTTGAAATAGTTCCCGGCATCACCCGACCAGCATGGGGACAAAAAGTTCGCTAAAAGTTCGCACATTGCAAATTAAATTGAACGAGGATACATAAACCACTTTCCATAAACACAACGTCGCACGGTACACAGAATATGCCAAAGTAAACAGCACATCCGCAAAATCACCTAAAATCACGCAAGCCCAAATGGAACGGGTAAAACAATTATCCCAGCAAAACACGCAACGCTGCGCCGGATGATGCCAACAGCCAAATCCATCACGTTGATGATGGAAATCATCGAGATGTCTTATAGTTTCCAAGGCATTCTGCCTTGGAAAACGGTCCTGATTGAAATCGCAGAAAAAACGTCAATCAAAAAAGCCCATGCCTCAGGAATCCGCTCCCATGGAAAAAAAACTCGTCCTGGAAACTCTTCAATCAAAAGCGCCCGAAAACGCTTCATTCAATCTAGTTGAAAGTGTTGACTTTTGGCTGACAGGCCTGCGCGATAGTAGTGGAGTAGAACTCCATGCACAAAAAAACTGCTCTCGCTACGAAACCATCGAGTTGAGTAAAGCTTTCTGCACTGAGTCAGCCCAAAACCCAAATATTTTCACCGCTGGAAGTAAACATTTGCTTTCAATTAGCCGAACCTCCCGTTCGCACATGGTCAAAATGGGGTAATTTGGGAATGTTGGGTGAAAATGCAATGAAACCAAACGCATTTCGTTCAGTGTTTCACACAGTACTCTCGGTGGCACCAAGTGTTCGGGTCCTGAACTCATTGTTTCGAGGTCATCAATAACAAGTTGTGCAGTTTTTCTCTTGAATTTTGTTTTATTATCAACCCTGACTTGTTTGGCAGAAGTTATTTCGACTATAACATAAGTATGGTTTTCTCTGTGATTCTCTGTAAACGGTGTTTTTGATGGAAACTGTACTTGAAAAGATGCTCACCAAAATAACGCTTTTTTCGCATTCTGATTAAATTATGAAGATATAAAGGGTGTTTTTTTCATTTTCTTATTTTTTATTGTGAAGAAATACTGGATGCACCCACTCTCCACAGCCGCAATTCTTTGCCAGATAAGAAATTTCTTTACAAAGGGCCTGGCCGGGTAAGGGAGTAAAAAGTGCCCCCAAACCAAATGACCAGCAGCTGTATGGCAAATATTATATAAGATAAGAAATTTTGGCTTTTTATTTGAACCACTATGTGGCTTAACATAGGATCTATAGTGAAAAACGTACTTTTTCGTTTATTTCACGCCATCCTCAAAAGCTTCGAGATAAAAATTTGAAAAAAAAATAAAAAAAAAACCGAATGTGCATCTTACTACGGTGTATCAAGAAAAAATATCAAACAATTTTCAATATCAAATTGAAAATTATTGAAATTTTGAATTTTTTTTTATTTAGAGATTCAGTACTTCTCTAATTCATATTTAAATGTATTCCTACGGCTTTTCTAGATATGTGTGATTTTTTCAGATTTTTTTCAGTGTTGCGCGGTACAAAAAAATATTTTTTTTCATATTTCCAAAGGGTCTGGCTGGGTAAGGGAGTGAAAAGTGCCCCCAAACCAAATCACCAGCTGTATGGAAAATATTGTATAGGGTACTAAATAAAACATTTTGGCAGTTGTACTATATATTTAAGTCGTTATATGGTACATCATAGGATCTATGGTGAAAAATGCATTTTTTCGTTTTTTTCACGCCATTCTTAATAGCTTTGAGACAAAAATATGATAAAAATACTGCAAGTACATCTTACTAAGGTGTATCGATAAATATCTTGAAATAATATTTTTTATCAAAAAATCTAATAACATAAAAAATTAAATATGCGGTACAAAAAAAAAATTATTAATTTTCTGGCATTTCGAAATTTTGGAAAAAATATATGCTCTAATTTTTATTTAAAGGCGTTTGTATGTGTCTTTTTTCCTACATGTGGCGTAATTGTTCCTGAATTTTTAAGAGCATTGGCGCCGTTCTACGCTTAGTTGTCCCATGTTCCAAAATTAGCAACTGAGAAAAACGCAATCAAAGTTTTCTAGCATATTTGTCTACCAGAAGCTCTAAGCATTTCAGTTTAGCAGTGAACTATTGTCTAATGAAATGTGAAAAATTCCCCTCACTTGGATCAATCAATCTATCTTACGGATTTAAAAATTCATTGTGGGACAGTTATGCGTAGAATATCAACATGGGACAATTGAGCTTGATGTTGTTTTATGAAATACTGGGAATGAACAATGAGTTTGTTGTGTTTTTCTAGAAGATTATGAGTAAAAACATCGTTTTATGAAGAAAGGAGTGATCTGCAACACTTTTGCAGAATATTAATCTCATTGTTATTAAGCGTTCGCTAACTAGGTGTAAACTTGTTCTATTATTTTTTTTATTTTTTCGAGAATAAGTTCGTACTTTCAAACCGGAAATGAGGGCATTAGCCCTGCTGAATGCGTGACATAAAATTCTTGAACTTGAACGGGTCCATTTATTATGTATCTACAAAAAAAATATGGCGGGACAGTTATGCGATTGATTTCTTGACATAGTCTCCTTTTTGAGGGTCTTCGTAGCCACTTGGTTACGCGTTCGCTTACTAAGCGATCGATCGTGAGTTCAAACTCAGGGCCCTCAATTGACCATCTTTGTGTTATTATAGAATAACTACGTCCACGCAACCATCATCAGCGATGGAAATCGATCCACGGTGGAACAAAGATCGATTCATCCATACAACTGCTCTGCTCAGCAAGAAACATCGGGCTGCTGTTCTATAAATAACCCAACAATGCTCAATATCAACTGTCACCGCTGTCCGGTCTGCTGAACAATGG
This sequence comes from Toxorhynchites rutilus septentrionalis, assembly GCF_029784135.1. Lineage (NCBI taxonomy): Eukaryota > Metazoa > Arthropoda > Insecta > Diptera > Culicidae > Toxorhynchites > Toxorhynchites rutilus. The sequence continues at coordinate 84,814,220 of NC_073746.1, forward strand.
AAGAAAGAATACCATTACGCCTAAATGGCTACTACTAACTACTGTGTAATTTACAATTTATAGAAACATAAACATATGTACATGTACACGATTAAAACCCGGCTCTGTTACAGCTAAAATGCTAATGAGCCGAACAAATAAATAAATGGGATAAAAAATAGTCTCCTTTCAGCTCGATACACTTGACCTAGCGATGCTCCAACTTCTTTAATCCATCTGAAAAATACGTTTTCTCGAGGTCTGCAAAGTAGGCCTCCGTGGCGGCGATGACCTCCTCATTCGACATAAATTTTTGCCCGGCAAGTGACTTTTTCATGTTTGGAAACAAAAAAAAAGTCGCACGGGGCCAATTCTGGAGGATACGGTGGATGGGACAGCAGTTCGTAGTACAATTCGACCAATTTGGCCGTGGCGACGGCGGATTTTCCATTGTTTCCATTTTTCTAAAATATGCGGACACGCCCGCATCCATACACGGTCAAAACAAAACTACGAGTCTGATTCGGCTGAAATTTTGACAAAAGCCGTTTACGAGAATGTACTACACGATAAGTAAGATTACTCTTGCGATACTGACATCATCGGGCGATGAGGCTAAGTACTTTTCGGACCACCCTCGTATGTAACAAGCACTCTGTCTAACTTCTATAAGACCACCCTGATTCTATACACAAACAGTTAGAATTTCAACAAGATACATTTATACATTGTTGAATGATTATAATGAAGTATATTTAACGTCAATTTCGTTCAAAAGAGTTGTTTGTCCAATTATTGTGCTTAAATATGATAATTTCAACTGTCCAGTTTCTATAAGACCACTTCAGAGTTCATAAGTATTATCATTGAAAAATTCAACACGCTCGGCTTATTTACATGTGAATAATTGGTAACCTTGCCATTCCGACTAATAACCTTGAAAATTCTGCTGATCGGATTTCTCGATATTTTTCCATTTTTCCGAAATTGCGAACTTGAGCTCTTCAATCGTGGCGTACCGTTTTCCCTCAGTGTAGATTCTGCGATCCCCCCTAAGATTTTCAACAGGATTCAAGTCTGGAGAACGAGCCAGCCAGTCCATAAAATTAAGTTTTTGGTCCTTAATCCATTGCTTAGATTACTTGCTGGTATAAATAGTAGTAGCATTGTTTTGCTGGAGTGTGATTTTTTTGTGACGATATCCACGCAAAAAACGGAGAGAGGATTCTAGAACATGTGTGTAATCCTTGAATGATGTGAAAGCTATCTTGAGCTTCCCGGTTGCACAGAATCCCACCCAAACCATGCACGAGCCTCCACCACAATTCCTGGTTGAAAAATACTGTTCCTTCTCCGGGAATCACGGCAGTACCCGTTGAAACCTTCAGGACTTCAGATTGAACTTTTTTCGTCAGTGAAGAAAACCTATACATTGAATAACTTTTCGTAGCAAAATAGCAAATATATTCTTTTGGAAACATTTTTTGTCATAACATACCATGTCCCACTGTCGGTTCATGTGAGCTTTGGCAAAACTCAGACGTCTTTCGATGTAAGATGGTGTAAGATGAGGAGTTTTAACCTATTAAGTCTTCTTTATGTGAGGATTTTTTAACAATATTTGACGCATTACTGCTCGGGTGAGTAGAGTAGTTGAAATATTGCTTTATTTGCACATGCGATTTTGAGGTATTCGAACCTGTTCTAGCTATCTCTCGCTTATCCCAGTCAGAGAGCTTCGATTTACGTGGAGCTCTCTCCTTCTTACCGTGTCCTTGAGGATTCTATAATTGAGCATTATTTGATGGGATTTCTCTGATACCAACATTTTCTTAGTGAAATGCATCGATTTGTCGATCTTCTCTCTCCGTGAGGACTTTTCCCTTCAGCATTTGCCAGATTCAATTGATCAAAACAACTAAAACAACGGAAAATGTAACTGGTCTTATAGAAACTTGACAGTTGAAAATACGAAAACATTCGTTTACGCTCAGCGCTTGCACACACACACACATATGAAAATCATGCAGTGTATGGTAGACACCAATACCTACACACTAGAATATACATTGAGGCATTGTTTGTTTACAATGACACAAAGCAGCAAGATCATCACCTAGTCTTATAGAAGTTGGACAGAGTGTAGAACATTAGTATCATGATCAGCACACGAATATGATTCATACAGTTCATATTTTTCTTTTTTTTTTTTTTGAATGGCACTATCGTTCCTAGAGGAATATCGTCTTCTCAACGCATCTTTTTTATAATCGTTTACAGTCATTTATAGTTCTGGTAAGCGTGTACCAATGCGAGTCGGAGGAACCGTGAGAGCCACAATTTATGCAGATGAACCATCTAGCGAATTGTTGACCTAAGCTCTCTGCAAAGCGCTGAAGCTTCATCGAATTATCATCAATTTCTGGCGCACAGCCAACATTTTGAACTTGTTGGAAACTCTATTTCTCTAGCGTCGAAAAAAACACGGAAAACCCCAAGCTGCGTTTCAAGCGTAGCCTTTGGAATTTCATCGCATTACCATAATTCGATTCCCTCCATTTTCTTACCGACTTGAATCTTCATGTTGGCGGAAACAACTATGCGTATCGGGAATAAGAGAATTTTGAATTATTACATTATTTTTAGACTGTTGATCTGCTCGAGAAACTTTTCCCCGGATGGTTTCTGCGTGATGCTTTTGCTACTTTTAGCGATGCACATAATCTCCCACACCAGAGGAACGATTTCCCTCGAATGAAATTGTTCAACTTCCGCTTTCGTATGCATTGTATTAGAAATTTCTTCCGTCCAGTTGGGGGGTGAAAAGCTTATTTTTCTCATTAAAATTTCTCGATATTTCTTTGGACGTTTCCCTGCGATCGGAACACAAAAGCCAATTAGGATTTCAACCGGAAATAGAATTTCAAAAACCAGCATTCCTGTGGGAGTTTTTGCTTGATCTAACGAGCTGATTACTCTTATTAGAAACTTATAGTATCAGCCGCACCTCCTGTTTGCTTCTTGCTGGCGCAGGAAACTTTTCCGCACGCTGCACCGAGTTCGCCATAGTTTGAACTGTCCTCGATAGCACACCAATTAGTTTCAGAAACGAGAGAGAGAGCGAAAAAAGGAGGAACATGTTCACGAAGACTTGATGCGGGGCCCAGTGCAGTGGGCTTAACATGCTTTTCTGAGTCAAACATCGCTCGAAAGAAGGAGCCTTTCGAAGGTGCTGTGAATGCAGAAATACGACCGGGACCACCTCTGCAATCATTGAATCAGTAAAACGACGAAACGTGAAACTATGAAAAATCCGACCATCCGTCGGGACGTGGTTAGTTTGCTGAATTACACTCATTCATCTCGCGGAAACCGTCAATGAGCGAGCAGAAATATTTCATGCCAGGAAATCATGGTTTTTTCCCCAACTTATTATGGAAACCCTAAACGCAAAATATTATCTTACCGGACGACCTTCGCCTCGCATAATTTCATCGCATCAAAACGAACGCTCGGCAACGGAATTTCTGACGGATGTGCGGTGTTTATCATAATTACTCCAGCGGCGGAAGATAGGTCGCCAACCTGACACTGACTGACCGTTCCGGTCATGGTTCTGGTCTCCCACTGGAAGGCAGACTCACCGCGCGGCGGAGGGAGAGGAAGGCCGGCCCGGGAGACGGATGTATTCTATTAGCTAGTTTTTGTTTCTACGTTACCGGTGTTACCCTTTCCGTGGAATGGCACGGGTTTCGGTTTCCTCGGAAGGTGCAGCACGTAGACAAATTAGCCGTTTTAGCGGCGGTGGTTAGCTGAAAGCCCAATAAACCAATGTTGATTGATTATAATGGAATTTCCATGGAGGGACTGGATGGAACTCGAAACCATGTCGTCGTGCAGGTTTGCATGAAAATGGGTTTCTGGGGGGATCCTAGCGGAATGAGCACCCTCGGTTTTGGCAGTGATAAATTTATGAACGGGAAATGTTGTGGATGGCTTATTTGGAGCACGACCAGACAGGTGTTGTACCTTCTGGACAGCATGTTTGGCGCAGCTAATTCAATTAGACAAGACTGGAGTCCGGACGGAACGAGCATGATTTTTTCAACCACTACCACCCCTCATCGACAATAATATCCATTGGACAAAGACCACGTCGGGGTAAATCTGCGATTATGACGTTTATGATCAACAGCAGCGGTTCACACGCCGCGCGGTCGGCACGTCACCGAGCACTCGAAGGTACGCACGCCAATGGGCTAATTAATATCAATCTATGCCAGGGTTGGGAATGCGCAACCCACACTCCGGTTTTCCTGACAGCCTGTCATCATCAATCTATCAGCATGAATTTGATTTATTCGTTCCGACCGGTTTTATTTTTTTGCTTTGCAGAATGCTAATTGGAGTTAAATGTGGGATGAGCAAATTTCCGATTGTAACAATTTTCTAATTTTAATATTGAGCAGTTCCACGCCAAGTCAGCAGAAAAACAGTCGATTTTGACGAGACCTCTTCGATTTTTTTAAACATTGCACAATGGTCCAGGAGGTGCATTTAAGTGGAAATTAGCATTTAGAGCTTGACAGTTATTCTCTAGACAAAAACTGTCTTAGACAAAGTTGTTACTCATGATAGAGCGCTCATTTTTATGTTATCAAAAATAGGGTGACCAAAATTGTCGATGAAATGAAAAATCTAACTTTCTTATCTTTATAGATAGAGATAAACATAGTTCAACAATGTTGTAGCCCCAGTTATTTTAAAAATCTTTGTACAACAAAGCTTTTTTCTATCTTTTGAAATAATCGATTTAACGCTTTTTTTCTAAATTGCATTACGGTGACCATGAAAAAACGTGTATTTTGTGCTTTAACTTTTATATTTCAAATTCTACATCAAAACTGTCTTCATACGACTTTTAGAGCTTATCGATACCAACATTTTGCGGTGCAGAACTTGTCTATATCTTAGTCCTACTCAAAGTTATTAATGGTGTTTTACCTAAAAACTCATGATTTCAATTTTAATTTAATCAAACACAAAATTAACATAGTTTTGAAAATCACACAACATGTAGAGTGAAATATGCTCTTTCAAATGCCGCCAATAAACTTTGTTTACGTTTGCCCCAGAAAGAATGAAACACAAATGAAAAGAGCATGTTTTTGGGAAGAAATATCAATAAATTTGAGTAAAGTTTAGATTTTGACAAGTTCTGCATCGAAAAATATTTGTATTAGTAAGCTCTAAAAGTCTTTCGACGACAGTTTGCATGTGAAATTTGAAATATAAAAGTTTGAGCAAAAAAAAACAGTTTTTTTCATGGTGACCCCAACGTAACTTAAAAAAAGGCATTATATCGGTTATTTCAATAGATAGAGAAAAACTTTGTTGTACAAAGATGTCTCAAATAATTGGAGCTACAACATTGTCGAACTATATTTACCTCTATCTATAAAGATAAGAAAGTTAGATTTTTTCTTTCATCGACAATTTTAGTCACTCTTTTTTTGACAACATAAACACGAGCGCTCTATCATGAGTAATAACTTTGTCTTTGTCTAGAGAATAACTGTCTAGCTCTAAATGCTAATTCCCACTCAAATGCTTCTCCTGGACCATTGTGCATTGTGCATATGGCTAACTAAAATCACAATTTTCATTATCAGATGACCAGTTTTGATTAGGACTGATTTTTAATGAGGGCGTATCCAGAATCATTGACCTTTTATGAAAAAAAAACAACTCGAAATGTAGATGTCTGATTGAAATATGTTGCACAGCAAACTTGTTGGGAAATTATGAACTATTAGGAGAAATTAAATTTATTTTAACATTAAAATTTTTTATATCTCAAAACATGTTCCCTTCGATATTTCTTAAAATATTTTATTGGGCAATGCTTTCAATTTAACAAAGTTTGACGTATAGTGGGACCTTGTCGGGTTCACCCAAATGAAAATATGAGTTTTTAAAAATTTATGTAATTTCAACACTCTGCGAAATCGTAACCATTTAAGAAAAAAAAACAAAAAAAAAAGGAAATTTATATGTCGAAACAACGTGGCAGGGTTGCGTTTTAATGACTCAAAAACCATTCTATTGCTTCGTGTTTGGAGCGGGGAAACCTAGAGTCTTCAAGGCCAACTTTCAATGAATTTTTCAAATCTGAGCTAGTTGAAGCGAAATCTTCCAACAGTTTATCATTGTGAGCTTTTTGGTTTGAATTGATCACTAGAATCACATGACCGCATTGTTTTTGCAAATAGTTGAGATTAATCAGTAACCTTAAAGAATAGAGTAGTGTGCTAACTTGTAACAAAAATAAATATTTTACCATTATCAGCGAGAGAAGTATCATTACCAGAGTGTGTAGACACCATCCAGTTGGGAGTGTCGCATGATGTTTTATGCGTGGTTGTTATGGTCGAACATGATTCTGTTATGTGTTGATTGATTCTTGGCACCTAGCATTCATGATAACGGGCTGGAGGAGACTGACAATATAAGATATCTGAAAATGTTCAACATTTGAAACAGAACTCTTCTCATTAACAAATCAAGTTAAAAAAAAACAATTTCGAATTATTTTTAGGCAATTTTTTTTCTCATCTTGGATTTCGGTTCTGATTCCGACGCTTTGCCTTGGAGCACTGTTGCTTCGTTGCGCTGTTGTGGGGTTCGAAGAGACAGACGATGTTCCCTCTTGAAGCTAGAAGCCCAATCCCTTCCTGCCAATTTTGCAACTTGGTTGAATTCGTGCTGGGGGATGTTGGCTTCCGTAAAATCAAACACCATCATACAGAGTCATACCATAGAAAGCTTTGTCCAGTGCTCTGTAATGGTCACTAGCACATCCCAGCAGAAGTAGAAATATCAATAAAAGCAGGACCAAATCATAAATCACTCACTGATATGAGCCTCTTCCTCAGATGATTCAGAAATACCGACGACTGCCGCAATCCGACGCTTCAAAACTCATGCCATTCCTGGAGTGCATTTTTTTAAATAAGTTTTCTTCTTGTGGATACCGTTAAAATTTGGTTGAAAACATTTTATAATTTTTCTAAAGCAAAACGATGGTGCGTACTTTTGCCCCACAAGCAATTTTTCAACTAATCGAATTTTTAAAACAAAGCTCATGAACTTTTTCGCAAAAACGAATACGCAATATTATCTACAATAGAATAAAGGTTTCCTTGACAATGTAGTTTCGAACTTTTCAGTTATTTTAGATACCTAAATCGCCATCTCCAAAAATGAAAAAAAAAATAGATCTACATAACGCAAAACTCTTCTTTCCTAATAACTTTTTGCCACTTTCATGGTATGTATCATGTCTATATATGTGAGCAGCTGGTGTAATAATGTGTCAAACGAAAACATTATTGCAGAATTTTCATGTCCGTTTGTTACAAAAAAGCCAATGCGCACTTTTGCCCCGCACTACTTTACTGTTCACCTGAATTTGTTATGGAAATACGATGAACACTTCGTCTGTGTCTTTCTCGCTTCGAATAAGAAGAAAAAGAAGATAAGTTTCGGAGCTATTGAAAATTAAAAGTTAATTTAAATTTTTGACGTAGGACTATGGCTTTCAGTAAGAGTCAAAATTAACGTTAATATTTATTTTTGCTTCGAATGAATTTTGATGATCTGCATACCAATCGGAAAACCTGATTTTGTGCGGTTTTTTTGTGTGACTTTTTCGTGCGATTTTTTTTGTGCGGCATATGAAAAGAAGCATATTTGCGTCTAAATCATCCACTTCCCAAATTATTCCCATCCTTTCATCAAGTTGCGCATTACATGATTTCTAATAACAAGTTTCGACATGCAACTAAAAGCACTACACAGACAGGCACAACCGAAAAGGCAAACACACCCCCCCCCCCATCACAAAGCAGGGAAACAAAAGGAAATCGAATGGTGAACGGTGTGAATTTGAGTTATTTTTTTGCAGTCCCTATCTACCGCACAAAAAAAAGGTTTTTTTCAAATTGTGAACCGAACACAATTTTTTAAAGCTACTGGTGAAAGTTTACACGATTTTCATGCGTTTTTTTTTGTGCGGTCCCTATCACCCGCACAAACAAAAGGTTTGCCTGTGCTTTTGTTCTGCCCATTTGTAGTCTTCGGAAGGCAACGCGGTGCTGATGTGTAACTTTTTGTTTTGCACCCAGTTGAACTCTTACTCCTTGCGCACACCTGCGCCCGGACGAATCAACACCGGTGTATATGCCCAATTTTAAACCGCGCCCGAATCTTGTTTGTCTGCTTTGCTTTCTCTGTTGAGGCGGTGCGTATGGGGACGCGCTGTTGTTTTTATACTTTTCTTAGAACGAACGAAGACAAAGCGGACGCTAGGATTTGATGTTTATGTGTGTGTGTATATATATTGAGACGCGCATCACACAAGTAAGAAGCAATGTTTAGTATCTGAGTTCTGCGCTGGGTACATTTTGCGCTGTCGTGCTTATGAATTTTGTGCTCTTCGCACCAAGATAGAATTCGAGTTTTCTTTGAGCGCGCGCTGATGAAAATTAAACTCAAGCGCAGCGCTGAGTTTGTTTCCTGAAGACTGCCCATTTGTGTGCTTATCTACCCGTACCGTCAATAACGAGCGACTCATGCATCTGCGAGGTAAAGTATTGTGCAGTACTGCGAATCAGACATACGTAAATCGTTCACTCCAAATGCAAATCCAGAGAACGAGCTCTGCAACATGTTAACGGACACTGTGGAGAGAGAAAATATTGCAATTTAAGCTCCGGCCAATTGAAAGTTATTGAAACGATCGGAGCATTTGATACTTCTATTGCACATTCTTGCTCCTGCCAGCGAGCAAACATCATCAAACCGTGGTGCGATTTGACCTGCAATTTCATATCCAACGTGAAATTCCAATCCATTCCATTAATCTCGTGCTCGTCCTTTTATTTTCGCGAAGAAAAGAATGAATCATAAATGAATCATCTCCAGCTGCTTTTATAAAACCATGCAAATTAATCGATTTTTTTTTATTCGATTTCCACTTCCAATAAAAAGTTATTTGTAAAATCTTGAAGCATTCTATAGCAACATCCAGAGTGATAAAAGGCAAACTGATGTTTGTAATTATTTTTTCCAGGGGAGATCTTGTGTGATTTCAGAAGTATGTTCGGGATTGTTGTCTTGAGCTATAAACTATTTTAATGTTAGATTAAAAATTTTTCTGGATATGTCTTTTCCAGCATTGTTGTCGTGTTAAAAATAGTATCAAAGTGCAGCGCATTTCAAGCCTATTACCAAGAATTTATTTTTCAGAGGTGAGAGCTGTGGTCTTCGAAGGCAAACTGAAAGTGAAAATTTATTATACTGATTTTAGGATAACAAAATGGTCATGTCTTGATCGCCCTCCCATTTTTCCAAAAACAAAAAATATCAGTGTATATTTTTCATATGAAGCTTCATAAGGTCACTCCACTTATGCGCTTAGTTTTCTGTTTTTTGTTGCCTCGCTATTTTTGGCAACTGACTGTTATATCTGCAAAAAGTTCATATTCATATTTTAGATGCCTAGAGCAATTCCACACCAACTCAGTCGGCCGCTAGTCCGCCCCTCTCCGATTTTTTTGAGAGTTGATACTTATGATGGAAGCTACATAAAACTACAATTTTCATTGTCATACGACTTATTTTAATTATGACTGGTTTTTGAAAAGGTCGTATTCAAAATCATTGATGTTTCTTTCGAAAGCTAGTAACTCAAAATCCAGATGTCTTTTAAAAATATGATGTTTGACAAATTTGATGGAAAATAAATGAACTAACGGGTGTTAAATAAAAAATGAGAATTTTTTCAATCACATAAAAAATTTTTTTTCATCGATTTCAGTATTTTTTATTGATAACATAATGTATTTTCTTCAAAAAAATGTCAGTGAATGTTTGAGTAAGGGCCGTGGTCTGCTGTTCGACGCAACTTTGTCGCGATGCTCTCACAAGAACGTTGTACGGCACTTACGTCCATTTTCCGGATACAATTCCGGATTCTTGTAGTCAATTGCTTCGTGTCCTTGGCCCTCCAATTGTTTTTATACACTAGGGCACTGAGTGAGCCAAAGAAATTCTCTATTGGGCGGCACTGGGGCAAGTTTGTTGGGTTACGATCTTTCGGCACGAACGGTATCTTTTTCTCCTCAAGATACGCCAGCGTCTTCTTGGCGTAATGGGAAGACGCCTTGTCTGGCCAGAAGACGTACTTCCCATCCGCGTGATGCTCGTTCAGGAACGGCAGCAGGATTTTATCGAGGCAATCTTCTCGATAGATTTGTTGGTTGATTGCCAGACCGCTCGGCTTAAACCAAGGCTTTGAAATGCCCCGGTCGGAAATGGCGATGTACAACATAACCTTTTTTTCAAACTTGTGCTTGAACTTGTATTTCACTTCAGGCGGTGTGGATGACTTGTCGCTGGAGTAGTAATTATTATTTCCTGGAATATGCGTTTTGGACAGCGGAAAATAGCTTTCGTCGTCCAGAACGAAAGACGTCCCGCGGTATTTTTTGGTCATCCACCGACACTGTGGTTTAACCGTCTCAATCTGCTCCTCCTTGTACTCCGGCGACCTCGTCTTCTTCCTGCAGACGATTCCTTCCATCTTGAGGGTCCGATGGATCAATACGTGGGAGCAGCCATATTTCCGACCGGCGTCACGCAGGCTGGGTGCGTCCTTGTTGTCAAACAGCTTCTTTAACGATGTCTTCCTCTGCTAAGCCATTATCATCACCGGACGACCACTTCCAACCTTCCGCTCTACGTTCAGAGAACCCATACCGTACTGACAGGTACATTTTCTTCCTTAAAATGTGCCACCGTGAACTTTTTTCCTTGCTGGAAATGCGTTTCGTAGAACCGTACAATGCGTTCGCGGAGCAAGTGTTGTTTCGCCGCCATCTTTGCTTTGACTAAATTCAAACTAGCAAAACCAAACACGCCTACTGTTTCTAGGGAGCCCAAAGAGCAATTTTCTTGGAGAAAGAAAATTTTACGCTCTTTATTTGAGTTACTGAAAGGTATTGAAAAAATTCTCATTTTTTATTTAACACCCGTTATCTAGCGAAAAATAACATTTCAAATTGACTGGAGTTGCTTTTTACGCGGGGGATACGTGCCGCGAAAAAAAAAACCTCGTAAATTCAAAAATTCGCGTAAAAATAAACCACGTAAATTTCAAAATCCGTAATCTAACAAACAGTAAAATCTAACAAACAGTCAATTATGAGTTTAAAATGCAACCCATAATCTAACAATTGATTAACTGAATTTGCATGCTACAGTCATGATATTTGTTTCTCCATTTATTTCTCAGCTACTAATCAGTGATACGATACAAACTCATTTTGTGAAAGGTCACATCAATTAGCACATAAAATCTGTTTACACTGGAGTCACCTTTACCGTGGTTGACACATACCGCGTACATTTCGAAATTCGCGTGAAAAAAACGCGTGAATTCCGAAATCTGTCTAAAAATAAACTGCATAAAAAGCGACTTCAGTGTAAGCTGTGAAAAATCTTACTCGAAAACTAAATTTAATGCTGAAAACTTTTATATCTCAAAACACCCCACCCCCTCGATATATGTTTTATGTAATTTTATTGGAAAACACACCTAATTTAACAAAGTATTACGTATAGTGGTGCCGTGTCGGACTCACCAACATATAGATATGAATTTTTGAAAATTTCTCAAATTTGAATACTTTGTGAAATCGTAACCATTTAAGAAAAGAACATGAAAAAAGGATCTACGTGCGATTCAACATGAAAAACTATATACAATATTTTATCCTAGGACTAACCGTTCTCCAGGTACATATAACCAATTTAATATCATTGGGATGCCAATTTAAATAAATTGATTGTTATTGGAAAAAAGTAAATATTTCCGTTTTTCTTTTGTTTAACCTATACCCAATTATTTTTGAAACCAGTGCTGGTGCCAAGGTTACAAAACGTTATTGAAAGTGTTCGTCAACGCGGTGACCACTTTTTCCGGTTAACGAAAATAAAACACGCGGAACAACTTAGGAATTTATTGTTCACAAATTCCTTTATTGAAGGACCACGAGTGAGATGAGCAACGCGTCCGTTTTGTACGAGTTCTATATTCTAACTAACTATTGTGTCGATTCTACATTGTGAATTATTTTCTCGTGCGAGCGGAAGATGTGAAATGTGAATTTCACAATTTACATGGATAGCGCGATTTTGCTACCACTATCTGTATCCGATAGCACCAATCTGTTTATACCTTATAGCGTTCTCCAATAGAAAGTTTTGTTGAAAAATTTCCTTTAATGTTATGTTGGAAAATTTTACGGGGAAAAGTTCAAAACATATCTTTGGGGTGAAATTGTTCATTCTTTTTTTTTCATTATTTTCTAGTGTAATAGTGTAATATACCTATGTTAATACAAATGATAATCAAATGGTTTGAGGAAACCAAATCTGATTAGATCCACCTAAAGGAGAAGAAATAAAACAAAAAATATGTTGACTATCCATTATATCATTGTTTGTTTATATATCTTTAAACAATGAAACAAAAATTTAACTGGAAAAAATATTCATAATTAGAACAGATACAAGCTGATAAACTGAGGGAGTTCAAAAAAAAAGTTGTATCACGGCGCACGCGATGGCCCTTCTGGTTATCTGAAACAATAAAATTGAACAGACATTAGATAAGTATAGATGCCGCTATGACATAAACCTCGGACACGTCAAAACATGTTTTCAGTCGTTAAATCACGGATAGAATTATAAAACTACCTGAAAAATGGCGAAAGAGCAATACACTCAATACATCGATAGTTGTTTGACAGATTCTATACTATGAGATTCGAAAAAACAACTTTATATTTCAGCGATACCAAAAATCAAAGACCATGAGAGTAAAAACAGTGTCAGAGTGAAATTTAAAATAGAAAATTTCCTGTGGACAGTACCCAACCTTTGTCAATATCGAGTCGCGATTGCTCTGCAACTATATAATGTTTGTATTACATTATACCTCTGTACACATATGTATTAGATTCAGTTCACTAGATAACCCACTATAGGATTTACTCATCACCTGCTAGAATGGCCCGTTATTTGCCGAACTTTACTCTCGATCTCTAGCACCTGTCCAATTAAACGTAAAATACGGTGCAAAATGTTTTCCTTATCACGGCGAATTCCTACCTTATCAATAGCAGCGTCATGAGATTCCCCAAACAGCCTGTTTCTAATTTATTGACTGCACAGCAAGTTGCGTATTTGCGAGAAAAACGAGGGGATGGGGAGAAAAAAAAGAATCCACGCCCACACGACACACGAAACCGGCGAAAGTTGATCTTCCACAATTTTGCGAACAGCATACCATAACCGAAAACTTTCGCGAACACATTTTCCCCCTGTTAAAGCTCACACAGCAGAGCACTCGGGATGCTGCTGCTGCTGCTGCTAAGGTAACACTCATTAGCATAAGCGTTTTCGAGCAAACGATGGGTGGTTTTCATTTTCCATTTTTTTTTTGCGGGAGGGTAATCAAGAATGGGAGGCAAAAGCTATAAAATATTTTAATTAATACCTGTTTAATTATGTAAATTTTTGTCGGAATTTGTTTCATTTTTTGTTCGTTTCTTCTGCGCGAATATCCAGAGAAAAGTTCTCCGCTGTGTTGAAATATTTAAGAGAGCGTATTTCGTGGATTGAAAAAAATCGTCTGCTTCATGTTACCCCAATGACACACACACACACACATTAAAGAATCGTTGAAGGCATGGAAAATGTCCTTCTGGAGAACATGTGAATGAACAAAGGTTTCAAACACACGAGAATCCTGGCATTACTAGCCAAAAGAAAAACAGAAAAAAAACTACGGAACGCCTCTCCGTGGGGACCCTGTTGTGATTTTTTTTATATTCGACCGGGAAATATTGATTCCACCAATCCATTTTTTTTTCGGAGTGTAATCCATTTTCTCACCTTCCAAAACGAAGAGTAGGAAAAAGATGGAAAATGGCACCGATAAGAAGAAATAATTTCCATTTTCACGGCCAGCTCTTGCCAAGGCCAATATTTTCCCTCGTCTTCTTGGCTTTTGGCTGCGATGGGTTCATAGGTGGGTGGACCTGGCAGGATTACGATTGCCTTTTTTCTTTTGGGTTCGGAAAGTCTGAGTAGAAAGAATAACGTGAATGTGTTTTTTTTTCGTGCGATCAAACTAAGAGCTTTGAAGTAATCGATGATGAGAATGTCCGCTTCCGAGAAGGCCAAAGACAAAGCACAAGGCAGGACAAATAAATGACTTTATGCTTACGCCCCCGCTCTGTCCTCATTTGCATCCGTAAAATTTTATGATAATTGGAGGGGAAATCTGGCCGGCTAATAAAGATCCGCTTGGAGTGAAGAAATGTGTGCACGTGTTAAACTGCCGAGCCGTGACGAATGATGTATAAGAAATTTTGAAATATGATAATTCCTGGGAAATTGACAAACAATTTCAAATCCAATCAACCCAACAGGATTCACAAATTACTGTTTTGAAGTGTCGTTTCATTTGCTCCTTCCCTTCACATCGTGACAAATTAAGAACTTCATTAAAAGTTAATCTAACCATTTCTTCCTAATTGTCTGGAGCAATGATCCTTCAAGTAAGTTGCCGGTTCTGTTCGGTCACAAAAATGAAAAATTAAAACAATTTAACATTTAATAAGTGCCAATGTAAAGCTCGTTTTTTTTGCTCTCACTCTCCAATCTTCCGTCGTCTCAACAAAATTGACTACTTGTAGCCCCAAACACTCTGTGCGCTGTCCTTTTTCGATTAAATGAAGCAATTTAAGAGAAGTAATGAAGAAATCAACTCCGACGATCCACCGACCGTTTCAAATGGACCCGAAGACCAGCTTCGGACGGATGGACGGACGGACGGAGATAGGGATGAGAGCGCTGGGAAATTGCGTGTGATTCACGTGGAAAACAAAACGTTTTTGTTTTTGTTGTTCCGTTTTATGCATTGCCACTTTCCCACCCTCGTTCAAATTTATATCCCAATCTCGGGCTGCTTTTTCGTAAATAAACTACGAGACTCGACTTGAACCGGGTGATATTCTGGGGGTCCGAAAGAAAAACAAAAAAAAACCCGAACCAAATCATTTTATAACTTTAATCATACCTTCCACGCTCTATGTGGAAGGAGACTGTGTGCGCCATTACTTTCATTATGGCGGTCATAATCATAACAATTTCGTTTATTTTTTTTTCGTTTTTTGTTTTTGTAGCTACCTCGTTTTGTGCCGAACTGAGAATTGAATTTTTTTTCTGTTATGTAGGTTTGGACTATCATATTTTTGAACTTGAAATGATAACCGACTGAGGTTTTAAATTGTTTAAAGTGAAATTAAAATGTGAACTAAGTATCATGTTTAGGAACAATGATGCACGATTTTCAATTTTCAGGAACAATGTCTGTAGGGCGTGAAAAAAAATGTTACAGTTTTTTAATGTATCCGAGATACGTAGACTGTACGGTAAGTTTTGCGACATGGCAACACTGGCGTTGCTAATTAACATCTAACTTAGAGCCCCGCAGACCGCAGACTGACTTGTCGGTAGTTCGGTCGGCTTCTTAATCAGTACGGAGAGGTATGCATGTGCGCACATTACAACGATTCAGTTGGGTCGATTTTTGCAGCAGTAGGCCGATCCGATCAAACTGTCGGCTGAAAAAAAAGTCTGTAGTGTGCGGGGGCTCTTAACCATCAAAAAGTTTGACAATTTGGGACAGAGTTGCCAATCTTCCTAATTTTTTAGTATCTCCCGCATTTTTCTGTTTTACATTTTTGTGTGTAAATTCTCGTATTTGACATGTTTCAAAACAGAAAAAAAAATTCAGAACATGTAAATCGCGATGATTTATATATAAAAATGTTACGAGTTAAACATTAGTAGTAATTTTTATAGGAAACAAAACATGTATGCGTGACTTTTTTGAAATTGTAGGGACTATTTTTATCAATTTTTTCAGAATTTTAAAATCACATATTTTCGAGAAAAATAAATCTTAGATCTCAAAATATATTTTTCAATGAATTTTTGTTTTTCAAAAAAATGTTTGACTGTTTTCAATGAAACCTATATAACTTGCTACATTTCATTCTTCAATCAACATTTTGTAGACCTTATAGTTTTCAAATTAAAATTATATTTTTCGAAAAAAAAATTGAAAAAAAAAACTCTAAATTTCAAAAAACAAATTCACACATATCTATCAGACCGACAAAATTTTAGTAAAAAAAGAAAAAAAAAGAAAATTATTTACGTTTTCATTAAAAAATATCAAACAAATTAAAATAAAATCATTGAAAAAAAATGATTTGATTTGATTTTTTTCTCGAAAACTTGTTCTATTTTAAATTCAGAAGAAATAAATATGAATAGCTCATACAATTTCCAGCAAGTCACCCATACATTTGAAAGTGGGCACTTTTACAGGAAAAAAGTTTTTCGAACTACAACTTTTTTATATTTTTCTTTGAAAAATGTTCAATTTGTAACATTTTCATGTATAAATTATCGTGATTTACATGCTCTGTTACCTTTTTTCTGAACATGAGTTGTTGGAAATTGTAAGGGCTATTCATATATTTTTTTCGAGAATTAAAAAAAAACTTTTTTGGGAAAAAGAAATTTTAATTTTTTCAATAATTTTTTTTTCAGCGGAATTTTTCTTTAAAATTTGGTATTTTTGGTATTTGGTATTTTGGTATTTCTTGTTATGGAAATTTAAATAATTTCCTACATTGCCTTTGATTCGAATTTTGCAGGTATTATAGTTGTTGAGCATGGTTGCCACATTCAATTCTGTAAAATTTTCTGAAAATATCTGTAGGGAAACCGCGGGTAATACGGACAGTGGGGTTAAATGGACAGGTGGTTGATTTGTATAGTTACATTTTGAATTTCAAATTTCTGTTGATGAGAACACCTTCTACATGTTATTCTAAAATATTTAAGCCACCCTATGCCAATGAATACTAATCAAAAGTGGAACAGGGAAACACAAACCGAAAATCATACATGATTCCGCGTGTGGATGTAATTTTAGCTGCTTCGATATTATGAATTTTGAGTAGTTTAATATCAAAATTCAATTTGATGATGATTATATTTCGGTTTGTGAGTTAACAGAGAAGTGATATTAGGTATGTACGGAAAAGTAAATTCATTTTTGAGTGGAAAATTCAAATTATTGAAATAATTGTATTGATGGGGTAAAACGTACAGTTGCCAGTGGGAGTGAGATGGTGAAAAGTCTGTTTAATCTATTCCTGAGGAATGCCTTGCGTCTATAAATGGAAGTCAAATCGCCAAATGTGAACTGTTTGGAAGCTGACTGGAACCAAAAGCAAAATAGTTGAGGTTATGTCCGTTTATACTGCTGAAATGCACGATATCACTTCTAGATAGATTAATTTGATTTTTTCATCATTTAACGGACATTCGTGATGAGTTCAGACCTTAGTTGAATAAAATTATTCCTCTCGCGATCGATAAACCTGTACGCTTCATATATTACAAACTTGTCCATATTACTCCCACCATGTGTCCATTTTACCCGCATCGAAAAAAAAAATTAAAAACACTTTTTTTGTAAAATATTCGACCAATTAGGTAAAAAAACAGTATATTGAATCGCAAGAAACTACATCAAAGTTTGGGAAACATGAGTTTTCAAAGAAATAATTGAAGTTCTTCTTAACATGACCGTTTTACCCCCACCTCCCCTACATCTCTATTTTCAGCAAAATAATCTGTATAAAAGATCTGTATCGAAAAATTCGAAAGTTTAATTTTCATTTTGAATTTATTTTTCTTATTTCTGGGTTGTTAAAGTCGTATCAATACAACAAAATAAATCATGAAAAGGTTTTCTGATAATCCTTTTAATTGTATGATGTTCATATATACATGGTTTCGCTGAACTTTGTCTTTATTTCGTTTTTTCGTCTAATTTCATCCCTGATGATCCTGCTTGTATCGATACGTAGTTCTTCGCTTTCAAAATAAAGTCTCAAATAAAATCAGCAAATCGTTGCACGTAGCTCTTCAAACATAACTTACCCAATATATTCAACAATAACATTCTTGTCTCATTATAAAGTTCGCAACATTGAGAACTCTCTGATTGAAAAGTGCAATTGAAGTTATTGATGAGTGGTAGGACAAATATTAGGAACAGCCTAATCAGCTTAGTCATAGGATCGTTTAAATCAGGGATTCTCAAGCTATTTTGGGCAAGAGACCCCTTTTGAAGAATGAAGTGATACCATCGACCAGCCAAATTTCATTAAAAATTTTAGCTTCTTATTCATACAAAATACTTACCAAGTTAAATATTTTTGTTAATTGAGTAAACTTGACATCTCATTTTCTCATAAAAAATAGACATTAAATTCAGTAAATAATAATTAGGGGCTGTCCACATATCAAGTGGACAACTTTAGGGGGAGGGTAGGGATAAAAAATATCCACGCTTGTCCACGGTGAGGGAGAGTGGGGTATAGATATTGTTCAAAAACATTTCCAAAAAAATCACAACTATATTAATAAATGAGAGACATTTGTTCTAAATTACTAATAATTTTTAAACTTTCCGCCCATTTTGAGTATGTGTTCCGTATTTATGAATGAAAAGATTAGAGTGCTGTCCTGTCGAAGATTCATATTTTTTTTCATATCTTTGAACTTCACTGAAAAAGGTATTCTTAAAGGAATGCACATAAATTGAGAGCGATCGGTTTGATTTCATGAGCAGTAGAGCATCATTCATTCCGCCAGGGTAAAGACACCAATTAAAATGTTTATCAGCTACTTTTGTGAAAATAAACGAATTGAATTCGGGTTTTGATTTGAATACGAAAATTTCCATTTTTTTTTTTGAGAACTCATGTATTTGCTAAAATGAAAACTGAAAAATCATTTCATCCATAGGTGCACGCACCGAATCTGTGGAGAAGTGTTTCTAGAGATTCTTTTTTTCTTCATTGGAATGTTATTTTTTGTAAAATTATATTTCCCATGAATTTAAAAATTGTACAGAAAGATAATCGGTAGACGAAACCTTCAATCCCGTTGATACTGTAGGTTAATTGTTTTGACTAGGCTCCTTGTAGCCGCCAGATACTACCCAAACAAGTTTTGCGTTCTGTAGAAACTGGAGACCATAATCAATGCTCAGTTGAACTGGTTTCGGTGGTAGTATTAAATATGCTTTGATCTAACTATCTGCGCTGATATTACGAGACATCCTGTCATTCATTCATTCTAGAAGGCGCATTTGGCCCTTATACAAAGTCTTACAAATATTTGCGATCGAAATGATATTCAGGGTGTCGATAATGAATTGAGGGAGATCCGAAACGTGGATTTTACTGACTTCACTGCAACAAGGGGTTGTAACTGTAACACTGTAACAAGATAGGCTGGGGTAAAATTGAATCACAAAAAGTTTTTTTTATCCCATTTATTTATTTAAGGCTCATTAGCATTTTAGCTGTAACAGAGCCGAATTTTAATCGTGTACATGTCACATGGTTATCATATCTATAATTAGCACATTACACAGTTGCCATTCGCCAGTATTCCTTCTATACCATTACATATGGTACATTCACACAGTTGCCATTTAGGCGTAAGGGTATTCTTTCTGTTCTTCCATTATACAGTTGGACCACCGGACAGCGGAGACAGTTGTTTTGATCATTGTTGAGTTATTTATAGAACAGTAGCCCGATGTGTCTGGCAGAGCAGAGCAGTTGTATGGATGAATCGATCTTATTTCGACCGTGAATCGATCTCCATCGCTGATGATTGTTGCGTGGACGTAGCTATTCTGTAACAACACAAAGATGGTCAATGAGGGCCCTGAGTTTTGAACTCACGATCGATCGCTTAATCAAGAAAAGTTGTGACAATAATTTCTTTTGAACCTAATTGAGAAAAATTCTTACAACAATTCTGATTCCGCCGCATTTCTTAGCAACCGTTGAACAGCTGTTTCCAGAATATAAACTGAAAAATATAACGAGAACGAAAACTATGCGAGGAATTCTAGCTTTCAAAAATTATGGAAACATGCATAAAGAAGAGTCAGAATTTAAAACAAAAGCATAATATTTCAATGTATGATCACAAAACAGGATAACTGAAATATTAACAATGCCACTTACAGACACTGTCACTTTATATCGTTTTTTTGCTAATATAAACAAAATTGATAAAAAAAGAGAAATCGATCCTTTCCAGCTAGAGACGAATGAACTCTCAGAGTTTAAAGTCTCTCTAATTCAATACCTTCCTTCCTTCCTTCCTTTCCAGCTTCATTCATCGTTCGATAGCCGAAGTGACAACATCACAGTAGATCGTGTTCGTTCAAGTTTTCTTTTTGCGCGTTGGCAAGTGACGCTCTGTTAGACCCAGCCATGAGTGATACGCGCGGTGGCGCGAGTGTAAACAATTCCGGGAAGCGCTCCCGGTCGGTTATGAACGTCGATCCGTCGACCGTCGCTGCTGATCCGTCAGCAAAAAGGCTTTTAGCAAACAATCGGTATGCTGTGCTGGAAAATGGCGCTGAGCCGCCAGTTGCAAAGAAGGTGAAAGTGCCTCCTTTCTACGTGAAAGGTTTCCCGGAGAACCTTCGGGAAAGCATCGATTATTTCGTGAAACGAGGGCTTAAATGTACAATCCGTCTGTGCACAGAAGGGTTTAAAATAATGGTTCCAGCAATGAACCACTACGCTGCGGTGGAAATGCTATTAAAGAACCTGAAGGTCGAGTAAAGGGTGTGTCACATCAAATTGCATTACGGAAAAAACGCTGTAGAAATTCAATTTTTAGGAATTATATCTTCAGCTTTCGCTTATACTCAGATAAGAGTGTATAGATCACGTTGGCCATGCTTCACTGTCAATTTTTCGTAAATTTGGAAAAATGTCGTCGAACGAAAAAGGGCGTCGTGAATTAATCCTGTGCACTCATTTCGAGAATCCGGAGTTGTCACATCGGGTCATCGGTAAGATGCTGGGAATCGTCCAATCCACGGTCAACAGAGTACTAAAACGATACTTCGAGAACCTAACCATCGACCGGAAGGTGAAGAACGGCAAAAATGGATGCTCCGTCAGTGAAAAAGATCACAAGCGCGTAGTTAAGCAGTTTAGACGTGATCCGAGAAGTTTGGTCCGGGATGTCACCAATAAGCTGAATTTGTCAAGTTCATTCGTCCAGCGGACCAAGCAGCGGGAGGGCCTGCGTACATACAAGGTTCAGAAGGCTCCTAACCGCGACGAAAGGCAAAACATGGTGGGAAAGACGCGAACCCGGAAGCTGTACACCGAAATGCTGACGAAGCCGCATTGCCTGATAATGGACGACGAAACCTACGTCAAAGCGGACTTTCGTCAGCTGCCGGGCCTGTTGTTCTTCTCCGAAGAGGACAAATTCAGCGTTCCGGAGGAGATTCGCAAGCAGAAACTATCCAAGTTTGCCAAAAAGTACATGGTGTGGCAAGCAATCTGTTCTTGCGGAAAGCGGAGCGCCCCCTTCGTGATGACCGGCACGGTAAACGGGCAGGTTTACCTTAAGGAGTGCCTACAGAAGCGCTCACTACCACTATTGAAGCAGCACGAGGACCCGACCATCCTCTGGCCGGATCTCGCTTCGTGCCACTATTCAAAGGACGTGTTGGAGTGGTACGAAGCAAACGGGGTCACCTTCGTGCCAAAGGAAATGAACCCGTCCAACGCGCCGGAGCTTCGCCCAATAGAGAAATATTGGGCGATTATGAAGCAGGCCCTCCGGAAGAACCCAAAAGTTGTCAAATCGGAGGCGGACTTCAAGAGAAAATGGATTTCTGTTCAAAAAAAAACTACAACCTGACGTTGTACAGAACCTTATGGACGGGGTAAAGAGGAAGGTGCGAGCATACGGGCTTGGGCTCGAAGTATGAATAAAAAAAAAATGCCAAAAGTTGTTTAATAGTTTTTATTTTACTGTCTAAAATTTTCAAAAGGATCGGTCTACTGGGCGAATTTCTACAGCGTTTTTTCCGTGATGCAATTTGATGTGACACACCCTTTATTTCTCCCATGATATCGAGGCCAACAAGCCTCTCAAAGTGGTTTTGCGCGGCCTTCCAGACATGGACGTAGACACGATGTTGAAGATGCTCAAGGAAAAAGGGCTGAAGCCAGAGATCATCCATAAAATGAAGCGGCATGACCAGAAACGTAAATATCGAGACCAACTATATCTAGTAAACTTGGTGAAAAATTCCACGTGTCTCAATGATTTGGAAAACATCCGCACCCTTTTCCACTTCGCCGTGAAGTGGGAGCGCTACCGTCCGGTACACCGTGACGTCACGCAATGTAACAATTGTTTGTTGTTCGGACACGGCACCAGAAACTGCCACATGGCAAACCGGTGTATCAAATGTGGAGCTACGCACGCCGCTGATGCGTGTGGTTTAATGGAGGATGCTGACCCAGTATGTGCCAACTGTGGAGCTGGTCACTTGGCCACCAGTAGGGCTTGCCCTAAGCGTGCTGAATATATAGAAATCAGAAAGCGAGCTTCAATCGGTAATCAGCCAGGTCGCAGACGAGTACCGGAAAACAATCAGCAAAATTTCCCTGCCATCGTTCAGCGTCGCCCGATTCCAGTGCTTCAACCACTCCCACTCAACAATCGAATAGCAGCCCCTGCTGCAGCAACATCAACTGATAGGGTTTCCAATCCCTCGGTTCGCCAGAGACAAACGTATGCAGCAACCGTCGCATCATCCCCGTCGCCCCCAGGACTTTCCTGGAATCAAGATCGTTCCACTCCAGTTGTGTCCGGAGAGACCGACGATTCCCTGTTCACCTTGCGAAACTGCAAAACACGATCTGAACAGCTGCAAGCGGCCGTTGCTCTCATCGACAAATATGGACCGTGAAAACCTCCGAATAGCAAATTGGATCGCTTGCTTGCTCAAGAGCAAGAGCATGGAGTTCATTGGTTTTCTCAACGAGCAGAATATCGACATCGCCATCGTCACAGCAACTAATCTAAAGCCCGAAGTCAACATGTACCTTCCTGATTTCCGGCTCCTTAGGCTTGATCGAACGGACTCTAGAGGTGGAGGAGTGGCTGTTATTTTGAGAAGGAATATTCGCTGTAAGTTACTACCATGTTTTCAACTGAGGACCATTGAAGCTTTAGGGGTGGAAGTTGCCACTTCTGTTGGCCCAATCACCTTTATCGCGGCCTATTGTCCGCGGCAAACGAATGTAAGAGATGGCTCGACAGCAGCCTTGAAACGTGACATCGTGAAGCTCACTCGCAAGAAGGAGAACTTCATTATTGCCGGCGACCTGAATGCCAAGCACCAAGCCTGGGGCAACAGTCGGCGTAACCAGAACAGAACTGTGCTCGCTGAGGATCTGCAGGCGGCGCAGTACACCATCTTGAGCCCGGACTCTCCCACCCGGTTGAGCCGATCCGGTGCTCATTCAACCATCGATTTTTTCCTCACCAACATGGCAAACATATCGAATCCCGTCGTCTACCAGGTTCTCAGCTCGGACCACTATCCGGTGGTGGCTGAGGTTGGCTCCACTCTCCATAGGTTCCAAGTATCCAGACGCAACTACCATCATGCTGATTGGGTGCGGTTTCGGCAGTGCGTTGATGAGTCCATCGATTACGAAACCCAGCCGGAGACAACTGATGACATCGACCAGTGTCTTCATCGTATTAACGAGATGATTTCCCGCTCAAGGGAGAACAATATTCCATCATCCAGACAAGTGAGTAATACTCTGAACCTCGATAGAAATACCAAAGACCTCATTCGTTTCCGTAATGCTATTAGGCGGCAGTACCAGCGTACTGGTCAACCCAACTTTAAAACACATTGCAACCGCTTTACAAAAATTATCCAAGCCAGGATGGTGGATCTTCGCAATGAAAATTTCAATAATTTAATCCGCTCTCTCCCAGATTGTGCTAAGCCGTTCTGGAAGATCACAAAAGTCTTGAAAAACAAGCCTAAACCCATTCCACCACTGATTCCACTGCATCGCCCGACTGATTCAAACATTCTACTGATAACCCGCACAGAGAAGGCTGCTGAAATAGGTCAACATTTTGTTAACTCTCATAATCTGGGACAACACAAACGATTCCGAACGTTTTTCCCGAAGAATCGGAGATTTCAGCTGACGAACTGTTGACCTATATCAAATCATCCAAAAACATGAAGGCCCCAGGTTTCGACAACATCCTGAATCTGGAGCTCAAACATTTGAGTCCCAGTTTTTTCAATCATCTGGCATTGATGTCAACCAATGTCTCCGACTTGACTATTTCCCCTCGTGTTGGAAGTCAGCCAAAGTCATTCCCATCCGGAAACCTGGGAAGGATCCCACGGACCCTTCTAGTTACAGACCTATCAGCCTTCTTTCCGGGTTATCAAAGCTGTTTGAAAAAGCAATATACCAGCGTCTTTTGATATCTGCCGAAGGGAATAACATTTTGATCGATGAGCAGTTCGGTTTTAGGAAGGGTCGATCGACTATTCATCAGCTGATCCGAGTCACCAACATTCTCCGACGGAACAAGTCTGTCTCTAAAACATCAGCCATGGCATTGTTGGACGTGGAAAAAGCGTTCGATAATGTCTGGCATGATGGCTTGGTCTATAAGCTGCAACGATACGGTCTTCCAATTTTCCTCGTGAAAATCATTCAGAGCTATCTACTAGACAGGACATTCCGAGTCTCTCTTAACGGCTCCAACTCCGATGCTTTTTACATTAGCTCGGGTGTACCACAAGGAAGTATTCTTGGACCCATTTTATTCAACCTATTTACATCTGACATTCCAACTCTCCCTGATGGAGGAATATTGTCGCTGTTCGCGGATGACACATCCATAGTATATAGCGGAAGAGTTATCGGACCTCTCACTGCCAAACTCCAGAGAGGCTTGAATATCCTGTCTGAGTACTTTAGCAGCTGGAAGATCCGTATCATTGCAGCGAAAACCCAGGTCATCATTTTCCCTCATTCTAGGTCTCCCAGACTTGTTCCGTCTGAGAATAACTCAATACGATTGAATGGCTCAGTGGTGGAATGGACTAAAGAGGCAGTGTACCTTGGCCTCACACTAGACAGCAAGCTTCTTTTCAGGGAGCATATTGATAAAACGAGCACTAAGTGCAATATCCTAATTAGCTCATTATATCCACTCATACATAGGAGATCCACCCTATCATTGAAAAATAAGTTTGCTGTCTATAAACAAATTATCCTGCCTGTCATTGAGTACGGTATGCCCATTTGGGAGAGTTGTGCTAACAGCCACCATCTCAAACTGCAGAGGATCCAAAACAAGATCCTCAGGATGATTTTGAATAGTCCACCTCGAAATCGAAACTCTGAGGTCCACCGCCTGGCTGGTGTAGCGACCCTGGAGGAACGGAGAACGGAAGTTCTAGAGAGGTTCAGAGTTGCTTGTCTGCGATCCGCCCATTTGATTGTACGCGATCTTGTTCACTAGGTTAGGTTATCAAATTCATCTGATCCATTACTTGCCTTCAAAGTATAATTTTGTACAACCAGTTGAAAACAACAAACTTTCAATATTATAAAACTGTGAATTCCAAAGATGAAGAGCCGTTTAGGCTAAATCAATTGATATGTATAACCAAATTTATAGAACATTTGTTAATGTAAATAAAAGTTATTTTACTACTACTACCTTTCCAGCTTTTTCCAGTTTTTTTTTAATTTGTCCAGCTATTTCAAAAACTACGTTGGTATCTCTGGTTGTCAAAATCGATTTCTAGAAAGTACCAAAGACAGGATTGTTTGTAGTGTAGCGCAATTTTACAAATGTTGCAGTAAGTAGTAATGCTAGCAGACAAATTTTAAATAGGGTGCATACCAAAAACTCCAGCGAACATTTAGCCATTTTTCTTAGCTGATCCGTCAAAGTTTCTAGTTAATTAGAGGAGTACTTCATCGCAAACTTTATCAGACGTAAAAGCGCCATGCGTACCCTTGGATTGGACTATTTTTAATTTTCGTTTTCGTGTGTTTATTGGTATGATAATTGCAAGTAGTGAAGACACTCACACATATACATACGTACCCCGCGTATACACACACTAACTAAAACCAGTTGTTGACTGTTCGCGGTGCGATCATTATTTGTTAAAACATTCATCAACAAAGACGAAAGGGTGTTTTTTTTTATTCCATCAAAATGACTCTGCTGTGAAAGGTCTTACTAGATCATTCTAAGAATCAAATGAGAGCTGATAAGCTTAACTGAATTTGCTAGTGACTTGGTTAGAACATTATTCTGTCGATTTTGCTATTCCTTTCCGATATTTTTGTCTACTACACCTACACACATCAAGATGAGAATGTGTACGTAGAGTGTATCAAAATTTGAAAGTTGAAAGTTTTAAAATATGTGTATCCCATATTTATACAATGATTTTTTACAAAGTTACATCATTCCATAAATTAACTAAAAAATTTGACTTTCTACTCTGTTCCTCTAGTTTTGTTGTCGAGTGTATAATGATTAACGAGGTGGACAAATGAATTGTAGTACCTATTGCTTATTACATTTTTTGAATATTTAATTATTTTCTTGAATTTCTTTTATTATTATGAATTGACATATATTGTGCTTTTTCGGTCCACGTGGTATATGGACAGTCTCTTGTAATTAATAATTATTGATACGAATAACAATAATATTACTTTTTCTCTAATATTAGTCAGGTTAGTTCACGTAAGACAACCTATACAGCATCTTAAAAGTTCTAAATAAGAATTTGTGTTAATTAATAGGTGTCGATTTTTAGATCTCGTCGACTCCCAAAATCAGTTGTCGTTTTCGTCGACCCCTGGGAAACCAATATCAACCCCAAGGGGCCAAGGGACCACTTTGAGAACCCCTGGTTTAAATGAATCACTATGAATCAATATACGATTGGTGGATTAATAATCATTAAACTTAACTTGAAACAAAAAATATAGCTTTAACTCTTCAAATCGCTTAAGATTTCACTCAACAACTGCCTCCAACGAAAGTCATCTAGTTGCGTTTCGTTGTTTTTATTTCAAATCAAGGTATTTATGTATGCACTGAAATAAATTCAACATTTAAAATTGAATTTTTCTTGACAAAAAAGTTTAAATTCTGTATTTTTCATGAAAATCTGTAATTCTGTTTGTACAGATTCTATGTTTGAAATGTGGCGAAAAATCTGCAAAATACAGACTATTCTGCATATGTGGCAACCCTGTTGTTGAGTTATAATTATTTGTTTAAAAATCAAGAAAAAAATGTTGCACCTTTTCAAAAAGTATTCTATTTTTTTTTTTATATTTCAAGTATGCAAAATTGCTCGAAAGACCCATGTGTTTACACCCACAACGTTTCACTGCTAACTGAGATGGTGCTGCCAACGGTCAGTCGAGTTGGCGTGAAATTCGTCTTAATCATTCGCGAATGAATGAATCTATTGATCATTGAATTATTTGGCTACAAAACAATGAGAATGGTGAATGCTGATAGTTTATCAATGTTTGTTATTATTTTGCTCCCCAGCCGCTGCTGGATTTGATGTTATGAAACAGTGTTCAATTGTTTCTAAGTGTTTTTCCACATACCAACGAATATCGTATCCGTTATCAAAAAGGTCTCACAAATTGGAAATATACACCTTTTTTTCTCTAAACAGCAAGTGCAATCCCGAGCAGGCTCGGGATCCGTTATGCGTCATGTAAATTTAAGGCTTATCATTGTTGCCGCAAACAGGCAGGCAGGCAAGCAGGTTACCGAGGTTATGTTGCCATATAATTTTCACCTGCTTCGGTAGCCGTATCACGATGCGGTAACCTTTACGTTAGCTCATCTGCCAGTTGATGACGTCCCCCCATCCCTTCAGCTCCATATGTTTTCGGTTTTTCCACTCCCAGACCCATCTGGAAGTGGAAGAACCTACTTCTTCTCGCATTGCTCGGTCTCGTTTCGACAGTAACAGATGAGGGAAATTTCATAATGAAAAATTCATCTTCGTTGCTCATTTTTCTCTGGCGGCCGCATCGCGCTTTGCTGCCTCCCCCCTACCCACCTTCCTTCCTCTTCCTGGTCAAGGTTAGCCTCCCGGAGGCTTCGATAAGCGGAACTCACGTACCACGCACACCGAAGGCACGTGTCTAAGACTCCGACCTAACGCAGATGAGAATTTAGCTTCGGCGATGAATGCGATGTGCGATTATTACTTTCGAGCTTCCTCTCTTCAGTTTGCGTAGTGTCTTACGATTCCACTGACGGGAGCCTGACGACGAGAGGAAGATACCCCGGACTCAGGAGGACTCAGCCACTTGCTCGCCTCGAGCGGAAGAATGTAGACAAACAGCAGTAAAACACATTGGCGAATTCAATATTTATCACTAACGAGGAATTTAACTACCTCCATTAGTGAAGCGCCGACACGTTGCAGCAATTCCAGGATTCCCAGAATGAGTTTAATTTCGATTGTTGAAATTTCTATTCTTGGAGCTTTTTTTTTGTTGGATTTCTTCGGAGATTCACGTTTTGATTCTGATTTTTCATGCAAAGAAATATGGTATTGCTGTATTGTTCAGCTGTGAATGAGAATATATGAAGAAGAAAAGTGTTCTGATTTTTAACCGATACATATAATACATATAGAAAATTTAAAAATACAGATTCCCTCTGAAATCCAATAAATTTTTTTTAAAAATACATCGATTGATCTTCTATTTGAGAATAGGTCGAGAAACGATGAACACAAAGTTTGATTCTATCAAATATTCTGAGTAATGGATTTGATTACGATGCGAAAAAGGTTAAAACTTCAAGATTTTGGATGAAGGCATGGATGAGATTTGAGCATTCATCAAGAATGGTACCGTAAACCGGGGGTAAATTGATCACTAATTTCAGAAAAATGTGAATATTTCCGATTTTTTTTGTTAGATTTATACCCAATTATTTTTGAAATCATTACTGGTGCTAAGCTCACAAAACGTTATGGTAAGTTTTGTTCAAAAAAATCCTTAAGCGATAATTTGGAAAATTTTTAGCGGAAAATTTCAAAATGTAACTTTGGGATGAAATTGATTAATCTATGTTTGTCAGGATTTTCTAGTATCATATGCACAAAAATGTATAGAAAATCAATTATTTCTTCACCTACGGCCATTTTCATGATAATTCAAGGAGGTGACAAAAACCTGATTCAATCCACCTAAAGGTGTCGTGATGCCTCTCCATAACTCGATTTAAACACTGATCTGCAGGTCATCGGGAGACCATTCGGGTTATCCTAATGTGGCAAAAACTCTTGAAACGATCACCAATGAGCTAGTTTTGACAAACCAAGACGTTCGATATGTCGCATGATGGGATTTTGGTCATTCGTGGTGCTTTTTGTTAAATAGTTTTTTCTCACTTGTTTGCATAGTAATTACAAGTATTTGATTACTTATTCAACTCATCAAGTATCGGATAGAAGTGAATTAATGTGTGTAGTGTCTATAAATATTGTGTTGATGTGTTGAAAATATGTTTTTTTTACCATAGTGAAAAATGGAAACCAAAATGCTATTCAGAAAAATATCAATTTTCAATTATTAAATTAGAGAGTCGTTGAGACCCATTGAAAAAAGAACCTTCAGATGAATATTGAACATATCAGATTGAAAAAGTTTAAAATTAAATTGCACAATACCTCTGAAAATTTGGGTTTGTTTTTAGTAATACGTTTGATCAATTTCACCCCGGTGGTCAATTTGCCCCCGGATGACGATACTCATGATAATTTTGAGTCATTGGGGTTTGTCTGAGCATTTAGATTTCGTATTATCATACAATCAGTTGGCACGGAAAGTGAAAGAAGTATTTTAGTATAAAAAATCATTTCAAAAGCAACTTTTTGGAATCCAAATTCATCGTATTTGAACGAAGAATTGTAGAGCTTGAAAATGAGAAGCACCAGCTGAAGGTGGATATTCAAAATCTTCAAGATGAAAATTGCCAATTATTGGATAATTTGAACAATTTTCAAGGGCTGAAACAATTAAAACATAAATTGGAGACAACCTTGGAGGAACGAGGGATTTGCGAACTGAAAGACAAAGCTAACAGAAGGTTTCTAGAGATCGGTAGACTGGAAAAAAGGCTCAAAGTTCTGAATAATGTCCACCTGAATATCCATAACATGAAACAATCGCTAGAGAAGAGCGCCTGGAATAGCAACACGCTGAGTCGAAGAAAGAAAATAAGGAAAACCATCACAAATGGAAAAGTAAGCTAGAGGAATACCAAACGAAAGTACGAAATGCGGAATCCGAAAAATCACAACTTGCTAAAAAAAATTGTTTCTTCGACGAAACCAACCAGATAACGTCTGAGACGTCAAGAAGCTGCAGACATCGCTGCAGGGAAAAGGAGTTCGCCTTTAATCAAGAGAAAACAGTATTAAGGAAGCTAACAAGCAACTGGGAAAATGGAAGAAAAGTATCATGAACTGGAAGAAAAAAATCAAGAGGCGACGATCAATTAAAATTGTATGCTCATGCCATTTTGATCAATGAAAAAGAACTTTTAGATCATCGATATCAATCGCTGCAAGATGAATTGGAAGCTAAAGAAAAAGAGACATTATGTATAGTTGAAAGTGACAATTGTTTGAGAAGACAAATGTTGGAAATGAAAAAATCTCTGTGGTGAGTATGGAGTGTAAGATGGAAAATTTTGGAGAAATCAAAATTGAAAACGGGTTTCTTAGCTCATTAACAATAAAACTGATCGCTTACGATAGCCAAAAGGAGCGGAAATCATCACATAAACCCCTTCCCGTATTATTTAATACGTCACACATCAAGTGATTTCACTACACTGCTGAGTGTTCTAGCGCCCTATGTTATGCAAGTACACCACGAGTGAGACTCGATGTTGTACGGGGAAGGGTTAAGGACCGAATTAAGTCAAAACGAATCGACTATTATCACGAAAGACCTGGAATTTAGGAGAATTCCAAATGAGCTTGATTTATAGTAAAAAGAGTTAAGAGTCAAGAAAAAGAGAAACACTAAACTCATTGATTCGGCCATCACTGGATATTATTCAGAAAATAGTAATAATGATATTGAAGAGTTCGACAGTAAACCACGATAACCAACAAAAAATACCATATTTGAATTGTTTGAATGAGGTGAATGATAGTTACAAGACAAGGGATACGTCGCAACATGAATGAATTAATTGAATACATTGATCAAAATTTGAAAAAAATTGATTGAAAATAGTAATTACCGATTATTTCCCACATGTAATTTTTTTTCTTCTCAGTCACATTTATAAAAGTTAAATTTAAAAGAAATAGTAATAATAAAATGTTGGGTTTTAAAAAACAGGCGAAAGGTTGGATCATAGATGTCTATAGCTAATTTTGAACGAGAATGTCCCAACAGACAATCATTAGCTGTTATTAAACTAGTCAGTTGAATAATAGTCGGAGGCGATCGGCGTAGTGGTAACATCAATACCGCAGAGATCACGAGTTCAATTCTCACTCCCGACATTCTTCCAAAAATGGAAGTAAAAGTGACGAACCAGCCGAAATGTGTTGAAAGTCACTATAATAGCGAAAAACATACATTTTGTATATGCGATATGCTGGACTATACGTTGTATAAAAGGTTATTCAGACCCTAGATAATACGCAAGTGAAACGTTTTGAGGGTACTTTTATTTTCATTTGGTGAACAACCCATGAAAAAGCTGAACAGACGCAATTTAAGAATAAACTATATCTATTATTCAGCTATTTACACGCTCTATCGACACGAACCGATTATTAACTGTAACAAGATTAATCAGTTTAATAATAACCGAAAAATAGTATTGAGTGCTCAATAAGACAATATGCTGAACTATACGTTGCAAAAAAGTTAATTTCAACCAAAATGAAGCTATTATTCAACCATTGATGTTAACCTGGCATATTGCCAAAGAAAAGATTTGAAAACGTTTATTCAACTACAAATCAGCTTTTGTACAACACATGATAGACTATCAAAATGAGCATTTAATGGCAGTGCTTTTAAGCTCATTTTCGACCGCTTGGTGTTACATTTTTAGGTGTTCCAACGGAGCAAACGGTTTGATGGAGGATCATCGATGCAAAAGTCGTGAGTTTGAATCTTAACCATTTGAATTTTGTTTTAAAAGTTCATCAGTAGCTGAACAATTTTTCTCTAGTAGCTGTAAAAGACTCTAACAAGCGTCTGTCAAGGTGCTAAAAAAATTTAAAAAAATAATTCTATTTATAGAAATTTGTTAGTAGAAAACAATGCAGTCAGACGAAGATCTTCATTTTCGATATCGCAGTCTAAGTAGAGCTGATCAAATCGGAATATGGTCGAATAGACGTTTCCACCACACCATAAAATTGTTATCAAATTAAACGTTATCAAATTAAACGTTATCAAATTGATTTCAAACTGAATTTAACAAACAATATTGACTCAAGCTTAATAATATCTCCTAATTTGTTTGAAAAAGGCTTGAATAGAGGTTTTGATGAGAATTAGTTCAGACTTTATTAAGCATAGAGCTGAATAAAACCATCATTACAACGTCACACTGATGGGGAATTAATATATAAATATTTTTCTGAACAATAATTTATTGGCTTTAATTTGATATGTCGATCATCTGAATCAGTCCAGTAGTTCAAAAATTATGATTCTTTGTGTTGGAAAAAAGGGGGTAAAAATTGTTTTTTCGGACCATCGGTTAATTTTTAAAAATCATAACTCAAAAACAAAAAATAATGCCTCTCTTATTGTTGGATATGTTATGTTAAAGAAGCTCAGCTTCCGAGAAAAAATATAAAAAAATATAGTGCCCTTGGTCCCGCAACCATGTAAACCATAAAAAACAAATACAAACAATAATTACGAAAACAAGATCCAATTTCATTGGAAATGTAATATTTTTTTTCAAAAATTTGTGGTTCATTACCCTTAATTTGATATGTTGATCATCGAAATCGGTTCAGTACCTCAAAAGTTATGATTTTTTGGAAAAAATCATTTTTGGAGAAAAAAGGGGAAAAGTTGATTTTTCGGACCACCTTAAAATGGAATGGTCACATAATATCGTTCATACAATATCAAGTTTAGGTTCGTTGTAAAGGTGCCATTTCACACTAAAAAAATCTTTTGTTGTTTGTTCCATTCAGTTGTGAGTTGCAGGGTGTTAACAATGGAGGTCAACACAGAGAAAAAATCGGTACATTTAACACTTTTTCTTTTATAGAGGCGAAAATGCAAGCCAATGCAAAATTGTGAATGGTGTTTATAATGCCTATACTGTAAAATACGTGCAATTAAATTAATTTTTTAATTTTTTATCAAGTTTTTTATTTATCTAAAAAAAACCTACTCCACTTTTATCTCGAATTTCCGACTTTCAACATAAAATACTCCTAGCAGAAAGCTGCCAGCATAAAACAATGTATGTGTGATAGATGAAAATATTCTAAAGACGATCTAGTGGGGGTGAACATTGAAAATAATGTCGGAATAATTTGAAAAGAGAATCCGCTAAGCCCGTCTAAAGGCGGGCTTGGGCTGTAGAGGGTTAAAGGGCCTAGCCGGGTAAGGGAGTAAAAAGTGCCCCCAAACCAAATCACCAGCTGTATGGCAAATATTTTATAGGATATAAGATAAGAAGTTTTGGCGGTTTATTTGAACCCCTATGTGGTTTAACATAGGATCTATAGTGAAAAACGTAAGTTTTCGTTTATTTCACGCCATCCTCAAAAGCTTCTAGATAAAAATTTGAAAAAAATACTGAATTCATCTTACTACGGTGTATCAAGAAAAAATATCAACAAAATTTCATAAGAAGTAGATAATTTCATTGACAGTAGATATCTGAATTTAGTGTATTGCACCTAACAAAAATGGCATGGTCGGGTAAGGGAGTAAAAAGTGCCCCCAGACCAAATCACTAGCTGTATGAAAAATATTGTATAGGATATTAAACAAGAAATTTTGACGGTTTATTTAAACCCCTATGTGGTTTAACATAGGATCTATAATGAAAAATGTACTCTTTCCTTTAATTCACGCCATCCTCAAAAGCTTCTAGATAAAAATTTGAAAAAAAAAACGGAATGTGCACCTTACTACGGTGTATCGAGAAAAAATATTTAAAAAAAATTATCACAAATTTTAGTACTAAAAATATTGAAATTTAGATTTTTTTGTGATTTAGAGATTCAGTACTACTTTAATTCATATTCAAATGTGTTCCTTCGGCTTTTCTAGATATGTGTGATTTTTTTCAGTGTCGATACACCTAAGTAAGATGTACTTTCAGTATTTTTTTTATATTTTTGACTCAAAGCTATTTAGAATGGCGTGAAAAAAACGAAAAAGTGCATTTTTCATCATAAATCTTATGGTCTACTATATAAAGACTCGAATATATGGTACTACTGCCAAAATATTTTATTTAATACCCTATTCAATAATTTCCATACAGCTGGTGATTAGGTTTGCGGGACTTTCCACTCCCTTACCCAGCCAGACTCTTTGTAAATATAAAAAAAATAATTTTTTTTTCGTACCACGCAACACTGAAAAAAATCCGAAAAAAATCAAACATATCTAAAAAGCCGTAGAAACACATTTAAATATGAATTAGAGTAGTACTGAATCTCTAAATCCAAAAAAAAATTTCAAAATTTCAATATTTTTTTAGTACTAAATTTTTGATGATTTTTTTTTAAATAATTTTTCTTGATACACCGTAGTAAGATGCACATTCAGTTTTTTTTTCAAATTTTTATCTAGAAGCTTTTGAGGATGGCGTGAAATAAACGAAAGAGTACATTTTTCACTCAAAATTCAAAATTTCTTCTTTAATATCATATACAATATTTTTCATACAGCTAGATTTGGTCTGGGGGCACTTTTTATTCCCTTACCGACCATGCCATTTTTTTAGGTGCAATACACTAAATTCAGATCTCTACTGTCAACAAATGGATCATTTGAAGCTAGCGATTGACCAGAAACGTCCAGAATTGCCCAACAGGATAGGCGTTGTGTTCCATCAGGACAACGCAAGGCTACACAATTCCGAGAGCTTGATTACCAGCATTTTCTCGCATAGCAAAATTTCCAGAGTGATCAAGATAAGATTGTACAAATCTATTGCTTGAGTTTTTTGCCAATAATGACCTAGACTTCTATGATAGAGGCATACCTTTAGAATGGCTATCTTTAGAATGGCAACAAATTTTACAACAAAACGGTGCATATTTGACCCAAACCGGACAATCCTAAGCATATTAAAAATAATTTTGAATTTCACCCAAAAATAATGGATTACTTTTTCCCCTACCTAATATTTTTTTCGTGTTTTTAAATAAGTAGGTTTTCATTTGGCGACTTTAAGATGGGGGTTCCTGGTGGCAAAGAATCTAGACTGCATGTTTTTTCCGGAACGAAAGGAGAGCTGTGTGCCTTGGCACATGTGGGTTGACAAGACTGACAGGAAGGGGCTTAGATCTTAGCATCAGTGATTGACTGACGGAAAATTACGAGGTGATGAAAACAATATTTTCGCTTTAATCGGCATCGAAAAAAAAAATCATATGAGCAGTTCTACTCATAGCCAGGAGACATCGCTTCGTACAACGTGAACCCTTTATTGGATTTTATAATAGCTTATGATTTAGCTCTCGTTGGATATTCGGCAACAGGAGCATAAGCAAACAAAATAACGCCTACACATTCTATTTTCATTCAAGGATTTCCGCAATTCGATCAAAATTTAACCATTCTACGATGAGGGAGAATATTACTTCTTTCGGTGCACCATAACAACGTATCTATTCGAGGTATTTATTTCCTTCCATAAATCGCAACTCAATCACCTCTGAAAGCCTTCCTTCTGAAGGCACAGTTGTTATGAATCGAGTCAATATTTTTTTCATGGCGTATATATACTCACAGCGCGGGATATGATTGCCATCAGAAATCAAGATGTGTACCTGTAAAGAAAGCGAGAAGAGGATTATGAATCATTATTTTGTTTCGCTGGAAAAATTCCATCTACAAAAACATATACCACACGATAAGACCATCATTTATGACAATTTCTCAGCGCAAACATGTGACAGCAAGAAAAGAACTCTTACAAATTGTCTTACACATGAAACCCCTTTCCGTCGAAAGCAAACTGCCCCAAAAACCATGCCCTACCCCGTCTACCCGACCAACCGATTCGGGTTGTGCTGGACGACCATTCGATCTTCCAAGGATAATGATGACGAATCTATCTTTGCCATCATTCATGACGTCCGGACGATAGGAGTGGGGAGCTAAATTGTGTGGAATATTTGAACAATTCGTTCCAAAAAGTATATTTCTCTCCCTGCCAGCCAGAAGACTCTTCGGAAGGATTTCCCCGGGAAACGCAGCATTGTAGCACTGTCCTCTTGAGTTTCAAGCCCAAGTCACAATGGCGGGTGCCCGTTTTGATGCCGCCTGGCATCTGGAGGAAGGCACAACAATAAATTGCTACCGGCTGAGAAGAGGAGCCAAACAACAGCACAATGGCGAAGCGAAACTCCGTACTCCGATTTTGGTCCTTCCAATTTTTATTCGTTTCCTGTGAAAATTACACAAAGGTAGACACATCTTTTTGATGTATTGTATGCAGAAAGGCCTCCCCGAGGGGGCAGAGCGTTTGTGTAATGAATAACAGAGTATGCGAATAAAACAAATACCGGAGATTTGATCAAATGGTAAAATATTTTGACACAGAATTTTTGAGTGGCAAATCAAGACAACAAGAGAGGCGGATGTATTTTGTTTCCATCGCTCTGTTTGTTGATTACTTGAACTTTTTCCAAGATGAACTCGCAAACAAGCTTCGAAAAAGACTGAGTAAACTAATTAATAAATTTCCATTCGGCACACTTGAGAAGAAGCAAACAAAACCATTGCCAAATGGCCACTTTGACCGCCGAACTGACAGCAATGACACGCTAACTGCCGCCTCCCCGCCACTCACTGTTATCCCATGGGTTTACCCGCTCTAAAGCGGATGTTTGCACAGGGAAAAATACCCGAGTAACGGGGGTCCATTCGTGTTGAAATTCAATTATCAAAATTGGAGTGTCGTTCTCTCGTTTGGGTTTTGATCCGGGGGAACATTTTGGCAGGCCGTCGATGAATGCAGAGAGCTGCAAAAACGCGAACCATGTTGACAAGCCGCTGCTGCTGCTGCTGGTGGTGCAGTTGCCGTGCGGTTCTGTTTTTCAAGTTTGCACTACACTGTGGGAAAATTAGCACAGCTGAGACGTAGAACTCGAGAAAAATATGCTCTCCGGGAAAAGGCGCACCGAGGGGGAATCTTCTTATTTGAGGAGAGACGGAGCAAAAGAAAAAAAAAGTTTTCTTATAAATAGCAGTCCTTGCACTCTGTGTGCTTCAAGTGCCAAGAGTTATGACCTGCCTTTTAACTCATGTGGAGAGAGCCACGGGGACTGAGCACCACTGGGACAGAAAGTTTCAGCCGTGACAGAAAACATCTCAAGTGGTTCTGGAGAGCGTAGAGAGCTGGGAAGGAGGGAATGTTTCGAGTAGTTCTGAGCGATTAAAACCATTCGAATCGAGTTCGATTGAAAACATGCCACCAAAACGGAAAAACAATCCATTCGGTAACACTTCAAGTGGAATGTTGAACGATCGTTATAGCGAATAATTGAAGGGAACAGCGAACAATTAGTGCAATGAGCATTTGTTGCAATGTGCCTCAAGAGAGCGCCAGAAACAGGTTGATAGCATGTTTCGAAAAGCAAACTCAACAATATTTCTGGGTTCCGACAGACGACGAATCAAATGCAGGCAATGCTGTAAAATTTGCCATTGGTAATTATTAGCTGTGAACTGGTCGTTTTTATGCTTATTCAAATCCGTATTGGTACAACCGCCTTCGGAATAAATTTAATTTTATTTTTTTTTTTTTTCTTAACAGAGATGACCTACGTTGTGTTTAACTATTTTGTATTTGAGTCTTCTCGGGTTTTTCATGTCAAAGTCCAACTAAATAACTGTTTCAGTTTTCCTCAACAATACTGCTTCAAAAAAGGATTGTCATATAGTCTATTGAATTTCGCCTATCCCACAATTGAACCCACTTTACCCGCAAATCCTGCCTTGAAATACCTGCTTGCAATTTCAATTTTTTTATAAACCCCGATTTCATGAGGGATTACATGAGTACTTTCGGAAATTTTCGAGGGTCAAAAAATCAAAACTTTGTGCGCTTTAAGGCACCCTTAAACCATGTCCGAATGAGCTGAAATTTTGCACAGGTTTTTTTTTTGAACCAATAAACAAAATGTACAGTTTTTTAAATTTGACATGATCATTTCCGCGGCCATCCTAGTGCATATACCTTCGGATGATAGTCTTGTTGAACCGAGTTGGCGAAACAAGTGTTTCTTCTCTACTTTAATGGCCTCTTCCCAAAGGCCACCAAAGCGTGGTGCCTTTGAGCGAGAGAAATGCCAAACGATTCCTCCGTCAGCACAGAAGGATATTTTTCCCTCGGTTTGACTTTGCTGCGAAATAAATAATACCGCGAGTTGATTACATGCATCTTTGAAATTTTTCACACTATCTTTACACACACTGGGACTTTAAGTCCTTAAGATTTAATTTTCGAAAGAGCGGACCAAATGCAAACGCTTCGATGGGTCACGCATCGAGTAATTTCACTTCTCTGCTGAGCGTCTTAGCGCCTTGTGATATGCAAGCGCACCACGAGAGACTCTATGTTGTACGTGAAAGGATTGGTTTGATATGTCGATTATCTGAATAATCCAGTAAAAGACTCCTCAGCTTTCAAGAGACTAACGAAACCATGTAAACTATAAAAAAACAAATACAATCGAAAATTTCGGAATTAACTCTTTGTGGTCGCTTGTTTGCTCTCAGCCACCACAGAAAGAAACTATGCTAATCTTATATTTTACTCAACCAAGTATCAGCTTATGCTTTTCCTAAACGAAGTTTGATATCTAGTGTCCTGTTCACGAATCAATACGGGGCTCCTTTGAGTAATAGATATCGGTATTCAGTATCAAACAAAGTAGTCGCCCACACAAGACAACGCATAGTGCGTTGAATGCATAGGATTGCGGGACAAACAACGTAACAGCAGAATTTAGTCATTGTAACACTTTGGTGTGATGGAAAAAAAATGTTCATAAGTATCGAAACTACTGTTTGCTTAAATGTCTCATGTTATATGAATAATCGATGTGTTCTAGCAGCCTCTCGATACCGTTGGAGAACTTATTCCGCCGCTCCATTCTCTGCGGAAGATTTCCGAATCTATGGAAAAAATCATTTGTCTTCCCAGTATTTAAAAAGGGTTGCAAAAAAGACGTCAGAAACTACAGAGGAATTGCTTCCCTATGCGCTATCTCCAAGCTATTCGAGATGATAATTCTGGACTTCATATCGCATGCGTGCAACAACTACATCGCAGAAGAACAACATGGTTTCATGCCCAAAAGATCAACTGTCACTAATCTCGTTCTATATACATCGTACATTATCCGCTCTTTGGAATCGAGAAAACAAATTGATGCGGTATATTCAGATTTCTCTGCAGCGTTTGATATTATCAACCACGACATCGCAGTAGCCAAGCTTCATCGTCTTGGTTTCAACGGCATTACCATTTCAACTTTTGAAATGGCTCCACTCCTGCCTCACTGACCGCGTTATGTCAGTGAAAATAGGCGACACAATATCCACTCCTTTTCGGGTAACATCTGGTGTTCCTCAGGGCAGTCACCTTGGTCCTTATCTGTTTTTACTGTATCTCAACGATATAAATTTCAGTTTGAAGTGTCTCAAACTCTCGCATGCAGATGACTTCAAATTGTTCCTCCCAGTAAACTGCATCGGAGATGCTGAGATTTTACAACAGCAACTCAACATCTTCGCCGAATGGTGTGCAAACAACAGGATGCTTTTGAATCCATCAAAGTGTTCGGTAATATCATTCTCACGCAAGCGTTCGTCGATAATCTTCGAATATAAGCTGCATGGTGATAAATTGGATCGTGTCAGTACCATTAAGGACCTCGGCGTTATGCTGGATTCGAATCATCGCTAAAGCGTCCAGAACACTTGTATTTATCTTCCGCGTCACAAAGCGATTCAAGAACGTGCACTGTATCAAGACTCTCTATTGCTCGTTGGTTCGCTCGATTCTAGAGTATGCTTGTGTGGTGTGGTCGCCGTACTACCAGAATAGTGTTCATCGAATTGAGTCGATCCAGCGGAAATTCATCCGATTCACTGTACGCAATTTACCATGGAATGACCCAATAAATCTTCCTAGCTACGAGGATCGATGCAAACTAATAGGGATTAACTCATTAGTTTCACGGAGAAACGTTGCCAAGGCCCTATTTACTTCGGACTTAATTACCGCTAGCATCGACTGTCCTGAGCTCCTCCGGTTAATCAACTTTAATGTTAATCGTCGTAACTTGCGTTCTCGTCATGTTCTCTACATCTCCTCAACACGAACAAATTACGGATACCATGAACCTGTGACTAGTATGTGCCGTTTGTTTAACCGTTGTAGCTCCTGTTTTGACTGTCATCTTTCACGTTCGTCCCTCAAAAAATTGTATGTTATTGCTCTTACATAATTTGAAATTTCTTATGTATTAGTTTTAGTAGGCTTAGTGAAAAATAGTTTTAGTTTTAGTTTTTTATATCATACATTAGGGCATGTGTAGCCTGTTGTATTTGTGAATTAAATAAATAAATAAATAAAATAAATAAATAAATCGCATAAGTGTCTCAAGAGACAAAATCTTTTTTGACGTAGAACTACGTATTTCATTAAGGGTGCCAAATCAGAAAACAGGTCACGTTTTTATGAAATAAAGTTAACGTTAATAACTATTTTCGCCGCGAACGGATTTTGGCGATTTACATACTAAACGAATCGGAAATTGCGTAAGATTTGATTAATATGCCATACAACAGAATCCCCTGGTTAGTAAATGGTTAAAATTCATGAAAACTTTAAGTGTTTCTATTTTCCCATACATTTGTTCTGTCCATTTGAGTACTTTCCCGAACAGAGATATCAATAACAAGCAACTTATCGACGATCAACGGAGGGGAAATCGTAGGATTTAAAGTCTCCGTGAACAAAGGAAAAGAAGAAGAATGAAGGGGAATACTTGCTTAGAGTATAAACAGTGGATCTCGCTGATGCAAACTTTCATTCGGCATCGGACTGTTGAGTAATCCAGTTCACTTTGCTTTCGCTGCGCTTCGATCTAAGATTGGACCCCACCAGTGATAATCCAACTTGGAAATCGTCGTTTGATTTTTCTGTTCATTTCTGTTCGTTTTTCGCGTTATTCGTATCGTATGTTCTTCTTTCCGCATCATAAATTGGACGCTTCGCGTAGTGTGCGATGAGCAACAAGAAGAGGAAGGCAGACTCGAGCCTTGCAAAAAACGAACGCATTGCCAGGGGCAATAAAATTTCGAGGCAAGCGTCATCTAATGATGCACGCGGTGTTGGTGCAGTGAAAAGCGCTCGCACTGAACCAAGCCTTCGCAAATGTGACACCGCACCGAACAACAGCGAAGTAGGCGATTTCGGCGCGTCGTTCGAAAATGTAAACGCCCAGGCAGCAACCAAAATCAAGCTCCCCCCGCTGGTGGTGAAGGCGGTCGCTCTTGACAAACTCATCAGCGAATTCGCATCGATGGGTGTTACAGCAGAGTACAAGCTGTGTGGCATAATTCAGTCTTTTTCCAAGCAGTTAACATTGTTTATTTTCCGTCTTCATAAGGGTGCCTTTGAGAATGCATCAATGCATTAAACTGACGTTATGGCGAAGCAGACTTTAAGGTTGTGCACCAAAAAATTATTTGGGAATACCAAGCATCTTGAATGTCTTACTGAAATGTTATAAGTTATTTGAGTTCGCGTGCCAGTCGCAAAACTGCCTTCAACTAGGATTGCATTTGCGCTAATATTGATCATAATGAAGAATTGCTACTATTTTCGAGGTTGTTATTAACAAAAAGAGTTTATTTCTCTTGTTTAGTCATCAAGAAAGTAAATGTTCTGGAATTTTGTATGTCATTAGGTTTTGCTTGCCAGTAGCAAAACTTCCTCCACTAGGGGTGACAGCTGCGCTTCTCTCGAGCATGAGAAAGTAATGCAACTCTTTTCGAGGCCAGTAATATTAACAGAAGCGTTTCTTTTGAGAATAGCGCAAAATGATGAGAAATGTTTATATTGCTAGTAGTTTCAAGCCACCAATGTATGGCTCTGTATGCATGCTATGGTGAACGCTTGTTTGGCGCTTGGTTTACGCTTAGTTTGTACGAACGATATCTAGAGGTGCGATTCCTTTGAGGCAATACTAAATAACATGTAGCATGATATTTTATGCTTGCAAGTGTTGTCATTGTTGTTGTTTACATGCGGTGCCAAAGATATATTGATGTAGTTTTGAGATATGGAATAATGGTGCTGGTGCAACATGTATATAATCGACTGTAGCCCAGTCTATGTCAATTTCGAAAAAGGCCACCGGAATAGCCTTCGAGGTAAATTTTCAATGCATTGACATGAAATAAATTGCGACATACGATTGTTTTGCGAGGGCAAGAATGAATTATCAATCAATTATCGTCAACTGATTCTACAATGAGAAAAATCATTTCAGGGATTATTCTACTAAGCAGTTGTTTCTAAAATTTCACAGCATTATAGAATAATATCCGAAGGTATAAACAAGCGACTTATATAAAATAACAGCGTAGTTCTACGTCAATAATGCGGTCGTATCTTGGACACAACCTCCTATAATTTTTTTTCTAAAGTGAAAAGTTCTGCTCATTTCGAATACGTTGAAATCATTATTTGAGTAACTACTGGTTTGAATTATGTTGAAGTAGCTGTTTATAAAGAGCAGAATAATTGTTTGCATAAGTATCCTATGTCATCTGAATAATCTAATGTAAACAAAATCTTTGTTAAAAGTGAAAAGTGTTGATCTTTTCGGATACACATTCCAAGCATTAATTACACATTTATTGCATCAATGGCAAAAGTGTATCATATTCAAGGGATAATGAAAATAAAAGTATGTGTTGATTATACTTCATATGATTCACTCTTGGAGATTGTTTCAGTATACAGTAAAACCTGTTTCTGTGCGGTTTTTTTTGTGCGAATTTTTTCTGTGCGATTTTTTTTTTGTGCGGTGTATGAAAAGGAGCATATTTGAGGAAGTTATCGTCCATTTAGTTTTTTTTCGATTGTTTATATGCATTTCAGTGCGAAAAAAGCATATTTACGTCTCAATTATTCACTTCTGAAATCATTCCCCTTCTTTCATCAAATGTTCTAAGTTTGTTTAAGTTTCTGCATGACATGATTTCTAACAGCAACACGTTTCGTCATGCAACTAAAAGCACAAAACAGCCACGCGCAACCGAAAAGGCAAAGTGTCCCATCGCAAAGCAGGGAAACAAAAGGAAATTGAACGGTGAATGGCGTGGATTTGAGTTATTTTCTTGGGAAAACTTTTTTTAAGCGGTCCCTATCTACCGCACAAAAAATTTTTTTTTTTCAAAATGTGTACCGAACACGAGCTGCTGGTAAATTTTTGCACGATTTTTTATGCGAATTTTTGATGTGGTCCCTATCCCCCGCACAAAAAAAGGTTTGCCTATATAGTTTGAAAAAAAATAAAAAAATGTTTATTTTTCATAATCTTGCATGTATCACTGCTTTTTCAAGGAAAAATAATTCCGACCAGGGCTAAAAGGGCTTTTGCAAGTTATGTTATTTTTGAACGACTAGTTAATTGGCACTTAATTGATATGGCGATCACCTGAATCGGTCCAGTAAAGTCTTTTTTTTTTTGGAAAAAAGGGGAAAAGTTAATCTTTCGGCCCACCCTAAAATTAAAATAGGCACCCTCATAAAAAAATAAAAATATGTATAGCAGTTCTGATCAGACAAAGACATCACGGAATTTTCTTAACGCTCTATAATTTGTTCTTCGACATGTAACTTCTATATTTTCTAATGCAATATCCTTTTTAGCGATTCCTAGTGAGCCTTCAATTAGAATCATAAAAAATCACGATGTTTAATCCATTGTACTTATAATAGCCAATTCACTCTCACCTTAACGATGA
This sequence comes from Toxorhynchites rutilus septentrionalis, assembly GCF_029784135.1. Taxonomy (NCBI): domain Eukaryota; kingdom Metazoa; phylum Arthropoda; class Insecta; order Diptera; family Culicidae; genus Toxorhynchites; species Toxorhynchites rutilus. The sequence continues at coordinate 84,858,634 of NC_073746.1, forward strand.
AATATTACATTTTATTCTTGAAATAAGTCATACACTCGACAAAAAAAAAATAGAGAGCACGAGTGCAAAGTCCAAAAATTAGAACTTCGTGACAAACAAACAGTACACCCGTGGCCGAGTGATTAGCGTCTCACATTGTCATGCCGGGTGTTCGGGTTCGAATTCCCGTTCTGGTCGGGGGATTTTTCGTCAAAGAAATTTCCTTCGACTTGCACTGTGGTCACGCGTATTCTAGAGCTTGCCCCTCGGAATTCAATGCGTTTTATTTGGCTTAAGAAATCTCAACTAAGTATTAATAAATGACGCTAGTTAATGCATATGCTGAGACGGCAAAAGTTCCACAAGGAACGTTATCGCCATTCAAGAAGAAGAACTTCGTGACAAATCAACGCATATCGTTGGGATGTACATCATTTTGAAGCTACAACATTCAGGTATTAGAATATCTTACGTACATATTTCTATCTTGGGGTCTATAGGTGTAGTGGCCCACAATATTGGTGACTTTCTCGGTTTTTTCAAAGATTTTCTGGACTAACATAATTTTTCGCTAACCAACTCAACAGCAAATACAGTTAACCTTATCAACCAGCTTTCATTTGGTTCCTAGAACGTTCCTGTAGAACCTTTTCATGCAGAGATATTTCAGTTTGAATGAAAAATTATTCCTTCGTCTTTGGTGATGAATTACTTAGCAAACAACCATCGCACCGCAAATTGAAAGGCAGTTTTGAAAACTCCAACAAATTCTTCACAAGAATAATTTGTTACTTTGACGAAAAAAAAAAATTTTTGCATCGATTTCAAAAAAGTACAAAAAGAAAATAATTTCTACAGTGCTTTACTAAATCCACTGTAATTCTGCGAATATCGCAGTAAATACTAATGTTTGCAGGAAATTTTTTAGCCTAAACGTCTGTGCATGTTTCATATTGATACGTTCAGCCCTTTTTTTCTAGCCAATTTTTCAAAGTTTGGAGTAAATTAGAGGAGCATTTAATTGCAAATTGTACCAAAAGTACAAAATCCTACGCGACTCTCAGAATGAACGATTTGTAACTTTCATCTTTATGAGTTTTTAACTTATAAGAGTTGAAAGTTTATTTCTATAATTCGTCCAAATCCGAGTATAGTGACTGAAACAGTGGGGATGAAATTTCCTTCGAGGATGGATTGATTAACACGTTGACTGCCGCGTCAGTCACCGGTGACTGACAGTATAAGATATGATGGTAAAGTTAGAAACTAATTCTTTTTTTTTTTGCAGAAATTTTACTGCTTTCGAGCAGAAATAGCTTCTTATGATAAGAAACGATGGCCCTAATACGTTCAAAAATTTCCATCTAGTAAATTCAAATTTTCCAGTATTGCGCTTCGCATTACTGCACTACGATATCAGTGCGTGGCCTGACGGGAAAGTCGCTATAAAACCGCATGGCACTCAACGTGTTAAAGAAAACAAAAACACTGAATTCAACATCTATTTCTCAATCCCAACATAATGGTGGATCAGAGAATAATTCATAACACTAACATAAGACTAATACACCGAGAAAATAAGAAATGTCAATCATGCTAATTTCAAAAAAAAAACTGGGCAAGGCACTGAAAAAAAATAACATTGAAAGATCTAATATTTAAGCTATTTGAAAATTGACAGCTCGTCTACCACAATCACAGAATCTTGGAAGAAAATATATGTTGTCCAAAACAAATATATAGTTGATGAAGACAAAATTCCTTTATCTACCTTATTTATGATTTCTGATCCTGGGAATCAAATAGTGATACCGGAGCACGAAGAAGGAAGGGGAAGAATATTTCACGCAGAATTATTCGACACCCAAATTATCAGTATAGTGAACAATCAATGGTGAGAAAAGGATGAAGATACCGATGTTGTAAATGATGAAGATGAGGAGAAAAAAAGAATAGATACAGTAATCAAACGGAAATAGCAGCTCTGAAATACGCGATCTAATAACAGAATGCAATTTATGAAAAAGGGTGATTCAAAATTTGAGTAATGCGATAGAATGGGACGAACAAAATAACTTAGATCTAGCACATACTGTTTCCGAGAAAATACGAGAAATTTCTATGAGAAAAGCAATGCAACAACAGTTTCATTATATTATGTTATACTGTGTTATTTTACGTGTCTATGTGATAAATCTATATAAATAAAAATGTGAGGCAAAATCTGTTGGTAAGCGGAAAACCCGAAGAAGGGATGGTCCGATTTTAGCCTCCTGTATTTTGTTGAATTCGTCTCTTTCCATAGATCAATATAGTGGAGAGAAAAAACGGAAAATTTTCGGAAAATCCTGAAGGAAGGTCGGAAAATTCGGAAAATTGGATTCCCACATGTTCGAAAATTACATCATAATAAGCGTTGTTAGTCCATTCGATATTTGTGCTATCGAAAATGATCTTTGTTCGTAAGTGGAAGTGGATTTTCAGGCGAAATAACGCATTTCCATATCTTATACCTATAAATAAAAATGGAAGGTTAATGTGTTGGTAAGCGCAAAACCCGAGGAATGAATGGTTCAATTTGAGTCATCTACATTTCGCTGTATTCGTCTCTTCCCGTAGATCAATATAGCGGAGAGAAAAATCGGAAAATTCGGAAAATTGAATCCCCATATGTTTTACAATTGGCTAAGCGTTGTTAGTTCATTTGATGTTGGCGCTAACGAAATTGATTTTTGTTCGAAAGTGGAAAAGGATTTTCAGACGGAATAACAAATTCCTATATCTTCTATCTATATAAACAAAAATGGAAGGTGCCATAAACCCGAGGAAGGAATGGTCCAATTTGAGCTGTCTTTATTTTGTAATATTCTCTGTATCAAACATGTATTCCATGCAACGGAGAAACATGTTATTTCCAAATGCTTGAAGAATCTGAAATTGTGTCTGAAAATAATTTTATATTATAAGAACGAATTTTTGTAGAAGTTTGTTTATAGTAAAAGGACAATGTAAAGGGTCAAAGGGTAATCAATCAATGAAGAGTTCAGTGATTGGACTTACTAACGTTCACTTAGTGAGAAAACGTGGATGTTTGAAAGTATTCAAATAAAAAAATCTATTTTGGGCGGGGCGAAGTTCGTCGGGTCAGCTAGTAAGGTAATAAATGTTTTACTATAAATTTCGCATGTTGCACGAAGACTAGAATTTGAACCATACACATAGGAAGTGAAAATAGATTTTTTTCTTTAAAACGTATTACGTTTTCATTATATCACCCGAAATTTTTTTTTGATCGTGATATAATCGAGACGTTACTGTATTTATTTTTTATGGTTTCCATGGTTTCCGGACCAAGGACATAATGTTTTTTTTATATTTTTTCTTGAAAGCTGAGGATTTTTCACATAGCACATCCAAAATTCATTTTTGGATAACACATCCAAAATTCAATTTTCTCCATAAATGACCTTTTTCTAGAATTTATAACTTTTGAACTACTGGGACGATTCAGATGATCGGTAGGGGAACCGCGGGTAAGACGGACAATGGGGGTATGATGGACAAGTGGTTGATTTGCATAGTTGCATTTTGAATTTCAAATTTATGTTCATGGGAACACCTTCTGCTATTCTAGAATATTTAAACCATCCTATCACAATGAATACTTATTAAATGTGAAATAGGGAAACAAAAACCGAATATCAAACATGATTCCGCGTGTGGATGTAATTTTTGCAGCTTCGATATTGAATATTTTGAGTAGTTTAAATGCAAAATTGAATTCGCTGATGGTTATATTTCGGTTTGTGAGTTGACAGAGAAGCGATATTAGGTATGTACGGTAAAGTAAATTCTTTCGTAAGTGAATAAATTATTGAAATAATTGCACTCGTGGGGTTGAAATGGACAGTCACATCCATAATCAAATCCAATGCATGATGGAAAGTAAAGGGAAGAATATTGATTTCTTTTTTTAAATTTCCTTTTCTTTTTGTTCTATTTCAGTTACTGGACGCACAAACACTGAGAGCGAAATTATTCCTCTCGCGAGCGATTAACACGTTAAGCCCCGATTTTTTCATGCTTGATGCTCGCATCAAGAGCGTTTGCACAATATCATTGTCGGTCCCAGTTCCCGAAGATACTCATTGTATAGATGGAAAATAGTCAGCAATTCGACTAGAACGTAGTCACTTTGTGTAAAACATCCGAAAACAAACCGGGTATTTTTTAAATTTTATTATTTTGTAACTGTCAGTCCGAGGCAGTCAGCACTTTTCTACCAAAACGCTCAACGTCGGCCCCTAGGGATCGACGCTGGGCTCAACGTGTTAACTTCTACGCTTGGTATATTATGAACCTGTCCATATTACCCCACCCCCTCCTCCCTGCATGTTCATTATACCCGCATCGATAAAAATTATCTACTTTTCGGCTTGTTTGTAAACACCTTTCTGATATTCGGATATGTTATGTGAAAAAAACCTCAGCTTTCAAGAAAAAAATATATAAAAATGGCGCCCTCGGTTCCGAAACCATGTACAGGGGTTTTCAGATTGAACGCTCACGCAACAAATTTTAATAACTTCTACAAAAGTGAATCGATTTTTATTTAAAAAAAACGAAAATAAAGCTTATTTTAGGACATTTTCGATGTGACCACCTCTTTTTTAGATAACGCGTTATAAACAGTGAACAAAATTTTTCATGCACAACTCTAACATTACGACTTCGATGCTGTTGGAATCCGAGTTATTTCTTCTTTAAGTTCCTTCAAATTTTGTGGCTTATTAACATAGCAACGGTCCTTCACGTACCTCTAGAGGAAGTAATCGACGACGAGAAATGTTGGAATTCTTACCATAAGAGGACAAAGTTTCATTATGGCTTCGGTTGCTAAAAACTAACTAAACCCTAATAACCATCCAATCAGACTGAACGAGTAGCCGAATATTATCGTACCGAAGTAGGGAATGCAGTGTTACCATTGACGGAGCGAAACAATTTTTTTATAAGGAGCTATTGGATTTTTTGCGTGAGCATTTAATTTGAAGGCTCTGTAAACTATGATGAATAATTACAATCAATAGTTAGGAAAAAAAAATTTTTTTTCCTAGTGTTATATTTTTTCCAAACAAGACTATATTATTGGCTTTAATTTAATATGTTGATCACCTGAATCGGTCCAGTAGTTCAAAAGTAATGAATTTTTATGCTGGAAAAAAAGGGTGAAAATTGATTCTTCAGTCCATCGATAATTTTGAAAAATTATAACTCAAGAACAAAAAATAACGCCTCTCAGATTTTTGAATAAGTTATGTAAAAACCTCAGCTTTCAAGAAAAAATATTTAAAAAAATGTAGTGCCCTTGGTCCCGAGACCATGTAAACTATAAAGATCAAACACAATCAATACTTATGAAAATGAAATAATATTTTTTCCAAAGAAGACTAGTTCATTGACTTTAATTTGATATGTTGATCGTCAAAATCGGTCCAGTAGTACAAAAGTTAAGAAACTTCAAAAAAGTTATTTTTCGAAAAAAAACGTGAAAAAAAATTAAAATAGGTCTAATATTTTGCGAAAAAAAAACAAAAATTCCAATTTTAACGAAAATTTGAGAACCACTCTATCGGTTTGGCATCGAATGGTTGAATTTTTAAATGGGTTTTGAACGGTTCTATTTAGCTTGACCTGATTGTATGTTTGTAGATTTTTAGGATTGTCTCTTATTTATAGAAATTTGGAACAAACCTTTATCTCTGCTGTCGTAATAATACTGCGTATTCCATGATCTTGAAATTACAAGATGGTGGCCGCTACAAAATGGCGGACTACAAATTTTCCAAAAACTCCAACAAAATGGGTATCAAATTAAAGGGCTTGATAAATGATTTTGGTTTGTCCAGTCAAAAAAATATTCATGGCCATAATTCCTCTTTGAGGCAAATCATTAAAAACATAAAAATTTGAATAATTTCAACGCCTTATGGTAGTATTAGCAACTAGAGACTTGGGGCTTTTCAACAACCGGTTATATGCTATTTTCATGAAGAAAAACCGATTTGAAAAATATCCGTAGTCCTACCTCTACAGCTCCCATATTTGTTTCTAAATATTTTGATAGCATGAATCGACTGTCATGATTATCTTAGGGTGGTGTCGTAACCGGTCATCATTTTTCCGTCAGACTGCTGTTTATCTTCTGCGATTTCTACGATTGTCCGATGGGTGTTTTACTGCTGCTGTTCAAATTCTACTCTACTGCATTCAGGTTACGGATGAGCTCACTTGATTATTTTTTACTTTAAACTGCGAAGTTCTAACTTTGAGGAAGAAGATCAATTAATGGAGAAATGGCATGAAACCACGGTAATTTGCTTACTAAGAAGACACGCAACCGTTATGGCTACGGATACCCACTAGGATTCATCAGAACTTACGGTGCTGCTTATATAGTGGCGTTCACCCTCCTTTCCTCATCACAGCTCCAGACAATTCCCCCTATTTTCACCCACAGATAGAAATGCACGGAAAGATATTATGGAATACTATTTTATGATTTGATTAACACCCTTTGAATGATGAACAACTCCTGGATGAATGAAATTATTTATGTTTTCTATTCCATTTGTTTATTTATTTAGGCTCATTAGTATTTTAGCTGTAACAGAGCGGGGTTTTAAACGTGTACATGTTACATGTTTTTGGTTTCTATAAACTGTGAATTACCCAGTAGATGGTCAATTGAGCACTCTGAGTTTCGAACTCACAATCGATCGCAAGCGCAACCAATGTGGCTACGAAGACCTCCAAGGTCTATCTCGGGATTAGGACTGGGCGATCTTGGATCGATATTTAGAAGATCGATCTCTTCCTCTCCGATTTCCGATTTTTTGGATCAATTCGTTGTACTCTAAAAAAAATCGCGAATATCGATCTTTTCTTTTCGGTCTTTCCGATATTTTTGACCGTAGAATTTTTACTGTTAATGTGTTTCTCAGTGAACATTGATTTTAATCTCATCAAAACACCCTGACAACTTTTATAAACAAGGTTGTTCAATTAGTTCTCTCCTAGAACTGGCACCACCACCCCGAATTCGACGAAATGCCAGATATATGGCACTATTGGATTTTATGAGATTATTGTCAGCGGAATTCTAAACGAATAACAGTTGTTGAATTTCTAATAATAATTTTCAATTAACTTATCCAACTAAATGGTTCCATGACTGTACAAGATGAACGCCCTGGAAAATACTTTTTTTTTGGGTTTTCACATTTGTTTTTTGACCTTCATGTTGAGGATCAAAATAAAATGTCTTTGATGTTTAAATCGAAATGTGAAATGTTTATTCCATGTTCAAAGGAAAGACGAAATGTATATAGAATTAGTAGTAAGAATGGAAAAAAGGAATTCGATTATTCAAAGATCGATTCAGCAAAGATCGTTTCTCTGGTACCTATTTATTCAGTGAATCGATTCCTACGCCGTTTAGAAAATCGATTCGCCAAGATCGATCTTTTTCTAAAGCTCGCCCAATCCTACTCTGGATAGTCTTGCCTGAGCGACCTTTCCATTTCACCATCTCTTCTTTTTCTAAGCATCCTGAGTCAAAATGCAGTTTTTATTAGCTCTTTTTTAACGATTACCAAATATTTCTCGATATCACTTTAAAGGTGGGATACATAAATTGGAGAATTCCTGGCAAAAAGTGAATTCAACGAAGAATTTACTAGAATGAAGTCATTCTTTAAATCGTAAACTTTTTTTTTTCATTTCCACTGCGAACTTTTTAATCAGTCTGGTTAAATCAATGTTGGTTCATTTCTTTAGGGAGCCTGTGACTAAAAAAAACGGGAAACCAAAAGCAGTCAACATGTGTCGAATTATTCCACGTCATTTCATTCGTCGAACATTCAATTTCCGTCACATCCAAACGCCCCCAGACACAACGATTGCGGTAATTAAATTTCACTCAGCATAACTTTAATTTCATTACCACTTCTCCGGCTGCTCTAGAGGCGCTCGCCGGGGTGACAAAGATCGTACAAAATGACACTTGGAGATAGAACCGAAGAGGGAAGAAGCACATCTTCCCCTTTTCAACGCACCGATCGCAACTGTCAAATCTAATTTGGCTGTGCCTTTTTTCCGCCTCCGTTCCTTTCTTATCAGCGGAAACCTTTCAGCAACTCTCAGAAGCAACAGGATATCAAACGGGAAGCGAACCAAGAGGGAAGACGCATTCTTGAGCGACATTTCCATAGCTATCAATCTTGATACTGTCAGCGTGGGGAGAAGCCTGGCAAAGGGCAGCATTTTTCCAATAATCGTTTTTCTCTACACGACGTCTGCGTTGCCGCCACGCCGTTTGTTATCGGTCGTTTGTTGTCGATAGCCAGGATCCGACAGAGTTCAATGGGGAAATAACTATACGCAACTTGGGCGAGAAAAGGCGTAATCGAGGGGAACCTGTTTGAGCGTAATAAATCAAGACGCTTCCTTTCGCTCGCTTGCTCATATCTCCGGCGCGCCATTCATATCATGAACTAATCGAAAAGCTCTTTTGAACTCGCTAGCTGCTCGCGATTGCTACTGGGGGGGAGTAGTAGTAGCGTACGCAGCAGGGACAGCGGCGAAGAAGTGGATACTTCAAGATCTTGGAAGTCGGTCTGCTTTACAAGCAGCAGCCACTTGAGCGGCGTAAGATAAGACTTCGCACTGGGGGAAAAAGAGATCGCTAACGGAACGGCGCAAAAAACGAAGAAAGAGAACCCGTCGCGTGCACTTGGCAGCCTCCGCCGACTCGACTCGTTCGGCGGAAACGCTACAATCAAAATCCAAACCAACGACCTGAACATGAAACCCAACTTTCAATCTTACCGCAACGATTATGCTGCCCGGGACGGTGAGCGAGTTTTGTTTTTTCCCTCGCCTAGCATCGTCTTCATGGAAGTGTAATTTAACGAAATACATTCTCATTTCGTTCCTCTTGAGCACGTATCTTATGATAGCAGTTGTACGAATGTTATTCTGTGGGTTCGTTATGGAAACCGATTCGGGCCGTAATAAGTTTTCGTGGTTTTCGCGTGGCCGTGAGAAATGGTGTCATCTTCCACGGCATGATTTAAGGATACCTTTAATCATTGACAAGAATTTATGTTTCCTTTTTCCAGCCCAGATTTCTCCTTATTATGTCCCCCCCTCCCCATCTCAATTAACTAAAATTGAGTATCATCGTGTCCATTTCCTGTCTTGCGTGATCTTGCGTCCAGCCCGTAGTGGTTACTCGCGGGCCTCGTAGAATTCTTAATGACCAAACATAATTAAGATTCAAGCAGTTGACACGCCGGTATCCGAGAAGTAGCAAAAGTATTCCGTCAGCGGCAGCAGCAGCAGTAACATTTTGTAATGAATGCATCGCCGCATGCAGTCTCTTCTTTTTTTTTTCTTTGCAACTCATAACCATCATCATCCCCGAAACGAGAGGTCAAAGGATGCTACTTGGAAACACTCCAGGCGTCGTCGTGAGGTTTATTCCCGCAAAACATGTTGCAACGTGGGGATGAAGCGGTGTACTCTCTGGCTAAGATCATCGCAGTCAAGTCGCGCGCTGGGATAGGGCGGATGGGTTTGGGGCGTGAGGTATAATAAGATGCTAAAACAAGACATGGCAAACGGTCGGTTGTCGCTCGACGAATTATGATTACAGTAATAAACCTCCGAGCCGGACGAGTGAGCAGTGTCTCTCCGCGGTGAGTGAAACGGGGTAATGAAGGAGAAATAAGAAGAGTGAGTTTCTTGACATAAAGACCTTACCCGTGGGATATCAGTAATAAGCTATCGATTCTCTTGTGATTCAACGGGTGTATCATCCGGATATTGGAAACGATAAATTTTTTGCTATCAAAATGGACGGAAAAAGACAGATTCTGAAGAATTATTTTCATTTTATTGCGTTGTAAACATATATTTGCTTAATCAAGCCAACAGCCGACATCTGTCTCCGAAATTTAACTATATGAACAGTTGAGCTATACGTCACCTGATCATGTCTCCGTAAAATATGGGTAGGTTATACCTATGATAAAACCGCATGGTTGACGTGGGACTACCGTTGGCTTAGTAATCATTTGTTTGTATTGATTAAATTATTGATTTATTTATTTATTCATTTTCGTCAAACAAATGTAGACTACATACTTATATATTAATGTTACAATGTTTTCTTAAGTTAAACATTATTCCTACGGTACATGTTTCTTTTTAGCTGTTTTTTTTATTCATTGTTGTGTCAATTAATTCGCAGTGCTGATTGTATATACGCATCATGCGATTGATAGGAGCGTTGTTTGCATAATTTGTTCTGGATGTTTTGGTTAGAAACAAATTGCGTGTTCTTAGCTGACGCCCAGGTATATAGAAATTTAATTTTTCTAATAATTCAGCAGGATGTACTCGTTGCGAAATTTGATCATTAACAAAAGAAAACATTGTAAATTTACGGCGTTCCTTTAGTGCTTGGATGTTTATGAGCATGCAGCGTGCCTTATACGGAGGGAGTGGAAATGAGGTCCAGTTCAGCTTACGGAGTGCAAATAAGAGAAACTGTTTCTGGACTGACTCAATGCGTTCTTCATGTACGACCATATACGGGTTCCAAACGATGTTACAGTATTCCAGAGTTGGCCTTACGTATGTGATACACAAAAGCTTGATTGTGTGTGGCAGTGCCACAAATTATCAAAATTGATTCACGAATGAAGAAATTAGATTTTGCCCAGTGTCGGGTGAATTCTCTTCTGTTGAAACTCAACATCATACCTATCATAATGAGTATAACACAAGAGTCGAGACGCGTGGACTTTGTCTGGTATATTGATCGAAAAGAGCATGAACGAATTTCGAAAAGCCTGCATTCAAGGAACTTCCATTACTGTCAATAACTTCAGGTGATTATAACGTTCGTGTTAAGTTCATCTTCATCGCATGCAGTGAATTTCTATTGAAAACGTGTCACCCATTGCACATATAAATGTTGGTGTATGCCATTTCCGGGCAATCGTGAGTAGATTCATAAAACGTAGCAAGAGTTATTCTATACATTCCATTGCCGAACTCGCCAAAAACAAGAGTTTTGTGTGATGAATTGCCATCCTTTACCATAAATCGATTTCACTCTCAATTGGTGACGTTGAATTTTATGCTTTGATTTTCACTAACACGCAATGATCTTCATTTTCGACCTTACGAATACCATGACGAAAAGGAAGGTGCAAATGAAAAATGAACTTCATGGCAAGCTGATGTTGATGTTCATTCCACTGGGGTCCATTGACAGTGTTGTTTCATATTTATCGACTCTCGCTTGAGCAGTAGGTTATCAATACAAGTAAGGCAGAAATTCGCCGAATTTGAATGTCGTGAATGTGAATATTTTCAGCACTGGTGTGTGGGTCCTGGAAGTTATGTGAGAAGCGTTTGACAAAGCTTAACACACTATGTGCTTCATTGATTACAGAGTTGTAGTGTTCTATGAATGTGAGTTTACAGTCCAGGACGACGCCTAGATCTCTAACTATTCCACATTTCTCTACATTTTGATTTCCAAAACGTATCACAATAATTGGTACATGAGTTTTTCTGCTAAATGTAATGGAGTTGCATTTTTTGACATTCAGTTTTAGTAGATTTTTATTACACCAAGTATGGAATACATGTATTCCGTTTTGGAATGCTTCGTTTTCATTACCAATTTCCGCGAAAAGCTTCATGTCGTCTGCATACACAAGAACGTCTGCATACACAAGAACAAGAACGCTTGAGAACGAAGGAGATGTCATTAACGTACAGAAGGAAAAGAAGAGAACCAAGATGAGAGCCTTGTGGGATTCCCGAATTCACTTTTGCTGAATTTGAGAAAGAATTTTGAAAATTAACAATTTGTTCACGATTTGTTAGTTGAGAATTCAGCCAGCTTAAGAGTCCTTGTTCCATTCCAATTTTCTGCAATTTGAAGAGTAGTAATGGAATGTCGATGCGGTCAAATGCTTTACTGAAGTCAGTGTAAAGAGCTTCTACGTATTTTCCATTTTCCATTGTATTCAAAATAAAAGTCACAAATGCCAACAGATGAGTTGCAGTTGAGCGGCCATCATCATCATAAAAAATATTCCTATTGTTCGAATGTTCACAGCGGGACTGTTGATATGAGGTTTCCATTGTTGTGTTATTAATAGTGCCAATTATCGATGCAGCAGACCGAAAATGTGAGCGGTTATGGATGGGGATTACCGTCACATGATGATTGTTGCGTGAACATAGTAGCTAAAATAACACACAAAGATGGTCAGTTGTGGGCCCTGAATTATGATCGTTCGCTTAGTAGCGGACACGCAACCAGTAAGGTTTTTTTTCTTTTTTTTGTAATCTTTGAGGATAACCGGAATTATTTTTTAAAAAATGTTTTGGTATTTTTTTATGAAAATATAAACAGTTTATTTCATTCCATTTTTTGACTACAATTTTGTAGGCATTATAATTTTTAAGTTATTTTTTTTTTGTAAAAAATCAAGAAATTTTATTTACTCTTATCAAAAAGTAGTCTAATTCTTTTTTGAATGTTTCAAGCGTGCAAAGTTGCTTGAAAGATCCATTTATTTACACCCACAACGTTTCACTACTATTTGAGATGGCTCTGCCAGCGGCCAGTCGAGTTGGCATGACTCTCGTCAATGGGGCAAAATGCAATCTTTTTGTATCTAGCTTACCGTACTTATGGCATATCATTACATATATGGGATTATTACCGTGTCCAGATAAACTAGCAACAATTAGAGATGCTAAAGTCTTTGCCAATACTTCTGAATTGAAATAATATTAACGACTAGTCAACTAGTATGGAAAATTATTTCCACATTTATCAGCCAAATTTTGAGCGTTGTACAACCTTCTGAGGAAAAATGTGAGCTTTTTATGTACAAATGATTGTCAAGAAGGTGTTAAGGCTCATGTTATCGAGGGAGTAGAGAAGCCGATCTGTTTTACGTCCTTTTGATTGAATGAATCCCAGAAGAAATACCATCACCATCATCATCATCATCATCATCATCATCAACATCATAATCATAATCATCATCTTCTTCTTCTTCGTCTTCTTCTTCTTCTTCTTCTTGTTCTTCTTGTTCTTCTTGTTCTTCTTGTTCTTCTTGTTCTTTTTTCTTCTTCTTCTTCTTTTTCTTTTTCAATTGTCAAAAAACGTCAATATGCCAAACTTTGGAAAGTCGTAATAATCAGTTCTCAAGATATTGTGCTCAAATTTGGAATTTAAGCACTTGCATATTTTAGCAAGAAAGGATAAATATTTGGAATCAGCTGAAGCAATTTTCATTTTTTTTGCCTGATGGTCAGCGATTTCCCACTATGCACTGCGCGCCCTCGCTGTGAAAGTGTGAACTTAAGTATTGCCTCCCCCATGATGGCCAGGAACCTTTGATCAACTTTGCCGAAGACACCGTGCTTCCAGAAAGCATCTCATAGGAGCTATCACTATCACCCCGATTTGAGGACTTTCGGACCACTGTGGGCTGCCGCACAGTCGGTCAAAATTCTTTTCTCGTCCTATCTTACTATCTTATCTTTAGTGGTTGGGTATCTTCACAGAAGTTGTTCATAATACATGACATTTTCTTTCAAGCTCTTACTAAGTTAGAGTGGAACCTAAAGGGTGTGTCACATCAAATTGCATCACGGAAAAAACGCTGTAGAAATTTAATTTTTAGGAATTATATCTTCAGCTTTCGCTTATAATCAGATGAGAGTGTATAGATCACGTTGGCCATGCTTCACTGTCAATTTTTCGTAAATTTGGAAAAATGTCGTCGAACGAAAAAGAGCGTCGTGAATTAATCCTGCGCACTCATTTCGAGAATCCGGAGTTGTCACATCGGGACATCGGTAAGATGCTGGGAATCGTCCAATCCACGGTCAGCAGAGTACTAAAACGATACTTCGAGAACCTAACCATCGACCGGAAGATGAAGAAGGGCAAAAATTGATGCTCCGTCAGTGAAAAAGATCACAAGCGCGTAGTTAAGCAGTTTAGACGTGATCCGAGAAGTTCGGTCCGGGATGTCGCCAATAAGCTGAATTTGTCAAGTTCATTCGTCCAGCGGACCAAGCAGCGGGAGGGCCTGCGTACATACAAGGTTCAGAAGGCTCCTAACCGCGACGAAAGGCAAAACATGGTGAAGAAGACGCGAGCCCGGAAGCTGTACACCGAAATGCTGACGAAGCCGCATTGCCTGGTAATGGACGACGAAACCTACGTCAAAGCGGACTTTCGTCAGCTGCCGGGCCTGTTGTTCTTCTCCGCAGAGGACAAATTCAGCGTTCCGGAGGAGATTCGCAAGCAGAAACTATCCAAGTTTGCCAAAAAGTACATGGTGTGGCAAGCGATCTGCTCTTGCGGAAAGCGCAGCGCCCCCTTCGTGATGACCGGCACGGTAAACGGGCAGGTTCACCTTAAGGAGTGCCTACAGAAGCGCTTACTACCACTATTGAAGCAGCACGAGGGCCCGACCATCTTCTGGCCGGATCTCGCTTCGTGCCACTATTCAAAGGACGTGTTGGAGTGGGACGAAGCCAACGGGGTCACCTTCGTGCCAAAGGAAATGAACCCACCCAACGCGCCGGAGCTTCGCCCAATAGAGAAATATTGGGCGATTATGAAGCAGGCCCTCCGGAAGAACCCAAAAGTTGTCAAATCGGAGGCGGACTTCAAGAGAAAATGGATTTCTGTTCAAAAAAAACTACAACCTGACGTTGTACAGAACCTTATGGACGGGGTAAAGAGGAAGGTGCGAGCATACGGGCTTGGGCTCGAAGTATGAATAAAAAGAAAATGCCAAAAGTTGTTTAATAGTTTTTATTTTACTGTCTAAAATTTTCAAAAGATTCGGTCTACTGGGCGAATTTCTACAGCGTTTTTTCCGTGATGCAATTTGATGTGACACACCCTTTAGTAAAACAATTTTTTTGTACTTACGAGATGGTTGAGCCCTGTCTTCAGCAGAATTGTAGAGCAATTAATTTCACGAAGCTTTTCTGAAGATACATTATTTTTATCTCTTAATTCTGAAGAGGTATTACTGTTGTTCTTGAAAGAGTAGCATAAAACTAGTTCGGGGTTTACTTCAAGATTTACCTGAATTTCATTAAATCAACACAACAGCTTCCACAGCAATTTTGATGAAGATGAAATACATAACTTTGCTGCAGTCGTTAAGATGATTACCCAGTACTGTCTTTGTCCGAATTGGCTACTTAAAGGACCCCGTCAAACTGTTCACAGGTGAGACCAATTGAGACCTTTTGAGCCCTTTTCAAATCATATTTGAGAAAACTTGAATTGAAGAGTGTACAGTTACTAAAGAAGTATTCATATAGTTACTGAAAATCAGCCATATCAATCACAATTTATATATAATATTATCTATATGAATAAAAATGGATCACCGAATGTGTTGTAACCACTTTGCGGACCGCTCACGAGATTTCTCGTGTTTCGCGATCCGTCTATTGCGGATGGATCGCGAAATAATCCGTGCTTTCTACACTTGATGGTAAAATCCTTGGTGTGCCAAAAATCTAACAAGGCCTACTCATCCACGCCGAAGGAAACGATCTCATTCGTGGAATCCGAACAAATGAAGCGTTCAAGTTTGCCCCAAAAAGTGCGGTCCTTAATGTGTTAAGAGCAAAACTCGAGGTAGGAATTGTCCGAATTAGAGCTGTCTTTATTCTATTATATTTTCTGTATCAAACATTTATTCCATGTAACGGAGAAACATGTTATTGGCAAGTGGTTGAAAAATCTTGAACGATAATTGCGTCAGACATAATGATTGTTTTTTTTTATTCTACAATACATTGTGAAATACAACAACTTAGTAGATTTATAATTGCGGGGCGACAGCATCAAGTTATTGCAGACAACATTGTGAGCTGTATCACGTTCTAGCGATATATATTCTCAAACGTGCCTCTCACGCCCCTTTCTCAATCATTTTGAATAAAGATGCGTTTTGCGCAATAAATCGAGACGAAAAGCGAGCATCCAGGTTCAAAATTTACTACTTGCCAACGGCTCTCTCCCGATCATATGTTCCCACGGTATCAAATCCCCCCGCCATCCTCCTTTTCGCGGGGGTCAATATTCGACCGCTGGCCGAACGGAAGTCCCATGGAATCACCAGGTGATCCAGTCGACTCGGACATAAATAAAGATGGAGCAGATAATTGCTACTTCGGATGCTGCCGTGCGTGCTTACTCCAGCACCCAGATGCCAGAATCCAGAAGATCAACTTTTGGAACGGCCACGAAAAAAACGGAGAGAAAGAATACATAAATTATTATCATATCCAGTTTCCCCTTTGATACCTCTCGCCCCCTCAGCGATTCCTAGAGGGGAAAAATTTCGCAAACTCCGGCCGCTTTGTTCTGCTGCCTTCCAATAACACAAATCATCAATTAAATTAATCATCCAAGATTTGATGGCAGATAGCGTAGCGATTTGCCGCGTTCCAGCTGATGAGCAGCTGGATGGATGCTCACTGTATTGTTTCGGTTCTGGTCTTCGCACATCGCACCAAACAAGCGCAGATGATGATGATGATGTACAGGGTGGGCCATTTAAAGTGGAAGGATTTGTTTTTGCAATAGCAAAGTAAAATATTTTTTTTTAAATTAATTTATTTTGGCCCAAGGAGATTCGTTCTATCTACTTTTTGATTATGATATCTCGTAAATGACCGCCTCTGGCCTTGACCGCAAAATGTGCCCTTTTTTCGGCATTTTCCATCACTTTGCCCAATGTTTCGGCCGATATAGCAGCAATTTCTTGTCGGATATTGTCTTTCAGCGCAGCCAGGGTCCTTGGTTTACCAGTGTATACCTTGGATTTTAAATATCCCCATAAAAAAAATCAGGAGGCGTCAAAGCAGGTGATCTCGGTGGCCAGTCATAATCGCCGTTTTTCGATATTAATCTTCCGGGGAACATTTCGCGCAATAATTTGATCGTGGCAGCCGCTGTATGGCATGTAGCGCCGTCCTGTTGGAACCAGTAATTGTCCAATTCATTTTCACGAACAAATGGCAATAAAAAGATGCCTAACTCTTGCGAACGATGGCGACCTGATGTCGATGGAGTCTCTGCAACACTGGCTCGAACGGCATCAATATTCTCGTCGAAACGTCTTGGTCGTTGTCTGGACAGATGACTGGCATTACCAACACTACCAGACGATATAAATTTGGCATATAATCGACGTATAGTGTTGTCTCCAGGCGATGTTTTAACTTTATTTTTATTTTTCCACGCACGTTTAGTTAACACAATTGAGAAGTTATTTTGAATGTACAGCTGAACAATTTCAGCGCGTTGTTTAGGTGTGTATTGTTCCATGGTTAAAATTGTACTGAAATGACGCTTCCAACGCGGTATGACATTTGTTAATCTGACATCTCTGTCAAAAGTTATGGGGTTGCCAGATGCTTCCACTTTAAATGGCCCACCCTGTATTTCGTCAAGGTTAATGAGTTCATATATGGGACGCAAAACACTGCGATAGAGCCAGAGCACATCCGATTAATCAAGCACTTCCAGTTGACGAGACAAGCGATTCCTAATGGCGCCACTAATCAATATTGGGAGCAGACGATTTTATGCGCTATTACATGTTATCCAATCGGTATTAATTTTTGTGAAATTTGTTGGGAAGGGAAAGTTCCTACAATGTTATGATCATCATTAGTGATATGAGATTAAACATATACGAACAACGAAGCTATTTGCAACAATTCATCGCATTGCTAACGTAAAAACAGCTTTAATTGATTATTGATTTATCTTTTCCTTTTCCTTTTTCAGATTATATCGCGTAATAGTAGTTGTTATAACGATGTTACCGAGGATAACAGAACAGAATATCCCAGAGCGAATATTAGTATAATTAATGCTTCGTTCATTCAACAGAACAGTAATAATATTTAACCAGAGATGGTCGAAATGCTGCAGATCATATTCAAAATTCGTAAAGCAAAATTCTGACTGGTGGTCAAAACCAGTTAAACTTCCGGCATATCAGAAAGGTAAAACTAAAGACGATTTGCAGTCTGTTCCTCAAATTGGTAAAGGATGACCTCAGAAATCGTTTAACGAATGTTCGAAAAAGACAAAAAGGCGACGTGTTAAAGATCTGTGTTAAAAATGTTCTACTCCCCAATACATGTATATCATTTGTATAATATATATGCTAGAGCCAATATGAGGGAGCGAAACAGGAGACACATTTAAATGAAAGCAATACACGGCCCAGACAGCGAAAGATATATTCTCGTTCATGTTCTTCTTTATCGTCTTAGAAAACACCTTCCAACTTCATTTTATGTAAGGTGTAATATTATCACATTCCTTTATAATATCGCTGGCAGTTGTATGGACAGCGTGGTCGTGTAAAGTAACTTTGCTTGCACTCCAGTCGGCCTTGGTTCGATCCCCATTGACGTCGTATGGACTTTTTTTGCACAATCCCAAATGAAAAGAGAAAAGAAAACAGAAAGAGATGTCTGCTCGCATACATACAAACCATTTTTAAGCTTTTAAAATAGCTTATTATTTGCGCATTTGACTCTCATGCACGGGAAATGGCATCTTTTCTGCCAAAGATAACATGTTTTCTGCCAACGCTAGTTTGGGTGTACCAGCAAAAGTTTATGGAAGCAAGAAGTTCAGACGAAAGTTTGTTAGTCGTTGCACTGGTTCCCTTAAAACTGATCGACTCCGCAAATAACGCTATCATCTGGATGAATCCTCGGCCAAGTTCAACATCGTACTGTAGACCGCTTAAATTTGTGTTCACGAAGGAAGACTCACAAGCTATTCTTGGCATTCAGTCAGAAATGGTGAAGAAAATTAAAGCGATACAGATTTTCATCATCAAGAACGATAGCGCTCAGATCGTTATAAGTTTTGAATTCCATCTTATTATGATAGATGGAAAGGTGGCAAATGTGCTTTCCGGAAATAAAGCTTCTACAAAATGTTTAATTTGTGGATCTTTTCAAATTCAGCCCTAAATCGGACAATTCCTTCCTCGAGTTCTGCTCTTATCAACACATCCGGCGATCCTTTTTTTGGTATAGATAGAAGAATATATAGGAGTGCGTTTCATTACATTAAAATCCATTTCCAGTTACGAACAAAGATCAATTTCGCTAGCGCAAACATCAAATGGACTAACAGCACTTGTCACTATGTAATTGCCGAACATATGGGAATTTAATTTTACGAATTTTCCTTTTTTCCTTCAGTGTTTTCCGAAAATTTTCTATTGTCATGTTTGGCTGGAATATTTTTGGTTGAAATATGTGTAAAATTTTTATGGGACCACCTCTCCATTCCAGAGGATGGAAGGGTGTCATACCATTATAGAATACCCAAATACCCTCACATCCTAAATTGTGCTTGATTAGTTTTTTTTTGCAGAAATTTGTGTTTCATTTGTGTGGCAGTCCACCCTTAGAGAGAGGGGTAGAGAGTTCAACTACCATAGAAACATTTATTGCACCCTAAAACCTCAATATGCCTAATTTAGTTCCATTTGCTTGAATAATTCCCGAGTAATGTAGGAATTTGTGTTTCATTTGTACGGCAGCCTCCCTTAGAGATGAGGGGTGGAGAGTCTAGCTACCATAGAAACATTTATTGCATCTTAAAACCTCAATATGCCTAATTTGGTTTCATTTGCTTGATTAATTCTCGAGTAATGCAGAAATTTGTGTTTCATTTGTATGGCAGCCACCCCTTAGAGAGGGGGAGGGATCTCAAATGCTTAATTTGTGGATCTTTTCCGAAAGAGATGAATACATCGAAGGCTGTTGAGACATTTACCTTTAAGGAAAGTTCCAAAATAATAAATAAATAATAAATAGCGTAGAGTTTCTCCTGCTATACAATATATATATATAGAATGTAAAAATTAAATGTGACCCTAGAATAGAAAACATTTAAAAATTGAAAATTCTCCACAGTGGCGTTTGCGTTACTTTGCCATCGGATGAAAAATAAAAGATTATATTATTTGTGTATTATCCAAACAGGAGAAATATTCCGGAAAGCATTTTATTTCTTCATAACATTATTAATTTGGCGTTTGAGATACTTTTGCGATTATGTACAAAACGTTAGTCTTTTATGCACACAAAATCGTATAAAGCATTAATCTTTTATGCAAAGAGAAAGAATATATAAATCAAACATTGCCCTAGAGTAAAATGTATTTAATTGTTAAAAATGAAGCATTAGCAACTTAGACGAAAAAATGTATAAAAAAATGAAAAATCACCACGATGGCGTTTAGGTCACTGTGTCGTCGGATGATATATGAAAGATTGTGTGTTATAAGCCTTTTATCCAAACAGGAGAAGCATTCCAGAGAACAACTTAATTTTATGTCACTATTAATTTGGCGCCTAAGACACTTTTTCGAATACGTATAATACATAAGTCTTTAATGCAAATAGTAGATTTCATCATAACTAACATTTTTTCCATTATACCTATCCGAAAAAATGACTATAAGGGTTGTTTTGATTTTCGTCCCGCATCCCCATATATTCAACGATCTGTGCGTTGTCCGGAATATTGTTTGTAGACGGTTGAAATAACTTTTTAGCCAGGTGATATATATTGAGTATTCTATGGCCATGAGTGCTCTCTTGGGAAGTTCGTGTAGCTGATGCAGTGAACTGATCTCATTGCGTGCTATGTTCTGATTATGTATAGGAAAGAAAAAGGAGAATGGGCAAGTGCATTCGAGGAAGTGAAGCAGGCTTCTAAAAAAGATATATATGAGGAACATAATATTGAGTTCTATGACGTTTAATGATTGAAGTGAAAGAAGTTATTCGAAGGTTCACCTGAATGTTTGCTAATTTTGGTTTAACTGACGTGGTAGTTACTGATGACGTAATGGTCCCAATTACCTCAACTAAGAGGAAAAGGGTTGTGACGGTTGATTATGCAACGCAAGATCTTTGCAAAATCGACAGAGACTACTCTTCCAAAAGCGGAAAATAAACCATGTTTGAATTGTATAATTTCAGCATTTCTCATCGTCGATTATTTCCTCTGTGGGTACGTGAAGGACCGTTGCTATGTTAATAAGCCACAAAATTTGGAGGAACTTAACACTAGAAATACCGACAGTTGTTATATACCAATTTCAACCAAACCGGTTATTTTGACCGGTGTGATGTTTAGTTGCTAAAATATAAAAGTTCGAAAAAATTTTTACAGATAACAAAATAAAATATTGCAAGTACATGATAAATTTTCATAAAATATAATACATGCGGCCATAGCGCTCACCATTCACAGTTACCGTCTCGCCGTTCTCATTTTCAAAGAAATACGGCCCGATGACTCCACCAGACCATAATGCGCACCAAACAGTGACTTTTGGCGGATGCAATGGCCTCTCAATAATCACGTGTGGATTTTCTGGGCCCCATATACGGAAATTTTGGGTGTTCACATAGCCACCGAGCTCGAAATGTGCCTCATCGATGAAGAAAATTTGATGCGAAAATTCAGCATTTTACTGCTGTTGTTCGTTCACCCAATCGACGTATGCCCGACGCATTCCATGGTCACCACGCTCTAATTTTTGTACCAGTTGGACTTTATATGGATGTAGGTGCAAGTCCAAATGCAAAATTCGCCACAATGATGTGTTTGACAAGCCCAATTGCTGAGCACGCCGTGGAATCGAAACATTCGGGTCATCCTCCACACTGGCAGCAACAGCAGCAATATTTTCGGTCGAACGCACATTACGATGATGCACAGGTTTCACAATATCCGCTACGGATCCAGCTTGTTCGAATTTACGCACTATATTAGCGATTGTGTGCTCTGTAGGCCGTCCATGACGACCAAAATCCGTCCGTAATGCTCGAAAAACATTTGCCGGTTTTCCATTTTTATAGTATAATTTAACAAAATTAACACGTTGTGCGATGCTAAAACGATCCATATTGTAAAATGGCAGACATTCAACTAACGATATGACGCTTTGGTTGACAGCTATGTCAAACGGTTGTCAGCGCAGGGCTGTATACTTTCGGAAGCCCGAAATGGAAAACCCTGTACATATACATACGACAAAAAAGTTAGAGAAACAGAATGCAAAGTGCAAAGTGATTTTTGAAATGCTGTAACCTAATTGAAAATTAACGTTTGAAGATGGAGAACTTTCGTGTTTTGTATGTAGATGTAGTGGAAAAAATATCAGGAAGTAAAAAAATCGATTTTTTTCTGTTTTTTCAAAATTTTTGTAGACTAACACAATTTTTTGCTAACCAACTCAATAAAAAAACAATTATCATTATTGAACAGCTGTCATTTGATTCCTATACCGTTCATCTTACATACAGAGATATTTTTGTTTGAATGAAAAGTTACCCCTTAATCTTTGGTGATAAATAATTCTACAAATAATTATCGCATCGCAAACGGAGAGGTAGTTTTGAAAACTCCAATAAATTTTGTATAAAGGTAATTTGTTGCTTTGACGAATAAAATAATTTGAATTTTTTGCATCAATTTAAAAAAAAGTGTCAAAATTGAATTTTCTACACCTCTTTTATAAACAATCGGAAACCCGGAATGCATTCTCTTATTTAGTTTCTCATAATTTTTCTTACCAATAATTATTTATATTTTTATTTTCAATTCTTATTAAATCATATATATATATATAATATTACTCATCTTTCGAACATCAGGTAGAGAAAACAACTGTTGAGATGAAGAGGAATAGAGTGTTTCAACCCACAGGAGTAGAAAGAACTAAACCACTCTCAATCCCGGGATATTTAACGAACCAATTCTTTGTATACAGCTTCTAATGTGGCAACGATCGGAAGACCGGAGTACAACTTTAGTGTGGTACAATTATATTACAATTTCACTAACCAATCCCCTCAAGACATACCTTAAAGTTTCGGATCCGAATTTCTGTTTCTAGACGTCTCTTGGTTTCACGTTTTGTATTTAGATTTCAGTTTAATAGCTGAAGCACTCTCACTCCTGCTGCTTCCACATTATTAATAATTCACTTAAATCACAATTTCCTAAAAATGTCCTTCCATACACCTACTAAAGTGACAATGATCAGAAGGCCGGAATACTTTTATAACAATCTACAATTTAGTATCATATAATTTTATTAATCAATTCTTTCAACATATACCACAAGCAATAGTAATAGTAATAGTAATAGTAATAGTAATAGTAATAGTAATAGTAATAGTAATAGTAATAGTAATAGTAATAGTAATAGTAATAGTAATAGTAATAGTAATAGTAATAGTAATAGTAATAGTAATAGTAATAGTAATAGTAATAGTAATAGTAATAGTAATAGTAATAGTAATAGTAATAGTAATAGTAATAGTAATAGTAATAGTAATAGTAATAGTAATAGTAATAGTAATAGTAATAGTAATAGTAATAGTAATAGTAATAGTCATAGTAATAGTCATAGTAATAGTCATAGTAATAGTCATACTAATAGTAATAGTCATAGTAATAGTAATAGTCATAGTAATAGTAATAGTCATAGTAATAGTAATAGTCATAGTAATAGTAATCACAAGCTACGCCAGTAACACCGGCTGAGTGTATCCTATGGTTTACCGTCCCTACTAATACATTCCTAAATTCCCGAGACATTTATGAGAGGTCGTAGAGTTCTCTGCATCTCTCTTAAGTAAATGTTGAACTAACATTCCTTCCCTTTCCTTAGCAGTTGCAAGGACGTGGCCAGGACAATTCTTTACTGTTGGAGAAAGCATGTCTTCATCTAAGAGATATTACCAATCATCAGCAATGGATGGAGGCTAGTTTTTAAGTTAACTGTTCTGAATTCGTACCACCTACGATATTGTGCAACTTGCTCAATGCTAATGCTAATGCTAATGCTAATTTTAAAAAAAGTGTCAACATTACGTTTTTCATAGTGTTGTATAAAATCTTCGCTAATTTTGCAAATTTTGCAGTAAATTTAAATGTTAGCGGGTAATCTTTAGCATAGGGTATCCCCTAAACTCTTGTGAACATTTCATATTGATACGTTCAGCTGTTTTTTCTAGCCAATCGATCAAAGTTTGGAGGAAATTCATCGCACACTGTACCAAAATTACAAAATGCTATGCGTACTCTTCAAATGAACGATTCGTAACATCTGTTTTCATACGTTTGTGGGTATGACGATTGTAAGGAGTGATGATACTCACACATATACTTACGTATTTTCACATATACACACACTCTGCCCCTCCAATTATGACTTTTAAAATACTATTTATTTATATCCCTCCTGGAGTGCATTCAGCTTTTTGTGCAGGTAGTTCCATCAGCAGAAATTATAGCTATGTTGATGGTCATTCTCATCGGAAAATGACGACAGTATCAACATTCTTCTTGGTCTACGTAAATTGATTCTTGTTCACTCAGAGAGCAATAGTGAACTCTCTGAGGAAACAAACATTTTTTCTTATGATTGATCATCTATATTTCAGATACTGGTCAAATTTCAGAATTAAACTTCATAAACATCTTGATCGATAACAGAAAAGTCTCTCTCTTGAATCTGTCACGTCCTCTAAAAGCCTAGATATTTTCGGGCGTCTCGGCATTTTTGGGTTAAGTTTTATAATTAGATAGAAATATATATTGAGAATATTGTAATTTTTTTCCCCTCAACATAATACAAATATCTACAACTTAGTTACACTGCAAACTACTTTACCTTTTTTTTTTTTTCAAATCAACCTAATTGTCCCCAATATTGTGAGTATTTCAACTATATTAATTTGTACAGTACCTATTTCTACCGTATACAACAACTGTCAATGAGAAAATAATATTGCATCACAATAAAGGGTGTGTCACATCAAATTGCATCACGGAAAAAACGCTGTAGAAATTTAATTTTTAGGAATTATATCTTCAGCTTTCGCTTATAATCAGATAAGAGTGTATAGATCACGTTGGCCATGCTTCACGTAAATTTGGAAAAAATGTCGTCGAACGAAAAAGAGCGTCGTGAATTCATCCTGCGCACTCATTTCGAGAATCCGGAGTTGTCACATCGGGACATCGGTAAGATGCTGGGAATCGCCCAATCCACGGTCAGCAGAGTACTAAAACGATACTTCGAGAACAAAACCATTTACCGGAAGGTGAAGAATGGCAAAAATGGATCTTCCGTCAGTGAAAAAGATCACAAGCGCGTAGTTAAGCAGTTTAGACGTGATCCGAGAAGTTCGGTCCGGAATGTCGCCAATAAGCTGAATTTGTCAAGTTCATTCGTCCAGCGGACCAAGCAGCGGGAGGGCCTGCGTACATACAAGGTTCAGAAGGCTCCTAACCGCGACGAAAGGCAAAACATGGTGGGGAAGACGCGAGCCCGGAAGCTGTACACCGAAATGCTGACGAAGCCGCATTGCCTGGTAATGGACGACGAAACCTACGTCAAAGCGGACTTTCGTCAGCTGCCGGGCCTGTTGTTCTTCTCCGCAGAGGACAAATTCAGCGTTCCGGAGGAGATTCGCAAGCAGAAACTATCCAAGTTTGCCAAAAAGTACATGGTGTGGCAAGCGATCTGCTCTTGCGGAAAGCGGAGCGCCCCCTTCGTGATGACCGGCACGGTAAACGGGCAGGTTTACCTTAAGGAGTGCCTACAGAAGCGCTTACTACCACTATTGAAGCAGCAGGAGGGCCCGACCATCTTCTGGCCGGATCTCGCTTCGTGCCACTATTCAAAGGACCTGTTGGAGTGGTTCGAAGCCAACGGGGTCACCTTCGTGCCAAAGGAAATGAACCCGCCCAACGCGCCGGAGCTTCGCCCAATAGAGAAATATTGGGCGATTATGAAGCAGGCCCTCCGGAAGAACCCAAAAGTTGTCAAATCGGAGGCGGACTTTAAGAGAAAATGGATTTCTGTTCAAAAAAAACTACAACCTGACGTTGTACAGAACCTTATGGACGGGGTAAAGAGGAAGGTGCGAGCATACGGGCTTGGGCTCGAAGTATGAAAAAAAAGAAAATGCCAAAAGTTGTTTAATAGTTTTTATTTTACTGTCTAAAATTTTCAAAAGGATCGGTCTACTGAGCGAATTTCTACAGCGTTTTTTCCGTGATGCAATTTGATGTGACACACCCTTTATATTACAAAATTCTAAAAATTTCCCAAATTTTGTGGTTCAGAAGCAGTAATTGTTCCGAAAATTTTGATTGGCTGGCACCGTAGTAGCAGATTGACGTTGTCTCTAAGCAATTTTGGAATTAGAAACATTAAAAATCACGACCGGTCATTTTGACCGATCGGTATAAAAAAAATTGGAAGTGAGAGACCATAATTATTTATAATATTGATCGTTACATGAATTTAGAAAAAGTCGTAACATCATTAAAAAAATATCAGTTCCTTCCCTGATATCATGGGAGAAGGACGTGTTTTTGTTTCGCTGCAGAGTGGAAAGGGAGTATCAAGTTTTTTTTCTATTACTCTTTTGCTACCTATTTTAAAAAAATTGTGTTTTACAGGTATACATACTGCCAGTTCTCAGGATCTAAACAGGGCACCCATCGACTACCTGGAGTTGGAGTTACTCTTCGAAAACAGGTAGGCTAAGTTCTGCCTTTTTGGTACCCTTTTTTTTGCTTTTCCTTCCTGTTTTTATCGTCCTCATTAACAAGAAATTAATTTCTTGCTTTTACAATGGAAGCGGATTTTACTAAACACCACAGTCCCCCTGCCCCTCCCATTCCTAATAATGAATCAACTATCCCGGAGATCCCCGATCCACCACCAAAACAGCTCCTCGGATTAAGTCCTATCCTGAAGATTCCGATGGACCTTACCATGTTTATTTTAGCCCCCGTCAGAAAGCTCTGAAAATTTTGACAATAGCCAGAGAACTCAAAAAGAATTTCAGCACGGTCGATTCGATAAAGCTAATTAGACAGAACAAGCTTCGAGTGGTTGTCAAAGACCGCAAGCAAGCCACTGAGATAACGCAATGCAAACTTTTTACGGAGGAATATTTTGTTTATATTCCTTCAAAAGACGATGAAATTGATGGTGTCATCACCGACCCTAGTCTAACGTGTGATGAAATATTACACGAAGGAAAAGGTCGATTCAAGAATGCCATTATTGATCATCTGAAGAAACTTGCTTGCAAGAAATTGCATTCGGTATCTCATTCCGAAAAAGGGAAAGAGTACTTCGAATCAGGTTCGTTTCGAGTAACCTTTTCCGGAAAAGCTCTTCCACAATTTGTGGAAATTGAAAAGTTTTGCTTCCGGCGCGCCTTTACGTACCTAAAGTGATGAGTTGTATGAAATGCAAGCAATTGGGGCATACAGACTCCCACTGCAGCAACAAGATACGTTTTGCAAAATGTGGGGGCGTTTTGAAAAATGTGGAAGCATGAGGATAAATCATGCTCTGAAGATGCCGATAACTGCATTTTTTGCAAAGGAGAAGTTCACGATCTTTCTGCGTGTCCAGCGTTTAAATCGCGGGAGGCAAAAGTTAAGAACTCTCTCAAACAACGATCCAAGACGACCTATGCTGAAATGCTCAAAAAGGCTGTGGCAAAAGAGACCCCTAATCCTGGAGCACAAGAAACCCTTATGCAATTCTGCCAACCGATGATTGTGAAAATTTTACTTCCATTGAAGAAAAGCATTCATGTCAATACCGGGAGGCTCAAGAAAAAGAAAAATTTCTGCTCCTCTTACTCCTCCGACTCCTCGTAAGAAGCAAGAAAACGTTATACCAACTGAGAAATCCTCTGGAAGTGATAAAACTCCAAAACAAACACCTCCAAAGCAAACACCTCCTGGTTTTACTTCCCCGAGAACACAAAAAGACGTGAACACTCCGCAAGGGTCTTCCAAAGCTGGGTTATTTTCCCTTCCTAGTATTGCACGTCACATTCTAGATGCTTTAAACATTCCCGAGCCCTTCCTGCATTATTTGCATTCTTGACAGAAAAATGGCCCCTCCTTGCAACCATTTTCTCTCTCGATGCCTAATTGTTCTATAAGCGATATAGATACAATTAAAGTTATTCAATGGAACTGCAGAAGTATATTGACGCTTGACTTTTCAGTGAGACCTGTCTGTTTTAATCGATTCTCTTCATCGGCATTCTTTTTAGACAACAACCTTGTAGATGGATTTTGCGGTATTTTTATCAGTTAGTTTGATAAAGATAAACAATGAGAGTTCGGGTCGAGCAACATAATGGAGCGGATGTGTGCATTTTCGCTCCGTGTTAATATCTTTGAATGTTTGTGTTGTCTGTTGCTATTGAGTTTTGTGGTTTGTGAAATGAGTGAAAAATATGGTTCCTATCTAAGTGGAGTCGAAATTCGTAGAAACATGCTTGGATTCCCCAATTAAATGATAAAAAAGGGATGAATTGTTGAATCGATCGTGCGAAGCCATCTTTACTTGTGAAAACTATGTGTGTCGTTGTGTTCGTGATCGTTGCGCGCTATTCATTATGTGGTGAAGTTCCTCTATCCGACGTGTGAATGTATTGAGGAGAACTTGGATGGCGTGTTTATTTCGTGGAGAACGCATATCTCTCGTGTTATGCTACATGAGAACGCAGCGGTAATATCACCATGAAAGGAACCAGCTAAGTTTTCTCTATATCCCCTTCACATATATTATAGGTTTACAGTTTTATTGAGTGGCGTGGTAAGAATGTGTGTGTGTGTGTGTGTTTTTGTTTTTGGTTTGTAAGGGTTTGTATTTTTTGTGATTTTGATTCTCTTCCATATGTGTGTGTGCATATGTATGATGTTTTCTAGTGTTCATGGATGCCAGATTTTTTTTTTCAAATATCTTCTGAAGGCACGAAAAACTGTCTCTATGTGTCACCCATATCTTCTCATGATCAACCAAATTACAATATTTTAATTCAGAAGCAATTATTATTGTGCTATTTGTTTTTAATTTGTGTAATTTTGTGTATGAAATAATGGCATTTCTCTGGTAGTTGGCTATGTACATCGCTTTATAACGGCCATTCGTTTCTCAGCGTTTTAATTGAATTTTTTGATTTAGATTCCAGATCACCGATATACATTATAAGAAAATATCATTGCAATGAAACTCCATATGTGTATAAATATGTCAAAATTGAATTTTTGTTGCTCTGTCATAGCGCTTTTTGTTTTGTTGTTTTGTTGTTCGTGTGCTTCAATTGTTCTTAAATTTTTTACTACTTTAATTCATTATGTGTTTAATTATTTAGTTCTAGTTTATATCTTTATTTCTTGAATTCAATTGCGCCGTCGTGAATAGAGTTCGATAAAAAGTACGTCCGATGAATTACGGAATATATCACCGGTCCGAACTGTTTTAGAGTAAATCTTTCGGATACCATCTCAGTTTTTCTAAAAATAACTCTCCGTCGTCGCAATTGGAGTTCAATAAAGAATACGCACGACGAATAACGATTTGAATTTCCGCTCACATTAGTTTTATAGGAGTTCTTTCGGTTACCTTCTAAGGTTTCTCTAAGATAAAATTGCGCAATTGGAGTTTGATATACAATACGGACAATGAATAACAATATATATTTTCGGTCTTATTGGTTTTATAGGAGTTCTCTCGGTGGCCTTCTCAGGCTTCTAAAGTATATCTCTTTACCATCACGATTGGAGTTCGATAAAGAGTACGCTCGATGATTAATATATATAATATATCACAGGTCCAATTAGGTTTAGATGATTATTCTCGGTTACTTTTTCAAGTTTCCCACAGTTAACTCTTCGTGGTCGCGATTGAATGCAATACAGTACGACAGATTTTAAGAGCTTTGCGTAACGCAATACGTAATACAATATATAGCCAGTTCAATTATTTCTATAATATTTTTACATTTTAGGTTTTAAAAGGTGGGCCGCGTTTACAGAATCACATCACTTACCGCAGTGAATCCTGATTTTTAACCTATCCCACTAACAAATATCCCTTCCATGATAAACACTAGGGAACCACGCTATAGAGGCGACCCTTCTGGCCTTCGGGCGGCGAATATCATACTAACATTCCTTCCCTTCCCCTGGTGACTGTAAGGACGTGGCCGGCGTCGTTATTGACCATTTAAAGCTCGAATCACCGAAAATTACACATCGAGAATGATTTGCTAGTCCCAAGCGTCATTCTGTGTGTTCTTTGTGCAATTTGGTTGGTTCAGGTCAATCACGGAGAGCAACTACGAATTGTACAGTCTACCCAAGCTCAAACTCAAGCTCAAGCTCAATGGAACTGCAGAAGTATTAAGCCCAAAATCGAATCGTTAATATTTTTAGTCAACAATATAAATTCTGACGTATTTGCTCTTTGTGAATCATGGCTTACCCCCGATGAGGACTTGAATTTTCATGATTTTAATATTATCCGTTTAGACCGAAGAGACTCACACGGTGGCGTTCTTTTGGGGATCAAAAAATGCCATTCCTTCTATAAAATCCCATTACCATCGCTTCTATGAATCGAGGTAGTTGCTTGTCAAACCACAATAAGGGGAAAAGACCTATGCATTGCTTCTGTATATATTCCTCCCAGAGTTGGAATTTCACGCAACCAACTCGATGAAATTATCGAGATTTTACCTGAACCCAAGTTAATATTGGATGATTTCCATTCAAATGGTGTGGCCTGGGGGGCACTCTATGATGATAACCGTTCCTCAATCATCTACGATCTATGCGATAATTTCAATTTATCAATTTTGAACACTGGCGAAGCTACAAGAGTACCCAAACCCCATGCAAGAGAAAGTACACTAGTCTTGTCAGTCTGTTCGTCTACTTTATCGTTAGATTTTATGTGGGAAGTAATCCAAGATCCTCACGGTAGCGATCACTTACCAATCCTTGTTTCTATTGCCAATGAGATGTGTCCACAGAAATTGGCCGAAGTTGTATACGATCTTACCCATAATATTGACTTGGAGAAATTTGCTAGTATTATATCAGAGAGCATCAATTCGACTCCTGAACTTCCACCTCTCGAAGAATATGATTTCATTGCTAGTTTGATTTACCACACTGCCATTCAAGCTCAAACGAAACGTTTCCCTGGTGCAAAACTTCGCCGACGCCCTGGTGCTCCTTGGTGGGACAAAGAGTGCTCGAATGCTTATTTCAATAAATCCTCTGCTTTCAAAAATTTTAGCAAAAATGGCTCAATGGAAAATTTTAATAAGTATGAACTTTTGGAGATGAAATTCAAAAATCTTATTGGAGCAAAAAAAAAACGCAGTTATTGGCGACGATATGTCAATGGTTTGTCAAGGGAAACAGCTATGAGTACCCTGTGGAACACAGCCAGGTGTTTGCGAAACAAAAACCACACAAACGAAAACAAAGAGTATGCCGACCGATGGATTTTTGATTTTGCCAAAAAAGTATGTCCAGATTTTGTCCCTGCAGAAGACATATCTCGTAATACATCGTCTTCCAATAGTAATAACGAGACATTGTTTTCTATGACTGGATTCTCACTTGCACTTCTTTCGTGCAATAATTCAGCTCCTGGTTCCGATGGAATCAAATTTAATCTTTTGAAGAACCTTCCAAACGTCGCTAAGAAACGTTTATTAAGTTTATTTAATAAGTTTATTGAGCAAAATATTGTCCCTATCGAGTGGAGACAAGTGAATAGCCATTCAAAAATCGAATAAGCCAGTTTCCCACCATAACTCATACAGAGCAATAGCCATGCTATCTTGCATCCGTAAGTTATTGGAAAAAATGATACTCCGACGTTTAGACGAATGGGTTGAAGAGAATAACTTATTATCAGATACGCAGTTTGGTTTCCGCAAGGGCAAAGGGACAAATGATTGTCTCGCGTTACTTGCTTTCGAAATTCAGATGACCTTTGGTAATAAAACACAGATGGCTTCTGTTTTCTTAGACATTAAAGGGGCGTTTGACTCAGTATCTATAAGGATTTTATCCGATAAACTTCACAACCATGGATTTTCACCAATTTTAAACAACTTTTTGTTTAATCTGTTATCCGAAAAGCACATGCACTTTTCTCATGGAAATTGTGCCGTTTCTAGGCCACATAGGTCCCCCTCAAGGTTCTTGCTTAAGTCCTCTTCTGTATAATTTCTATATTAATGATATAGATGATCATCTTGCAGATGGATGTACTTTGAGGCAACTGGCAGATGATAGTGTTGTATCCATATCAGGCACTAGAACTATTGATTTGCAAAGACCGCTGCAAATTTCCTTAAATAATTTATCTACATGGGCTGTGAATCTAGGTATTGAATTCTCAACTGAGAAAACAGAAATGGTTGTATTTTCTAGGAAGCCCCAATCACCAGAACTTCTGCTTCAATTGTTCTACAAACCATCGTTCAATCCACAAGCTTCAAATATCTTGGAGTTTGGTTTGATGCTAAATGTACATGGGGAAACATATTGAGTATCTGAATAAAAAATATCAACAGAGAACAAATTTTCTCCGGACAGTTACTGGAACATGGTGGGGTGCTCATCCAGAAGACCTAATACGGCTGTACAACACTACAATACTGTCAGTCATGGAATATGGTTCGTTTTGTTTCCGTTCTGCTGCTAAAACCCACATCATTAAACTGGAGAGGATACAGTATCGTTGCTTGCGTTTAGCCTTAGGGTGCATGCAATCAACACACAACATGAGCCTTAAAATCTTGGCAGACGTTTTACCATTGCAGGTTCGGTTTTGGTTCAAGAATCAACGGATCCACTGGTTTTGGTATCTTTAATGAACATTACACTAGCTTTCATAAACTTGAAGACCCTTGTTCAGTGTATGTTGCCGAACTGGCTGCAATATATCATGCAATTAAGACCATGGAGTCCTTACCACCTGATCACTATTTTATCTTCTCGGATAGTCTTAGCAGTATACAAGCCATTCAATCCTTGAAACAACAGACGAAAGCATCATATTTTCTTATCGAAACTAGGAATGCATTGAATTCTCTTGTTGATAAAAGTATTCGGATCACTTTTATTTGGATTCCTTCCCATTGCTCTATTGCTGGTAATGAGAAAGCGGATACACTCGCAAGGATGGGTAGTATGCAGGGCACAGTTTTTGAAAGACAAATAGCGTATCGGGAATTCTTCTCTATTTCCCGACAGCAGTCTCTCACCAGTTGGCAAAACCAATGGAACAGAGATGAACTTGGGAGATGACTATACTCTATTATCCCCAAAGTTTCATGGAAGGCCTGGTTTAAAGGGTTAGATCTTGACAGAAATTTTATTAGAATTATGTCCAGATTGATGTCCAATCATTCCGCGCTAAATGCGCATCTCTTCCGCATAGGTCTTGCTACTAACAATTTATGCAATTGTGGTCAAGGATATCATGACATCGATCACATTGTTTGTTCATGCAATGAATTTTGCAATGAAAGAATTAAACTGGTTGCCGATTTAGAGGCTCACGGAGTACACTCACGCATGCCAGTTCGCGATATCTTAGCTTCTCGCGACCCTAATTTTATGTTCCCCATATATGTCTTCCCAAGAAGCGCTAATGTTATTATTTAGGTCACATCTCCTACTCCTACTGTCCATTCTCCCTTCCTTTCCTATTACACAAGCAGAACTTAGTACCCGTTGAGATAAGATCATTACAGGAGCTATTAACATAACAAGGAGGCACTCACTACCAAAGGATACCGTTGCTACATCAACTGGCGATGCAGTTGTTACGACCCACCACAGGCACTGTTCCAGACAAGGATAATACCGACGAGGCAACGAAGGAATAAATAATTTTTTTTTATATTGCACTGTAGTTACACTGTAGTTTTAGCTAATTAGACTTGAGTTAATAATTATGTAGTTATAATATATTCAAATAGTTTTAAAATGTTTTGCTTGATGGTGGCTGTTCAATACTTACCAGAACCCTGAAATGAAATTTATACAAAAATGTAAATACTCACTACACGATACACTCACCATACACCTAGAATATAAGACACACTTGAAATGAATTACTTACCAGTTTTTACACGCCGCACACACTGTGCGAATCCAAGAACTGACAACAAACACGCATTGTTTACTACACACAAAACCACCAGACACAACAAAACAACGAATTGTAAATATGAACACAAGAGAAAACAAAACCAATATACAAATAGAGACGAAATAGACAAGATTGGATTGCTAACAGCGAACGGAAGTGTTTGATGAGTTTAATTCGCGAAAGTAAAGTGATTTGGAATTTCTGTGGAGTCGTTTTACGTTTCCGAAAAGTTAGTGAAGATAAGAAAAGAAGGTGCCGCAATCGATAAGGTGTACTGCGGCAATCAGTGCTTAAACATAATTTGGTCCTTCGAACCGGATTTGTGTACCGCAAAGTGTAAACATTGTGTGTATAAACAAACGGATCGATTAGAAAATCGATTTTATATCGATTAAGTGGTGACAAAGTGCGTAGAAAATCACCGTCGGTAGTGTCCCCGAGTGTTCCCTCCAAGAATCCGCCATCGAGAAAAAATATATCGCCACAGTGAGTACAGTATTGTGCAGTGAACAAACAACAGCAACAAGCGACAGAATCATTCACAGCGTCGGTTGTTTTGTTCGCTGTTTGTTTTGGTCGATCTACAGCGAAGACGGTGTGCCCGATAGACGATTAAAGTGACGAAAATATTTCTGGCAAAAGTTTTCACAATAATAAATTGAAATTGATTTCGATTGTGGAGAAGTGATTCTTGGAGGTTGAATTAGTGCGCGAACCGGGAGTGACACTACCGAAAGAAAGGAAAATGGCGGAGAGAAATAGTGCGAAAAAAAAGTTGGCCGTAGCCACCGAAGCGGAAGAAAGTGGGAATGCAATAAGTGAGCTGGAGCGTACCAAGGACAACATCGTCGATTCCTTGGGGTTGCTGGAATATTACGTGAAGGAGTTCGATAAAACGGAGAAGATACAGGTCAGGTAGGAGCGTGGGCAGAGAAGTTGGAGCAATTCTACAACGATTATCATCGGATCGTTGCGAAACTGGAGAGTTTCTCCACCGAAGAGGAGCCCGTCGACTTAAAAGGTGAGCGTATCGATTTTGACACCAGATATTATGCGCTGCGGGCGTTTTATATGAACAAATTGAGTAAATCCAGTGGTTCAGCGTCCGTGAATCCCCAGTCTTCGGTGAGACCACTCAACATACGACTTCCGGAGATAATTTTGCCGAAGTTCAGCGGGAGATTAGAGGACTGGTGTGTTTTCCGAGATACGTTTGAGTCAGCGGTTGGTTCTCGCGACGATATCAGCGCGGTCGAGAAGATGCACTACTTGAAGGGTCTAGTGCAGGGAGAAGCAGCGCGAATCCTCGACCCGATAAGAATCAGCGAGCAGGGATATAAGAACGCCTGGCGATCGTTGCGTCTGCGGTTTGAGAACAAACGACAGCTGATCAAATGTCACATCAGATCAATCTTCGATACCCCAGCGATGTGCAAGGAGAGCGCTGAGGAACTTCTGGCTTTGGTGGACCGTTTCGAGCAGCAAATTTCCGTTCTCAAGAGTTTGGGAGAACCAGCCGATCGATGGAGTTCTCTTCTGGTGTATCTGCTGTCTGTCCGCCTTGATCCGAGTACGCTACGAGAATGGGAGAATCACTGTGCAAAACTCGACGCCGATAACATCGCCGCTGTTCTAGGAGGTACCGCCCGAGATGTCGACCATGTTAACGAGGAGTCATCAACAATGCCTTCGTACATTTCCATGGTCAATTACCTCCAGAATTACGCTCGAGTGTTGCAAGCCGTCTCTCCCATCGTCTCCCACTCTGCTCCATGCTCCAAGCCGCCTCGCCCTCAACCTCCACCTTCCAAGTTCGCTTCGTTTCCTGTAGCAGCACGACCTCCAGTTCAGCTGCAGCCACCGTCATCCAGTCGTCGAAGCCATGCGCCAAGTGCGGTCAAGCGCACTACTTGTACCAGTGTCCCGAGTTCCGCACGATGAACGTCACTCAACGATCGGAGCTTGTGCGGCAAAACCGGCTGTGTATGAACTGCATGCGCTCGAATTCTCACTACGCGAGGACCTGTTCTGGCCAGAGATGTCGTGTGTGTTCCAAGAAGCACCACACTCTTCTGCATCTGGATTCCGCCGATTCAGGTATCGGTTCTGGCAGTCAGTCCTCCAATACCAGCTGCTGCGTGGCACTCCAGCAACAACACTCTTCTGCTCCGCAACCTCAGATCGCTTCCGTTCCGCAAATCACGAAGTCCGTCACCACGGTCGCCATCCAGCAACAGTCTCCCTCTACTTCGAGCAATTCCAACGTCCATGGCTTTTCTGGAAACCCGCAGTACGCTCTCGTTACGCATTCTGCGGGGACGATTTCAAAAGCCGTATTCCTGCCAACCGCCATGGTAAACATCAGGGACAGTAGAGGTCGAGTTTGCACCGTTCGCTGTTTGTTGGACTGTGCTTCTCAGCGTAGTTTTGTGTCGAAGGCTCATCGACGAAGGCGTGCGATCGACTGAAGCTTCCACTTGTCTGTCTACCACATCCTGTCATCGTCAGTGGAATCGGGAATTCAACGACATCGGTTGAGTACCAGTCTACGGCGACGATATGCTCGAGAGTGTCACCGTTCTCAATCATGGACACGATGCTGGTGCTGCCATCCATCACGGTGAAGCTTCCACAATCGACAGTAGACACCAATCACTGGCCAATTCCTCACAATATGGATCTCTCTGACCCCACGTTTGCGGTAACTGGGAACATCGACATCATCCTGGGTGCAACACATTTCCTCCGTATGCTTCGTAATGGTCGTGTTTCGCTAGGAGATGATCTGCCTCTGCTACAAAGCACCGAGTTCGGTTGGGTCGTTTCCGGGAAATGTGAGCTAAGCAACAGCGATACGGGTAGATTTCAGTTTAACAACACCATCCGCACCATCAGTGAATTGGTCAGAATGCACGAGGTGAACGCTGCCGAAGAAGAGCTCCAGTCACCGTATTTCCTACCTCATCATGCTGTCGTGAATCCAGAGAGCACCACGAATGAGATATGTCTTGTTTCCGATGCGCCGTGCTGGTCCATTTCGGACCCGTTGATCAACGATGTTCTTCTCTCTGCTCCAACCATCAAAGATACTCTGGTCACAATCGTACTACGCTTCAGATTCCACCACTACATCATCTCTGCTCATATTGAGAAGATGTACCGTCGAGCGCTGGTTCACAAGTCAGATCAGCCTCTCCAGCGAATCTTGTGGCGTGACGATTCCGTTCCATCGCTTACGGTGTATCAGCTTCGCACTGTCACCTCCGGCACCAGCAGTGCCCCGTTTTTTGCGACCAGAGTAGACGACGACGATGACGAAGAGAAGACATTTCCGTTTGCCGCATCTGCTGAACGGCACGATTTCAACACGAACAATCAACTCACGGATTCAGACAGCACCGACTCACTCACTGAGTTCTGTAGGAAAATTTTCGCGATGCTTGCATCTGCTAGTCTTTCTCTCCGACAGTGGCCGCCTGATTGTAGTGCTGCGTGGCTTCACGTCTGGCCAAAACACAATTCCGCAGATCATATTTCTGGGAGAAGAGACCTTGGTGATCTTCTCGACGCATCATTGTGGTGGGACGGATCGCCCTGGTTACGTTCCCAGAATTCGCTGTGCCCTAAACCCACACCGATTCCCACAACCAGAGAACCAGACATCATCAACCGCTTCCGCGGCATTAATCAAAGTCTCCGAATCACTGCATTACTCCAATGGTTTTGCGTGAACTGTCACCGCCACAAACGAAATGGACCTCAAGAAGTAAGACCGCTGACTTCCAAAGAGAACGATCGCATCTTGTTGATGCTGATTCGGAAAGTTCAAAGGCAGTGCTGCAAGACCCAAACACAAAGACTCACCAGTTCTGGTCAAATGGAAGGGAAATCAAAGCTCCGCATCCTCCATCCTCCGTTCGTGGACAGAATCATCCGAGTTGGCGGCCGGTTGCCCTTTGCACGAATCGACGAGAGACATCCCATCGTGCAACCTGCTAACCATCGTTCCATTAAGCTGATCTGTCTGCGAGAGTGCTTCGAACCGTTGAACGCTGATCTAGTACTGCTGATGTTTACCCTCCGCCAGAGATTTTGGCATCTTGGCGGCCGGATTGGATCAACCAGGCAACCCATTCCAGGTTCTCCCCCACCAACCATTTCATGTCGCCAGAACTAGCTGGTTCTAGCTCTAGGTTAAGAGCCGCTAGCACGGGGTTCTGGCCCAAGCTCGGGGGAATCGAGCATGTTCCTGGTGCATCTGTAAAGAGAACAAGGCCTCGCCGTGTGGGCTTTTCGGAGCCCCCGGCTGAGACTTGACAGAAGTTAAGTTCTCCCGTTTGTGTTCTCTTTCGACCGATACAACCCTGTTTGCTTACAGTTTTCATCAACGATAGACGATTCACCAGAAACTAAGACTGCGCCAGCCCTGTAAACCAACATCATGCACAAACACACCGATGAAGACACGTCAAGAGTTCGAGGAGCATCTCTAATAAAAAAAAAAGTCTTGTCATGTGGGTTCGGTCATTCCGACCCCTTGGGGTGCGGTAACCCCGGCCCCGTGACCAAGACTTAACACGTCGACGATGCGTAGCCGTTTCCTGCCGAAGCAACAACCTATTGACCTTCAGGTCTACCATTGAAGATGATTCCACCGCCGATGCCGAAATGAAGGAAAGAGATTTCATTGGCGGCCGGAATGTTCAATACTTACCAGAACCCTGAAATGAAATTTATACAAAAATGTAAATACTCACTACACGATACACTCACCATACACCTAGAATATAAGACACACTTGAAATGAATTACTTACCAGTTTTTACACGCCGCACACACTGTGCGAATCCAAGAACTGACAACAAACACGCATTGTTTACTACACACAAAACCACCAGACACAACAAAACAACGAATTGTAAATATGAACACAAGAGAAAACAAAACCAATATACAAATAGAGACGAAATAGACAAGATTGGATTGCTAACAGCGAACGGAAGTGTTTGATGAGTTTAATTCGCGAAAGTAAAGTGATTTGGAATTTCTGTGGAGTCGTTTTACGTTTCCGAAAAGTTAGTGAAGATAAGAAAAGAAGGTGCCGCAATCGATAAGGTGTACTGCGGCAATCAGTGCTTAAACAGTGGCTCTTTATCCACTTGAGCCTAATTAAATCAATAAAGGAAAAAAAAATAAAAAAATAAAAAAAAATTATTTAAAAAAAAAAAATTCAATACCAAATCTTGCCAACGAATTATATAACCGGTCATTCTGACCGGTTGGTAGTTCTAGTGTTAAAGAAGAAATAACTCGGATTTTCACTCGCGTTATCGAAAAAAGGGGTGTTCACATCGAAAATGTCCTAAAAAAAGCTTCATTTTCGTTTTTGTAAAATAAAAATCGGTCTACTTTTGTAGAGGTTATTAAAATTTGTTGCGTGAGCGTTTAATCTGAAAGTCCCTGTAATTTCGCATGAACACATTAATGAGATGAATGCCTCGAGAATGAGAGATGATGCATGTAATAAAGATGAGTATTGATAATTGATCATCCAGCTGATATCACGTGGATCAAATAAACCGCAACATCACAGTTATAACGAGTTCATACATCAGCAAGCCGTGGAATAAAGGTGACGTATAATTTTCATCAAAACGAATATTGCAGATTTTCTTCGTGATTTTTTTTTTTTTGTAGGTCATTTCAGTGTTTTGAAGACTATTTCTCGAAGAAGTTGTGAAGTTATTGGAGCCATTTGTTTAGCGAGTGGAATTCCCCGAAGAAGATATACGAATTTTGAATTTTCAAGTGTTTTTCGGTGTGTGTGAAGCTTCCCGCTGTATTGAACCTTGGTGCAGGATTTCTGAAGATTCCCTGCCTCTGGAAAATATAAAACAGTTAAGTTTTTGTTTTGTGT
This sequence comes from Toxorhynchites rutilus septentrionalis, assembly GCF_029784135.1. Taxonomy (NCBI): domain Eukaryota; kingdom Metazoa; phylum Arthropoda; class Insecta; order Diptera; family Culicidae; genus Toxorhynchites; species Toxorhynchites rutilus. The sequence goes on from NC_073746.1 coordinate 84,898,756, forward strand.
TACTTAATTAATTAATTAATTTTATTTTATTTTTTTTTTTATATATACAAAAATAATAGTTTTATTTTCTGTGAGTGTTAGGCATTTTATGCTCTCTCTGCTCTCATTTTTATTACACAATTATATCTAAATGGAGGGGAACGAACTCTCCGATGTTGATATGAGCATCGTAGCTTCTCCTAATAATTGTTTTTCTGAAGTTCGTCCTTCGAAGAAAAATAAAAAACAATCACAGTTAAATTCGACACAGCCAACAATTGATTCTGTTTCACTCAGTTCGGTTCAAAATCTAATTAATTCTCCTCAACATCCAATCATTGAGAATATTCCTCCCAAGAATCTGTCTCGAATACCAGAACGTTTCGGGTTCATCGAAAAATCGTTGGGTGGTATTCTTCCGTCCCAAAGGGAAACCGTTAAGAGTGACCCAAATTTGTAAAGACTTGAAATCTAATTACTCAAGTGTCTTGGAGATTACAAAAGTTAATAAAGACAAACTTCGTGTTGTGCTCTCGGATTGTAAAGACGCTAACGCAGTTGTAAATAATTCTTTGTTCACTGCTGAATATCGAGTATATATTCCGGCACACATTTTTGAATTAGATGGTGTGGTTTCGGAAAAATCTCTCCAACTAGCAGATTTCGAAAAAGCAGAGGGTATTTTTCATGATGTAAAACTTCCTCATGTGAAAATTTTAGAAGTTCGATCGCTGAATTCATTTATAATTGATGGCAACGAGAAGAAATATTTCCCATCTGGTTCTTTTAGAATCACCTTCGAGGGCACAGCTCTTCCAAATTATGTGCTCATTGATAAGCTTCGTCTTCCAGTTCGATTATTTACTCCCAAAATAATGTCATGCACTAATTGCAAACAGTTAGGTCACACTAAAACCTTCTGTTGCAATAAAATTAAATGTTCTAAGTGTGGAGTCGATCATGATGAAAGTATTTGCAACAAGGATGCTGATAAATGCATTCTTTGTGGAGGTGTTCCTCACACAGTTAAAGACTGTCCAAAATACAAATCCCGTTCAATTAAACTTAAACAGTCACTTAAAGATCGTTCTAAGCGATCCTTTGCTAATATACTCAAGGCAGCTCAGGTATCCGAGATTTCAGAAAATCGTTTCTCTGCTTTATCAGAGGATGATGAATCGGATACTACTTTCGATCCAATAATCGCGGGATGAACCAGGAAGAGAAAAAATACTTCCTCCTCCAAGCCTGCTAAAAAAAGAGGATTATTCCCTAATCAACCAGAAGCTTCTTCTCATTTTTCTGCTCCTTCCAACAGTAACCCTCCTGGTTGGGGATCCTCTAACTATGACGTTCATTTCCCTGAATTGTCAAGTCATCCCAGATTTGCTTCTCGATCGGTTCCTGAACCCCAATCATTTTCAGGAGGTATTTGTTTTCTTCAATTGTTAGATGGATCTTTGATATTTTCAGAATTTCAGATTCATTGAAATTTCTCATTTCTGCTTGGCTTCCTACTATCAGTCAGTTAGCTAAACAAATGGTTGCAAAGTGGCCCCTCCTCTCCTTCATTAATTTCGATGCCTAATTTATTGGATGAGTCAGAGAATTCTACTATTCTACAGTGGAATTGTAGAAGTCTTCTTCCAAAACTTGAAAAGAGAGGCTATTGGCGTAATTTTGTGAATGGGCTTTCCCGAGAGTCTTCCTTGAGCACTCTTTGGAGAGTTGCCAGACAAATGAGAAATTCAACTCATTCAAATGAACAAGTTGAATATTCTGAAAGGTGGATCTTTGACTTTGCCAAGAAGATATGTCCAGACTCAGCACCTGCTCCACCTCCCTTCTTGGAGACATCTGATGATATTGCGCCTCCGTTCAGTATGGCTGAATTTTCGTTTGCACTTCTGTCATGTAACAATTCGGCGCCGGGGTCAGATAGGATCAAATTCAACTTATTGAAAAATCTACCGGATAATGCGAAGAAACGATTGTTAAAATTGTTCAATGTTTTTCTTGAGCAGAACGTTGTTCCGCATGAGTGGCGACAGATTAAAGTTAAAGCTATTCTGAAACCTGGTAAACCTGCGTCTGATTATAATTCTTATAGACCAATTGCAATGCTCTCTTCCATTCGAAAATTATTACAGAAAATGATTCTATGTCGCTTAGACAGCTGGATAGAATCCAACAACCTCCTCTCACCTTCGCAGTTCGGGTTTCGTAGAGGTAAAGGAACTAATGATTGTCTTGCTCTGCTTTCATCAGAGGTTGACATAGCCTTGTGTAGTAAGCAACAAATGGCATCAGTGTTCCTAGATATCAAGGGTGCGTTTGATTCAGTTTCCATTGAGGTTCTTTTTGAAAAACTTCATCTAAATGGGTTTTCTCCAAAATTAAATAGTTTTTTGTTTAACCTAATGCGTGAAAAACATATGAGTTTTCCCATGGTTCTTCGTCAGTTTTACGGATTAGCTACATGGGCCTTCCTCAAGGCTCATGTCTTAGTCCAATCCTTTACAACTTTTATGTAAATGACATCGATGTTTGTTTATCAGGAAACTGTACTTTGAGACAATATGCAGATGATTGTGTAGTGTCGGTAATGGGCAAAGACAGTATTGATCTGTATAATCCCTTGCAGATTTCTCTTGATAATTTGGTTGATTGGGCTTGTAAATTGGGTATTGAGTTTTCTTCTGAAAAGTCAGACATGGTTGTATTTCAAGAAAACACCGTCCCGCACAATTGCAACTTAAACTTTTGGATAGAACAATTAGGCACTCGCCGTCATTCAAGTATTTAGGAGTTGTGTTTGATTCTAGAGGCACATGGGGTAAACACATAGGTTACTTGAAACAAAAATGTCAGAAACGAATAAATTTTCTCCGATCCATAACAGGAACTTGGTGGGGGGCGCATCCCGTCGATTTGATTAGGTTGTATAAAACAACCGTTCTATCTGTTATGGAGTATGGAAGTTTTTGCTTCAGGTCCGCTGCCCGTACTCATATTATGCAACTGGAAAGGATCCAATATCGCTGTTTGCGTATTGCTCTAGGATGTATGCAGTCAACACATACAATGAGCCTAGAAATTTTAGCTGGTATCCTTCCTCTTTCTGTGCGCTTTTTCGAGTTATCATTTCGTTTTTTGATACGTTGTGAAACACTCAATCCGATAGTGATAACAAACTTTGAAAAAATGCTAACCTTAGGCACTCAATCTAAGCGAATGTCGCTATATCTTGAATTTCTAACCCTGGAAAGCCCATCTGCTTCACTTGGTTTCCAGACCATTCCTTCAATTTTGTTCAATCCTTCTATTAATTTTGACTTGTCAATGAAAGTTTATGTGAGTGGTATTTCCAGTGATCTCCGCCAAATAGTCATGCCTGCAATTTTCTTGTCAAGATATAAACATTTTGACTCAACCAAAAATTTTTTTACTGATGGATCTAGTCTTAATGGTTCCACAGGTTTTGGGGTATTTAATATTAACTTCTCCATATTCCGTAAGCTTAGTTTACCCTGTTCGGTGTTTGTTGCGGAATTGGCTGCAATATACACTGCATTACAACATATTCAGACCTTGTCCCCTGAACATTTTCACATTTTTTCTGATAGTCTCAGCTCTTTAGAGGCACTTCGTTCGGTAAGGTCTAGATATTCTTCGAATTTCTTGTCTGGAATCCAACATCTTTTAAGTGTTTTGATAAGTAGATCATTTAATATCATTTTTGTATGGATTCCCTCTCATTGTTCGATACCAGGAAATGAAAAAGCTGATCTTCTTGCTAAGAAGGGCGCTACGGAAGGACTGTTATTTCATAGGCCAATTACTTTTGATGAATATCTCCATTTTCCTCGTGAACGTGCACTTCAATGTTGGCAGACAAGTTGGAATGGTAGTGATAAAGGTCGGTGGCTGTATTCTATCATTCCTAAAGTTTCCCTCAAACCATGGTTCAAAGGATATAATTATTCTCGTGATTTCATTCGAGTAGTGTGCAGACTCATGTCTAATCATTATTCCTCGAATGCACATCTTTTTCGAATTAACATCAGTGATAGTAACCTATGTATTTGTGGTACAGGTTACCACGATATTGATCACATTGTATGGTATTGCTCTGAATTTCAAAATAAAAGGTTATCTTTAATAGAAAATTTTCGCAAAAAGGGAATGCCACTCAATGTTTCGATCCGTGACGTTCTGGCTACTCGTAATCTCGATGCAATTATGTTGATTTATTACTTCCTCAAATCCATACACTTTCAAGTATGAGTATGTGTGTATTTTTCTTTTATTTTTGATTATCGTTTACTTCTCCAACTTTTTTGTTTTTTGTTATGAATATTTTTATTATTTATCAATAATATATGGTTATTAACGTTTTCATTTTTCTTCAACTATTTTCCTCAGAACTCAAAAATACTCAGATGCACGCAATTGCTCGCAATCTTCAAGGAGGTGGTTTTCTCTATAAAAAATCCTCAAGAAGAAGTCTTAAATAATATTTCATAATGAATTGTTGTATAATTATTTATATTGTTCTATTTCTTGAAAAAATCATAGGGTTTTTATGCCTTTATGAGAAAGAACATTTGCATAGTTCTACTCACAGAGGCTTTTCCCTATACATAAACACGGCTCATTGATGCTTAACGTTGCTGAGCCAGTTGAAAATAAATTAAATTAAAAAAATAAAAAAAAAATAAAAAAAGTTATAACGAGGTTACCCAGTGGTAACTAAACCGGTTCTTCCAGGCCGAATATTCATACAAACAATGCTTCGTGCGTTCGACAGAAGATGAACAGTAACAATATAACACATATAAATGCTACAAAAACCTTGAATTAGTTACCTGCCACGGAAGGAAATGACACCCTAATGTTTTTGTTTGACACATGATGCCTAATAGTCGCGTTGGGAAAATTTCAAATTTTCAAATCATTTGTTTGATTCTAATGCTAAAAACCGAGCACCAACAGATTCACACATGCATACGCCCCGTGCATATGACCCAAACCGACACATTCAGTCAATTTATGCTGGTGTGAATGATTAAATACGGTTCCCCTCCGATAAGTGATCGACATAAAGCATCGCGTGTCTGAACCCTTTTTAGGATATCACATACTTTCCGATTTCGTTTTCACACTCCTTTCTCAGTGCATATGTTCCAGCACTCTGAGAGCTCCTACGAAATACTTCTTCGTATCGCTCACTGTTACCAGTCTCGCGGGCGCGCGTCATTGGAAGGGTTTCGAGACACTTCGCTGAACCTTCATCCTGTGTTCTGCCCACTCGAAACAAGTGGGGATATGTTTCTTTGTGCGCGCCCCCTCGGGCGAACGAAATACTGAACAAAACACACAGCAGAGACCACACCGCTCTCACGCAATCGATCAGGACCAACATTCGATACCAGTGAATGGAACGGAACCGACCGGATGTCGGACAGGATATACACTCCATTTAAATACGGTTATCGATGTTCTGTTTTCGCGTTGGATCCAGGAAACAACTCGTGCCCCAGAGGGAGGTATGACATGGTTGTCAAATGGCATTCATGAATTGAGCTAGTGTGTAAACATTCTTTCTCTCTATTTCGGTCGTATCGTTGAATGTACTTCTAGCATCAGCATCCACTGCATCCAAAGTCCGAAGTGAATGAACAAATTATTGCCACAGCAAACTATCTACTTCCTGTCGATCTTTTTGTATCAACCTTACACGTTGCTTCCAATTATAAGAGCAACATTGATACGATCTTCTCACGGAAGCCATCCCGCCATTTGTTTGTCTCCCTGAATTCTTTCTTTCTTTTCACCCATCCTGTGACATATTTATCCCCTCGTATCTTAATTATGTCGTATGTTTTCTCTTAATGTTTATTTAAATTCCATTTTTCGTAGATATAACCCATTCTCGTATCTGAAGAAGGAGAACAAAGTGGCATTAACGATGCATTCTCGGTACGCTTTGCTCCACAGCATCCAGTGATAAATAAATTGTACCGCATCGCATCGCACCGGGAGATTCTCATCATCGCAGCCGCCTTTGGATGCTGTAGATAAACATAAACATTTACCCTCGCCTTCGACACATCGTAGCGAAGACTAGAAGCAAAGCGAAACAAAACAAAACAAAAAAAAAAAATAAACGCCAACCGTAATAATTTCAAAAAGGTCTGAATGAGGCCGGAACGAACCCCGGAGAAATGATTTAGTTGTGCTCTTTAGGCTCACTCTTGTTCTCGTCTTACACTTTCCTTTTCCGCCCCCTCGATGCCCTCGCCCCGGTTGACTCACAGCTGAAAACCTCAATCTAAAAGCAATAATTTTTATAACTCAATCATCCGTGGGAAAGCGCCGAGCTTCGAGGAGAGGAGAATGTTTACGGAATTTTTTCGTCACTTCATCCGCATCTCCTCGCGCGCCCTCGCAATTTTGTGGGCCACTACTGTTTTCGTGTTTTGTTGATATAGTTTATCCCACTCAGAGGTTCTTTTTTTTGCTCGTTCGCTTCGTTATTATCATCGCATCCATTCTTGGCGAAGAAAATACTTTCAAAACAGAGGCGACTTCACAAAAACAAACCTCCGAAGGAAACTGATGACAACGGTGGGAGTGCTTCCCCTCGTATAGGACCGAGTTACTTATTGGAGACAACGCTCACATATTGCGTCTAATGACGTTTGAATCGAATTCATTGGGGATCACATTCCGATAATGGCGAACAGAGGGTTTGCTTCGACTAGATTTATTGCATGTATTATTACTAGTGCGTAATAGATTAAAATAACGATAGGGAAGGCACTCTCTGCGGAATTTATGTACTGTTTGGTGAAGTTCTACAATTGCTTGGAATTCGATACAATTTGGGGCATCTACTTTTCATTGCATACTCGCAAGACGACCCCATCTTTTAAACAGTATGTTTTGTATGATTCGTTTTTTAAATTCATTAATAAATAATAAGACCGTGGCAACTATATTGCCACCCACAAAACATATTTGTTTCGATGTACTTGGAATATTATTTCAATATTTTGTTTAACCAAAGACTTCTAAAGGTACCTGGCAATACTCCAATTTCTCAGAGAAGAACAAGCCTTCGGCTGAAAATCTCTTTAATAAGGAAAGAAAAAAAATACTCCAATTTTTGAGGAATGCTTAAAATGTACGATATTAACACTCTGGCGTCCGGCGACACCACCGTGGTTACGTGCGCATAAAGGGTGTGTCACATCAAATTGCATCACGGAAAAAACGCTGTAGAAATTCGCCCAGTAGACCGATCCTTTTGAAAATTTTAGACAGTAACATAAAAACTATTAAACATCTTTTGGCATTTTCTTTTTTTTCATACTTCGAGCCCAAGCCCGTATGCTCGCACCTTCCTCTTTACCCCGTCCATAAGGTTCTGTACAACGTCAGGTTGTAGTTTTTTATGAACAGAAATCCATTTTCTCTTGAAGTCCGCCTCCGATTTGACAACTTTTGGGTTCTTCCGGAGGGCCTGCTTCATAATCGCCCAATATTTCTCTATTGGGCGAAACTCCGGCGCGTCGGGCGGGTTCATTTCCTTTGGCACGAAGGTGACCCCGTTGGCTTCGTACAACTCCAACACGTCCTTTGAATAGTGGCACGAAGCGAGATCCGGCCAGAAGATGGTCGGGCCCTCGTGCTGCTTCAATAGTGGTAGTAAGCGCTTCTGTAGGCACTCTTTAAGGTAAACCTGCCCGTTTACCGTGCCGGTCATCACGAAGGGGGCGCTCCGCTTACCGCAAGAGCAGATCGCTTGCCACACCATGCTCTTTTTGGCAAACTTGGATAGTTTCTGCTTGCGAATCTCCTCCGGAACGCTGAATTTGTCCTCTGCGGAGAAGAACAACAGGCCCGGCAGCTGACGAAAGTCCGCTTTGACGTAGGTTTCGTCGTCCATTACCAGGCAATGGGGCTTCGTCAGCATTTCGGTGTACAGCTTCCGGGCTCGCGTCTTCCCCACCATGTTTTGCCTTTCGTCGCGGTTAGGAGCCTTCTGAACCTTGTATGTACGCAGGCCCTCCCGCTGCTTGGTCCGCTGGACGAATGAACTTGACAAATTCAGCTTATTGGCGACATCCCGGACCGAACTTCTCGGATCACGTCTAAACTGCTAAACTACGCGCTTGTGATCTTTTTCACTGACGGAGCATCCATTTTTGCCCTTCTTCACCTTCCGGTCGATGGTTAGGTTCTCGAAGTATCGTTTTAGTACTCTGCTGACCGTGGATTGGACGATTCCCAGCATCTTACCGATGTCCCGATGTGACAACTCCGGATTCTCGAAATGAGTGCGCAGGATTAATTCACGACGCTCTTTTTCGTTCGACGACATTTTTCCAAATTTACGAAAATTTGACAGTGAAGCATGGCCAACGTTATCTATACACTCTTATCTGATTATAAGCGACAGCTGAAAATATAATTCCTAAAAATTGAATTTCTACAGCGTTTTTTCCGTGATGCAATTTGATGTGACACCCTTTAGTATCTTAGTGCCCGGCGACAGCATTTTAGTATCGTTTGCATTATGTTGGGGTTTTGTTTAAGTAACAATAACTTACACACGCCAACAAGTTTTGTATTTTTATAAGTAGAGGAGGTGGGGAAATACGGACTTATTAAGAAAAACTTCAATTATATCTTTCGAAACTCATGTTTCTCCAAACCTAAATGCAGTTTCTTGCATTTCAGTATACTGTTTTTCGAATTAATCGGCCGAATGTTTTTCAATGTTTTTACTGAAATTAAAACAGACTGAATAGTAGAACATTTTATCGATGATCACTCGCATGGACATATATAGTGGGGAGGGGGAAAAGGATAGGTTTGTAATATTTACGTATGTATACATTCGAAATTTAATGAAAGTAGGAGAACAGGATTGAGAACTTATGAAATCCAACGATGAGACTAGTAAAACTTAACAACTTATAATTCCCCGATAATGTCAAGAACGGGCGGCGTCAAGCCAAGTAATTCGAATTAGCGCTGCCGGCGCCAAGCGTATATTTTTTATACGAAATGTGCGGACGTCAAAGTGTTAATTTGACTTAAAATGACTTTAGAGCGAGGGTAGAAAATTATGTTTAAATTCGTTGAAAATGCAACAAAGTGTGATAAGTTTTTTGCTGTAAGCGTTCTATTGAGAATCTACAGTTTTCTGCAGTTTTTTCAATGAAATAAATAGTGTATTTGATGAACAATTCAAATTTTCAATTTTATCTTTGTAAGTGGCAGAGAAGAAGTGGGATTGGGAAAGATGAGCACACTGTTTAATCCGGTGGCAGTAAAGAAATGGGATTGGGAGAAATGAGCAAACTGGTCAATCCGGTGGCAAAAAAGAAGTGGGATTGGGAGGAAAGATCACATTGTTCAATCCGGTGGCAGAAGAGAAATGGGATTCAATGAGGTTCAATGCTGTGGCAGAAAAGAAGTGAGATTGGATGAGAAGATCATGCTGTTCAGTCCGGTGGCAGAAAAGAAATGGGATTGGGAGAGAAGAGCACACTGGTCAATCCGGTGGCAAAAAAGAAGTGGGATTGGATGAGAAGATCACACTGTTTAATCCGGTGGCAGAAAAGAAATGGGATTGAGAGAGATGAGCAAACTGGTCAATCCGGTGGCAGAAGAGAAATGGGATTGGGAAAGATGAGCACACTGTTTAATCCGGTGGCAGTAAAGAAATAGGATTGGGAGAAATGAGCAAACTGTTTAATCCGGTGGCAGTAAAAAAATGGGATTGGGAGAAATGAGCAAACTGTTCAATCCGGTGGCAGAAAAGAAGTGGGATTGGATGAGATGGGCACACTGTTCAATCCGGTGGCAGTAAAGAAATGGGATTGGGAGAGTTGAGAAAACTGGTCAATCCGGTGGCAAAAAAGAAGTGGGATTGGGAGGAAAGATCACATTGTTCAATCCGGTGGCAGAAGAGAAATGGGATTCAATGAGGTTCAATCCTGTGGCAGAAAAAAAGTGAGATTGGATGAGAAGATCATACTGCTCAGTCCGGTGGCAGAAAAGAAATGGGATTGGGAGAGAAGAGCACACTGGTCAATCCGGTGGCAAAAAAGAAGTGGGATTGGATGAGAAGATCACACTCTTCAATCCGGTGGCAGGAAAGAATTGGGATTGAGAGAGAAGATCACACTGTTTAATCCGGTAGCAGAAAAGAAATGGGATTGAGAGAGATGAGCAAACTGGTCAATCCGGTGGCAGAAAAGAAGTGGGATTTTATGAGATGGGCACACTGTTCAATCCGGTGGCAGTAAAGAAATGGAATTGGGAGAGTTGAGAAAACTGGTCAATCCGGTGGCAAAAAAGAAGTGGGATTGGATGAGAAGATCACACTCTTCAATCCGGTGGCAAAAAAGAAGTGGGATTGGGAGAAATGAGCAAACTGTTCAATCCGGTGGCAGGAAAGAAGTGGGATTGAGAGAGAAGATCACACTGTTCAATCCGGTGGCAGTTAAAAAATGGGATTAGGAGAAATGAGCAAACTGTTCAATCCGGTGGCAGAAAAGAGGTGGGATTTTATGAGATGGGCACACTGTTCAATCCGGTGGCAGTAAAGAAATGGAATTGGGAGAGTTGAGAAAACTGGTCAATCCGGTGGCAAAAAAGAAGTGGGATTGGATGAGAAGATCACACTCTTCAATCCGGTGGCAAAAAAGAAGTGGGATTGGGAGAAATGAGCAAACTGTTCAATCCGGTGGCAGGAAAGAAGTGGGATTGAGAGAGAAGATCACACTGTTCAATCCGGTGGCAGTAAAGACATGGGATTGGGAGAATTGAGCAAACTGTTCAATCCGGTGACAGAAAAAAATGGGATTGGGAGAAAGTGCAAACTGATCAATCCGGTGGCAGAAAAGAAGTGGGATTAGATGAGAAGATCACACTGTTCAATTCGGTGGCAGTAAAGAAATGGGATTAGGGGGTCTTCGTAGCCACTTGGTTACGCGTTCGCTTACCAAGCGATCGATCGTGAGTTCAAACTCAGGGCCCTCAATTGACCATCTTTGTGTTGTTATAGAATAACTACGTCTACGCAACCATCCTCAGCGATGGAAATCGATCCACGGTGGAACAAAGATCGATTCATCCATACAACTGCTCTGCTCTGCAAGAAACATCGGGCTACTGTTCTATAAATAATCCAACAATGGATCAATATCAACTGTCTCCGCTGTCCGGTCTGCTGAACAATGGAAGAACAGAAAGAATACCCTTACGCCTAAATGGCTACTACTGTGTAATTTACCATAATGTAATGGGACAGAAAACTTAACGCCTAAATGGCTACTACTAACTACGTGTAATTTACAATTTATAGAAACATAAACATATGTACATGTACACGATTAAACCCGGCTCTGTTACAGCTAAAATGCTAATGAGCCTAATAAATAAATAAACGGGATAAAAAAAAAAAAGAAATGGGATTGTGAGAGAAGAGCACACTGTTCAATCCGGTGGCATAAAAGAAATTGTTGATTGGGAAAGATGGGCAAGCTGTTCTTCAGTCTTGTGGCAGAAAAGCAATGGGAGTGGAAGAGACGATCACACTGTTCAATTCGGTGGCAGAAAAGAAGTGGGCTTGAGAGAGAAGATCACACTGTTCAATCCGGTGGCAGTAAATAAATGGGATTGGGAGAGAAGAGCACACTGTTCAATCCGGTGACAAAAAAGAAATGGGATTGGATGAGAAGATCACACTATTCAATCCGGTAACAGTAAAGGAATGGGAGTGAGAGAGATGAGCAAACTGTTCAATCCGGTGGCAGAAAAGAAGTGGGATTGAATGAGATGATCACATTGTTCAATTCGGTGGCAGTAAAGGAATGGGATTGGGAGAGATGAGCAAACTGTTCAATCAGGTGGCAGAAAAGAAGTGGGATTGGGAGAGAAGAGCAAACTGGTCAATCCAGTGGCAGAAAAGAAGTGGGATTAGATGAGAAGATCACACTGTTCAATTCGGTGGCAGTAAAGAAATGGGATTGTGAGAGAAGAGCACACTGTTCAATCCGGTGGCATAAAAGATATTTTTGATTGGGAAAGATGGGCAAACTGTTCTTCAGTCTTGTGGCAGAAAAGCAATGGGAGTGGAAGAGACGTTCACACTGTTCAATTCGGTGGCAGAAAAGAAGTGGGCTTGAGAGAGAAGATCACACTGTTCAATCCGGTGGCAGTAAATAAATGGGATTGGGAGAGAAGAGCACTGTTCAATCCTGTTTCAGAAAAGAAGTGGGATTGGGAGAGAAGAGCACACTGTTCAATCCGGTGACAGTAAAGGAATGGGAGTGAGAGAGATGAACAAACTGTTCAATGCGGTGGCAGAAAAGAAGTGGGATTGGATGAGATGATCACACTGTTCTATTCGGTGGCAGTAAAGGAATGTAATTGGGAGATATGAACAAACTGTTCAATCCGGTGGCAGAAAAGAAGTGGGATTGGATGAGAATATCACACTGTTCAATCCGGTGGCAGAAAATAAATGGGATTGGGAGAGATGAACAAACTGGTCAATCCGGTGGCAGAAAAGAAGTGGGATTGGATGAGAAGATCACACTGTTCAATCCGGTGACAGAAAAAAAATGGGATTGGGAGAAAGAGCAAACTGATCAATCCGGTGGCAGAAAATAAATGGGATTGGGAGAGAAGAGCACACTGTTCAATCCGGTGGCAGAAAATAAATGGGATTGGGAGAGATGAGCAAACTGGTCAATCCGGTGGCAGAAAAAAATGGGATTGGGAGAAAGAGAAAACTGATCAATCCGGTGGCAGAAAAGAAGTGGGATTGGATGAGAAGATCACACTGTTCAATCCGGTGGCAGTAAAGAAATGAGAGTGGGAGATATGAGCAAACTGTTCAATCCAGTGGCAGAAAAAAGTGGGATTGGGAGAAAGAGGAAACTGTTCAATCCGGTGGCAGAAGAGAAATGGGATTGGGAGAGAAGGGATGATGTTCAATTCGGTGGCAGAAAAAAATTGGATTGGGAGAAAGAGCAAACTGTTGAATCCGGTGGCAGAAAAGAATTGGGATTGGATGAGAAGATCACACTGTTCAATCCGGTGGCAGTAAAGAAATGAGAGTGGTAAGCAAACTGTTTAATCCAGTGGCAGAAAAAAAGTGGGATTGGGAGAAAGAGCAAACTGTTCAATCCGGTTCAGTTCGGGGGCAGAAGAGAAATGGAATTGGATGAGAAAAGCAGACTATTCAATCCGGTAGCAGAAAAGAAATAGGATTGGGAGAGAAGAGTATACTGTTCGATCTTATTGCACAAAAGAAATGGGATTGGATGAGAAGAGCACTGTTCAATTCTGTGGCAGAAAAGAAATGGAATTGGGAGAGAAGAGCATACTGTTCTTCAGTCTTGTGGCAGAGAAGAAATGGGATTGGGAGTGAAGAGCACACTGTTCAATCCGGTGACAGTAAAGGAATGGGAGTGAGAGAGATGAACAAACTGTTCAATGCGGTGGCAGAAAAGAAGTGGGATTGGATGAGATGATCACACTGTTCTATTCGGTGGCAGTAAAGGAATGTAATTGGGAGATATGAACAAACTGTTCAATCCGGTGGCAGAAAAGAAGTGGGATTGGATGAGAATATCACACTGTTCAATCCGGTGGCAGAAAATAAATGGGATTGGGAGAGATGAACAAACTGGTCAATCCGGTGGCAGAAAAGAAGTGGGATTGGATGAGAAGATCACACTGTTCAATCCGGTGACAGAAAAAAAATGGGATTGGGAGAAAGAGCAAACTGATCAATCCGGTGGCAGAAAATAAATGGGATTGGGAGAGAAGAGCACACTGTTCAATCCGGTGGCAGAAAATAAATGGGATTGGGAGAGATGAGCAAACTGTTCAATCCGGTGACAGAAAAAAATGGGATTGGGAGAAAGAGAAAACTGATCAATCCGGTGGCAGAAAAGAAGTGGGATTGGATGAGAAGATCACACTGTTCAATCCGGTGGCAGTAAAGAAATGAGAGTGGGAGATATGAGCAAACTGTTCAATCCAGTGGCAGAAAAAAGTGGGATTGGGAGAAAGAGGAAACTGTTCAATCCGGTGGCAGAAGAGAAATGGGATTGGGAGAGAAGGGATGATGTTCAATTCGGTGGCAGAAAAAAATTGGATTGGGAGAAAGAGCAAACTGTTGAATCCGGTGGCAGAAAAGAATTGGGATTGGATGAGAAGATCACACTGTTCAATCCGGTGGCAGTAAAGAAATGAGAGTGGTAAGCAAACTGTTTAATCCAGTGGCAGAAAAAAAGTGGGATTGGGAGAAAGAGCAAACTGTTCAATCCGGTTCAGTTCGGGGGCAGAAGAGAAATGGAATTGGATGAGAAAAGCAGACTATTCAATCCGGTAGCAGAAAAGAAATAGGATTGGGAGAGAAGAGTATACTGTTCGATCTTATTGCACAAAAGAAATGGGATTGGATGAGAAGAGCACTGTTCAATTCTGTGGCAGAAAAGAAATGGAATTGGGAGAGAAGAGCATACTGTTCTTCAGTCTTGTGGCAGAGAAGAAATGGGATTGGGAGTGAAGAGCACACTGTTCAATCTGGTGGCAGAAAAGAAATGGGATTGGATGAGAAGAACATACTGTTCTTCAATCTTGTGGCGGAAAAGAATTATGATGCCGCTTCCATGTGATGATACAGAAGCGAGCGAACCATCGGCTCACATCCACAGGTCCAGGGAACATAAAACAAGCAGAACTAAACATGATTACCGCTTGAAGTGCTGAATGAGTCTGACTGACCCTACAGTCTTACAACGAAAGAAAGGAATGTTAGTATGATATTCGCAGCCTGAGAAATCGCTCCTATAACGTAGTTCCTTGGTTGTTATGGATGGGATAGTTATTAGTAGAGAGTGCTAAAAATCTGGAGTCACTGCAGTAAGTGATGAAGCTGGCCACTGACCACTGATCTTAAGTTGCAAATGTTTCTCTGGTCCAGCTATTTTTAAAGCATCAGTACAAACTTTGCATTAACACGTTCGTCACCCAATGCGACTTTTCTGAATTTCTCGCGAAGCCCAACTTGCGGATAAATTATTAAATAAAGGTCAATCTTAGTTTGAAGACAACTTTTACAAGATCTAGCAACATTTTATTTAATTTGAAGATGAATTGACAACAATAACACATCCCAAAGTCATATTATATGGGCTTCGCAAAAAGCTGCAGTACAAACCATCCGCACCATAAACAAATAAAAATTGTACTATAAACATTATAATGATATGGTTGTGATTTTATTATTTTTCTACATATTCTATAGTTACACTTAGGTGCATATTCTGTCAAATCCCTTTCAAAAATCCTAATCAATTTAAGTGAGGAAAGTGTCGACGGGGCGACGAAATCGTTAAGTGTGCATGTTGTGAGCATGCATTCCAAAGCTAATGATTTTGGGGTGATCAATCCGCATGGTAGCAGAGCTATAATTGTGACGGTTCATCGCAGTAAAGGTACTTCTTATTTCGCGGGCTTTTTATTTCTGGTTCGCCCGGCAATAATGACGAATGATGGTTGGCTGCGAATGGCTTCGAAATAAAAAAATGCGTTTCGTGGTTTCGTTATGTTGACGTCTCTATTTTGGAAGAATAGCAACCCGTTAGCAGGAAATAGAGTTATTATTGTTAAGAATAATTTACGAAAATGTGAATGTATGAAAAAATATATAAATATAAAGGAATTACTCTGACAAAATCGATGCCAAGCGTTAGAGAACTTTTAATGTGACTTTCCAGTTACGAGTTGTTGACATTATTTTTTTCTGAGATGCAGATGAGAAGAAGAAGTAAAAGTACAAATTATATACATCAATCTCATAAATAAAAAAAAATCTACACCAAGCCAACCTTTGCAATCAAAACCAACCATCGAATCATCGAAATTCTCTATTTTGTATGACCAAAACAGTGTTTTTATGAACTATTGGAGCCAAAAGATTTCATTACGGGGAATTGATCGGAGAATCGACGACCATTGGTTCGAAATGATTGAGAAAAATCAGTACGAGCAAAATCACGATAAAATTGGTCTTATAAATGACAAAGCTCGCCCTCAAATCGTGAAGGTAGTAAATTTGTTTTGGAAGCTCGCCTCATGCTTTGAACATGGGTTAATAATAATTGATTGCTTCGTATGATGCAGCATAAATTAGCACATGCTTCTGTCATTTCACGCTCATTCGTGTTAAACCCAGTTTGTCCGAGCAGTTTATGTTCGGATGAATGTTTCGTGGTTGTATGTCAAACGATCAAACTGCAACAAATGAGAACAGTGAGGTGTCAATGAAAGCTTCTGCTTTCTGAATTTAAAGGAGAAAGAACAGCAAAACTGAATGAAAAAGTAGAATCGATGTTGCAGTGATTCTAGAAAATACCTCGTTTTCACTTCATTAGGATAAATTAAAATGAATCAATCGAAAATGACTCTGGCTGATATGAAAGGAACAAGTGAACAATATTCTTTTCTCTTGATTCCGAAAATGACTAGAACTGGTAGAAATACTGAACTTTGGTGATATATCATTTAATCCTTTGATTTTTGTTAAAACAATTTTTTTTTGAAATAGTCAATTCCTGGAACAGCGTTATAATGAGTTTAAATTTTATAACGAATTAATCATCATCTGGATTCAAGAATGCCGAAATTTGAATCTGGTATCATCAACAATCAGCAACAGATACAGGTTTGACTAAAATGCACCGTTTGATAGTTGCAACAGATTACCGATGTGTCAGTTTAATTAAATGCATTGAAAGGTAAATTCTGCTCACTGGCTCGTGATAGTTTACGATCTGAAATCATACACTGGCTTATCGCGGTAATGGTATTCTATTAGCTTGTTATGTCAACGTTGATTAATTCTCGATAACACAAATTGATGTTCTGCCCTCGGGAACACGTGAATTGTGACATTGCTTTGTGCGTTCGACCCACATCCTTCGAATCACATAAATATTGGTAGTGCGGAAACGAGATGATCATTCGATCAAAGGGTGAAACTGAACAAAAAAAAATCCCACGCTGACAGAAGACAAACAAACTCGGTTCACCATTAGCAGCCATAAATCCCATAATCGATCCAACAACAATTATGCTCCCAGCATCCTCTCCCATCCTTTGAACGCCGCTGACTGTTTATGTTCAACACGTGTGTAACGACGCCGTCGTCGTTCTTCGTGGTAGCACATGTTTACACATTCCCTCCCCCTAGGCAAGCAATCAATCCGAGGCCCCACCATCTTCGTCGCCACCATCTAGTCTTGTCTAGCCGATTCCCAAGAATTATCTCCTCTTTGAAGTTGAAATTTAGGGGAACTAAAGCCCTTCATTAAATTCAGATCAGATTTCAATAAAATAGACGGAGTCTGGAGAAAATTACATTCTTTAGCAGTAACAACAACAGCGGCAGCTCTACGCGACATAAGAAACGTCTGTTGAGGAAAAACGGAATTTATTGCCTGTAATTGCAACTTTTGCTTCGGTTCATAATGATACAGGTGAATTGTGCAGCCCTTCATTATTGTCATTTTTCCCATCGGTTCTCAGACTTGATTCCGTGAATAAACATAAAATTTGGGTTTCGTGCACCAATTGTACTGCTCCGATCCTAAAATGATATCGGTTCGTTGCGCACGTATCAGGTCTTATGAGATTCATCAAATATTTTGGTTGTGCAAATTGATGAGATGCATCCCGCCGCAGGCGTTGAAAGATGCTCCGAATATGGTCGTTTGAGGAAAACAAATGATAATTGATCACATGCGGGCAGTACGATGTGCCTCTCGTTTGAAGTCTTCTCGAGAATTTTCCAAATGTTCACATCGATATGAATTTCACACATCAATAAAACATCGCTCCACTTGGGTCGATTATGTCAATCCAATCAACCCAGTCACCTGTGCCAATTCGGACAAGATTGCATCCATAGCTTAGATTTTTTTCCTCTCTGCTTTGTGTAGGTGCTCAGAGTGATTCAGAAGCTTTCAAAGCCAAGCTTCTGTTTATGGCATTGACCGGCGCACAAACACACATACACACACACACGCACGCACCCATAAATAATTCATATTCCGTAGCCACCGTCGTCTCGACGTTTTCGCCAAACCCCCACCAACAATATTTCCCGAACCCAAGCCCACCGGGTGCCACTCTCGATTTCATCCTCAATTTATTTCTGTTCATCCAAGGAAAAACCGACCGGAATTAAATTTCCCCAAAAAGCGAAACATCTTGATGCTGTTGTGTAATACAGTCTCGTACCACTCTGCCGAAAGCAGTATAACAACTTATCGGTTGAGTTCCGGAGTTGCATGATGTATGCTGTGTTAAGGTTTCGGGCTTTTCCCTTTGTCAGCAGGTTTTTGTCGCGCTCCACCGCTTTTTGTCACAGGGGGGCGGGAGGGGCGAATCTGTTTTGTTTCCTTGATGAGACCAACCAATTTTGCGCCGTCGGACGACATTGGCCGAGAGAGGTCCTGGAGACTGGATTCGAGGCATTCGACGCAAGTAAATCGATTATAATGGCCATGACAAGGGTCACACACATAGCGAATGTTTCGCTCGCTTCTTCGGTTGACGGCAAAAGTTTCCTGGCTTGATTATGAAAAAGTAGTTGCGAGATTGTGGATTTATCGGATGAGGTTTGTCGAACAAGCTGTCTCAAACCCGACGCCCAAGACGTGATGTTGGTCTATTTGTTTTGATCAAAAAGTTACTTTCTTCGATTGATGCGACACTGTTTCAATCGGGGCCAAGATAAAGCTTGTTTTGGGGATGGATAAATGGGCGGGTATAAATTAAGCGAGAATAGATATTTACAACCTTTAGGGCTTTTGGATGTTTGTATAGGTCGTATTGTGGTAGTACTGAGTAGATGATATGTTATTTGTGTAAACAAAAAATTGTTGATAACCAGAAGTCTGAAATAGATAGCCTTCTTTACAGGAACATTTTCGATATTTAGTAATTCGACGTTAAATTAAGCGGCCGACACATAGCGATCGGAAACCGGAAAAAAGTTAAACTATATTTTTGATGATTTATATTTTCCAGAACTTACTTACATATTTTAAAGTACTTCTTAAAGTGTTATGGAAATCAGATATGATTTCGATTTTTAACAGCAATTGAATGTTTTACACAATTTTAATATTTTTTATGTTCGTAAACTTTAAAATTTAGCTCTACTTCAAATGATCACAACCTATACAATTTTCATCCAATTTCACACAACCAGTTTCATTTTCAAGAAAAGTTAGTACACTTTTTGTCAATTTCAAATCTCTTTTTTAAAGTACACATACTTTTCAAAACATGTTTGAAATATATTGCAAGTAGTTCGAAAATCCTTTTTTTTTTCATAACATTCGATTTTATAACAAATTTCGAGATCCTGTTTTATCGTTCGGAATCAAGAATAGACACGTACCCATTTTTGTTTTATTTCAGCAAGATTAAAAGTTTGATTAGGTTTTGCTTGTTGGTATTCTTCTTAAAAGATGTAATTTCTGGTTAACTTTGAATTAAAATCTACACTTTCATAATACTATCTTACTCATCATCATCATTGTTGATTTCAGCAAAGAAACGAATTTAAATTTTATCAATCACTTTAGTTGGTTAACTTATGCACTGCGTTTCATAATTATAGAACCACTCCATTTATCTGAGTTTCCAGAGATATCCAGAGAAGTCGGTTGATTGAGTATATAGTGTAGAACACAATAACTATCTTCATTTATAAGACTGGCCATTTGAACTTTATTGTTGTGTTCAGGGGCAAACATTCAGAAAACTAAAATTCCAGTGTTTCAGCGACAAACAAGAATCCTTGGATGACACCAGAGCTGCGCCGAATAAAAACTATGAAAGGAGCAGTGTTGAGGTGGTACTCCAGGTATCGCACATACTTTCTGCTAACTCATTTCAACCACATTAGCCATGCTTATCAAAAACGATTCAACGTAGCTTAAGGAGTTACCAACAAGACCTACAAAGAAACTACAAGCCGAACCCGAAGTCGTTCAGCAAGTACAGGGTTTTCCATTCCGGGCTTCCGAAAGTATACAGCCCTGCGCTGACAACCGTTTGACATAGCTGTCAACCAAAGCGTCATATCGTTAGTTGAATGTCTGCCATTTTACAATATGGATCGTTTTAGCATCGCACAACGTGTTAATTTTGTTAAATTATACTATAAAAATGATGAAAAACCGGCAAATGTTTTTCGAGCATTACGGACGGATTTTGGTCGTCATAGACGGCCTACAGAGCACACAATCGCTAATGTAGTGTGTAAATTCGAACAAACTGGATCCGTAGCGGATATTGTGAAACCTGTGCATCATCGTAATGTGCGTTCGGCCGAAAATATTGCTGCTGTTGCTGCCAGTGTGGAGGATGACCCGAATGTTTCGATTCCACGGTGTGCTCAGCAATTGGGCTTGTCAAACACATCATTGTGGCGAATTTTGCATTTGGACTTGCACCCACATTCATATAAAGTCCAACTGGTACAAAAATTAGAGCGTGGTGACCATGGAATGCGTCGGGCATACGTCGATTGGGTGAACGAACAACAGCAGCAAAATGCCGAATTTTCGCATCAAATTTTTTTCAGCGATGAGGCACATTTCGAGCTCGGTGGCTATGTGAACACCCAAAATTTCCGTATATGGGGCTCAGAAAATCCACACGTGATTGTTGAGAGGCCATTGCATCCGCCAAAAGTCACTGTTTGGTGCGCATTGTGGTCTGGTGGAGTCATCGGGCCGTATTTCTTTGAAAATTAGGACGGCGAGACGGTAACTGTGAATGGTGAGTGTGTTAGTGTGGCCGCATGTTGACCGATTTTTTTTGCCACAAATTGGAGATATGGATACGGATGTCATATGGTTTCAGCAGGACGGCGCCACGTGCCACACAACACGACCGAACATGGCCATATTGCGAACGAAATTTGAGGGACGCATAATTTCGCGTTTTGGTGATGCCAATTGGCCGTCCAGATCATGCGATTTGAACCCGCTAGACTTTTTTTTGTGGGGTTATGCGAAAGACCGTATCTATGCCAACTCTCCGCAAACTCTTGAACATTGGAAAGACAACATTCGTGAAGCTATGATCGAGATACCGTCCCATATGTGCCGAAAAGTCATCGAAAATTACCTGTTCCGGATCAAGGTGTGCGAGGAAGCCCTAGGTGGACATTTGAATGATATTGTATTTCACACATAATGGCATAAGCCAAACTTTAATTTGAAATAAAAGTTTCATCGAAATTCGAATTCTAAGTGTGTTTTATTTCAATTTACTTTCGGAATTTAAAGTTGGAAAACCCTGTATATAAGGAGCCAACGTAAAGAAGACGGACTACCGACTATGATGTCATTCGGCGCCGAAACCAGCTCGCAAAAGGACGATATTTGCAGGATGTTCGTTAAAAAATTTTCAAGTGTATTCGTCGATCGTGCGCTGCCAGCTGAGCAAGTTGCTGCAGCCATCACAAATATTCCTACTCTTGAGTCTTCGTTGAGCCGGTTCGACATTAGCGCTGAACAGATCATGGCTGCTGTTTCGCGAATGAAAACGTCCACTACTCCGGGTCGAGACGGAATACCATTGTTCTTCCTGAAAAAATGCATTTTCAGTTTGTTGACACCCCTGCAACACGCCTTCCAGCTTTCTCTAGCAATTGGTCGTTTTCTAAAGTTATGGAAGTCCGCCACGATATTCCCGATCCACAAAAAAGGCGATAAGCGGAATATTGATAACTACAGAGGGATTTCAAGCCTTTGCGCTATATCAAAACTGTTTGAATAGATTGTTATGGATCCAGTGTTCTCGTTTTTCAAGCACTATATAAGTTGAGATCAATATGGATTTTCCGGACGGTCAACGACCACAAACTTGCTGTCTTTTTGTAATTGCGTCGTCGACAGCATGGTCGAAAGGTCCCAAACTGACGCTCTATATACCGATCTAACAGATGCCTTCGACAAAATTCATCACGACATCGCTATAGCCAAGTTGACAAAGCTAGGCGTCACTGGAACTTTGCTAAGTTGGTTTGAATCCTACCTCAAATGACGTCGATTAACTGTTTCAGTCGGAGACAACAGCTCGGAGCCGTTCGGAGCAACTTCTGGGATACCACAAGGAAGCCATTTGGGTCCACTAGTTTTCATGGTTTACTTTAACGACATTTATTGGTGCTAGAGGGACCCCGAGCTTCATTCGCCGACGATTTGAAGATATTTTTTCGGACCCGCTCAACCGCCGATGCTATCTTTCTGCCGTCCTTCCAAGTGTACGACAGTTACCTTCGGTAGGCTAATTATGCACAAATATACCCTATCTGATGTCACAATTGAACGGAGAACGGAGGTTAAAGATCATGGAGTAATTCTAGATTCAAAATTGGAGTATGGAAGCGTCATCTGGAATCCGTTCTTTCAGAACGGGACGACGGTTTGTTAGAAACGCTCTCCGACTGTTGCCTTGGTGTGATCCGCTTTGGCTTCCAAGCTACGAGAGTCGCAGCTTGCTGATCCATCTGGACATACCAGACGAAACTTAGCGAAGTCATTGTTTGTTGCTAATCTCATAACCAATCGCATCGATTGCCTGCAACTCCTCGAAAAACTGAACTTCAATGTTCCTCCACGACACCTGAGAAATAAACCGTTCTTGCGAATGTTACCTGAGCGATCGAGCTACGGCATGCATTCCGCAATAACGGAACTACAGCTTTAACGGGGCACCAATCCAGTTTACGCATTGCTCCCGCATTATGATGATGATGGCCCACCTCATACCCCTACAAAGGTTTCAGCAGGAAGATTTATCTTATAGATAATATTTATTTTCAAACATATCAAGAAACCAGTTTTTTACGCGGTTTTTTTGCGCGGATTTTCCAATTAACACGGTTCCGCGTAAAAAAAGATCAGAGCAATATTACATCTCTCACTCCGCTCACATTTCGTCTTCATGCTCCGTCAGAGCATATGACGGTAATCAGTGCTTGCGACGGAACTTAGCGCTTATGACGGAAATTAGTGCCGCACTTTATCACGATGCTTACGTTGATTTTAGGTGACCTGTTTTTTTTAAGCGGATTTTCCAATTCACGCGGTTTTTTTACGCGTAAAACGTAAACGTTAAAAAAACCTGGGTGTATTATAAAACAAAAACAAAGCGAACTGGCTCTGTTACATGCATGTCATGTTAGAGCAGCGGTTCTTAAGTTTAATTAGGTTAAGTTGGTGGTCTGTTGATATAAACAATAAACAATGAACAGGCGCGAAACATTCAAAAAACAAAAATGTGAGTGTATCATAACTATAGAACCAGATGGAGAAACAGTGTATTGTGGATACTTTCAGTGAAAGAAGTAGTATCGATCAGTAGCCGTCATTCGTTCTAACGTTTTTTTTATCCAACCAAGTCCGCCTCGGAGGCCTTTTGACGTGGGACTACGTCTAACCGGAATATATGGGGGGTAAAATGAAAACCTAAACACATGCAGGGAGAAATTAAAAATTTCGAATGCTTATAACTCGAATATTTCTTAATAGATCCGAAAGATATTTGCATCAATTGATAGGAAATATTTCTACACGTTTATCAAAATTAACGAAATGTTATTTTTCCTGAGATAAGTAATTGAATAACTGTAAAATGTTAAACGCTATCTAAACGTCCTAACTGCATCGTTTTGATTGGACCAATTTACGGTTTCCTCAACACAGACTTCAACACCAAGGTGCTTGGGGGAAATCGTCATTGCAAATACATGAAAATAGAGGGAGCTTTTATTCCCGTCGAAGTGTGTTCCCTAACAGAGATTTCAAAATCAAGGTGCCTGGGTGAAATCGGAATTGCAAATACATGCAAGTAATGGGAATTTTTGCTCCCACCAAGATGTGTTCCCTAACACAGCCATCAAAACCAAGGTGCGTGGGGAAATTGGTTTTGCATATACAGGCAACTTGGAGGAAACTTTTGTTCCCATCGAAATGTGTTCCCTAACACAGTCACGAAAACCAAGGTGCCTTACATTGCATGGCGTTTGTTCAAATTCTTTACTTAAACAGCAAATACGTTGAATTCAATTGACTTCGAAAATTGTTTCATTCAATCAATAATTTACTAAGCCAACGGTACTCACACGTCAACTTTGCGGTTATATCATAGATATAACCCACCCTTTTATTTGCTTTATCAAACATAAAATAAAATCAGCATATTGTTCCGATTAACGAATTATTGCCATTTTAATTCACAACCCAAAATTCTTCCTATCATACCCACCCACCGAAAATAAATCTAATTAAAATTCTAAAACTGATAATGTAATACACTTCAATTTTCAAAATGTTTCAATTTTTTAAATTTCTTGTTGGACGATTTTTCGCTTGTTTTTAAAGTTTTCGATTTTTTTCTCTATTAATTGCTTCAGCATATGTCGGATCCTGATAGCGATTCATTTTTGTGCCTACCTCTTCACCACAAGGGAGTTTTTGTTTCAGTTTTTGTATTGTTCTGAGGGTTACATTGTTTTTAACGCGAAATCCAATACTTTCTGATTCGGTCCCAGTATTGTGAATCCAGTTTACGCACGAATCAAGTTAATCTCCTACGTCAAGCCAATCATCGAATGGTTGAACTAACCCTCCGCAAGAAAGATCCTGTACGTAGTTTTGATTATCTTAGTTCTTCCTTTCTTCTCTAATCGGTAGGTATTTGATCCCAGTCTGAGTTCTTCCCCGACATGAGGTCGCGCTTCATACCGCATGGCATATTCCAGTCCATCAGATTCTTCCAGCGCACTATTCTTCTTTTGATGCATCCATGGTTCAGAATCTTCGTCTTCGCTGGCAGATGGATCCACAAAAATATCAATATTTCTTTTGTCAGGTATCATGGCAGCTTTTCGAAATAGTTTCAACACACTTTAGAAATCAAGTTATCCTCTTCAACCAAAATCCATGGAGTATTTTTGTTTTTTTTTACAACTGATACGATAGTCCATTACTAAAATAATTTTACTATAAAAAATACTTTCCCCGGAAACATCCTCAATTATCATGGTATTTTTTATGCAAAAACAGAAGTAAATGATTCTGAAGTACTTCGTTGCTCTTCTGACTGTTCATTCGTGTTGATGGTATGCTATTTAAACCAGGCCTGTTTGCAAAGGCTCGTTGTAAAGGTGGACTGACAGTTACAATAAAAAGTGAGTACTCTCTCTAGTCGAACTTTTAACTATTTTTCTATTCATACAATAAGTATCTTTGGGAGCTGGGACTGACGCTGATATTCCCACTTATTCCGCGCGGCGAGTGATGTGAGATAGCAAAGTTTTTCGCTTCATTGTGGAGGCTAAATTATTTTTCAACAACATGTTAGTAAAAATCAATTAAGCCTTAGCGAACGAATGCCGCGGAATTCCGTTATATTTCAGGAATTCTGTTAGGTTATGCCTTTTTTATGCTTGCAACGTGATCTGGAGCAAATATATACATCGCATACACACATCTATTCCTTTATTTGCACTCCCATTATTTTTCTGAAATTTTCATTTCATTATCCTTTTGTATGGACATTAGGGTGCCAATGAAAATGGTCATTTCTAATTTCAAAAAGGTACCTCATAAAAAATGTTCACCACCTCGAAAAAACACCTTATGCCGAATTTCAGCTTAATCGGACTTAAGGGAGAGTGGCGCAAAGTGGTCAAAGTTTGAGTTTTTTGAAAATAGAAAAATCACCCAAGGAGGGAGTAAAGGAAATCGGGGTTTTCGAAAAATTGTTTTGATGCCAAATGTCTTAAAATTGCATGAAACGTTAAGATTTTGTGTCATCTCGAAAAATTATTTTTGTCAAAAATCGCCACTCTTGGACTTATTTTTTTTCGGAATAAGAAACGAAACGTGTGGTTTTGGGTACCAATAAAAATAGTTATCTCGGTTTTTCATTCGGAACTTGCTGCGAAATGTTGATTTGCACGATAATATACTCTTTGCAAAATATTAGCTCATTCGAACTTCATTTATTAGTGTCACAGACGTAAAAATTTGAGTTTTTTTTTTTTTGAAAAACGATAAATCACCGAAAATCGGGGTTTTCAAAAAAAAATTGTTAGTGCCAAATGTCTTAAAATAGCATGACACATCGAGTTTTACTGCTATCTCGAAAAAAAAATCTGTAAAAAAATATTTTTTTGGCACTTGGTCGTTTTTCCGTCTGAAAAGTCGATTTGACAAACAAATTTTTTTTTAGATAACTGTAAATCTCGATATGTTATGCAATTTTAAAACATTCGGCATCAAAAAACATTTGTTTGAAAACCCCGATTTCCGGTGATTTTTTGGTTTTCAAAAAAATCAAATTTTAACGCCTGCAACACTAATTAATGAAGTTCGAATGAGCTAATATTTTGCATAGGGTATATTATCGTGCAAATCAACATTTCGCTACAAGTTCCGAATGAAAAATTGATACTCATCGAGTTTTACTGCTATCTCGGGAATAAAAATTTGTAAACAAATTATTTTTTTGGCACTTGGTCGTTTTTCCGTCAGAAAAGTCGATTTTTAACAAAAAAAAATTTTTTTTAGATAACTGTAAATCTCGATATGTTCTGCAATTTTAAGACATTTGACATCAAAAAACATTTGTTTGAAAACCCCGATTTCCGGTGAAGTTCGAATGAGCTAATATTTTGCATAGGGTATATTATCGTGCAAATCAACATTTCGCTACAAGTTACGAATGAAAAATCGAAATAGCTATTTTTATTGGCAATTAAAACCATATGTTTCGTCTCGTACTCCGAAAACAAACTAAGTCCCAGAGTGTTGATTTTTGATAATTTTTTTTTTCGAGATGACACTAGATCTCGACGTTTCATGCAATTTTAAGACATTTTGTTTCGAAAACCCCGAATTCCTTTCCCCCCTTGGGTGATTTTTCGATTTTCAAAAACTCAAACTTTGACCGTTTTGCGCCTTTCTCCCTTAAGTTCGATTGAGCTGAAATTAGGCATAGGGTGTTTTTACGAGGTGGTGAACATTTTTTATGTGGTAACTTTTCGAAATTCGAGATGACCATTTTCATTGGCACTCTACTGTATACTGATCAGAATCGGCAGCAGTCCGGCGTGCAGAGTTTTTTTTCCAGTAGCACGAGGTGCGGTTTCCAGCTGCAGCTTAAAATTACAGCCTCAAAGTTAAGTTAAGATAATGAACAGCTTTCAAGCCCACTTACTAGGAATAATGCTTTGTGTTTCATTTTCAGAATCCGTGAAATGTCGTTCAGTTGACAAATTCGCTTCCACAGTTTTGATTGACATTAGGGGACACTAACCTGTAAAGAGCAGAAAAAAAACAAGCGGTTAAGCTTCCATTGTTGTGTTATAAATAGCACCGACTACCGATGCTGCAGACCGTAGTGTGAGCGGTAATGGCACTGGGATTATCGTCAAATGATGATTGATGCGGTGACCTAGTAGCTAGAATAACATCCAAAGATGGTTCGTCGAGGGTTCTGGGTTGTGATTAGGCTACGAAGACTCCCTTAGCCGCAAAGTTATTGATGAAGGAAGAGTGTAAGAGAAACTTTTTGAATACAAAGCGAAATTATATGATTTTCTATAACATTTGTACGTCAGAAACAAAGTAAAATCAACTTTAAAGGTGAAATTATAGTAAATATATCTTTAATCAATAACATAGAACAACAGAATTAAAAACACAATTCATTCACTGCTGATATGCCTTCCTCATTTAATGAGTAAAGGTTAATTCCAAAGTGTGGACGATGAATTCGAAGAAATTTTTAATATTGATTTCTTTACAATTGAATGAAAGATGATGTAAGTTTTTGAGAAAAAAATCATGCAAAATTCTCTAAATGGTGAGAACTTCAATTCTATGGTCAGCATAAAAAATAGAAGAAAACAGTTCTGAGAAGACAGAATTTTTGAGTTGCGTGGAAGCTGACGAACGATTGTAAAATTTAATATATGACGAATTTCATGCCAGAGCTCATCTTAGGAGTTGGCAGCACCATCTCAGATAGCAGTGAAACGTTGTGGAAGTAAAGACTTGGGTCATTTAAGCAACTTTGCATACTTGAAATATTCGAAAAAGAATTAGACTACTTTTTGGAAAAACCAAAATTTTTAATCTTAATTTTTTACAAAAATTTTTAACTTAAAAACTATGATACCTACAAAATTCATGTTGAAGAATGAAATGTAGGAAATTGTTTAATTTTTTATAAAAAAATACCAAAAAAATTTTTAAAAAAATTTCGCTGACAAAAAATTATTTTTTCAAAACCGTATTTTTTTTAAACTCCCAAAAATATATATATGAATAGCCTTTACAATTTCCAACAAGTCGTCCATACATCGGAAAATAAACACTTTTACAGGGAAAAATTTTTTCGAACAACAACTTTTTCATGTTTTCTTTGAAAAAAATACAACTATCCTGATTTTGTTCAAAGTCAAGATAGCGATATAGTGTATTCGACAATGTTTTAGATCTTGTTAAAATATAAACTTTTGTCCAAGACATGAACTTTCTATCTTTTACAGTTTTTGGAATATAAGTAATTTTTGTATGAACCCTCCTGAAAAAAATAATGTTTTGCTCGTAACATTTTTGTGTTAAAATTTTCACGTTTTACATGTTCTTCACATGTTTCTAATTAGAGAAAAGCTACGAATGTTACGAATGTTACGAATTAGTATTTAATTATTAATAGTATTTTTTCAAAGAAAAAAAAGAAAAAGTTGTTGTTTGAAAAACTTTTCTATGTAAATGTGCCCATCGTCCGATGTGTGGAAAACTTGTTGGAAATTTGAAGGGCTATTTATATCTATTTTTTTCAGAATTTCAAAAGCATATGTTCTCGAGAAAAATGAATTTTAATTTTCAAAATATTTCTTTTCAATGAATTTTGTTCCAAAAAAATTTTTGGTAATTTTGGTAATTTTTAATGAAAACCAACATAATTTCCTACATTCCGATCTTAGACTAAAATTTTGTAGGTCTGATAGATGTTTTTGTTGTTTTTTTTTTAGTTTTGAGTTTTTTCTACTTTTTTTTCGAGAAATTTTAATTTAAAAACTATAAGATCTACAAAAAGTTGGTCAGAGAATTAAATGTAGGAAATTATTTAGGTTTTTATTAAAAATTATCAAATAATTTTTTGGAAAAGAATTTGATTGTAAAAAAAAATTTGAAAATTAAAATTCATTGTTCTCGAATACATATGCTATTAAAATTCTGAAAAAATAGAAATAAATAGCCCTTAAAATTTCCAACAAGTTTTCCATGCATCGGACGATGGCCACATTTGCATACAAAAGGTTTTTGGAACAACAAATTTTTCATTACTTTGAAAAAATACTGTTAATGTTTAATTCGTAACATTTTTATGTATAAATTATCGCAGTTTACATGCTCTGCTAACTGTTTTCTACTTAGAAACAAGTGAAGAACATGTCAAACGTGAGTAGTTTAACACAAAAATGTTACGAGCCAGACATTATTTTTTTTCAGGAGTCTTCATACAAAAATGACTTGTATTCCAAAAACTATAAGAGATAGAAAGTTGATGTCTTCGACAAAAGTTCATATTTTAATAAGATCTAAAAAGTGCCCACCTTTCGATGTATGGACGACTTGTTGGAAATTGTAAGGGCTATTCATATATATTCATATATATATATATATATATATATATATATATATATATATATATATATATATATATATATATATATATATATATATATATATATATATATATATATATATATATATATATATATATATATATATATATATATATATATATATATATATATATATATATATATATAAATAAAAGTTTTTTAAAATAACTTGTTTTGTCGGCGAAATTTTTTTCAAAAAAGTTTTTGGTATTTTTTTTGTAAAAAATTAAACAATTTCCTACATTTCATCCTTTAACATGAGTTTTGTAGGTATCATAGTTCTTAAGTTAAAAAAAATTGTAAAAATTAAGAAAAAAATTTGGCTTTTACCAAAAAGCAGTCTAATTATTTTTCGAATATTTCAAGTATGCAAAGTTGCTTAAGTGACCCATTTCTTTACACCCACAACGTATCACTGCTATCTGAAATGGTGCTGCCAACAGCCAGTCGAGTTGGCATGAAATTCGTCATATGTAAGTTATGCTTTTGTTTTACCAAAAATCGGCACGAACTTTCCGGGCAATCCAATATGAGCTATCCTGATTTCTTCATGATTTTTATTTTCATTTTTCCTGATTTTTTAAAATAATAGTTGGCAACCATGGTCTGAAGTATTTGTTCCTTCTACTTTGTTTCTTTACTGAAATTTTGAATCTTTCGGTTCATTCGTCTCCGATAATTACATTAAATAGCATCAAAGAAGTTGGATACTTTCAGAAACTCAATCAAATTGATTTCTTGTGTTTCGTCTCGGCTGAGTATTATCTTTAGGAATTGACCTATATTTTCATACAATCCAACCAAAAATGGCAAATAGATTAGATGACCGCATTATAAAGGGTGTGTCACATCAAATTGCATCACGGAAAAAACGCTGTAGAAATTTAATTTTTAGGAATTATATCTTCAGCTTTCGCATATAATCAGATAAGAGTGTATAGATCACGTTGGCCATGCTTCACTGTCAATTTTTCGTAAATTTGGAAAAATGTCGTCGAACGAAAAAGAGCGTCGTGAATTAATCCTGTGCACTCATTTCGAGAATCCGGAGTTGTCACATCGGGACATCGGTAAGATGCTGGGAATCGTCCAATCCACGGTCAGCAGAGTACTAAAACGATACTTCGAGAACCTAACCATCGACCGGAAGGTGAAGAACGGCAAAAATGGATGCTCCGTCAGTGAAAAAGATCATAAGCGCGTAGTTAAGCAGTTTGGACGTGATCCGAGAAGTTCGGTCCGGGATGTCGCCAATAAGCTGAATTTGTCAAGTTCATTCGTCCAGCGGACCAAGCAGCGGGAGGGCCTGCGTACATACAAGGTTCAGAAGGCTCCTAACCGCGACGAAAGGCAAAACATGGTGGGGAAGACGCGAGCCCGGAAGCTGTACACCGAAATGCTGACGAAGCCGCATTGCCTGGTAATGGACGACGAAACCTACGTCAAAGCGGACTTTCGTCAGCTGCCGGGCCTGTTGTTCTTCTCCGCAGAGGACAAATTCAGCGTTCTGGAGGAGATTCGCAAGCAGAAACTATCCAAGTTTGTCAAAAAGTACATGGTGTGGCAAGCGATCTGCTCTTGCGGAAAGCGGAGCGCCCTCTTCGTGATGACCGGCACGGTAAACGGGCAGGTTTACCTTAAGGAGTGCCTACAGAAGCGCTTACTACCACTATTGAAGCAGCACGAGGGCCCGACCATCTTCTGGCCGGATCTCGCTTCGTGCCACTATTCAAAGGACGTGTTGGAGTGGTACGAAGCCAACGGGGTCACCTTCGTGCCAAAGGAAATGAACCCGCCCAACGCGCCGGAGCTTCGCCCAATAGAGAAATATTGGGCGATTATGAAGCAGGCCCTCCGGAAGAACCCAAAAGTTGTCAAATCGGAGGCGGACTTCAAGAGAAAATGGATTTCTGTTCAAAAAAAACTACAACCTGACGTTGTACAGAACCTTATGGACGGGGTAAAGAGGAAGGTGCGAGCATACGGGCTTGGGCTCGAAGTATGAATAAAAAGAAAATGCCAAAAGTTGTTTAATAGTTTTTATTTTACTGTCTAAAATTTTCAAAAGGATCGGTCTACTGGGCGAATTTCTACAGCGTTTTTTCCGTGATGCAATTTGATGTGACACACCCTTCAGAAACAAAAAATGTGTTCTGTTCTGGTTATTGAGTCGGATACAGGCGAGAGCCAGTCTTTCTAAGCTGTTACTTCGGCCGAATCACGGAAGTATTGTGTGTGCGTGTGTTTTTCTTTTGTGAAGATGGGAGGAATGGATGTTCCTCCAAGGTATCTCAGCTCAAGCGGACCTGATGCTTCACCCATTCCGGAGAATGATTCAATTCAGGAGAGACGAACAATGGATGATTGGCATTGAGTATCAATACAATCTCAAATTTCAAAAGTGGATTGAAATTTGGCAGCTATTCAAATTGTCGTTGTCGAGAAACTGAATTTTGTTGAGAAACGTCCAATTGTGTCAGACTCTTTGCAAAATTTGGTTTCGCCTGATCACTCACGCCCCAACCGTGAATACATAATGGTGTACACCATGATGGCGTAGAAAGTCCTCATTTAGAGGCCCTTGAAAGCCAAGCCGACGAACGGTAAAGATCCTGAGGTAAGTTCGTTCCGCAAATTATAACCAAACACAACAAAAGCCAAGAAGTCTGCACAGCTCACGGTTGGATGCGCATGAAAAATCAAAACACGAACTGTCATCTTATGCTTCTCCGTAACTACCCACCCCCATCGAGTCCTCGAACGCGTGTTTCTTTTCAACCTCAAGTAGTGACAGACTGGTGGCGACTGGTGGATGAAACGGCGAGACCGCAGTGTGATGCTAGTCGATGAAGTTCCGGTCCGTATAGCGCGAAATCTTCGTCAACTTTTTTTTCATATTCTGTGCAGACACCCGCAAGCTTTTGAATATTTACATAAACCATTCGTAGTGCACCATCATCATCGTCATCATCATTTTCATCATCATCATCGGCGAGGTACGACGGAGTTTTTGAGTGAAATGAGCAAAGCTTGGAGCTCTGCCAACTTCTCGCCTGCCAGAAGCAGCCAATTATCGGCGCTTTAATTCAATCTCAGTCCGCTCTTTGGAAACACCCCCGCGCACTTGCCGGAAAGATGCCGCGTGTAGTGACATACTATTTCGTTGCCGTCACCGAAAACTCGCTGATAACGCCGTTCCGAGTCATTTCACACTTCATCGGACCGACGATCGTTCGATTGTGGCTTCGTTACTGGATCCTTTTCAATCGCGAACATATATGGTTGGACCAAAAGTGTTCTTGCGAGGCGGAAGTGTTCCAACCGCAAACACGCATTGAACGGCAATCAACGCTTCATTAACTACGTTTTGACGCCCAAAGAGTGTAACGTGCGCTGTTTTCCGCAAACCGTCTGTTTAACTTTCAACGATCGGAAACTCATTATGGACCATTGAAAGGTTCCTCCCACGCTGCTCCTGTGGTTAGCATGTCGCGGTCACCGTGTAGGGAGGATGGTGGTGTCTCCCATTGATGGAACTTCATACTCATTAAAACTACGTTAGATGACAAAAATCAACTCTAGCAGTAGTTTTCCCCCCACTTGGTCTAGCTTGACGGGAAGTGAGTGAAGAATAGTTGCAAAATTAATGCATCAAAGAACACGTCAAGCATTAAATCATTCACAGTCTGCTGGCTCAGCTCGGCATTTGCTGGTCCGACGGTGAGCGAAGGTTTATTTCAGTCAATTTCCTTTTTTTTTATTCAAAATGGTACGTCACATGGGTGAACACGAGAAGGTTGATGCCAAACTGGAATTCTGAATATGATCTACGCGCGGGTGGATGGGATTGAATGCTATGGGAGGAGTTGTATGGCACACATATATTGAAAGTCAAGCTGCGTCGTGACGGAAATAGCTGTAATGGCTTTTTCCCCGCTGCAAAGGTGACAGAGCAAGTTATGACTGCACCGATCAATTGATAGTTAATGACGCGTGAGATGTGGCTTACAGTACCAGGGAAGAGTACGGTGTGGCTCGGAATCAATTGATCGGAATTGAGAATTGCTTTCTTCTCATTGAACGAGGCGGATGTTTGCTACCTGAAAAAATGACTGTTTGATATGGATTGCTAAATAAAGATCATTGAATTGTAATAAAATAGCACCAGTTTTCACAACATCTTCACGCAAGAAATATCCTGAAATTTTGCGATTAAATCAAAATGTTGAAATACCTAAAATAGGTTTTAATTGCATCTTCAGAAAAAAAAAATTTAAATAAATGATTCCGACTTGGATTTGATGATATCGAGAACCTTTCGTGAAATGCAGTACATTCAGCCTGTGGATAAGTTTTCTTATTTTTCAGTTGCTCTATACGGAAAATCAATTTTTCCAATTTTGACTTGTCTCATGTCTGTGTATCAATAAATAAAAATGATTCCTACTTTTTGATTTTATCATTCATAAAGGAATCGTCCGGTGCCATTGAATCCTGCAGCAAAGTGTAAAAAATAGTCGTTTCTTACTGCTGTTTCTACATACTCCAGGGATGAAAAAACATGAGGTAAGTTGAAATGCACAGAGTTTTATACGGAAAAAATAATTTCCGGTTTTGTTTTCAAAATTACTCATCAAAATCACACAATTATCACAATTTTATTTCATAGCGTGTAATGCTGTAGGTATTTCTAATAAGGATAAGTGTTATTGTTTTGATTACACGAACGACGAAAAGTAAACAATCGGATCGCGTAAAGACATTCAGATATTCTGATTATAACTATCATAAGGTGGATTCAAAGGTACTGTTTACGGAAAATAAAATAAGTAAGAAAAACTTATTAAGTTAAACGGTTTAATTGTGATTAAACATAATAATGTACTAAAAGCTAGAATATAAGTAGGCAAGTAGCAGTTAGCAGTTATTACACCTCTCCTTCATTGGTGTAGGGCATTGATAAGACTAAAATAAAATCGTGGGGCACGTTGAATTTCCATTATCTACAATTAGCGACTTCCTCATATGTCCCACGATTGTATTTCAGTCTTATCAATGCCCTAGACTAATGAAGGAGAGGTGTGATCACTGCTAACTGCTACTTGCCTAATTATTTTCTAGCTTTTAGTACCTTATTATATTGACGTAGGACTACGTCTAACCGGAAGATATAGGGGGTGAAATGGAAATCTAGGCACTGAACAAGTAGGAAAAAATGCAAGATTTGGAACGCTTATAACTCGAGCATTTCTCAACAGATCGCAAAGGTTTTTGCATCAATTGATAGGAAATATATCTACGCATCTATCATAACGAATAACATTTAATTTTTCTTGAGATAAATAATTCAATAATTGTGAAATATCAAGCATTGTCCAAATGCACTATGTGCCCATTTTTGATTGGTCCATTTTGTGCTCCTCAAATCGTACCGACCAAAACGGGCAACCAGAGCAGCAGCGAAATAGAATGAAGCACGATTGGAAAGGAAAAAGAAAAAAATGAACGAAACATTGGTCGCAGTCGCACACATGCGTAATTCTCGAGCCAGCCAGTCAGCTTAAAAATCCCCGCTCCGCTGCCGTAACGATCATTCTCATTCAAACCGTACACCACATCGGTTCGCATCACAACACATCAACAAACCAACCCAAGCAGCCATGTCTGGACATGGTAAAGGAGGAAAAGTGAAGGGAAAGGCAAAATCCCGCTCGAACCGTGTTGATCTGGAGTTCCCTGCAAGGGTACCTAGGCCGAGCGCGTTAGTACCAGTGCATCAGTCCACCTAGTCGGCGTTATATAGTATCGGCCGCCGAAGTGATCGTGTTGGCTGGCGAAGCTGCTCGCGACGATAAGAAAACCCACAGAACAGACCACATTCGGTTCGGTGGACATCAAGACAACAATAGGCAGTTGCAGCGAGTGGCGAGTGGAAAACGCAATCGCAAAACGACAGCAGGTAGCAGAAGAAGAAAGTTTGTTCTTTGTACAAACTGCGTTGGTGGCAAATCCAGAACAAGGCGGCATCGAGGGCGTTCGAAATGTTTTTTTTTTTCAAAACCACGAGTACTAAGTTTTCTAAATTGGAACCATTCCATAAAACAAGGCGCTTTTCAGGGCCATTAAACCTTCCAAAAAAGAGTTTGGGAAATACTGTTCAATGCTTTCTAAAACAATATCCAAAATAATAATAAAACACAAATTGATTTTTTTTCATGATTTGTTTACCAGGATATGATGAGTATGTGAATTTGGCAGTTGTTCTGAGCTTATTGATGGTTGGAGACTTTCCCGATTATTCAATTTTCACCAATCCTTAAATTGCTACTAGTTTGAAAGTACAGTAATTTATATTTAGCTCGACATTTAGATAATTGGATGGACCTGTAATGCGACATTTTTGTGACCATAGAGTTCGGGGTCCAAATTATGACCCCACATTGAAAGTCGACACTGTACCACTGTCATCGGAAATGTTCAATTACAGGTTAAAATCGCCTCCAATGCGACACTGAGTGTTTCTCCGGCACGTCGCATTAAATGTAATTTACTGAACAACATGTAACAAGCTGGATGGGAAGAAACTGAAAGCTGTGGCGAGTGGCAAACGCAATAGCTAAACAGGACGGTTTTTACCGAACAAGATGGGAATGTGATAACAAAAACACAACACCTTTTCAGAACCATACAGTAAACTAATCCATTTTTAGGTAGATAGGTAGGTATTCACGTAGGAGAAGAAAATAAAACAATATATTTAAAATATATATTTAACAAAAGCTGTCCCCTTTGTATAGTCCTACGTCACTCCGGTTATGTCCCCGACATTACCCACCCGTCTTTTTAATCACAATTAAACCGTTTAACTTAAAAAGTTTTTCTTACTTATTTTATTTAGGTGTCATAATATTGACATTGCGACAAATTCCGGCAATCCTGACTGTTAAAATCGCTGTATAGAATTTCCAATAATTAAATTTATTCTGTTGAAATATAATCAAAATTCATAATAGAAACATTCAAGGAAATCTTTCGATGTAATAATCGACACAAATTACACAAAACTTGTTAAAATATAAACAGAAATGTAAACAATACTTGATACAGCCATATTCAATGGCAAAATCCAATCAGTCCGGATTTTACCTGGCGCATGAGAACGCTATTCTGATATTCGACGGCAGCTTTTCGCAGGAAGCGTCAATATTATGATTAGCAACCGAATTCGGGAGGGGGCATTACGCAAACACCGTTCGTTTTATCACTTTGTTTTCCCAACTTTCGAACGTCGATCGCGGCAAGAGGCAAGTCAAATATAACGCCAAAAATGAACAATCCTTTATGAGTGTGTGACGCGTGCTGATGGCGAAAATTTCCAGCCGCAAATTTTTGGCCCAATATCTATGTTATCCCACCTGTGTTCCCGCCCCGGTGCGGATAAGCGCTTGAATAATTGGATTCGGACCGATCGGCGACGACGGAAACAGGACGGAGTATTGGCCGGATCAAGTGCGATATTCATACGTGGGCTTGATTTTCGCTGACGGTGTCCGGACTCAACCGGGCTGGATACAACATTATGTATTCATTGCGTGCGTGAGTGTGCGAGGTGGGGGGGGGCGGGAAATTGACGACTGCATTCAGAGGATTTGTTGTGACGTGTTGATTGTGTGGTGTTTGATTGGAGGATTGGTTCGTTGTTTTCGATTACAGTCTAACGAATAGTTGCGAACGCCATTTCGGGCTCGCAATCCGCATTATCTAGTTAATACGAATTGTCAAGTCAAGCAATACATTACTTGCCAAACTCATCGAATAATAGTTTTAAAAGGCAGGCTCATTTCTTCGGTAAACTTTATCCGCTGTCAGACGAGGAAGAATTCAGCTATTGCAACGTCCATTTGAGTATTTGAACTAATCTACAAAGTTGCAATTTTAGTTTCGAATCTGTCGAACGGTGGCGGAAACTTTTCCAAGCCGGAAACCGTCATCAATTAATGGACACATTCAGCTTCGAGATGGTAATGCCAAGACAAAGTATGCTTTCCCAATTTGCATTAAACAACGCGTTGCAACGGTTGGTTGTTTTTCAGCGCACTGATGATTCCCATTCCGTATGCTAATGAATTGGGGAACGTGATTGCGGCCGTATCCGATTACCACTCCCGAATCGGCGTTGAGATTGACCTCTCCGGTATCCGATTTGTTCGTTGCATAGTTAATGAATTCCTAGCTCTTCTTCAGCGCTTTTTCCATGGTCTAACAAATGCGAGTAGAGGGGGAAGGGTGTGGGCATGCGGTCGACTTACATCCAATCAAGGAACCATTTTTCATTCAGTGCTCGTTCACTTCTGATAAGCCCACCCCAAAGCGGGCGCGTCGAGCAAACAATAGCTAATTGATGGGGGTCCGATAGAATTACTCATATGGACATCGATTAGGGCTCTTAGCGGCAATTGCTGTTGGTTTCCGGACAAATCTCAGACCGACTCGTCGATGATGATCGGAGAAGGGGCAGGGCGAATCAATCTTCTGCCTTCTTTCCCTAACCATCGCTCGATACTGTTTCAGCTGAGAAAGCAATTTACTCTGATTAACCCTCTGCCGTGGTCTTTTTGTCTGATTGAAGCAGAATAGAAGGAGAGAGACAGTGTGTGTGCGGTTTTATTAATGAGATGTGGCTAAGTGTGAATGTTCGGGAAAGCGTGTTGAGTCTATTACTCGAGCCGGCTAAGATCAAAGTATTTGCGCATTAATTATTCGACGAGAATACGACGTGAACGGTGTTTTGATGCTGTGTCTAACAACTAGTAATGGTGAAATAACCACAAAGCTTCGGAACGTGCCTAATCTCAGTGAAACTGTGAATGGAGAAATGTCGTTTTCGTGTGTTTGCTTTTTTCTCAAGTGGGCGAGATAAAAAAAACGTTGTCACTTTGTACCAAAAGTGATTTCTAATCTAATCGTTTGACAGTTACACGGAAATGAGATGTTTGAATTGAGATGTTCGAATATTTTTTAAATGATTTTCACATCAATAACATGATTATGGGCTCTATTATATATTTCGATGGGAGTGAAACCGTGCACAGAAAACAACTGTCATTGAAATTTTTGACCATGTAACTGAGGTACTTCTTTGTAATTTTTGATATTAATGGAGAAAGAGAAACAAGATGTGATGTGTATCTCAATTTTAAGAAGAAAAATATTGTGGAAGATTTTTGCAATACAAGGAAATTTCGATATAACGTACCCTCGTTATTACGTACCCTCGATATAACGTCACTCGATATAACGTACATTTTACCTCGATATAAAGTACACATTTTCAAAGTCCAAAGGAATATTTTATTT